>NC_142845.1:10625000-11250000 GCF_061612785.1 Hesperophylax consimilis
ATGCCATAATATTATACTTCTATTCTTGGCAATTTTCTATGAATAATTTTCACTGCAAATGTTTGAAATTGTTAACATTTTTATGCTCCCTGATTAGCACTTCATCGCCCATTGTGATTGTGATTTTTCTATCATTTTTTTCAAAATTTCACCTCATTCTTTCACAGCTTTTAAATTTTATCTGATGTCATGGAGTGAGAACTTCAATATATTAATGATTTATATTTTTTTAATTATTGAAAACAATATTAGCGATTCCTAAACTAACATTAAAAACAGAAAGATCAGAAAAAGATACGGTCACATTTAGGACATTCAGGACACTTGCCTTGCACTGGGCACTGCTCTGCTAGGGTCTCATAGGGTCCCATTAGCTCAGTTGGTAGAGCAGGGCCCCGGGAAGGCAAGGGTCTTGGTGACCGTATATTTTTCTAAATTTTCTGTTTCAAATTTTAGTTTGGGAATCGCTAATATGGTCTTCAATTATTAAATATTACAATTTGAGGTTTTACTCATTATGTTATTCTAAAAATAAAAAAAATAAAATATTTTTTAAATTAGCACACACAATAGGCCTTGAGATTTCCCCTCTATGCAAATGTCACATTTGAAAATATTGTGAGAGAATTTATTTAACACGAGGAAGGATTGAAACTGTGTCTTGAAGATACCCACGTTATTAGAGCAAAAACGATATATTCTCGAATGATAAAAGATGACAGCTGTGTAAAAAATGGGCATATCTTTTGTGTTCTCCTTTTTTTTTTTTTTTATTGTTGATACATTTTTTTTTACAATATTTCATATTTCAATTCAGTAATGTTGGCCTCACTGGGTTGTTTACCCGTGCTGAGGCCCCCATTTTATAATTTAAGAATTTATACATTTAAAAAAAAAGAAAAACAACATTAAAATAAAGATAAATTTAAAGTAAAAAATAAAGATTAAAAATTAAAATATAATTATAACACTAAAAGAAAAATATCAAAACAGAATGTAAATCGGCATTTATAATGATATATGTGTTTGTGCGTGTTGCGTGTTTTATATATTTTTTTGTGTTGCGTGTATATGTTTTATTCTTTTATGTTATAGTATTTTGGTAATATTGTCTTTTTGTTCTTTAATCCATTTTTTTATTTTGTGTTTGAATTTATTTTTATTTTCCTCAATTTTTGTTTCAAGTGGAAGACTGTTGAATGCTTTAATAGCGTGGTATTTATGGTGTCTTTGTCCAAAGGTAGTGTTTACCGTCGGAGTTTTTATGTTTTCTTTGTACGCTTGTCTGACCGGTCTATTAGTGATATTTTATGTTTGTTGGGGTTTGTTTTTTTGGTCGAAAATGTAGTTTAGTAGTGTTTTAACATATAATTGGCGTATATCAAGTACGTCACAGCTTTTAAATATTTGGTCTGTGTCGGTTAGTTTATGTTTTTTGAGTATTACCTTTAATATCGTTTTCTGTGCGATTTCTATTTGAGCGATAGCTGCGTTTGTTGCTCCTCCCCAAGCAATTATTCCATATTCTATTATTGATTGGCATAGCGCATAATATATTGTTTTCAATTGTTTTATTTTATATAGGTATGTTTCTTATGTTTAGGAAAATGTGTATTGTTCTGAGGAGTCTATTTGTGATTTGTTTGATGTGATGTGTCCATCTAAGATTATGGTCAATTAGGATTCCTAGATACTTTATTTGTTCTGTTTTTTCTAGAGGGGGGCAATCGCAGATGTTGGTGTTTATGCATTCGTGTATTTTTATGGTGTTTGTATTGTTTTTTGGCTGTCTTGTGTTAGTTATGCTGTACGTTGTGAATTTTGTTTTCGATATGTTTAGTGTGAGTGTATTTGAGTCCAACCATTTTTTCACTTGCGTGATTCCTAGATTCGCTATGTTTTAAACCTTATTCCAATCCTTAGATTTAAATAATAAAACTGTATCGTCTGCGTAACTAATTATTTCTCCATCTATTTCCATGCTGCAAAGTTCATTTATGTAAATTATGAAAAGAATACTTACCATCCCATACTTACCAATAACACAGATCTTTGGAGTAACCTTTATTTAAATATGAGTGTCAGTTATAGTAATTGTGATTAACTATATACGTTAAGAAACGGGAATAAATCATTGACTATATTATTATCACCCCTGACACCTGAAGGTGAACTTTGTTTTCATTTAATTAGGCTATTAACATTATTAACAAGCCAAATCATTTACTCATCATTATTAGCACGTATTAATATGTTTTTACTTCCTTAAATGCTTACCAAATGACTTGAAGCTGTAAAAAACAGGTATTTTACGTTTTCAACCCTATACTTATGTCCTGAGTAATTTTTCGGCGTAATTATGAATTATTCCGTATCTTCTTGCGCCAGTCAAATGTTCAAAAATCTTCAAGCAAGAAGCGGTGTCTAAATTATAATGCGATTTATGACCAAAGTGAATGACGTGCTAATTACTGGAGAATATTTAATTAACAAGCCATCATTTGGCACACGGTACTCGTATATGAACGGGTTAATGGTTTTGAATGCTAACTTGTTAACTTAACTATGATAATGACATAAAATAAAATAAAAAGATAAGTACATACGAAATCTATGTACGTCTAGTAGAATAAAAAAAATATGTATTCTGAAAGGAGTATCTACATAGGTGGGTAGATACATATGTATATATTTGAAATATATCTTAACTGTAAAGTTGAATTTTGTGTGCTTAAGTAGAACAATTCTCTTAGGATTACCGATTATAATGCCTATATAATATATGATGTTTAATTTCATCTTAAATTTTTAAAAATAACTTCTTTTGCTCGGTATTTACTTCGAACGTGAGTTTTCTTAACTCCAGCTCTAATTTCTCTCGTGATCTCTGAAGAGTTGAAATATCCAGTTAACTGTCAAAAAATGATAAATCGCCATGTTGTTTATTACCTCCATTTTGTTAATTTCATGTAGGTACCTACTCTTGTTTCCAATATCATTTTTCTTCCTAAAACTCTTGTGTCACAAAATTTTTTTAAAAATATTTATTTTTCTTTATTTGGCAAAAAAACAGCGTTTTACATATATTTTGTATAATACGTTGACTTATACCCGGCATTACTTGAGGTTATAAATAGTATCGAGAAATGCTTTCAGTCTTCCCCGCGTGTCCCTAACTTCTTCTGTTATTCAATACACTATCTAAATACTCTTACTTGGCACTAATAAGAAGAATAAAAACTCTGAATCCTGTATAGTTTTGAGTACGTTGGGTACACACATACGAACATTGCCTTTTAATTATATAAAAATAGAAGAAGAGGAAGAATATTACATGTTTAATGGGTTGCATTAACAAGTGGTTGTTTGCTCATAAAATCTCTATAAAATTATCCAACTGTTCTATCCATCAATCCTTTTGTTTTGTTTAATCAATCAAGCCCGCACTGTTCTAATCTATGCATACCCATAGGCAATATTATTTTCTTTTCACTAGCAATGTAGCAATATTAAATACAGTTGTGTTCAATTAAAAAAAAATACCAGAATAAGATGATACACCTTTTGCAAGGTGATTGCAATCACGACATTGTCGTTGACATAACGGTCGCGAACATCGCGTGCTTACTACCGAGGTATCATAAATACCTTCCTACCTTATGATGTCATTTTACGCGTACTAAGCCGAGATAACACCTGATCTTTTCCATGGAATCCATCAAATAAATCAGTGAGAAAAGGCAATTCTATATAATAATAATTTGAGGTAGAAAGGACTATAAATTTACCATAGATTCAGATTAGGTCTGAACGCAGCATTCCATGTGGAAAAAATTGGGTTTTCGGATAACATAGTAGATTGAAAAAACGTATTGCAAGTTTTAAACGACCTTGATTTTCACATTTCGGCCTATTTTTTACATTAGCCCCACACAGGAGACACAGAGGAAAAATATTTCATCAGGGCTTATGCCACGAAGGCTCTTTTTAGAGATAGAAATGATAAAAGTTCTACAAATGAAAAAGGTGTGATAGGGAGGTAGGAGTCTGGGGTCAATGTGTCCCTCCATCCGTTCGGCTGGAGAGGTCAAATCGCCTCTCTCAAACAGTCGTTCCCGATCCAGTAGGTGAGCAAACGCATCCGCCGACAAAAACTAGACAATATCACATCATGAACTCTCCTAAGTCATCAAACGTAGAGAACCAGCTATTGTAGAGGTGACCTATGACAGGAGTGTTGCTTATCCAATAAATGGTTCCCAGGGTAGAGGCAATTATACTCGCAGCGCTGTAAAGCTGTGCATTTTACCCCAAAAGTATTTACAGAGAAAGGGTCGCCAAGTTTTGGGGATTCTGTTCTAATGCAATTTGAAGAAAAACGGTCATTTTCTGCATTGTGTCACATAGCTCCATTGCCAGCGACATTGCGACATGCCATTTCAAAGAGCCCTGCACCGACACACCGTGAAGATGAGATCGTCAGATAAAACAGCCGTTTTAATACAATTTTTAAGTGTTCAGTTACAAGCAGAACAGTTATTTACACGCAAGAGATATCGTCAATAAAACACAAAGTATATCGTAAAACTTACGTCACGATCATTAAACAAAAACTTCTAGTTCCAAAGAAATGCACTGTCGAAGCGTGTAAAATAACACCCGTTGATGTCGGCAGTTAAGCGTGACTGAAGAGTGTTACTGCCATATTTCAATGGAAATGATGAGTGTCGGCACCGACAGTCAATGCTTTGTCGAGCGACACCTAAGGCAGTTGACAAATTAGGGAGCCGAAAGGTTTTTCTACTGTTCGCTATTGCTGAAAATTTTTCGCTGTCAAAATATACACCTATTCGTTTACTTATATGTTTTTTTTCGTATCCTTTATGTTTGGGGTTATTATTTCTATATCTGCATAAGTCTTCGTCTAAACTCTAAGCTCTGGCATCTGAAGTATGGTCTATTCCCCACAATTTTGGAGTCAAGAGGTTGCTGGTCAATTTTTGTCGCAGTACAATAAAACAACCAAAACGATTGTTGATCATTTTTTGTGGAAAATCACGAAAATATGAATAAAACATGGTGATTAATAATTATACTTGAAACCGAGAAACGAAATACAGTCGATGAAGTACTCTACCGATTTAAGGATGATGCTCACTTGAATGCAATCAAAGCAAGTCAACCCCATTCCTTTAAAAAACAAATTACGAAATGGACCCTTAGACACGGAATACATTACAACTACAATACCCATTCATTCCACACAGACAAAACATAATAAATCCTTATTCCCTAACTCAGCGGTATAGTATGTAGGTACATGATTAATTAGTGTGATATATTTACTAATAATTTTTCATGTTCTTATAATTCTCTAACTTCTCCATCCTCTTCTTGCAAACCAAACTAGCTTAACATCATTTTTATTTTTTTTATATTATAGTAATGTATAGATTCTATGTCCGCAAATTGTAAAATTCACCTGCCATAACACAGGGTCACCCCTAGCATGGAGGGTGAAATATAACAAAAAACCACGTGTACTCTCTAAATCATCTGTCAATAAAAATAAATAAATTGTTTCTAGTCCTTAACAAATATTTTTTTCACAGTTTGTTTGGTATAAGCAAAAGTGTGAGGTTTTGTGGTCAGTATTTTGTATTCGTTGCTGTCTCCTGCAGTTTAAAAGATTTCATGAAATACCTCGTTACAATAATGTAACAGTATCCGTGTTTGGGTCAGCGAGGAAGGGAACCTAAAACCAGACTCAGCAAGCCATTATATCTAAAGTCATTGTTCATTTTAACATCTTTGTTACATAGTAGTCGTCGTTGTTAAATGCGAGATGCAGTTCTAATGTTAAGTGCCCATTATTCACAAATGTAATGGTGTTATAAACAATGTTTTAATATATTTGCCTCACAGTCTTAATTTATTTGTCAGGAGTAACCGTTAGCTAGTAATGAGAAAATTTCTACCTTGCTAAATGAATGCTGTACTGTGGGTTAGCGGGTTAAGTCAGTTTGATGGATGGTAGATGTAAACGGTTGTCCAACTGCCAACTGTTTGTGTGCTAAGTGGCTCTAGTCTAGACACAGACCTCTAGTTACTTAAAACACTTTATTTTATACCTTGTAGTTAGTATTGGTAAGAACTTGAATCGATTTCTTTCGAGAATTTGTGTACAGTCTTTTTTGTGTATTTATGAGAACCTTCAATTTAGATTAAATAATATCACACCCACAAATTATGTGTTGTTAAAAGAATATTATGCTAGATGAACACATCAATTTGAATATAAATATAAAAATGACTATTATTTTATAAGCAATAATTATTAGCCTGAAACATTCATCCACATTGAAAAAGCTCCTGATAAAAGATACATGACGCCAACGGGACTTGAACCCGTGTCCTTTCGATTTCCAGTCGACAGCTCTGACCACTGAGCTACGGAGGTTTATCTCTTATCCGCAAAATAATTCAATATATACTAGTGTTTCATTCAACAATTACTGCTTGTTACATTTTTTTCACCTGAAACAACCAACTTTATTTTATATGAGAAAGGCATTGTAAGTGCTAACTCTCTCACTAGATGGCGTCGAGACAAATTGTCTACATTTTTTGGTGAAGATACTAGAACCTGTCAAATATTAATTATTATTTTTTTGGTAAACTAATGTTTAAGACAAGATTTTTTATGCATACCACAAAGGGTAACAATTATTTTATAAGCAATAAGTACTCTCAAAAATGACTCTTCATTCTGTATTCAAAGACAGATTGAATTAATAGATCACAAGACAAATAAATTGTTAACCTTGTGTGTAATTTTAGCAAAAAAAAAAAAATATTCCTCATTGGTAAAAAAAAAAAAATAGTCGTTTATTTGTGTTGTTTTACAATAATAATAAAAAACACCATTCGTAATTGAAACATTGCTTAAAATGGCTCGGGTCATGTTTGGTGACAAGATCTGAATAGCCAGGTAATTCCTCACCTTCCTCTTTCCCATCTCCTTCCCTTTCCCACTACCTTCAGCTTCACAACGTACCCCGCTCGGGAATGTTGTAGTTCTCACTTGCTCCAAAGGGCATTTGGGACTATTGAGAAGACAAGAAATCGTACAGAATAATAAAAAATCAGGTATCGCTTACGAGTACCTGCACGGGTAGAATACATGATTTATATCATCTAACCTTGCCAAAATTACAACAGATAATTCCCACATATAATACGAAAAAATAAATAGTTCCAGCAAAAATCACAACTGTGACATTTATTATAATGCATAAAATAAATGCTAACACAGTTTTCAGTTGCAGTAGAAATCAAATCAGATCAAAACTCTCCACTCAAATGCGCAGTAAATTACGCTGCAGAGTCAGCGCAAAATTACTAATACAGTACAGTGTGGGAAGGTTTTGATATTACGTACAAAAATAAAGTAAAGCGCATAAAGTGTGTAATCCTTAAGTAGAACCGATGGAGGTCATGTCCGGTGACACAGTGAGAACCAGAGAAACCTGCCCTGCCAGAAGTAGTCAGTAAGATGAAGAGATGTGGATTTGGGACATGGAACGGGAATCGCAATCAAAAACAGGATCCGTAGAAACATGGAAAATGTGACCTGCATCTTCTATGGACCTAGATTGCGTATCTGTTAAAGTTGGATAGCAAGTTAGTACCTAAGGCCTTTGAAACAAGTGGGGTTTGGCGGTTTCGCAGAAATTCACGTGTGACAAAGTCATCAAATGGCCATTCAACGCCATTTTGTTTATTTACAGTTGAAAAGTTCCCGTTAAATGCCGATTCTAAGTCCCTTTCAGCTTTTGAATTATATTTGAACAAATCGGCAGAAGAGTATTTCTATCGTGTTGTTAAGCTTGTCAGCTTTTCACAATTTGATAAAAAGCCGAAACGCTCCTAGGAGCGGACTTTCAATTATCAGAATAACAAAATGGCGCTGAATGGCCATTTGAATGGGCAACTGGTCCTATTATACTTTATGAGTACCTAATGCTCAATTTAGGGTGGTGTAAGCAATATATAAGTACTATAGAGCATTCAAAATGTTGTCTCGTAGTCATCAAATGTGATGAGAGTCATTTTCACCCACTCTTTTATGTACAGAAATAGTTGTAGAAAACTTAACTAATTAAGTACCTATGCACTTTTCTTTATGAATTAATAATAAAAATCTTAAAAAAGTACGATCTATGGTCTTAAATAATTACGTAACATGTCTGTTGAGTAAAAAATCGCTTTAATAAAAACCAAACATGTGAATATTTTTTTTTAAATGTTAAAATTGCCTTACAGAGTATATCATTTGGAGCTATAATGAATATATTTGGAGTTGACAGACGAGATGAGATATATTTTTAATTAAAACTGAAAAAAAATCCATCACACGTCGCCACTGGGTTCAGCCTACCTGGTCGCCTGATACGCAGTACGCACTTCATCTCGTTCCAGAAGCCCCAAACAGATGGGACATAACGCGTATCACGTGATCCGTTGCGTCTTGTGGTAGCGTGATCAGTGACATTGTGTGATTGAGAAATAAATGTTTTTTGTTTCTACTTAAAAGACATATCGTCGGATAGCAAAATGACATTAACATTTTTACTCCATATATTCTCGGGAATCGCTGGTTAAAATCCTTCTGGTACATACTGAGTACTGATATACGCGATATACTCCATTCACTAAATGAGGTAGTCGACAGCCCAGTGGTAAGAAGAACAGCTAGCAGTCGAACGGATATAGTTCAATTCCCACCGTAGGTTTTCAGAACAAGTTAAAAGAAATTCTTTGGGTATATATTTTTTTCTTAGACATTTGAAAAAAAAACATATGTTTTACTTGGTTCATATATCAAAACTATTTTAATATTCTGATCGATCGTCATCAAAATTGATCGAGATTTGAAATAATCCTCTAAAATTGGGTGTGCCTTATTCACTGGCTTCAGAAACAAGTCGATGAGAAATTAAGACCCTTTATTCCGAATTTCTACTGACATATAAAATAATTCTACTTTATCCTTACATAGCTTGTATTCATTTTATACTTTCTGGCGTTTATTTACTATCAAATTCCCCATTCTCGTATACAGTGATACGCAATTTTTATATAAATAATGAATAATAAAAAATTCAGTATCTAATTCGCCAATTAACCGAGCTCTTCATACTCTAAATGATATTTGTCTAAACTCAAACATTGACATTTTTTCGGATTCACTCCCCAAATTCAAACGTGGCATCATGTCAATAACATAAACTGTTCAATGCGCATAAATACGCACACACACACACACACACACACACACACACACACACACACACACCTATATATTACACACGTCACATGGTAATTAAGGAATAAACACACCACTTACCAGAAATTGCAATATCTAATTCCTGTGTATTGTTTCATCACTGTAACACGTGTATTGTTTGTTTCTATAATATCAAATAAAATAAAATAAATTATAAGCGAATTAAAAATTATATTATTTACTTTCTTATTTGATCTTCTTCTACTTTTTGAACCCTTATAACGGAGTATTGCGCTCATCACAAAATATAATCAAAATTTTGTGAAAGAATTTATTGTTTCACATGAACAAATTATAAAATTACGTTATCTTATACGCTACAAAATTCAATCTTCACTTAGTAATTACGTGTAATTTATTCACTGGGAGGTTTAACACTTAAGCTGTGTCAAGTCTGGTACTTGACGAATATGATAATTACCTTCAGAGTCAATATGAAGTGACACAAAGTGTTTAATCCGTTATGCACGGGATAACAAGATTAACTGTATGTGTCAATGATTTGAGCTATGTTAATTGATTTTATATCCGTAATATTACCTCATTTGTGTTCGGGTTTGAGCGGAATTTGACAATTTCTTTATTTGAATTGATCAACTATTTTGACTAAGCGTAGTTCTATTTAAAATCGACCATTTTACATTTTGTCTCTCCGTAAATTTGTTAAAAGAGGGTGGCTGTTTTAAATGTTCAGTAAAGGTTCTTTTTGAAATGTAAAATCATCGTTTTTATTAGACTTTCTTATTCGCTTTTTTTCAATATTATGGTACCTACCTGCCTAAAGATAATGACATTTCTTTCCTCAAATTGTATGATTCCTAATTTGATGATTAAAGATAATTTAGTATTTGAGTACCTATTTAGAAAATTTATGATATCAGAGAAAATGTTGGTTTTGAATTAATTAATTAAAGAAATTTAGAAAAGTTATTTTTCCGACGCCGTGTCTACTTGTCAAATATTGTTTGCATTATGTTTATTGATCATGGCAATGTTAATTTAATTTCGTTTTAATTTATAGTTATGTTATTTGTGTTTATTTCTTGTTTTTATGTTAACACAAACTTCGTTCAAAATTTGTACCTTGCTGTTAATTAAATACGTTTGTTTTTATGCACGCCCACATTGTTTATGGCTGTTGTAATTGTATTATCTGTTTTTTAGGTTTTGTGGATAGGTTAGACAATTATCTTTTAATTGTATGTTCTTGACAAACTAACACGATAATTAAAAGAAAGGCCTTTTCGAATATTGAAATATATTAGATTGAAAGATGATCTTCATGGAATGGGAAAAAGATATTATGCTATACCAGATATGAAAAAGATACAAATTCGAAATCCAACGCATAATTACAATAATGAATGTGAAGTATTTCACAATGGCGTTGGAGGTAGGTTTTTTCCAGGTTACCCACATTCATTCCTTTATATAAACTGTGCAAGCATTTTGTCTCACTTGCACACATTTTCTTTCACGTACACATTTCAATAAATTAATAAAAGAATTTAAAAAAACTAAACAGTCAAAACCTTAATATTTTGAGACCCGCAACACATTGAATCATTCAGACAATACTAGGCAACTCAATTTACTTTACTCTTATTTTACACTCTCAGTATTGCTCTGGTGTAAGACCAACACTAAAACATACGAGCAAAAAAACGTATTTTAAAAACCTACTAATCTTTTCGGCAGTAAACAAACATATTAATAATTGAGCAAATAATATTTAATAAATAAAGTCCCTGTAAGAACTAGCACTGACGAAATCTACAACAAACTTAACATCATGTCACTTAAGCAATTCTATTCTAAAACAATAATCCTTTACATTCAATAATACAAAACACAAGAAATAACAACTAACACATGTATTACAAAATTACGAACACTAGATCTGAGGGCCAAAAACATATCCAACAAGCAACTAAGAATAAAAAATTTGGGCAAAAAAGCTTCCTATTCTATGGTACTGAACTCTACAGTAAAATCCCACGCTCATTTAAACTCTCGTTTAAATGCTCTATATTTTGTTACCAAATCTGCCAATAATTACTTCGTAAACTCTCCAATTCAAAGGCTTCATACACTTGGAAACAAATATAGTTCAATCGATGTCTATCATTTCCAATCGGTTTCCAAATTTAAAACCAAAATATTAGAACTTTTAAAATAAAACAATAAAAATCTAGTTATTGCACCTCTTTTTGAATTATTTCCTCAAGATCGACAAAACAGGCTTATACCTACAAACTATCATGTTTAGATTTTCTTTTTGCTTGGTTTTATATGTCTAATGGTGAATATTATATTATTGCTTTACTATTCTATATTTATAATCTGCACAATATTTTTTTTATATAAACTATGTAAAATGGCTGACCGATCGCCCTCGATTTAGCAGGCCACTACAACCAGTCAAACGCAGTATATTTGTTAACAATACTGCCAATAATAATTATTTCGTTAGCTTTCTTACTCAAAGGCCTCATACACTATGTGTCGTATTGTATCATGTTACTGCTGCCACTACCTAGCATTTACATATAAACTTTACATTTCTCATTAACTAATTTAAGTCTGTATAACTTAGGAGTAGGAATATTCTTATTTTTGTACTATTTACTTGCTGTTATAATATGTCAAATGTGTATGGTTATATGTATTTTTACTATTACTTTTGTGAACTTGCAATCTTCAGAATATTATTTTTTTATTAATTATGTATGTAAAAGCCCAAAGGGCGTATATTTATTTATTTATTTTTATTTATTTATTTATTCGAGACACAAACAGGATATTTATAAAAACATTAATTATGGATTACAAAATAAAAAAAGTACAATTATAAATATCCCTAGACTAATGTGTCTGCAGCAATCACATTTTCACATTTACATAAGCAAACATGTAAAACAATAACAGTATTTATATACAAAACTTAAAACTTAATTACAAAGATTGAAGCACATAATAAGTAGAAAAATTTAAAAAGTACATATTAAAAAAATTCTAAACCACTCAACAATTTTTTTATTTATTTATTTTTCTTTTTTTTTAAGTACAGAAATCGTGGAGATATTTCTTGAAACGCGTTATATTATTTGCAAAAATATCTATGACAGTATGTATTTTAGCAAGATCATTGTATGATCGAGACATTCTAGACATAGGATAAAAATATCCAGTGTTATTGGCAAAAATTTCGGTCCAAAATATGTTCATATTTCTAGGATATTTGGGCCTGGCGTATAAATAAATAAATAAATTTATATGGTCAGTGAAATAAAACTCAACAATATTTTAACATTTTAATCTAGAGACATCGACGCACGGTAAAGTAAGAAACCTCTTCCTACTGCTTCTACGACAAGTTAATTATTATAACTCATTTGATTGCTTCATTTCAAAGCTCACTGACGTCTTGTCACGTCACATGATTATTAGTTTGTCTTGTAGACATAACTGTATTTAATTACTCTTAAAATACACACCACTTTAGCAGTAGGCATTCACAGTCATCGCGTGTACGTAGCGGATAAGCAGGGGTTAAATCAATCATTATATTGTCAATAATTTGCTTTGCTTAAAGACTAGTGATTAGTTCAAAGAGATTCCCAGGCTTTAGATGGGGAGGAAAAAAAACAGAGAGTTGCAAAAACTGGACTTCTTTAATTAGATTTTGAATTATAATAAGACATTATGAAAATAGATTTTATAGCATTTTTCATCGAAGTTGTCCGATAAAACTTTAGAACTTTTTTTTAAGATCTTATTTGTTTTCGTCTAGGTATACAAATGGTAAAAACGAAAAAATTCAACTCAAATCTAATATTTTATATTGTCCAATTCGGCAAAAGTGTCCATCGCAGTCTTATAAAGCGATCCAATATCGATCAGTTATAAATGCACGCAAAGGGAATGGTACGTGTAACTAACTAGGTAACTGTTGTGTCTCCAAGGTTATCTCAAACTCTTAGTAAAAACTCTAGCTTCAACAAAACACCTTGGAATTTATTGTAATAGATTTAAGATGGGCTTTTATACCTTAATTAGCAGGTAGTTGGAATAATCTGGACCCCAACCTTGAGGTTGCCACCTTATTTACTGTTCTATTATTCTCGACAGCCAACGCCCTATGGTTAACCAGATTTACCAACCTAGTTTCATCTATGGGTGAGTCCATATACTAATATCAAGTATATAACAGCACCCATGATGTAATTTCTCCGAAAGAATATCCAGAGATAATGGAATGCCACACATCTCTGTTCTGACCAAGGATTCAAGGAGTTGGCTTGATTCAGTAAAATCTATGGTGTAATATGGCATGATTAAATCTGCAGAAACGAGCGGTACAATTGACAAATTGGAATTTGAATACATCATTGGAACGAATCGTTTTTACGACTCATTCTTAGGTTCCACACAGCTCAGCTATGAAACGATCTTATACAAGCATAAGCAGATACTATTTTTTTAAATAGTTAAGTGTGTAATTTGATTATAAATAAACGCCAGAAAGTAAAAAATTAATACAAGCTATAGAAGGATATAAAAGTAGAAAATTATGAATATAAAGAAAAACATAAATAAAAGAAAAACATAAACTGGAGTTAACTGAAAAAGTTAAAAAAACACACCGCAAGACGACAAAGACGAAAATATTTACGTAGGGGTCTTTTGTGTGGAGTTATTAAATTAATTATTAAAAAAAATAAAAATCCAATACTTCAGTCACACGATCGAGCCATATCTTTTCGGGACGATCCCGACTTTCCTCGTCCAATTGCACTTAATAAAATCTGCTGACGCTCCTTTCTTGCTCGTATTGAATTATTTATTTTCAAATCTTCTCATTCGTATTACGATAGAATGTAACTACATACTTTTACCACACACTCGCCTCAAGCAAAACGCGTTGAATGAAAAGTAACTCTTTTACAGCGGAGACCTTATCTAATGCATTTTTATTACTGTTACGCTAGTACGATATTACTTAAAATTTATTTGACAGGTGGGAAATGCCTTGATGAACGTCCATCGACACAATATGAAGCATTATCAATAATATTATCTATGTTTTAATATTCAGATTTTTATGGAATTTTTTCAATCATTTTATCGTTCGCTTTTAATTACTTAATTAACGCTAAGACAGGTCTACGGAAGCTGCAAATTGACGCTCACGATCTTTGATTTATCAATGTCAATATATATGGAAGTAATTTATTTTTTACGGACTATTAATTGGATGCCATAGAAGAAAAAAATCTTTAATGAGCTACCACGGGGTACCTGCTTATCAAAATACGAGAAAAAAACTCTGGACTTGGAATTGCTTAGATTGTCGGATATCATCTGTTCTTGCTTTGGTATGTTTATGAGTTACCTATTTCGTGAAATACTATCGCAGACCTGTGAAAAATCGCGGGATATTATAATTGTTGGATTTGTGAAAATGAAAGTATTTTAAAAAAATATATTTGTCTCAGGGTCATTGCGTTTTAAAAGAAGACCTCTCGAGTTATAGTAAACTTGAAAAATAAAATCTTTCAAACATTTAAACAAAATAAATGCACAATATAATTTAATAAATTAAATTTGGTACATACCTACCTTTTGCTAGTCGGATGTGGATTTTTACTTTTCAGTTCAAATTTTGAAAATTAAAACTTGAATAATTTAATGCATTACACCCACGAAGAAAGCTTACTGATATAAAATATTGCTAATTAATTGAAAACCAGGAGAATTTATTCGTATTCGTGTTAAAACGGGACTAAAAGGTCTGCCTTTAACCCCTGTGAGACGGATGAAATTCAGTAAATTTAAATATAATAAATTTTAATATTTGAAACTGTTATTTCGTGGTGGAATTCCATTATAAATATATATAAAGAACACAATTTTAAACTTTTTTCCACTTGTTTTTATTTGACCGTGACCGGTTTCAGGCTGTTAGGGCCATCTTCAGACTGGTACAATTTTGTCTTAAACTAAGGTTTATATACATAGGCAAATTACATTGAGGGGAGGGGTTAACATAGTAGGTTGGTTTGAATTATGAGGGGTTTTTTCATTATGTTGGTTTGAATTATGAGGGGCTATTTCACGAAAAACCCCTCATAATTCAAACCAACCTACTATTTTAACCCCTCCCCTCAATGTAATTTGCCTATGTATATAAACCTTAGTTTAAGACAAAATTGTACCAGTCTGAAGATGGCCCTAACAGGCTGAAACCGGTCACGGTCAAATAAAAACAAGTGGAAAAAAGTTTAAAATTGTGTTCTTTATATATATTTAATATAATAAATATTGGAACTTTTAATAAAAATAACAGACACACTATAACTTCAACTTTTTTAGTTGGGAATTGTTATTGGCACTTCAAAAATACATCCAAAACATTTAAAACTTTGCTTTACATACTGTAGTGCACATCTAAGTAGTCATTATTTCACAGCAAATGTAGCCAGCAGCACTATAGGGGTTAACGAATTAATTGACAGATTTCCTAACATACTATCAGTAAAACACGAATGTGTTATGAAGATGTCGGAACACGTGTTTATAAAAATTCTAATATTGTCGCATTTTTTCAATATATTTGTCAGGAGAAGCGCAACTGAATGAACACGTGTTCCGATATATTCTGAATGAACTAATATTATATTAGGAAATGGCTTGCCATCACGTTTTTAAAAGGATTTTTTTTTATTTCACAAATACATTAAATAATATAAATTAAATTATTTTAATTTACTTTTTTTTTATTTCGAGGCTGATTGAAAAAAAAAGATATTTTCTAACGATATTTTTCTCCGTACAGGAATTCAATTTCAAATCACTTCATCCACCCACCCATGAAAATCGAAATCAGTAGATTTAATAATAATACAGAAAGTAAATGATATTTATGGATGTAGGAACACTGGAAATGCCTTCCATATACATTTGAAAGGAAACCAATGTCACCACTGATATTTCTGTTCTTGTCCGTTTAGCACATGATCTATCTCCCTTACCCTTCCTTGACATTGTATATCGCCATCCCATTTGATTTTCTATATTCCATACAAATTCTTTAACATTATTTTACCCAATGTGAATTTTTACCCGCTAAGCTAATGAAAGTGACTGGTCAGCTTGAATGAAACACTAAACTTTGGTTAAATTAAATATTGATGTATATCCAAAGACCATACAATCAAGTTGTCGCAAACGTATCACAGACTTAAGAATATTCCAACGATGAACAATCAATTATCTGTGTAATTAAGCAATTTAATGTTGTAAGCATAAAGTCGGGCTATCAAATAATGCCTTTAAATATATTCGATATCACCTCTGATCACAGCACCATGTGCGTAAAACACTTTTACTGCATATTAAATGCAATATGTTCAAACGCATTGCATTTAGTATAATATAAACTGTAAAGACCTCCTATCAGGCATTCTGAATATAAAAATTCCAAATACCAAAAAGGATATTAAAAATAGATAATGGCGAAAACTGAACATAAACAACGGAAGATTGAAAGTGTTATTACTTTGTACCTATTAGTAACACAATTTGATTCACTTATATTATATTCACTTATATTCACGATAGCCGAACCGCTCGAACCATAAACCACGATCCATGGGATAGAAACGAATCAGCCGAGATGCCGTTTCCTTTCTAAAGGATCGTGGTTCCTTGGAAAAATAATTTCATCAAAAGGTTCACAGGTTCGTCTCAGCGCTTTGACTTACAAGTGTATATGCGCAATTAGACTTGCCTATCGTCGAATATCCCATACTATTTCAATTTCATAATGTTGATGAATCACTGAGTTTTATATTGGAAACTTAAAGCCCGATTTTCCAGACTTTTGCGTAACGAAATTGTGATTATGGTAATAAGTTAAGTATTTAAGCGATAGATGGCGCTATTCATAAAGCTTACTCCAGAGTCCGACAGATGTCGTTAGAGTGTAACAATTACTTGTGAGATGAGATTGACAGGGAACAAGCTTCTCAAACCAGAGAATAACCAACCCTCGGGTAATGAACCGTGTAGCTAAATCCAGACCTATTATTTGTAACGTAAATAAACACAATTATAAGTAGAACTTTTTACAAAGAGTTCCCATCACTTAAATCTGCAGATTAAGGCAGATATTATAACAGAAATACGCCCATATTGTGTGTATCATTTCTCGTGTCCTTATTTAGTCTATGTGGTCAACAAATCGAAAAAAACAAACAGAAATCACTCGAAAATAACCATTGAACTGGCATTAGTCAGTAAAACACTTCACCTACATAGAAATAACTGTGGTTTGTCTAATTGCTGTTCTATCCGTGTAGTCGACACACCAATTAGTATTTCGCTGTGCAAGTAGGTAGTACTCACTATACTGTTGACAGGAGCCGTTCTGCAACTTGAACCATCGACCCCTGAGTTGGCAAGCAAGCACGCTACCTTCAGTGGCAACCAGCTTATCATTACGCACTTTTCACATGTTATGTGTTCAGCAGAATTTCCCACCGTATTAAAGCTACAAACTTCAAGCCTTCCGAAGAAGTTGAATAATTCTAGTTCTGGCCGTCTAATTATCTAATTAAGTACATCAAAAAGGGTAAATTGATTTTAGGTGGCCCTACCGCATTAATTTAAAGACCTGTTAGACATGAATTATTTTATTCCGCCTCTCGTCTCAAGCCGTAGTTCTAATGCAATCACTTTTATTGAATTTTGATTTACGACTTAATAGAATAATTATTACTTATTAAATGTAGGAGTTAGAATTGCAGCATTTATATATCATTCCAATTGAATTTGAAGAAATAAAACAAGTTAAATGGATTTAATGTATTTGAGTTTTTGGAATGACCAATTATTTTATTTTCATTAAAATATAAACATTTGCATCGCATGTAAAAGATCATGAATACGTATGTGATAAGGATCAAAAAAGGAAGTTGTAAAAAAAGTTTGAACGATTAATTATCAAACGAATCGAAGAACAAAAAAAAACAAGCTGTGTTTAAATAAAATGAATCTCTATTGCCTCGTTCAGACATTTCAATTTTTGTTGATCAACTCTCTGTTGAAAGCTTATCGACAAGTGAGAACCTTCTTTCAATTAAGTTTTTCGTTGAACCTTAAATTTTTATTGTTCAAGTATGTGCATGAATCTTTGTTCGAGCTTCTCACCGAATCGACACATGGTTAAAAATGGGATTGCGGGCATTAACTAATGAATTGAAAGGTCACCTAATAAACTTTCAGAAAACCCCGAATGTGTTATCGCGATGTTGAAACACGTGTTCATAAAAGTTTTAATATTTTCGGGTGAACACATGTTTCAACTCGCTTGCAATTTTGGTTCTCTGCGGGAGAAAGTAACCGTTAGACGTACCAACCGCTATGGAATTTTCTTCAATGAAAACATGTCTGAAATAAAAAAAAAATTAAAATCTCAAAAGTCAGATGATAATATGATGTTTAGCTTTATCGATTTATAATTTATACAAAAGTTATCCCTGTCTTTAAGATCAAAAACAAGAATATAAATACCCGTGGCACTGAATTAAATAATATTATCATCGAAATAGGTATTGCGGGATTGAATCCGGTTGACATAAATTTTTTTTTAAAAGAATCGGAACGAATCTCAATAAGGAATTGGGATTAGTAATGAAATAAAAAAATCTTGAAAATCCGACGTTTTTGTGCTTTTTCAACAACATATTCTCAAGTTCGTTCAGCAAATGTCAGAAATTGTTGTGAGTGGACCAACAATTTCAGTTGACGCCATCTTGATTTAATATCTGTTCGATTTAATCTAAAACGTGTGCCCAAAATTGTAGTCAATTTTTGTCATTTAATAAAAGTTGATCAACTAAAACTGAAACGTCTGAATGAAGCATATGGTAAACCTGATCTGATTAAAGCATAGAATAAATAAGAATACAAGAAATGCCATTTGGACGTGTTTCGTGTTCCAAATATTTGTCCAGTCGGGGCTTAAATTTCCAATACAAAATAGTGTTAACGAAATTCAAATAGGATGGAGGTCTATGATATCAGGCGAGTGTTAGTGAGATAGAGCGCTTTGGGCTAAATGAAATGTTTGTTTCCATTCAAATTTGTATGTGTGGTACTTCTAGTTTTCTTCTTTATTTTATAGATTTAAGTTATACCCTACCTACCAGTACCTAGGTACATATATATTATTTCTGTTGGTACCACATTTTATTTGATTTTCAAGCCAATTAGTTTTTTTTATTTTATTTATTTTATTTATTTGGGAAAATCAACAGATTATTTACATATATAAGAATAAACTAAATAATAAAGATAAAATCCAATAACAGATTTTCACTTAAAATTATAATAATAATAAAAAATATTAAAACAAGAAACTAAGGGTTCTGTACCCGTGGCCTGAGAAATTTACAAAAAATACAAAATTGTAAATAATAAATAAAAAATAATAACAGATCTAAGAACACAAATAAATTAAAATTTAAAGTTAACTGATATACTAATATACTAATAACCAGCTAAATTTTAAAAATTTAAATTTAACTGATATACTAATAACCAACTAAAATTCAAAACAAAATGTATTGTAAAATTTCAACACAGCAGCAATCAATAAAAGCACTACACAATAGCAATAATAACAATATAATAAATGTATACCTACAACTAAATTGAACACATGAGTATAAATTTGAAGGTAAGTAACTGGAAAGGATTCAAAGCAATAACATGATAACTTCAAGTAGAATATTTAAAATTATTTAATGTTAGTTATTACATATCTTTTAAAGGTTCCTAAATTACTTGAGAATATGTCCATATCATTAAAATTCTTACTAAATATACTACAGGCTCTGAATATAAACGCATTTTGTCTTATATTAGTAGAACATTTATGGAGATGAAAAAGTGATTTTTCTCTAGTTCTAACGCTCGGGACTCTAAAATTAATTTCAGACAGAAGGGGAGAACAATCAATAAAGCCATTGATAATTTTATGGAGATATATTATATCTGCGGAGTCTCTTCTAGTTTTTAATGGCTTAAGTCCATAAAGGTCCATCGAGCTGTTTACGTCAAGGTTTGAATTTAGTTTGAAATTTAAATGATGGACAAATTTTCTTTGGATGGCTTCAATGCGATTTATGTAAATATTATATTGAGGATTCCATATGGGAGAAGCAAATTCAAGATGACTGCGAACATAAGAAAAATACAATATTTTAAGTGTTATGATATTATTCAATTCTTTTCCAATACGGAATAAGAATCCTAGCATTCTAAGGGCTTTCTTAACAATCATATCAATATGAGCCTCAAATGTAAGTTTACTGTCAAGTATAACACCTAGATCACGAATTTGTGTAACTTTTTTGAGTTATAGTTAGTTATATTTTTTATAGTTAGCCAGCTATATGATAATTATGGTCAAACTTAATTTTATTTCTAGTGAAGGTAATTACATAACATTTAGAAGTGTTCATGTTGAGACGATTGCGGATACAATAATCATTAAGCCTATACAGATCTTCTTGTAGTTTAAAGCAGTCAATTATAGAATTAATAGGCAGGAATATTTTCATATCATCAGCAAAAAGTAGAACATTTGCATAATTAAAGCATTTTATAATGTCGTTGATGAAAATTGTAAACAGTAACGGTCCCAGGTGAGATCCTTGGGGCACACCTGAGGGTTTATTTACAATCTCAGAGATGAAGCCATTTATTGTTACTCCCTGAGTGCGCCCATTAAGATAGGAGACTAACCATCTATATAAATCCCCATGAATTCCCAAAGCTAGTAATTTGGACAAAAGAAGACTGTGGTCAATTTTATCAAACGCTTTTGAGAAGTCTGTATAGATTACGTCAACTTGCATTTGATCATCCATTGATTTAGTAATATTTTCAATGAAAATGGCAAGATTAGATACAACCAATCTTTTTTTCATAAAGCCATGTTGGTTCACGAGTATTACAGACTCGATGCAGTTATATAGTTGTTCATGAACAATTTTTTCAAAAATTTTACTAAAGATTGGTAATTTAGATATCGGTCGATAGTTCTGGACATCATTTTTAGCCCCAGACTTAAAAACAGGTGTGATGAGAGCACTCTTCCAACGATCAGGAAAGATACCTTCTTTCAATGAGGATTGAAAGAGCAATAATAGGGGCTTCGAGATTACCTTGCTACACATTTTGATAAAGAAAGCCGGAATTTTATCACTATCCGCACCCAGTGAGCTAGAAATAGTATCGATTATTTTTTCTATTTTTTTGTTTTGAAACTGATACCGAGGAGATATTAACTTGATTGTCAAAATGATAATTGGTAGAGTGTACATCGGAAATAGTGTTGTAATTAAAGGTGGAGACGAAATGCTGTGAGAACAGGTTACATATTGCGAAAGGATTTTCAGCAGTCACTTCGCCCAGTTTCATAACATGAGGCAAACCAGAATTATTTCTTTTTCCTTTAACATAAGACCAAAAGTTTTTAGGGTCACGAGATATATTAAGTTCAGCGTATTTTATAAATTGTTTAAGACATTCTCTAGACAATTTCTTTTGCCTTGATCGAAGGATACAGAATTCATGGTAGTCTAAAGGATTGGACCACCTTTTCCACATTTTAAACACTTTATATTTTTCCTTAGTCAGTTTTATTAGGGCTGGACTAAACCAATAGGGATAAGAATTATTAATATGAACTTCCTTTGACGGGACGTTTAATCGAATGATTTCATATAAAATTGTATAAAAGCGGTCAGTGTCGGACATAATCGCGCAATTAAAAATGCGCAGCCTTATATTTAAGGTTGCCGATAAAACCTTTCTGATTTCCGTCTTCCATCTTCATTTCCTTCCCCTACCTATCAGGTACGATCATTTTTAAATTATGTTTTTTTTAACTTGATTTATTTTTCGTATACCAGAAAATAGTTAGCCACGTACACAAAATAACAGTATTCAACAGAATTTTTTGCATTCCGTAGTTGAACAAAAACTTACTGAAAAACTTTGATGGATGTTTTTTCTGCACGATTGATTACTACAGATCTAATAAGTTCAACAAATATTATTTATAACAAATGATCTTCTGTGGATGATGGAAACTTATTTGGCAGTAGCGAAATCTCATTACGTGGGTACCCTGTATTGCAGAACAGGTGGAAAGATACATAAAAACCTGCAAATAACGGGCTAAATATCATTGATCGATGGTCTATACAACATGCTAACTGCTACTCGTCTCTACTGACAAGCTTCTGCCCCCCTGCTGCCAAAATGAGCAGTTTTTTTATAATGACATTAATTATTAAGAAGTTTAAAGGCTTCCAGTTGAGGATGAAAGGTATTACAACACCGTTCATCAATATCAAATGCCGAGTCATTTCCTTCCAGGCTGCAAAGTGGTTTTTAAAATAGCGCCGTATTTAGCTGTAATGCCCGATAATCTCTCTTTGAAGAAAGATTTAAATCACCCTACACAATTTATCTACTTATATTAATGAGAACTGTAAATATTGTACTAAGCCCATTGAGAAAAAAAGTTGACGATTATCCTTTATGGCATAATTTTTTTAGCAATCTCCTAGCAATCTTTCCGGAAAACCGTAGTAAAATTTCCCGATTCATAGTTAATTTTTCATTTAAGATTCTCCCAAAAACAGTATCGACAATGCAGAGTACCTACATTCAGTGACACTGTGAAATTTTATTTACACGGCACCAGTCTGTTAAGAAAAGCGGTGCAGTGAACATGTCTCTTCAGTACGCTTAATTCGAGTCTATTACAGAAGCTTATGCAGTGATAACAAACAGTGTTCCTCAAAAAGACAAAAAGTAAGGACGGGTTGTTTCTGAGAATTTAAACAATTCATCAAATTTCAACGTTCATTTCCGGGTTCTGTGAAAGTCTTATTCAAGTTCTGTTATTATATCATCATAGGCTAGGTGCTTGACAAAACTGAAATTAAAACAGAACTTGAAAAAATCTTTCACAGAACTTGAAAATGAACGTTGAAATTTGATGAATTGTTCAAATTCTCCGAAACAACTCGTCTTAAGTCAGAATCATTTTTCAATTCTAATTGTTAACCACAGCTACCCCAATAGTTATGTCAAAGATTGATTACAGGTCCATGAAAAAACCACAAACTGATTCGCATACAATATTTGCGATTCCACGTGCAATAGCAAAAAAACGAATCCGTAATCACAGAATTGTATTGATAAACAATCACTCAATCATCTATTCAATCAATAAATGTTTTATAAGATTATATTTATTTCGACACATCTCAAACACTTGACATCATTTTCATTATATCGTGAAGCTAACTTCTAGAAAAATAATAAAAAAATTGACCCATGCACAAAGAACATTTACTAAAACCGGATACACGGTTAGACGATAGGTTAAATAACAACATATATTATGTCAATGCTTTTTAGTGGGTAATCTAAGATTTGTCCTCTTATTTCAAGCACCTACTATAACATATCACTAGTAGTTCTGTGAACATTAGACTTCTTTGATTACTCCGACCTGACAGTTCGCAACGCTCATGCGCTCTGGCGGGATAAAAAGTTACTCTTAGATACGGCTACCATCTTGACAGTATTGACCGGAGACCAAACTCATAAACAAATTTACATACGAAATGAAAAGTGGTCGAGTCGAGAAAGGACTTCAGCACGTACCAGAAGGATTTTTATTAGCGATACCGAGAATATTTGGAGTCAAAAATGTTTATGTCGATTTGGTATTCTGTGGTATTTTTTAAAACTAAAAACAAATATTTTTTCTACTTACACACATCGCCACTGATCACACTGCTACTCGTCGCAACGGATCACGTGATCCGCGCTCTGTCTCTTCTGTTACCGTGCTACTGGAACTTGGCGGAGTGCGTATCACGTTACACGCTAGGCTGTACCCAGTTACAAGTGGCGGGAAAATATTTTTTTGTTACAATTTTTTTAAATCACCGAACAGCAAAATTTTTTTTTTATTTTTTTTATTATTTATACCCGCTAAACTGCTCAAGAAGTTTGTCAGCAGGTCAGTATATAGTATTATATCTACGTTTGGAATCGGAAAGTTAAAATTCTTCGGGTACGTGCTCTTGCATCCTATAGAATATGTAGGAGTTGTTGAAGAATGCCTAGTCAAGATGGATAGTACAGGTTTTCCAATAAGAGGTGTTATTTTGAATAGCCCGCTATTTCGCTAGATGTTACTTTTGAAACTGTCATTTTTTAACATTTGACAAGTAGAAACTACGCCATTAATAAAATTGAAACGATACACGCTTCAACAATGCATTGAAATTATTAAAATTCACTTGAGTGAATCAAATGCAATCATCTTGAGTGATGAGGCCCATTTCCACCTCGGTGGCTTCGTCAACAGGCAAAATTGTCGCATCTGGGGCTCGAAAAACACAAGAGTTATTATTTAAAACCCTCTCTATCTTCAACGAGTGACTGTTTGGTGCGGTTTATGGTCCGGCAGAGTCATTGAACCTTACTTTTTCGAAAATGAGGCTGGAGCAACAGTTATGGTGAATGGATTGCACTATTGAGAGATGATTAGTGATTTTTTATGGCCGGAATTGGATGGTATTAATCTGGACAACGTTTACTTTCAACAAGACGGCGCTACGTGCAACACAAGCCACGAAACCATTGATCTTTTACGATTGAATATCAAAATAACACCTCTTATTAGAAAACCCTGTAGTTATAGGGTATTTCTCAGCGGAGGACTCTTCTAAAAAAAATCTAAATTAGTAGTCAATCGGCAGTCACGTATATTGCATTTATTTTTTATTTTAAAAAATATATGTATTATATAGGAGCAATTTTTTATTAATTTGTTTTTTTCCAGACGAAGATTAACTAATATTGAGCGTCCCATTGTCAATCTGCTACTCATTACCGGCTATTAAGATTAGATGCCTTATACACTGTAAGATAGGATCCTTTGTTGCGTGACAGCAAAAAAGTCATCATGGAGGTGAGTCCTTACAATACTAATTGAAAGATAACTTGTTTGCAGGTCGGGTTCGGAATTTTAACTTTGCATAGCGTTCGCACATTATTTTTGATTATTGAGAACGGCTGAATGACGCAACGAAATCCAAAAACAGTTAAAGGCATTGAATTTTCGAATCTTATTGGAATAAATTTGATGGTTATACCCATCAATGTAATAAATCATTGAAGTAGAAGATAAAACTAATCAATCTAAACAAAGCATGAAACAGAACAAGACACAGAAAATAAAATCGGAAGGGCCACCCCGGACAACGCCTCTAATCACTCCGCCATTGGGAAAATGAAATTGACAAAAATAGTTATAAGATTGCAATGACCGAGTGGTTTGGAACCTTTTTATTTTTCTATGTCTTGTTTTGTTTCATGTTTCGTTTAAATTTATTACGTAATATGAGATCTGCAAAAATAACCTATAGTAATTAGGTCCCAATGGCCTAGTTGTTAGCGGCGTTTTCCCGGTCAGATCCGGGGTTCGATTCCCAGCCGAGACCGTTACCTTTTTATTTTTCTGTGTCTTGTTCTGTTTTATGTATTATCTTCTTCGATGATATAAAATTAATTGAAGTGATTCCAGTATTCTGAACATAAGTTGAATGCAGCCGCATTCCTACAGCATTCAGTTCATTTTGTATGCAGTTCCCGTTACCCTCCCACCGACACCTGACCCGCGCTATTGAACACCAAATACATGAAGGCAATTCAATCAACAGTCGGCCATTTGATTATATTGATTAACAGTTTGGTGATTATTGATAAACCGTTCGGGCACGATGAAAGGGCATAAGATCCCACGCGGCGGGAGTTAGCAAGTCAACATCCATCGGTATTTTAAGATTGGTTTCGTCTTACAGTGGATAAGTCACGAGGCCCTGCTACAGGTTTAATGGCTTGATTAATAAGCATATTTATGTATTAAAAGTCAAAATATGTACGGCTTAGCATAAGCTACGAATCTGTTATATTATTTTGGTGTTACGAAATTACCAAGCCTTAACAAGAACTAATTCGTAGGTCGTAAATATAAGGATTTAATTTAATTCAATTGGTTTATTCCTTTAAAAACATTACAAAATTACATTTTAATTCGTTTTTAAGTACATTTGTAAAATGGTTTTTCATAATAAGTAAACGGTGTATCAACTATACCAGCATCAATAGAGCTTGCCTTTTAAAAGCAGCTTCACCGACGCTAAATATGTCGATATCCGAATTAATTTTGTTCAATAGCAAGACTGCTCTCCCCACTGGCATGACCATTGGCAAGTTAGTCCTGCTGGTCGGGAGATACAACAGTCTATGTTGTCGGTGACGGAGATAACCATGAGGTACATAGAGACTAATACTCTCCACGATAGTCGGATTTTCGAACCATCCACGAATCAGTTTGAAGAAGTGTGATACAATATGCACATCTCTTCTGACCCGTAAATGGTTCATACCGAGCATGCCTAAGAGAAAGTCAGTAAGATAGAGCCACGGGTAGTAGCCATACTTCCTCAGGTAGAGGAATCTCAGAAATTGCAAAATAACTTGCACAAAAAATTAACTTGCACATTGCGATCGAAAACAAACGATGAAAGTAAACAATAAGGAAAGAGCTCAAATTCCACTGTGTCTTGTAAAAATACATATTTTTACAAGACACAGTGGATTTTATGGACATTATTTATTTTTTAGTTAGCTCGTAACCGTGAAAAGTCACAGGACAATGTTTCGTTTACAAAATGTAAAAATGCTGCTGGCTTATATACCATCGAAAGCAAAAGATTCTACGTAGAATTTCTCTATAAAATCCGAACGTTAACTTAGAATTTATTATTTATTTTAAAATGACTACAGTCTTTTAAAACTCTCAAATAGGTTAAAATTTTGAAAGTAAAGAACAATCTAGCCGTGGCTTGTTTGTCAGATTTTAGCTGTTTTCACAGGGCAAAAGGTTTTTGGTTAATATTATGAACTTACCTTACCTTAACATGACTTTAGCTGTGACTAGATCTGAACTATGTACTAAGTGGCAACACCGATAGAAACCTTCAAGCGGCAGACCGCGGAATTGGTAACTCTTACGTCGTGGAAGAAGACAGGAGTAGGACGGGAAGGCTCACGAATTGCAGAAGAATAATTAGAGACAAGAACCAGTGGAGATTAATCGTGGAAGTGGTCAAAACCGACCGAAGTTAGCCATCATGAGTGGTTATATAAAATAATAATATTGTAAACATA
This sequence comes from Hesperophylax consimilis, assembly GCF_061612785.1. Classification (NCBI taxonomy): domain Eukaryota; kingdom Metazoa; phylum Arthropoda; class Insecta; order Trichoptera; family Limnephilidae; genus Hesperophylax; species Hesperophylax consimilis. The sequence continues at coordinate 10,652,689 of NC_142845.1, forward strand.
TATTTCCCTAAATAAATTATTTATTCAGACCCAGTCTCGGTTTACTGTTACCCACATAATATTGTCACCGTTGTTTTGAACGTCTTCCGCTTTCAGCAGCCTCCACAAGCGCGAGGATGTAATCCCGCTAAAAATAACCGAGCAGGAAGCAGCCGGCGTTTACAACCATGCACCTTCCAGGTATTATAATTATTATTTACATCATCGATATGGAATTCACAAGATTGGCTCCACATAACAAGGAATAAATTGACTTGAATCAAAGCAAATCTTTTGTATTATCTAACTAATTAGGCACGCATTTACTCGATGGAGAGGCGATCGCGTGGGTACCTACTTTAAAATTATTGTCACCACTATGTTGCTTAGACTGGTACATACCCGAGACACCATCTGGATCAAAATATCATCTCATTGAAGAAGAGGATAATACTAATAAATCTAAACAAAACATGAAACTTAAAAAGACACAGAAAAATATAAATATAACAGTCACAACTAGGAATCGAATCCAGGATAGGCGTCTTAACCAACTAGACCATTGGGACCTATGTATTAACCGTCATCTCATATTTCAAACTCAGAATTAGTAATATCATCTTGCAAATATTTTTTCCCATATTTTTTGGCATCTACCTTTTTTATGGAAAAAATTCTAATGAAATTGTTTTGTAACCTAGATAGTGTCTCGGATAAACATATCCGATTTTTATTAGTGAATAAATTTAAAAACTATTATATTCAGGTAAGAACTTTGCAATCGTTTCAATTTATAAAAATAGTGGAAAATATCAAGAATAAAGTTCTAAAAATCGATAAAAATGACCGAATGTAATCAGGGCACAGAAATTAAATTCTTTTAATTTGTTCTTTTGACCGGTCGGTGGCCGAGTTGACATCGCGCTTGGGTCCCACTCAGGCGTAGTGTGTTCAGTTCCTCGGCTGGCTAAGTCCTCCATCACAACACAAGCAACATTTTCAGCTTTTGTGGTGGTAGTAGGAGATTTTCAAATATTGTCATGTTCTTCGTAATCTGGGAATGTTTGTCTTTCTTTTAAAAAAATTAAAATAAAAAATAAAATAAAAAAAATTACTGGAATATATTTTATAATTAAAAACAAAAATATTTAAAGTAATAAATTTCTGTACTAGATATTTGCTATACCTTTTGATTAAAATATAAATTTTCAGTTTGGAAGTATTTTGTCCTCCAATCCAAATTTAAGTTTTATATGAAAAGGCCTTGCAGCCGTCCCTTGCAGATGGCTCATCTAGTATCTTCTATATCAACGTTTAAGTGGTATTATTTATTCTTCGTCTACCTAATTTACTAACTAACCAGGAAACTATCGTGTGCTTCCTTACTGTCTTTTATTATTAGAAGGCAATTGACTAAACTGTTTGTGTCTCCTGTGTCTCTATTTGTGTCTCTCTTGTCTCTATTTGTGTCTCTTGTGTTTCTGTTTGTATCTCTTGTTTCTATTTTTTGTCTATATTTGTGTCTCTTGTGTCTCGATTTTGGTCTCTTTTATCTCTTACTTTTCATATTTTAATCTTTATTTATATCTATGAAAATTAATGTTTACTGTGTCTGAGTAGATTTTTGTAATATTTGTACCTATTTGTATATTAACTGAGATTTTATAGCTCTATTGTCCTCATGTAAGTGAGGTTAGCTTTAAAAACTTAGTATAAATAAATTAATAAAAATAAATTGTAATATACTTTTTGTAAAGGAAGTTGTATCATATTATTATTTGTCCCGTAAACCTTAGGAATGTTACATCAACCTTCCTGTCGACGGCAATACATGCAATTGATGATATCAGATAAGTAATTTTACGTAAAAACAAATTTAAATAATATGTCGGTCATAACTCATAATCAAGAAGCTGTGAAAATTATATTTTTTAGATAATCTGCAATATAATACTTATATGGCATCGTCAAAGAAAAATCCCAAATGCTTGCAAATGAAATATTACCCTGATAGAAGACCATGATATTATTTATTATTTTAGACCATTATTGTATTTATTCAATAACTTACTGCTCTACTATGTACCAAAAGTTTGAGAGGACTCGACAATAACTGGTATTGTTGAAACTAGTACTAGACGTTAACGATAATTCCATCCAACGGCAACGACGTTATCGTTCGCGATTTTCAATCTTTTAAACAAAGCTGAGTTTGATGATTATTCCTAGTGATCAACTTTATTATTTTTTGGTATGTTGTGCTCCGTACTCTGCAGAAATAGTAATATATTTTTTATAAAATTTCTTGTGCATTTTACATATAAGAAATTTTATATGATTAAAGAGGATTACAACAGGGTTTTCCAATAACAGGTGTTTTTGATATTCAATCGTAAAAGATCAATGGTTTTGTTGCTTGCCGTCTTGTTGAAAGTAAACGTTGTCCAGATCAATACCATCCAATTTTGGCCATAAAAAATCATTAATCATCTCTCGATAGCGCAATCCATTCACCGTAACTGTTGCTCAAGCCTCGTTTTCGAAAAAGTAAGGTCCAATGACTCCGCCGGACCATAAACAGCACCAAAAAGTCACACGTTGATGATAGAGAGGCTTTTCGACAATAATTCTTGAGTTTTCCGAGCCCAAGATGCGACAATTTTGCTTGTTGACGAAGCCACCGAGGTAGAAATGGGCCTCATCACTCAAGATGATTTGCATTTGATTCACTCAAGTGAATTTCATTCATTTCAATGCGTTGTTGAAGCAATTATCTTTCCATTTTTATTAATGGCGTAGTTTCTACTTGTCAAATGTTAAAAAATGACAGCTTCAAAAGTAACATCTACCGAAATAGCGGGCTTTTCAAAATAACACTTCTTATTGGAAAATCCTGTATTTAAAAAAATCTTAAATATTTCGGACACCAGAGAAGATTGTGTGAATGAGGAGAGATTCTTTCAAGAATCAATAGGATATCCCTTTTAAATCTCTCCTCTCTGAAGCAACGTATATCGATATCGCAAGAGATTTTTTTCAGGAGCAATATACTCCTCCTCCACCGGGAGAACCATTGGCAGGTTGACAGATTGAAATACAGAATAATCAATAATGACGGCTTACTCGTCACCTCTTTTATTATTTATAGATATAGTAGGTACTATTTAGAAGAAACACAAGCTAGTATTATATAAAATTAAGTCGGCCAAACGAAACTAATTTGGAATACCAAATAATTTATTGAATCGACACAATGTATAGTTGTAAATCATTTGCTTATAAATTAATGACCAGGCACGTTTTACAATTACAGCTTCCATCCTACAGTGATTGAAGAGGAATACAGATATCAGGAAGAAGGAAAGGCAAGAGTTGGTAGCAATGTCCAGTAAGCCACCAGATTCCTGAGAACAATGATAATATTATTATTTGCGGTTGTCAAAGCGTGAAACATCTTCAGCAAGATCTAACTGTGGATAATATCTCTTCGCTTGTTGGAAGCAAAGTTCAGAAACCGTGATTAAAGATCGTTGTTCTGTTATATGTAAGAGAAATAGGGTTATCACTTTTTAAAATGTTTATTCATTTTAACAGGTTGCAAGACGGTACAGGATAAGTCGTGCAATATCAATTATTAAATTATCAATTTGGGGGTGGGTGTGTGGGTAACCATATATTGGATAACCAAAACTTCTGCCACAGGTCACCCCAAGTGGTTCGCTACGTTTGGTGATTTAGCAGGGGTACCCGGGTTCATCGGGTGAGGTGTGTTCAGAATGCGCCTGCTCATCAGTTGCGTGGCGGGCCAGATCGGGAGAGGCTGTCTTGGGAAGACCCTTTGACTTCTCTCGACCCATCGCCTTTAGAGACCGTAGGAGGGAAATATTCATATGTCCGTCACTCCTGGACACACCGATTTCTAGATTTACCCAACACTCATACCTTTTACATCCCAGAACTTCCTATCCATCCTTTCTTTAAAAATACCGTCAACACAGCATCCCCAAAATGATATAGGCCCTTTTTTAGGGATTTTTTCTCAGGGCCTCCTGTGTGGAGCTGATGTGAAAAAAACGATCAACAGAATTTTCAATATTCAGTAGACATTTGATTTTAACATTCAGCACCTCCTGTGTGGGTTTAAAGTTTAAAAAAAAACTAGTAGAAAGTTATATAATTTTCATATTTTCCTATTTTTCGTTACTCATACAAAAATTTCAATCAATATAATTTATTTTAAATTTCTTACTCCAAATAATGTCAGGAATCACGTCCCTTAACAACCTTTATATGTAATAGTATTCCCAATTCAGAACATTTGTATATAATCACTAAATGACCAAATGAGAAAGGTATAAGTTGTGGTAACCCTTCTGCAGTTAAACTGTCTGGTCTGTGATTAACTACCCGTTACAGCAGTTGCAAAGAGACACAGGGATAAGTTTTATAAGTAAAAGCTAAGACACATCCTTACTTTTTAAATAAGAATTTTATATGTTACTCATCACACTCTGTCCAAATGATATTCAGTACAACTGAATTCTAAAAATATTTGAACTTCAATATCCTCTGATTGCACTAAACCTCCCCCCCCAACCTTCTTAAATGAAGAATTTAATACTTCTCACGCTAGCTACAGTCAGCTCGTGATCGACGTTTTGGCGACCACTGTACTTGAATTGTATTACTGACTAAATTCACACCTAAGATTGCAGTATCACCTTTCTTGTATTTAGATACAAGGAAACTCCGTCGATTCACTGTTTTTCATTTTATTAATCATTGGTGGCTCGTCCCCGTGTTTTTGTATAAAATATTTAGTTTTGTTAAAAGTACCTCAAAAACACACGCATATTAGAATGCAACGTTCTGTCAAAATTTCAAAGCAATCGGTGACGAACTTTAACAAACGAACATGATCATTTTTAAAATAACAAATTATAATTATTACTTATTATAAATATCGATATAAATTGAAATAAAAAAGTTGGTTGTTTACAGGTGAAAAAAATATAATAAGGGGCCGTTCAAGTATTACGTAAGCAGATTTATTACAATTATTTACCCCCTCTTCCCCCTTGTCACCAAAAGTAAGCAAAGCTCTTACCCCCCCCCCCTCCCATGCTTACGTAAAAATTGGTACCTATATGCATTTTTCTGTTAATGTATTTTGTTTTTTAAGCGAGTACCTAAACATATTAATTATTTGTGGGAATCCCCGAATATGTATTCGGTTTTCAAACATAGACAATGTGTGGGTTGCCAATGTGTAAAAAAAAAATAATTACTGCTGAGTAGTGCTGACGTAATCACTATCTAGACCCCCCCACCCCCCATGTCATCAAAAATAAGCAAAGCAAAGACCCCCCTGCCCCCCTATAGTGCTTACATAATACTTGAACGGCCCCTAAGCAGTAATTGTTAATTGAAGTACTATTACATTTTGAATTATTTGGCGTGTTGGAAATAAGCCGACGTACCTCAGTGATTTAGAGCACCTGACCGGACATAAGAAGGTGCGGATTCAATTTCCGTCGGCGGCATTTATTTTTACTCGGGAGATATTTTCAATTTGTATCGATATTTCAGGCGACTAATATTGCTTATAATAATTTGTTATCCTTTGTGCTATACATGAAAAACCTTCTCTTATAAACATTAGTTTATCATTAAAAAAAGTAATAATAATAATAAAAAATATTTATATATATTTAACAAATTCATGTGGGGTCCACTTCCTAGATACATTAACCCTTACTAGGAGCCTCCCAGAGTATTGTTACTATTTTAATGAAGAAACACTATGTACTATTTTCCTTGTATTAGGTAACAATATGCACGATACACCATTATCAGTACAAGTACAGTGCGTTCAGTAAGTATATGCCACATTCCTTCTCTCCTCATTTGAATACAATGAACCGGGAACATTTTGGTTTCACACAATCTTGCGCCGTGTCCGAGTAAAGCCCATGTAAATTTTATACAGCAATTGCTTTTGTACGTAAAGTAGGAACTACATTTTGTGTACAGGGTGTCACAATGTAATACACTTCTAAAATAGTAGCCTTTGAGTTAACGGGTACTGGGTGTGCTAAATCAGTATTATTATGCGGAAAATCTAAATTTATTCAGTTAAACAAGTTTAAAGATGTATACTTTTAAAATGTAAATGCGAAAGGAAAAGGGTAAATTTTGTTACTCAAGTTCCCGTAGTAAGCGTTCAAAGATGGTTTGAAATGGACATATGTAAATACGAATGTTAGAGGGAGCGCGCTAATATTAAAAAAAACGATAATAACTAAGTGAAAATGGTGAAACTATTCAATAAAACAAGGCTCGTTTGAAATATAGCAAAAATCTCTAAAAAAACAGAAAAATTCTTTGGTTGCATTTAAAGATACACTGTGAATTTTTTTATGCTTATAGCATATTAAATAATGCTTATAGCATATTAGATAACGCTTATAGCATATAAAATAACGCAAATAGCATATTAAATAACGCTAATAGCATATTAAATAACGCTTATAGCATATTAAAAAACGCCTATAGCATATTAAATAACGCTTATAGCATATTGAATAGTCGGAGCTTACTTAGCGATTGTTTTTATATGGATGGTATTTCATATAATTAACGTTTCGGAATAACAAATGTAAAGATATGATCTTCAAAAATAACTATTTTTATAATGGAACTTAAAAACTTAAAGAGTTAACGACATAAATTTTTAGAAATTGGGTATGCGGGGGATTTTATACAAATCTAAATTTTGGATTTGGCGTCAAAATACATACTTAAAATACCAAACTGAATAATCATGTTTTTAATCAAAAGTTATAGCAAATATCTTGTACGGATGCGTGCTGCTATTTATTTGAATTTTAAATAATAAAATATAGGTTATTAAAGAAGTCCAATTTGCGTGATTTTAGAGCTTTGACAATTTTAAGAGTAATCGGTATAATTATTAAGAAAGCAATCTTGCCCAACCTGTTATGAAAATATAAAATTCAAATTCAAAAATAAACATCGTAAAAAAGGTGTTACAGTTATTTTTTTTTCACAGTTCAACATAAATCGGTCGTTTGTAATTTAAAGTAAACCAAATGTTTTTTCAATATTTTATATTTACATAATATCAGTAACATACAGATTCTGGGTTAGACTCCCGATTGAGACCGTTACGTTTTTATTTTTCTTTGTCTTGTTCTGTTTCATGTTTCATTTATTTTTAATGTCTTTATGTGCGCAAGTAAATTTTAGTAAGACCACAATTCTGAATTGAAACGTTGTTTAAATAGGCTTTGGCTGTCTTTGGTGACCAGATCTACATATCGAGGTACTTCTCCACCTTCCTCTTCCCTATATCCTTCCCCACCCCACTACCTTCAACTTCACAACATACCTCAATCGGGGATGCCATAGTCTCACTGGCTCCAGGTGGTTGGGAGCAGTTGGGGAGTCTTTTGCGGTTTCACACACTAAAATGAATTAAAAATGAAAAACAAAATAAAACACCAATAATTTTAGAATGACAAGTACCAAGTCTTTCTATGATGTGTGTGACTTATTCTAATATTCATAATACTGATTCTCGTTTTGTCGTCCGTACGTATTCAAGCCATTTCTGAAATTGTATTTAATTTTGAAACATTCTTGCGTTATTTTTGGAACCCTTCATTCATATTGCTCTCGGAGATGCGGCTAATTTATACCTATGAATCAGAAATATTATTTTTAAGCTGTTTTAATTTTTAAGTCACCATTACACTTTGCTTTAATGAGTAAAGTTAAACCTCAATAGCATTAAAAAACAATTGCTCATCACTTTCAATAATTTATCTACTATATTTACGAGCAAGAAAACCAATAAAATAATGATGCTGCCAATATAATAGCAATTCTTGGAAAGCTGTGCTATTCTGTAATTACGTTAACATCTTTATGATTTTATGAAAGGTTTTTATTTTCTGTATTTATATTATTAATTATTACCCCAGTAATATTGCTCTGTTAACAATCTTTAACATAAATGTACCTACACGAAGTGAAACAAATATTTATTACATATACATTAATATTATTAATTTCACCCTAAAAATGCATCCGGTTATCAGGTATAATAGAATTCACTACCTGAAAATTTTATTTATTTTGTAAGAAGCAAACACCTTTTATAAAATATACAATGATAGATATAAATATACAAATTAACTGAATTCAAGCAACAGAAGTTTCTTATGTTAATGTTCATTAGGAATGAAGTTTTACCCCAAACCATTGATAAGTTCCCAAGCAACGCGGAGTACACATCAGCTTGTAGTATCAAAATAAAATTCGATTATTTTCAATTATTTATATTTTATTTTATTTATTTATTTATCTATCAATATAAAGGTTTTTACTTGTATTTATCGACATCTGTCTCACTAGGGTACACCTGTGTCGAGACAGACGTATATGTAGAAGATAGGTGAATATATATTTATTTTTTGCACTAAAAGCTAAGTTGCCGAATAAAAATAAATATAAATCATTACTTTTAAAAGTGTATAGAATCAGTAGAAAAATATCATATTTAAAAACGGTAATTATTTACCTACGACTACCGTTTTTAATACGCATTTAAAGAAAAAACCATCATTATATTCAACTTAATGACAATAAACAAAAACTTTTTGCATTTACGATTATTGAAAATATTGATATTTAATATTATTTACGTAAATAATAATTTACAAGAAAATTTTCCATTCGACACATCATTTTGACAAAACACCGATATGAACACTGAGCATAATTTTTAAAAACTTTGACTTCTCGAGTAGCTTGCGAATGAGTTCATTTTTCTTATGGCAAAAAATCATCATAATCACTGCACTACAGACAATACAACCTTAGGAGAGTCCTGACAACTTCAAGGAAACGCATCCTATCCAGCTGATAGTTTGTTGTCTCTTTCCAGTTACTCATAACCAAGGTTGTAGGGTTTGCCTCCACTCCGTCCAGTCGTCTAAGCTTGGTTCTCCTGTGGGCTTATTATTTATTATTTAAAGACGCCTATTTTGTTCTCAGGTACCTTTCATCCGTGCTACGCGAGGAGCCGTCTCATTTTAATAAATCTTGTTATTCATGACTTTAAATCATTGGTAGAGCTCTTAGGCAGTTATCCCACGGGTCGGTAAAAAATCGACAAAAATATTTATTTATTTTCGGGAAATCGACAGTTTACATTTAATCAGTTTGTACATAAGTATTATATAGTAAAATAAAACCAATTATGGATTTCCTCCTTTTGACCTTAACTGATATAGCATAATATGGAATAAGTTATTTAAATTTGTTAGAAAGGAATATAAATTTAAAATATATATATAAAACAAAGATTATATAAAACGAAAAATTTACAAAACAATACATTTATAGCCATGAAAAGAGGTTGTAGATATAAATCAAATCATAATAGAGATATAAACAATAGAGACATAAATATTATTCACAAACCATCAGAGAAATATTCTTTTATGGACCTCTTTGGTAAGTTCGCAACTGAAAATATCAACCTTGGATAATACGCTATTGTAATTATTGCATAGTCTGTTCAGGCAAGAAATAAAGTGCGGCAAAACGAAATCCCACTGATGTATATATTTGTATAACATTACCGATATCACATAACGAATTTCTAACTATCATTTTTTAACTTTAATATTTATTTTAACTAAAATTCATTTAATCGTTTGTAATTGTTTACTTTTTTATTGATTATGCGCCACTCGCTCGTCTTCTCGGTCTCTTGTCAAATTTCAATTTATACTAATATATTAAATTTCCTGTTACAATAGTACCCATATAATAGTACCCGTTAGTCAATTTGACGATGATAAGATAATGACATTCATCGTAAAGGCGGTTAGTGCGAAAACAGAAATCTGCAATACCGTCAGTTTACTGAGGTACAAGCCACCACAAGCTACATAGCTTGTCTGCCGTGTGCAGAGATCATGCGACATATATCGCGCAACATTTCCTGCGTCTTTACAGCACTCGGTTTTTGTGGATTCCTTACCGACCCGTGGGACCAGACAACTGTGTCCGCCAGACAACTTTTGCATTTACTTATTTGCTTGTGTGGCTCCAAATACTATTCTAAGGTTCTGCATTTAAACAGTATCCATGCTTTTGTTAGTATTAGGGCACAGCCAACATCCAACATTAAATATTTTATCCTTACAAAATCACTGTTGTTTTGTTGTTTATTATAATTAAAATATTTTTTTATAAATTTACCACCAAGAAAACGATAACGATCATGTAATTACAATGTATAAGAGTGAGATTTAAAACACTATCGTAATTCACATAACTAGGGATAATTTAGACACTTTTTAACACAGTGTATATAATCAGAATAATTCGAGATAAAACACCTTTACTTGCTGCAATTCCCTTCTTATTATGTAACGCTGCGTACACCTAGCGTGTTGTATTATTTATCTCTTCTTCAAGAAGAATCTGATAAGGCGATATAAAATTTATAGATGCACCACTAAAAGCTGTTATTAGCCTCGGTATTATAATGGTTAAAATCAGGGGCGAATTTACCGATGATCTGGGCACCGAAGTTTAAAAAAGCAATAAGTTTTTTTCTAAACTAACCGTAAATTTTTTACTCTATCATAATAATAATACTTGATGCCCCACAGAGTAGCTGGGACGAGTCAGCGCTAGCGGAGATCGGAAAATACTCTTGTCCAGGCTGTCGCCCAGTGACAGGGCACACCTCTACACCATGGATGGAGAAATTCCCTGAAGCCACCGTAATACAAGTGCTAAATATATGTAAGATTTTATTTTATTTTGTTTCGTTTTATTATCATGTAATTTATTTAGATGTATGCTTTTATGTATGACGCACTACGCAGGAATAAAATTTAAAATCAAACATGAACCGACAGCCAAAATAAGTACCTTTAATTTATTATCTGATGCATTTCCTACAACTCCACGATGTACAGCCTCCGTAACGCCATATACCACCTAACTGACGGCATCCGTGGTGGAGCGGCAAGCCGGAGGTCGCGGGTTCAAATTTAATGTCCTGACGTGCAAAAGTTATTTTTATTTGATTAATTTATGTTAATTCACAATTTACTCCTTAAAAATAATATATATACATTTTTTCGGCACTTTCTAGGGTAGAAGATACTCTCAGTATTGCTCTGGTGTAAGACCACCATTCAGAATTGAAACTTTGCTTGAAATGGCTTTGGCCGGGAATGGTGACCAAATCTGAATCCCCACGACCCTCTACCATCAGACTCATAACATTACTTAATTACGGATTACATATTCTCACTGGCTCCAGACGGTTGGGAGCAGTTTGGACTCGTGCGATTTAACATAAAAATTAAATTAAATTGTTTTTTTTTAGTTAGAAAACATATTAACTAACAATAAATCCTCTGTTTACATAAAAAAAGTCAACACAACAAGAAATAAAATGGGTCACTAAAGTATGCATACTGAAAAAAAAGACATGTTGTCTTCATTCTCCATTCATTTTTCAGCCAAGTGGGGGAGTAGGTAGTACCCAAAATTACTATCCTCCTTATATTAGCTTATATACTTGACCTATCATTTCAGTATTTTACGTATTCCTACGCAAACACATAATTTAACATTAATAATTGACTAAATAATTTGGATATCTATAGTTTAAAAGCCCATACGACAGAAAAATGCATGGGGTCGTCGGAAGACCCACTTGGTTACAGACGTTTTACCCAAAATTACTATCCTCCTTATATTAGCTTAAATACTTGACCTATCATTTCAGTATTTTACGTATTCCTGCGCAAACACATAATTTAACATTAATAATTGACTAAATAATTGGGATATCTATAGTTTAAAAGCCTATACGACAGAAAAATGCATGGGGTCGTCGGAAGACCCACTTGAATACAGACGTTTTATTTGGTATCTTGGCCTGTCAAGAGTTAACGATGAAAGTACAAATAGGTCCCCCGAATAGTTAAATCCGCCCCTGTCGAAAGAAGGAAGACCTGCTCCAAATAATATATGCGTCAGATTACACAACTTATCCCAAGGCAAATGCGAACACACGGACATTAGGGCGTTTCCCTCCCAAAATCGGAAGCAAAAATACACAGGCACTGTGATTAAACCCGTTTTTTATACGAGAAAGTATAGTTATTTGAATGATTGATAAGGCCCCGAGCGTACTTTAAAATAATAAAGTGATTTTTCGTTTCATCTTTACACCCAAGACTACTTTCATTAATATTCTATTTACAGTAATTTACTGATGAACATGACATCTCAGTAACGGATTGACAAAAATAGATCATTAGACAAGCAGACCTTCAAAGTAGAAAAACATGCAATTTCCAGCTACATATTATTACGAAGTATTGTTTTAAATAAATGTAAAATCTCCTTTAGCCACTAATCTTATTTTAAATGTAGTATCAGTAGAAAAGAAGGATAAAATAACACAATATTAAAATTCAAAATAATTCAACTTTCTATTATCTTTAGTTCGAACTTAGTCCTTTAGTACTTTAGTCCCGACTGCTCCCAACCGTCTGGAGCCAGTGAGACTATGTCATCTCCAATCGAGGTATGTTGTTGGTCTGAAGGTAGGGGGGAGGGGAAAGAGATGGGTGAGAGAAAAGTTGGGAAGTATCTGGCAATTCAGATCTGGTCACCAAGCCATCTCAAGAAAAGTTTTAATTCTGAATGGTGTTCTTACACCAAGTATATACGGAGAGTATCTTCTACTCTGGAATTTGTCGCAAATATAGTACATATTATTTTTAATTAATAAATTGTGAAATAACACAAATTAAACAAATATAGCATCAACAACATTTTCCTAAAAAGAGTTGAGAATATTAAGGATCTTGGTATTATTTTTGACAGGCAACTAACATTTTTTCCTCATATAAACGAAATAACCAACAAGGCCATGAAATGTTTGGGTTTTATATTAAGGACAGCGAAAGATTTTAAATTAATAAATTCCTTCAAACTGCTATTCACTGGTTTAGTTAGAATTAATCTAGAGTATAACTCAACAATCTGGTCTCCATTTTATAAGATTCACCAATTAAAAATTGAAAGAGTGCAACATAAATTTCTGCGATTTATTAATTATAAATTAGGAATTCCAAACGAATATCTTAATTGCACTTTCCTCATGAACTTACTAAATTTAACCGATTTATCATTGAGACGCACAGTGTGCGACTTAGTATCTCTTTTCAAAATTTCGAATGGCAGACTGGACGCCATTGATTTGACGAGTCTTATATCGCTCCGTGTACCTACGCGCGACACTCGACAGACCGCTCTATATAATGTTCCCATATCTGCTAACAATTATTTTCAAAACTCACCTATTCAAAGACTTCACATACTCGGTAATAAGTATAGCTCAATTGATGTTTATCATCACCAATCAGTATACAAACTAAAATACAGTATACTAGAATGTTTGTAACAGATTCATAATTTTTTTTTTCAAACGCATATTTTATTGTTTCATTAACTAAGCTTTGTTTTGTAAAATTCCCAATCGGGCAAAATAAAGATTGATGATTACAAAGATGGTTTACAACAAACTGTAGTGTTTATCTTTATAATAATAATAACAAACTTACTTGTCTTGTGTGTATTACCTACTTACATTATTGTACTCTTGTAACTACACTATATTTATATAAACTTATCGAACTCATTGTCCAAATTCCAATAACACCGTAACTATATACTTGAATTGTATCTACTTAACTACCTACCTATATCTGTTATATTTTTCTCAAGTTTATGTATTAGTTTAACCTATGTTCTGTAAAATATTCAACCGACGTACTTTGTACAATAAACTTTGCTTGCTTATGTTTATAAAATAATAACACCATAACAATAACCCTACACATTGTTATGTAAGTTCATACTCAATTTATTATGCTATGTAATTAAAATATTTTATAATGCTACTGAACAACAAAACCCATAACATGTATATGTAAAAGCCTTCTAGGCGTTAATAAAATGAAATAAAATGAAATAAAAAATGAAATTTATTTGCGCACGCCTGGATTTGAACACGCAACCTTCGGTTTGCCTTACCCCTCGACCACGGAGGACGTCTTCTATCTGCTTCCCTCACTTTTAAATCTACTCTGATTCCATTGAAAAAAATCAGTATAATTTCTAATATATATTGACTATAAACTCTGTCTTCCTAAAGAAACCATAAATTACCACCACTAGATAAAAGAAAGGAAAAATGATTAAAACTCTCTGATGGGAGACTTCAAAGCTTCGTTGGTAGTATTATAGACGGCCCTGATTTACTCAGCCTATTTACCTTCCGTAATACCAAATAGAAATACTCACAGAGGAACCTAGATTTCATGCAGTTAACAATTTTATAACTTCTCTAAATTTTACCTCTTTAATAATGCTCTACAAAATTATTATCTCACAATTTTGTAAAAACCAGTATGGGCGTATATTTAAATAGATGACTTCAAATACATGCATTGTGCAGTGCTTTTTTGTATATTGGGTCCTCTGCTGGCAAAATCGTATCTTCTTCAATATTATAATATCTAATAAAAAAGTGTTGAGAAGACTGCCAGATAAGTAAGTATGTTTCTGTACCTGTTTGTACATAATCGATCAAATTTTTGATAGCACACACGTTCTAGTCACATTTGCGTTTGTTATACCTAGCTATTAGAGTGGACACAATTTACAGCTACTGTGCGATTATAATAAAACGATGCACTATAAATAATTATATATATAGTCACATGATGAATAACTGGAAAATTTGTAAAAACGTTATAAAACTGATAGCTGTGTGATTTTTGGTAGGAACAACCAAAATCCACCTGCCACCTTTATTTGTCTGTGGGATGTTGGATGTGAAAATTGTCTTTGTCCAGCTGTCCATATAACGTGCAAATGATATCCGGTGTATGTGTAAATCTATCATTTAAATCTTGGTCTAAAAATTAAAATGTCTCTAAAAACTCACTGTCATTTTTTTCAGTGACATAAACAATCAATTGTGATCATTGGTAACATTCCGAAAATTCAAGAATTAGTACGGATGTATTGGTACCGGAAAACGACTGGATTTCCAACAACCTGAATTGTTTCTCAAATCACCACAAACTAATCTAACCCCACATTACACAATTTTTAATTAGGTCCTTTTTACTCCTGACTTCATTCTTATTCATAAGTCACTTTATCATCGCTTGTATACTCGTATGCTAATTCGCGTCTTGAAAATACCTAATGACTAAATAAAATACCTGTTTTTCTATCATCAATGACAATATCCGATTCAAATATTTGATTTCCTCCATGCGGCGTACCTAACTAGTTCTTATTCCATTTAATTTGGTGTTCACAGGAATAAATTTAGAAATTTCACAGGTTTTTGGGCAACAATCTAAAACCCACATAATTTGATGTCACGTTGCTCTTGCTTCCATGTCCGTAACTACCAAGAACGACATAGATTCAGAACAGGCTCCGAAACGGTTTGGATTTTCTACATCAATGGCCGAGATAAACAAGGTTTTGGCTTACACCGAGTCTGAACCATTCGAGTATATATTACCAACATAATATAATATATTCTTTAATTATGTTACATCACACAGATGCCATAGATTTAGTTTTACACGGACGTTTAAGATGATGGGTACAGCCCGCACCGAAGATAAGATTTTCTAATTGGTATGCATGTTAAATTTAATGCGTAATTGTAGAGAATTTCAGAGGTGTACAGTTTGTGATTATTCCGATCAGATTGAACCCAATGAACATTAACTTCAATGTTGATAAGGGCCTGCAGGTGGGCGATGGGCTTTTAAACTCTTAATGTTAAAATAATCACCATTTCAAAATTCCAGAAGACGTTGTGCATTATTTTTTACTTGCGTAATTTTTCATGGTAATGAACCGTTTTTAAGACATATAAAAAGCCATTTTATTTCATTTGGCCACAAAATTGAAACAGTCTATGTCTATATCAATGTCTAATCCCTTTGATTAATAAAAGAATTTTTTATTCTTTTTTTTTACTGGAGCTACGTTTCTTTGCTAACTTTCGAAGGTTTTACCCAACAATGCAATTTTACTTCTTCTAACACAGCAAACTTATTTTGTGTCAACATTTTAATTAAAATTAATAAAATACCTACTTTTTACCACTTTTATTGTTTATAAATACCAACATGTTTCATGAGCAACGCTCACTTCTTCGGGATTTTAATAATTTTTTAATATTATTTCTCTATTGTCACCATTGTATATGTCTATTATTTATAATTAGTATTATTAAAACCCTGTAGTAAAAGTATTTTATTAATTTCAATGCAATTTTATTTAAAAGATAATACTAATAAATCCAAACAGACCATGAAACAGAAGAACACACTAAAAAATTAAAAGATAACGGTCTAAACTGGGAATTGAATCGAGGATCTCTTTCTTACCAAAAATGACGTATAATAATTAGATCCCAATGGTCGAGAGATTGTGACATTGTGCGAAATATTTTTGCTGCTTGTAACTCGAACCTACAGGATTTTCCAATAAGAGTTGTTATTTTGAATAGCCCGCTATTTCGGTATATGTTACTTTTGAAGCTGTCATTTTTTTAATATTTGACAAGTAGAAACTACGTCATTTATAAAAATGGAACGATACATCCTTCAACAACGCATTGAAATTATTAAAATTCACTTGAGTGAATCAAATGCAAATCATATTGAGTGATGAGGCCCATTTCCACCTCGGTGACTTCGTCAACAAGCAAAATTGTAACATTTGAGGCTCGGAAAACCCAAGAATTATTGTTGAAAAGCCTTTCTATCCTCAACATGTGACTGTTTGGTGCGGTTTATGGTCCGGCGGAGTCATTGGAACTTACTTTTTTGAAAATGAGGGTGGAGCAACAGTTACGGTGAATGGATTGCACTATCGAGAGATGATCAATGATTTTTTATGGACGGAATTGGATGGTATTGATTTGGACAACGTTTGTTTTCAACAAAACGGCACTAAGTGCCACACAATCAACGAAACCATTGATATTTTACGATTGAATATCAAAATAACACCTCTTATTGGAAAACCTGAATACTACTGTTCAAAATAAATGTTCTATACTCTGCGTTAAAAATATTTTTCTCAATGTAATTCTTTGTAAATATTGACAGAGGTTGTTAGTTCTCCGTCATGTTTGTAACAAAAAAGAAATTCAAAAAATTACCAAAATGTTATTTTGTAAAAAGTAGCAAATTTTTTACACATTTTAAATATTAAGTATAAATTGTTTTTCTTGTTGATAAGTATATTAAACATAGAATGCTATTTTTGATTCCGCACAAATATCGAATATCCGACTCATAAATAATTTTTTTGATTTTATTTAAACGAAAATATGCCCGCATTTCTAGTTTGCTGTAAATACAGTCTATTTTTTTTTCCGACTTTATATCTAATTATATTATAATATTAATTATATTTGAGTAAATTGTACATGTTCTTAATTTTGTTCCGCTGTGCAACGTCTGTTATGTGGCACTATTTACTCTAGAAATCTTCAATGCAAGAAAGTAGTTTTTTTTTTATTTTTAGCTAGGGCAATAGGTACCTACTATTGTTTTTTTAATAACGCAGAAAATTTGTGTGCGTATAAATAAAAACTCGCGGATAATGAACCAGACGTCATGAAATTTTCTCACTATTTCTAACTGGATTTTCTAGGTCAACACCATTATAACAAGACAGTGATCCGTTTCGTATGTTCAGAGAAAAAAGTGAGAGAGGATACTCAGGCGAAGCCGAGTCGGTAGTAATAATAGACAGGACTGAACAATATCATCGATTTTTTGTCGATGCAAGTGCTTTTCGGTCTAATTTTTATTTTCTGTTATGTGTTTAATATTATCCTCTTCGATATTAATTCCATTTATTTATTCCTCATTTACAGTGAGGTTGATAATTTGATACCATTGATTCAGGAAATTTTACTTTGTATTATAGAGTAATTAAAAATCAAGCACATTATCTCATTAAAAAAACATGTAAATATTTAAAAAAAACTCTGAAAAAAAACATTATTAGTCTAGGGAACTGAACTTTGAGAAGAAGGATATCTGCGAGCCACCAACGATAAAAAATAATCACACAAAAACTGGTCTGACAAGAATATTTTTAACGGACATCGTTTTTCGACGCCACAATAATTTTTCATCCGATACACTGAATAATTACATTAAAAGAAATTATGTCAAAAATTTGGCGCAAATAATTCAAACTATTTGTCTCGCACCATTGATATAAAACCGACTATGTGAGCATTACACTACTAGTCAAACGATGGAAATTTAAAAGAGTTTGTTGTTGTATATTTTTTTCTAATTCTTCTCAAGTAAATATTGAGTTTACTACGGATAAACAGATAAACCCACAATCCAATTCTATTGGTTTTTTATGTCAATCAAATACTTACTTCAACACGATACGATACGAGTGTACCACCGCAGCCTGGAGCACTCCTGTCCCGTTGAGACCGGTACACCAAGGGGCATTGCTTTGTTACAACTTGCTGAACACATGCTGTGAGGAGAGGAACGACGATTGAGTTCAATCAACCGGTATACATGGCCATAATAATTCCATAATTAATAAGCCAATATTGGAATTTAGAATGGGCAAGAATGAAGGAATTGGTTGAGCGTTGTTTTTGTTCCTTATGTCTTCCTTCTTCTTACCTCTTTTTGGCTTTTCTTATCTCTTATTGGTTCTTCTTGCTTCTCGACCCTCTGGTATTCTTTGCTCTTATTGTTCTTCTTGACTCTTCTTGGCTATTCTTGGCTAACCTTAACATTTAGGGCATCTTCTCCCCCCTCCCCCTTCTTTTGCCTTTTCTTGTCTCTTCTAACCTTTTCTTGTTTTTTATTTGGCTCTTCTTGACTTTTCTTGCTTTTTCTGGCTTTTTCTCGTTTCTTTGTGCTTCTTTTTTTACTCTTCTTGGCTCTCCTAGTCTCTTCCTGCGTCTTATTGGGTCATCGTGCCCTTTCTTTGTCTTTCTTGGCTCTTCTAGTCTCCTCTCGCTTCTTCTCGGCTCCTTCCTTCCTTTCCCACTTTTTTATCGTTTCTATCTCTTTTTCATATCTGTTATCGCTTTGAATGCTATTAGAGCTCAGCCTCAACATTAACTTAACTTCTACCCCTATTGCCACAATGCAAAATCAAATATCACATCCACACTATAAAATCCTCACTAAAATACATCTTTTGGCATATTTTCAAAGGCGTTAGGCCAGAGGGGCCCTCGTTAAAAAAGCAAATTCACTGAAGGAACAAAACACGTCATGTCTGAACGAACTGCGCTACATCTCTCCTAATTATTTAGTTTAACAATAACTTCTAATCTCTCAAATACTATGACGCCTTACAAAAATATACATAAAATAATTCATATTTACATAAAAATATGTTTTTATTATTTATTTATATGTATGCATGGATTATATTAGGAGATAGGTAACAGTGTAGTTATCTATTTTAAAACACTAAATAAAATATCTGGTCATCCAACCAAAAAGCGGAGTATAATTTTTAACATACAATTGTTTTTATTCAAATTTCATGAGCGTTCGAGCGCATAATATAATTCGGTCGGTGGGCGAGTTTGCATCGCGTTTGGGTCCCACCCAGGCGTAGTGTGTTCAATTCCTCAGCTGGCTAAGTCCTTCATCACAACACAAGCAGCATTTTCAGCTTACTGTGGTGGTAGAAGGAGATTTTCAAATATTGTCAGGTTATTCGTAAGCCGGGAATGTTTGTCTTTCTTTAAAAAAAAAATAATAAAAATAATATTTTGCGGCAAACTTTTGCAAGCCATTATTTTAAGAGAGACCTAATTTAAACAAAAGGAAATTTTAGATATTCGCTGTCTTGTGAAACTAATATTTTTGCATTCATATCGCCGGCCTAATCGTAATGGGTCATTCCCATTGCCATTAAATAACAATCCTCCAATCTAGTGTGATCTGTGTCAATGGGTAGCTGTGAAATCAAGGCTAAGATATCCGGTGTCAGACAAAGGAATGAAAATAATATAGATTTACTCGTTTCCGACTGGGTGGCTGCAGAATAAAGCGGGATTTAGTATTGTTATTTGGTATAAAAACCACAAAGTGTTCCGTCGCAATTTCTCGCCGCAAGTAGCCGATTCACATCACTCTATAAATAAAACAATACCTTCATGTTACCTTGACTCCAATCTGTCTCTACAGTGGTACACTATTGCTTTGAGTTCTTCTTTCGACTTCATATAAAAATTTGTAACAATTGTAATTGGCACAAAAGTATACACCAATATTTTGACATAAATACGAAATATTCTACTCAGCAAAAAGGATTTTCGTTTAAAAAAGAATTTCTCAAGTTTAGCTTAGTTGTCGTTTTCCACGGAAACTCCAAAGGATAATTGCTTAGAACAACAGTGGCTTAGAGTTAAATTATTGTAACTCCATAAAACATAATATTAAAAACTGACTTTGAAGATTTTCAATCCGGGAATTATTAGATTATGGGATATAGTATATAAATAAAAGTTTATAGTTACATATTACAGTATCTGTATCATATGTAAATACAATATGTTGGCATGAACTTTCGTTTAGCATAAATATAAAAAGAATTGTGAAAGAGACACAACATATGTGCTCATAAACACATTGCTTGAAGGATTTACAAATAAATTTATTAAGTTTATATCTTTGAGCTTTAGGAGAAGCAATATTTAAATATAGGCTGTCTTTGGTACATTTCAGTACTTTCGACAAAAATTGGATTCAAAATGTTTTAACTCTAAACCATCTAATAATAAATCAGAGAAAATTTTATGTTTTTTTTCTGCCCTCCCTACATCCCCAAACCAACAATTTATAATAAATATTGATTCAACTCAATAACATTGCCATGTTTTTATTGATGTTTGATTGTATAGATAAAATTATTGCCAAATAAATAATCGAAGTCTCTAGACCTTGGATGTGTAATTTTTTCATTTTTCAGGTTTGAAAGTTGAATAAAAATGATCATTCTAAATTACAGCTAATGAATCGTACGGTTTAGCAGTCAAGATATAAAAATAACTGTGTCCAATAAATATTCCCGGCCCGTGCTCGTTTGACACTAAAACATTATACTATTTGGGTCTTATGAATGTCCATGCGTTTCAAATTGATAAATTATATATGCACAACACTTAATCAGTGTTTCTCAAACTATTTCGGCTCACCGCCGCTTTCCAGGGATATTTTTCAGAGCGGCCCCGCTCCAAGAATACTACCACTTTGACTAATTATTATGCGATTCCAAATTCAACGAATAATTGAGCGGGAAAATCGATTTTATTGTGTTATATTATATATTGTACATTGCCTTGGAAAATATGGCACTTTGAAACATTAAGAAACGGCCCTCGCGACATTGACATAACTAAATATCTGAATATCACAAAAGTAACAAAGTATTGTACTATACTGTTAATTGTATTGTAATTTTGTCAACACTCTCTTATTCCTCTTTATCTCCCCCTTACTACCTGATAATACCCTCTCTGTTATTCCGCTACCGCCCCCTGTTTCTCTCCAACGTATTCAGGGAGACGATATTGCCAACTTTGGGAATCGCTGGCTTTAATGAATGTAAGCGTAGGCAGATAGGTACTGAAACATATAAATTACTTTTAATTGCAGGTGACTTCTTGTAAAACTCGTCTCCATCTGACCAATCTACCATTAGATTCTACTTGGAAGTACTTTACTACATTTTTTGTATTTCACTTGTAAATAAACCGTTAAAAATAACGTAGCCATTTAAAAATCTAAAAAATAAGACGCATATTATATGTATTTTAGAGGTCCCACGAGAAAAGATGTAATTACCATGATCGGGTTATGATCTCTAAGACCTCAAAGCCATTGGGCTACTGAGACAATCATTAAACCGAGCAGTGATTTACCAATATCTATCTATTTTAGTTTACAATTTTAAAAACTGCTTCAATTTTCAGACCGTCTTCATTATGTATGGCCAACCAACATTTTAATTCGGTACCTGCACCAAATTATTGCTAAATTGTGTCGCTAACTTCTTATTCCCCAGTGTTTCGTGTTATGTTTGGAATGCATTTGAAATAAGCCTTTTGACGGCAAATAACCTGGCAATACCTTTCTATTTTGTGAAATCTAAAATAAAATTGTCGTACGACCAAAAAGTGTCCTTTTCCATCACAGCTTTTTCTGTGTGATATTTGTAGTTCAACGCAACTACTACCGCGTGAGCTATGGACCTTCAAATCATTCCTTTGAGAGGAAGCCACAAGCCAAAAATGTGTATATTCTTGGTATGCCTTATATCGTAGGTAATAAGCATTAAAGCCGCTTGACAAAGGGAGTCTAGAAACGTTCGATTTCAAGCAAAAAACTGTTTTTATTTATTTTGTAAATAATTTTATAAGAAAGCAAAAAAGTTAATCAAGTGAAACTGTCACAGATATAAAAAATAACTGATATAAAAATAGATATAAAAACAGATATAAAAATAACTTGGCTAAAATATTGTATTTTTTTAAAGTTGTTTCCTTTACGCATTCATACATTTCTATTGAAAAAATTAAATTTTTAGTAGCTTGCATTTATATTTTTATTGAGTATTTTTTTTTATTTGTATTCTACTCAAGCGAAGCGATAGGAAAACCTTTAATTTATCTAAAGCATATTTTTGGCATTCATAATGTACACCAATTCGTTATAAAGATTAATCAAAATAGTGATTTGGCACTAAGCTTCGCCTTAACTAGCAAATATTTTTTATTACTTTAATAAGAGAAAAATGTTTAAAATGCAATATAAACAATCCAACTAATAGTGTAATATTATAAATAAATGTTATGTTCTCCTCGGGAAATGTATTTTGTTAATAAATCTTATACAGAACTAACATCAACACAAGTTGAATCTGAACAAAACAGAGGTATCAATTATGAATGAACCTTTTAATAATTACCGATGTTATCTCACCAGACAATCGATATAAGAATTATGAATCTAATATCAAAACAAACAAACAGTAAAATGATTGCGTAGAAAACAATAAACACCGCAATCTATATCCGACACAATAGATTTGTATGACTTTTTATAGTCTTAGATCAATTGTGTAACTTACAAAAAAAATGGAAGATTCAACGAGATGAAAGATAACATAAAGAAATAAGTGTAGGACTGACAACTAGATAGATACCAATCGAACGTAATTTATAGTTGAATGGTAATTGGAAGAAAAACAGGTAGATAAATAGGTATTTGTTTTTTCTTTATTAATTCATGCATCTATAAGAAACAATGGTAAGGTAAAGTTGAATATGTAATAATTATAAATATGATATGTAAATTTGTTTCAAACGTGAAATAAGTTTCTTCAATAAGATATTCCATTCCATCTTCTAAATGTTTTGTATTGATTTTATTTATTTTAGTACCTTATAAATTATATACCAAAGCATTTATTTTTGTTTTAATAGTTAAAATTATTTTCAATGCATTAATTTTTCAATGCCCGTTTACTTTTGTGGCAACGGGTCAAGTCAGTTCTAAACTGAGATGGACTCATAATAATATTCGTTGTATTTCCTTTTGTTTTACTGTGAGATACACGATGTAAGCAGTGTTGTAAAGAGATAACACCACGCTTTGTATTTTCATCTCAAAGTTTACCAAAGTTTATCATTTTAATTGAAATTAATAAAATACTTCATTTTTACCACTTTTATTGTTTAATACCAACATGTTTCATGAGCAACGCTCACTTCTTCAGGGTTTTTTAATAATACTATAGTAATTATTTTTACATGAAACGATGAATAAATGACGTCACAAAAACCTTTATAAAACTTTTGGGTAATTAAACATATATTTTAGTATGATTTGATTTGTTCATTCTATTGTTTATTCTGTTGACCCATATGAATAGATATTCTGTAAGCAATAATATTTTTACAATAAAAGATATAAATTTGTTTTAGACCACTTTAATTATGACGAGCCACAAAGTAAATGCTTATTACAAATAAATAATATTTTTTGCTGAATTTCCTTACTGTGGTAAAAAGTAGGTAAGTTGATAACTGAAAATAATATGTAGGGTGTCCGGGGATAAAGTGCGCTAATTTTGGGAGGTGATGATGGTAGAAGTAAAAAAGTTAGATGGTAGAAGTAAATTTTCATTTTCCCATAAAAAAAATTTCCGTCGAAGAAAATTTATTTTCCCAATCAATAAATTCATTTTATTTACCTATAAACTACCTGCATAGTCCTTAACAATTTATTATCAACATTTCCGTTTCGAACCTGTTTTACATAAATGGGTTTTGCCATTGAAGAGATTTGCCAAATACAAAAACATTTTTATTGAACAAATTAAATCTGTTTATTCATCAATAAAATTTTGTTTATTCATCGAATTGCGCTGTATTACGAACCAACAAGAACAAATAAATAAAATCAAACTTTTTTTCCAAAAAAAACTTATATTAAAAAAAAATATATGTATATATTATATTTATATATTACACATAACATAATATTATAACATTGAATCTAAGTAAGAATCGTGGCTCCCTTATCAGGCACAAGAGCTCCTCTTTTCTGATAAGGTATACATGACAATTATGTACCGAAATATTATATTTTGAAAAATATGTATGTATTAATGTAACTTTGATCTATATTAAAATAATAATAAAAAAATAATAATCACAGCCTCCGTGATATAGCGTCAAGTTCCTCGACTTTGGGACGGTGATAGCGGGATAAAAACCCGAAAAATGCCAAAAAAACTTAGTATTAAAAAAATTGATTATTATCGAGAAACGGAAGCAATATATATGTACTTTTTTAGTGACCGCCTTCGTGGTGGAGGGGTAAAGCTCTCGACTAGCAAGCCGGAGTTCGCGGGTTCAATTCCCGGAATGCGAAAATAAATTTGATGTGATTTATTTGTGTTATTTTACAATCTACTAATTTAAAATAATAATGAATAACAGAGTGGAATATACTTTCAGTATTCCTCTGTTGTAAGACCACCATTCAGAATTGAAACGTTGCGTGAAATTGCTTTCTCCGTCTTTGGGTACCAGATCTGAATAGCCAGGTACCCCACACTATCCTCTTCTCCATCTCCTTCCCTTTCCCACTACCTTCAGCCCCACAATATCCTCCAATTGGGGATGCTATAGTCTCACTGGCTCCGGGCGTTTGAGAGCAGTTGAGACTTTACATATAAAAAAAAATATTTTTATATCAAGGAGGTGAAGGATTACGCCATACGTTCAAAGTGTTTTATATAATTCAATACAATCCCATACAAACCCGTCATACCTAAAAAGATGATGTGTCATAAGTGTGAGCGTGGTGACGAAATGCACTGTGATCTGCTAGCCAGGCTATATTTCAAAATTATGTCACCGCCTCTCTTACCTACGACTTGAGAAAGATCAGAAAAAAATACGGAGCGCCATAATTGCGCGGCTGTCATCTGTCAAAGTGACAGATCCCTTATAAAGAAATGATATTCCGCGGCAGTCCCCCAAATGATCTGACCCTCTCTCCTTAGGAAGATTATAGCGTAGTGTGATAGCCCAACATATAAAACGCACATGCCACGCCCAATTTTATGCGCGCATAATATAGCGTAATGTCTCTAAGCCCTTATACTATAAATATACTACAACTAATATGTACTTTTTCAGAACCAACAAAAGACTAATGTAATACATAATAATGTATATTTTTTACCATTCATAAACCGTGAGAAGAATACGATTGGCAAGATTACGAGCACGCAACTTCCGCGCTATGATTGTGTATTTATTTATTGCAAAGAAACAATATTTGTTGTTTAAATTAGCATAAATTATGGGCAATCTTACACTCTGTTGGAAATTGAATAAAAAATACACATAAATGCTTTACGATGTAATTTTCGTGTTCACTGTCAAGAACTGCTGAAAGCGATAAAACAACATGATAAATATTTGAATTATCGATCTTTAAAATACCTTTGTTCAATAATATACGAGGTTGGTAGTTGCGGTTAGAAATGTGACATTATAACAAATTATCAATTAAAAATCCTATATTGTGAAGTATTATTGATATAACTTATTTATTTGGATCATTAACGCCATTCTGCTTTCACATGATATAACTTATAGCGTAAACTATAACATGAAATTAGAATTGTGTACTTATGATAGAGAGCCTTTATGAGCATGTAAAATAGCAAAGACAAATTTTTACTTCCTTACTTAAAAGGCGGTCTGTGGCAGGACAACGTTATCTATTATAAAATGCATTACAAAAGGTTGAGTTAAATTGTAACTGGTTTCTAATCTTAGTACATAAAAATTCAGCCAGCACTTATTTGTGCTCGCAAAACTCGAAAAGTAGTAAAATTTAAAAGTTTGTTGTTATTTGTGCCAGGAGCGTTTAGAGGTGTTTAAATGGTAGGAGATATATATTTTTTTTTCAGTTTACTAAAAACCGAAAGTAGTAGTAACGTAGTCCTTAAAGGGACTTTTTAATTCCTGACGTTTCGGACAGATCTCACCGTCCATCTTCAGAAGCCTTGTCTTGAGTTTTGTCTCAAACTGAACGCTTCCCCTGTGTTTGTTCGGTCCAGAAGTCAACATACAAGTGGGTGCTTATCAATTCTTATATCTAGGACGAAGTATGCGTGTTGAGAGTGATTTGATGGTAGAGGGGGTGGGGGCGGGTAAACCGAGAAAATTATTCTACACCTTACACCCGTGAAAACCTTAACCATAACATAAATATATACTACCCATATAGAGTGTAGGTTAGTCCCCTATGGACTAAAAAACTACGCTATTGCTAAGGTTATTACAAGTTTTATAATAACTAATATAATTTCCTTTAGAAAATCAGACATGAAGTAACATTTTTAATTCAATAACAAACTTTATAAAAATGGTGTTTAAATCTCGGACAAAAGCGGGATGTAACGCAATTAATTCATTATTTAACCTTTCGGTTTCAGAAGCAAGGTCAATATGTTACATTCGATTTAAACAATATAAAAGTTTTATCAGAATAGATCAACAGTGCCATCGTGTTGCGCATTAAGGTCTTGAAAATAATAATAAATAAAGGTCAATTGAAACGTCTAGACTTCAATGCCTCCTTCAATGTTCCTTGCAAAAAAGAGCCAAGAAGTCCAGGGTCTAAACTTTACCTTATTTTACAGTGCATACAATACATTGGCAGAATAGTGGCAATTACATAATTACAAGATTACAGATTTTACTTATTGGTAAACTTCTCAGGGCAGGTAAAGTTAATTTTATATAAAATGGGATGCCAATACCGTTTTTTGGATAACCAACACCTCTGCCAAAGGTCACCAAAAGTGTTTCACTACGTTTGGTGACTTAACAGGGGTGCCCAGGTTCACGGTGTGAGGTTTGTCCGGATCTTCGTAGCGGATGCGTCTTATCACTAACTGCGTTGACAGATCATAAGAGCCTAGTTGAGGGAGACCTTTTAACCTTTCTAGTAGGACTTTCTCGGATGGTCGCCTTGCTCCGAAGTGGGAGGGGTGGATTAATACGTCCGTCACTCCTGGACACACTGATCTCCAGTTCCTACCCACTCCTCATGCTTTTTCCTTCCCAAAACCCCCTCTCCTTTCTTCACTAAAAACACCCTCCATACAGCATCCCAAAAGATGAAACATGCGCCCTGAGTGTAATTATTTTCCTGGGAGCCTCATGTGTTTAGCTAATGTAAAAAAAAAATATATAGTTTTATGTGAGTAGGTACAGCACGAGAGTCCAAACTGCTCCGAACCTTAGAACCAGTGAGATAATGGCATCCCCAATTGGGGTATTCTGTGAGGCTGAAGTTAGTTGAGGGAAGGGAAGGAGATGGGGAAGAGGAAGGTGACTAAGTTATTTAAATGCTTTAAAGCAAAGTTTCAATTATGAATTCAGAGCAATACTGAAAGTATCTACCACTCTTGAAATATATTTAATTATATGATATAAATATATATATTAAATAATAGTATTTGGATGATTTTTATCAAAATCTCCTCAAGGGCGCACACAAATTAATCAATTAAATTTAATGGTGCACGCCGGGATTTGAACCTGCGACCGCCGGATTCGTAATCAAAAACCTTACCTATGTACCATGGAGGTCGATATTAAAATAATCAGGTATAGTTTAATATAATGATTTTTTTTTCTTTATATAGGCTTTCACCAATTAAGAGTGATCTTGGCCATACATTACAACATTTTTCTTTTTTAAACTTCCGATTTAGTTGTCCGGGTTAAGTCTTCCCCAAAGGAAAAACTTAACCCTTCCACTCACTTTTCCACAAATGATCATCTAGTCAATCAACTTTATGTAAGTGCATTATATAAGCAAAATAAATACAAAACAATACAAGAACAACACGTCAAATCACCAGAGATCAAATGGGAAAATAATTCACCGTCTCCAGATATTTTCATATCAGAGGGTTCGGCTCGGTAGAACTTCTAACAGGGCCTATAAATCCTACTGATCCCTCAACATAAATATTTAAAAAATCTTTTGTTATCCTACATGTATTCAAAATGACCGACTTTTGCATCTTTATATATAATTTTTTTGATAGATCTAATACGCCTAAATTTTTAATTAGAGAGCTAGGTATAATGCCAGTAGCCGAAATAACGAATGGTAATATTTTTATAGTCTGAGAATGCCAAATTCTTTTTATTTCATTTCCTAAATCTGTGTATTTTCTTATTTTTTCACTAACAGATTTTTGAATATTACAGGAATTTGGAATAGCGACATCAATGATATAAGTTATTTTTTTAATTTTGTCATGTAAAACTATATCGGGTCTATTATGACTAATCGCTCGGTCTGTTAGTATAGTTTTATCATAATATATTTTATAAAATTCGTTTTCTAAAAATGAATTTGGTTCGTATTCATAATATGGTACTACATTACGGCAGTCAATCAAGTTATGTTTAATTACCAAATTTTGGTGAATTATTTTTAAAACTTGATTGTGCCTAAATGTATACTCGGACGGTGCTAATATAGAACATCCCGATATAATATGTTCTATAGTTTCCGGAAAAGCCAGACATTTTCTACACAAATCATCAATTTGATTTGTATCTTTGATTATATGCTTTCTATAATTTTTAGTATTAATGACTCTATCCTGAATGGCAAGCATAAATCCTTCTATTTCTGCGCTCAACTCTCCAATACTCAACCATTTGTTTGACGAAATTTTGTCAACATACGTTTGGTTGAGATAATTGAAGTGTTTTGCGTGTAAAATTTTATTTGACCAGGAATCTAATAATTCCTGGTTGGGATTTATAAAAATGTTGGCATTCTCATCGTATAAATTTAAAGGTGTAATATTTCTATCTGCCTTGCAAATTATTTTGTGCATTTCTGAGCTATGAGCTTTCCTATGGAAAAAAGTTCTTAGCATTTCTACCTGATTATGTTTCAAAGAAGTTATTTTGACTATACCTCTACCTCCTAAATTTCTAGGTAAATTAACTCGTTCTATAGCTGAATTTGGATGATGGCAATTAAACTTTGTTAGCGTAGTTCTAATTAATCTTTCTAAGTTATCTAAATCTGTATTAGACCATTTAATTATGCCAAATGAGTACGTTAATAGAGGTATTGCCCAAGTATTTATTGCTTTTACTAAATTTTTAGCAGATAGATTGCATTTTAAAATTTTCCTGATCCTAGTTTGAAATTTAATCCTAATATCATTTTTAATACTACTATGGTCTAATCTATTTGATTGTGGGTATCCTAAATACTTATAAACCTCATCCCTTTTCATACTAGTAATTTGGAAATTTCTAAATATACTCTCGTCCCCATCTACAATTTTGCCTTTCTCTATATGGATCGTTCTACATTTATCTAAACCAAAAGTCATTTTGATATCATCTGAAAAGTTTTTAACTACCTCGATCATTTTCTCTAAATTTTGTTCAGAATTCGAAAATAATTTTATGTCATCCATATATAATAAATGCGAAATTGTACTACTCTCCCTTGTATTACCCTTAACTTTTATTCCAAACTTGCTTTTAATTAACATTTTAGATAGAGGATTCAATGCTAAACAAAACCAAAGAGGACTCAATGAGTCTCCTTGAAAAATTCCTCTTTTAATTGAAATGCCCGGTATTACTATTTTCTTACCTTTTAAATTGATAAGTAAATTGGTATTCCAAAAGGACATAATATTTTCCAGAAAGCTAATAATAATGGGGTTAATTTTATATATATTTAATACTTTGATCAGCCACGAGTGCGGGACACTATCGAAAGCCTTTTGGTAGTCTATATAGCAAGTATGTAAATTACGTTTTCGAGTTTGAATCTGTTTTAGAATTACAGAATCAATAACTAATTGTTCTTTACATCCCATATGTTTTCTGCGACAACCTTTTTGTTGTTCAGATAAAATATTTTTTTCATCTAAATGAGTATATATTAAATCTGTCAAGCAAGAGGTTAATATTTTGTATATTGTCGGTAAACATGTAATGGGTCTGTACTGAGAGGGATTATTAATATGTTCGCTTTTGGGCAACATATAAGTAATGCCCTTAGTTAGAAAATTTGGAAAATTTTGTGGTTGACTGACAAATTTTGAAAGATTTTTTGCCAAAAGAGGATGTAAAGTAGTTAGACGTTTGTACCAAAAATTATGTATCCAATCGCAACCCGTGGCTTTCCAATTATGAGTATTTTTAATAATTTTGGTTAACAATTCAACAGATATATTAGAAAAACTCATTTGTTCAATGCCTGAAAAATTGAGTTCTTCATTTTCTATCCAGGGACTTGACTCGTTATGTTTTATATCTTTACTCCAAATTTTAGTCCAAAAATCGCGCATATCTGATTCAGATGGCAACGGAATATTATTATTCGAAATAATATTTTGTTTATCGTCAAGTTTGGAATAAAATATTTTTTCATTTTTATGGAATAATCTGTTATTATTTTTTTTATTATACGTATAATTATATCTTTTTAATCTACTAGCTTTTACGCCTAATTTTTGTTTTAATAAATCCAATAAATCATTGATTATATTTTCATTATTATGACTATCTATATTATAACCAAATTTTCTCCCAATTTCATCTACATGTCTCAAAATTTTCCTACTTCTATTCCCATTTTTATATTCTATTACTCTAGCTATGTTACTTCTTAAAAATACTACATCATTTTCTAATCTGATCTGCCATTCTGGTTTACTATGACTATATGATCTATCATCAGAGGATGATAATTTGATTCCTAACTTATTACAAACAGTAATAGCAGTAGCATATACTATTGTATGAAGATCTAAAAAACTAATTTCGTCAAATATGATTTTTGGTAAAATTATGTTATTTAATTCAAAAATTAATTTAGATAATTTCTTTGACGTATGTAATTTTGGTAATTTTGGTCTAACTGTTGGCTCTACATCTATATATCTTTTTATATTATTATGAAGTAAGTTAGCTAATTCTACTACATTATCATCAACAAATTTTAAATTTGCAATGTTGATTTCCCTAAGATTATAAATAACGTCTAAGTTATTTGAATCTACTGTAATATCATTGGACATTTCGACTAGAATATTATCCAAATTATCTACATTCAATGCATCTGATATGACAGTACTTGTGTTAATTTGTTCTAAATTATTTACCATTTGCAATCTATCTGCTACTTCTCTTTTAATCTGTTCTAATGTGACTACAGGAATTAAATTATTTTTGAAAATTGCTCGCTTTTGGTCTGCTAATCTTTGTTCGTTTACCTGGGCAATCGGATAATTTTGTGAGAAAAGTGAATGTAATTTTTTCCTATATAACAACATATCTGTTTCTAGTTTGGTTACATAAAAATATGAACGAACAATGAACATATTGACATCGTTCGTCCATTTCATACGTTGTCTAGGAATACCTGCTTTTGTTTTTTGGGGTCTTAGACTATCCATGTTCATCTGTACAGATGACATAATAATCCCCTGTTCATCTACGTTGGTTGCAAATGACATTGTTGTCATTTGGCAAAACAACTAGAAGATGATTGTATCGTTACTGCTACATTCCAGTAACCAAATCAACAAATAATTTTCAATATGACCAAATTAAATATTCTAATCAAACTACCTTTCGACATAACAAATCTATAATTTCCAATTCAACTACCTTTCAACATTACAAATCTATGAAATATTATGTTCCAGAAAAAACGATAACATAAAAATATACCTTTAAAATTTATTTTTTCAAATGAATGTCAAATATTGTTGTTTACCTTGGTTACTGGGGTACTAAAATAATAATTTTTTTTTAAATCGTATTTATTTACCTAAATATCCTATGGCTTACTGGCAGTTTATTTATTGCGTTATCTGATATACTCTTCTTTAAATATTTATATGTTTTGGGATCAAAGCTAATTCTTTTCTATATGATATTACAAAAAATAATCAGAGAGCAAATGCAAAGCATATGCCTTAACTAGCGTTGCTAAGCCATTAGCCATTAGCCATTTGTTATTAGCCATTTGTTTTATTATAAATAAAACAAATTACAGGATAAAATTGATTACACAACATAACATAACGTAACATAAATAAACCAAACATAACATAAACATAATATAACATAACAAAACATAAACATAAACATAAACATAAACATAAACATAAACATAAACATAAACATAAACATAAACATAAACATAAACATAAACATAAACATAAACATAAACATAAACATAAACATAAACATAAACATAAACATAAACATAAACATAAACATAAACATAAACATAAACATAAACATAAACATAAACATAAACATAAACATAAACATAAACATAAACATAAACATAAACATAAACATAAACATAAACATAAACATAAACATAAACATAAACATAAACATAAACATAAACATAAACATAAACATAAACATAAACATAAACATAAACATAAACATAAACATAAACATAAACATAAACATAAACATAAACATAAACATAAACATAAACATAAACATAACATACTTAACATAAACGCTACAGAGCTGGTAACAGTAGATTATCACAAAATTATAAAAATAGGAACCTGTGTACAATATAAGTGGGCGCTTTTCGTTATTTAAATTATTTACTTAATATAGTGCATTATTTGGCATTTTTTATTTGATACTATTTAGAGAGGTAGGTGGGTACTCAGAGATTCATCTCTGGTATCCAATAATTAAAAGTAGTTTGCATATGAGGCCGGGGAAAACACTATGTACTATGCTAAATAACCCCACCCTGATTCTCTGCCCGTTTTAACTGATAATTAAATCTACCATCCGGCACAAAAGCTGAAATGGTGTGAGAGTTGGGCATTCAAACTATTTAAATGTCAAAATTTTTATTAAATCGCTGATTGTCGGTTTGTTCATCAATCAAAAGTGAAACTCATAACTCCGATTGAAAATTGGAATCGAAATATTGTGACGTCATATGATTGCCTATCTATATCCACCAATGAAAAACTCTGAAACTCCATAACGGAATAAACATAAGAGTTTTTCATTGGTGTATAGTATAATAAATATGCTCCGAATATTAATTGTACTGTCTATATATTGTCATATCTATGGTTTTTTAGGACCAATTTGTTTCAAACAAAAAGCCCG
The DNA here is from genome assembly GCF_061612785.1 of Hesperophylax consimilis. Classification (NCBI taxonomy): domain Eukaryota; kingdom Metazoa; phylum Arthropoda; class Insecta; order Trichoptera; family Limnephilidae; genus Hesperophylax; species Hesperophylax consimilis. Next base: position 10,686,608 of record NC_142845.1, read on the forward strand.
AAGATATCGATCTAGTGAGTGGTTTATTTATGATGGCCACCATCTTGAACCGGAAACAGGGTGTACAAACATATTTACAGAGAGACGAAATGCAAAACGGTCGAAGGAACTCACTACCCTTAGTCAATTATATTATTCCAAAAGCATTCACTTACTGTAATTGTTAACTGAACGTAGTCCTGTTTTGATTCGACCACTTTCTAGTTTGTGTGTTCCGTGTCCGTTCAATCCTGTTAAGAAGGTAGCCGTGTTTGATCGTGAGTGTTGTGATTTGTCAACTAATCAACAACATTCTAAGTCTACTGTACACAGAACTACCATCATAATGTGTATTTTGTAATTGTTACACGTGTACGCACTTTTATAAGAAAATATATGACTTTTTTTACAGTGTAGATATTCTCATAGTCAAGTTATGTTTGTAATCTACAAAGCGTGCCGTATTACGTGTAGGCAACCTGTACTCAACTTGTCACATTGTAATCGCAGTAATCTGTAACAAAGAAGGTAGATCTTAACAACATTATATAGCCTCGATGCTTATAAGGCACGAAGCGTAATGAGAAGAAAAAAACTGGTTCAACTATAAATAATAAACTTATCAGCGATTCGAGATGCCCCACCGATCATCGAGATCCTAAAATCAAAAGTAATTTGATTTTGTAGACATTTTTTGCTTTTGTAGATATCTAATCTAAAGATAAAATTATCGTAGCCAGCGGGGCGTCATGCCTGAAAAGGGGTCTCTCAAAATACTCAGCCGAAGTAAGAATAACAATGGTTTTGTTTTGAAGATGGGAATTTGGAGCCGTCAACATCTTTTTTTAAACATTTATACCTACTACATTGAAGTGATTTTTGGAAACTTCTAAATGTAGCTTACATATAATTTCCTGCATTCGAACCTTTTTTCAGTTACTTTTATTGCACAATATGGAACCCGCCCGCCTCCCGCAATACTTCAAATTTGGGAGGCGGTTTTGGGTACCGCCGCCCCGAGAACCATTTATTGGATAACCAACACCTCTGCTATTAGTCATCCGAAGTGGTTCGCTTCGTTTGGTGATTTATCAGGGGTGCCCGGGTTCATTGGGTGCGGTGTGTTCAGGATGCGCCTGCCCACGTTGGCCTTGCAGTCTTGATTTTAGGGATAGATTCATAGGTCCATCACTCTTGGAAACACTGATTCCTAAATTCCAGCACACCCCTCATACCTTTTTCCTTTCCAGTACTTCCTCTCCTTCCTTTCCTTAAAAAGACCCTCCACATAGCATCCTCAAATATGACATAAGCCCTGAGGGAAAATGTTTTCTTGTGCGGGAGGGTTTAGTGTAAAAAATGATATTAAAAAGAAATAATTTGGTTTTTAATTAATAAAAACAAAATTACGGATTTTTTTGCAGAATTAACATTCCGTGCGTGGGTAAAATTTGTGTCGTTCCTACGTGAGTAAATCATACTCGTTTTATTATTTTGTTATCTATTCTATCCAAGGTAGAAACTGTTATCAACTACAAACTGCTCACATTCCTAGAGAAGAACAACATTACTAACGATCGTCAGTACGGATTCCGGCGGAACCGCTCGTGTGGTGATCATCTCGCGTATGTGACGCATGTTTGGGGGCAGTGCCTGGAACGTTACGGTGAAACCCAAACGGTTGTACTAGACATTTCCATGGCCTTTTACCTGGTTTGGCACCGAGGATTTGTTAAAAAAACTGCCTTCCCGCATCCTTGCGTACGTGTATTGCCGACTGTTTGATGGAAAGGTCGATTCAGACTGTTGCCAATGGTTTCTCCTTTTTCTCACATTCATTAAATGATGGCGTCCCACAGGGATCGGTTCTGTCTTCGGTTTTGTTTTTGTTGCACATCGATGATCTTTGTCGTGTGCACCAAGTCACCGTTACGCGGATTACAGTACAGTCCATGATAGCTTTTTTGTTTGACAAACCCCCAAAGAATATACGAACTCCAACAGTTCGGGGGTCTTTGAAGCAGAGAATGGAGGTTAATTCGAGAGGTTTTCCAATTGGGATAGAATAACCTAGCCAAAATTAACGTTTCAAAGACCCAATCATGCCTGATTACGTCTAAAAGGGATTGAAATTATAATCTTGTCCATCAACGGAAGCAATATTTCCAACATGCCTTCCATTGATATCCTTGGTGTAATTCTAAGTGACCAGCTCAGGCACGGAAATTCCATCGAAACCACAGACAAACTAGCCTCACAGAAGCTGGGCGTACTGTACGTGTACAGGGCCCGTATATATTTTAATAGTACACAACTGCTGACCTTGTACAAATCGCAAGTGCACCCATTGTTGAATTTGACAGTCACCTATGGTCGGGAGACCCGAAACTCCTGCAAAATATATAGATAGATTCCCCTCTCTTAACAGGCGTATTAAAATGTTTAGAGCACAGGCGTCACGTAGGTATGTTGTTCTTTTTCTACCGGTATTACAATGGAAGATTCTCCGAGGAACTACTGTCATTGATCCCTTCTGCACCGGTGCATATTCGGTAAACACGCCAAACGCACGCCCAACATTTGTACACGGTTGATATTTGACGCATGAGAACGCGTCGCTTCTACGACTCTTTCTTGAATTAAAGAGCTCAGCTGTGGAACGATTTGCCGGCCTCTGTGTTTTCTTCCTCCTACAATACGAGTCTCTTCAATATCCATGTTAACTCCTTCCTTCAAAATGACCCTCCACACAGCATCCCCAGAAGTGACTAAGGGAAATTATTTTTCTCAGGGCTTACAGTGTGATGTAAAATATAAAAGTTAAAAACGATTTATAAAATTTTCAAACCATTTTACATCAAATATTTTAGTAGTAAGGTCCTGTTTTTATTAAGCTTAAATATAAATAACTTACATCTTAAAACTTACATAGGGATGCCTCTAGATACATTCGCGATAGCTAAACCCCCGTTATTAGAGTATTATGTCGCCTTAATAAAAATTGTTGGTGGGAAATATTTCGGATATTTTTGTACGGCAAAAAACTAATCTTGTTTTTTCCGCATCCGAGTTTTTGAGAGCTATATTGTGTAATGCGTTTTTTAATCCACGGCTTATCAGGAATGTTCATTTCACACTATGGCGATTTTATTAAAGGTCGTGATTATTCGAATAATCCATTAATATAATGTTCACAGATAGTATTAACCACGATTCAACGCAGTAAAAAGTCATTTGCGGAAGCCTGAATTTCATGTGGACTTTTTATTGAACTTGAAATAGCTGAAAATAAGAGCCTTCCCGAATTAACACGTTGAGAGGAGTGGGTTTCAAACAGAAAGGCTTTTGATTATTTAGAGAACTACAAAATCATGTTGGTTTTGGTTTTTTTAAATAATATGAAAAAATTTGCAATTGATCGAAATATTTTCATAAATCGCTTCGAGTAGGACATGTTATGGCCGAAATTCTGATGTAGGTACAAAAATAATATCTTATTTTAATATGTTAAAAAAACCTGTGCTTGTTAAAATGCTTCGGACTTTCGGATGTCCTATTTATAAACTGATTTTTTTATTTATTGTTATTAAGTTTAATTTGTAGAACTCCATTTTATTTTTTTATTTTTTATATATACAATAATATTATTATTGGGTTTATAAAAACAGTTTATTTTTAAACAAGTTCTGCTGTGTAATTATTATTACGCGTGACAGCTGTTTCGCCCTCTGAAGGCAGTTTGATAATGCCTTCAGAGGGCGAAACAGCTGTCACGCGTAATAATAATTACACAGCAGAACTTGTTTAAAAATAAACTGTTTTTATAAACCCAATAATAATATTATTGTATATATAAAAAAAAAAAAAATAAAAAAAAATAAAAAAAAATAAAAATAAAAAAAATAAAAAAAAAAAAAAAAACTGATTTTTTATTGATTTTATGGTATTATTTATTTATTTGTATCTTGATGGAGAAACAAAGTACTTCTTTAAAAGAGTAGCAGATAAGCAAAAGAACTAAATAATAAAATATTTATAATGATATGTGTTTAAATTTTGTCTGTTACGTGTGTTATGAAGGCTGGAGATTGTGGTATTCCTATCAAATACACTCAAACTCAAACGCTCAGTCAATTCAATGATCGAACTTTAGGAGGCTTTCTTCAAACCGAGTTAACTCAATACAAAACATATTTTCTCGTTGAAAACATTTCTTGCTTTGCAATCGCTTGAAAAAGAGACGCCATGTCCAAAACCTTAAATTAGTTTGTATTCAAAATATTCAATACGATGTTTCAACAAAGAGTTCTAAGAAATCATTCGTCTTTTAGTTCGGTATGGCATTATGTAATAACACAAAAATACCTCGGGCCTCTCTTGGTTGATTCAATTTGTTCACAGACCCGCAAGCAATTTGAATATGGACAATACGCATTGTCGCGGTGATATTGCATATGGATAGAAACGTTGTGCAATACAGTATGATGAAATCATCAAACCTGTACAAGATACAGAACACTGAATGTTCATGAAGCTGTTTTCTGCAGGGGAACAGAGAAGATGAGTTCACAATACTCCCTATGATCCATGATAAAGACCAGAAGTTGTGGAGTAGGATGCAACCCATACAATAAAAAATACAACACTAGAATTGCCTTCCATACAAATTTCAATAGAAACAAAAATGCTCAATTTAACTTAAGGCGATGCACTACGTTGTGTAATATTTTTAATTGAGCCGCTATCAATAACAACCCTTACGTAAATGGCGATAAAGTTTAAATTCCCGCCTGTTTTGATTTATGCAAGAAAAAAACATGGCCAAAAAGTGCCTTTTATTTTATTTTGTGGATGTTCAGGCATAAATATTTATTATTTTGTCCTATCATTTTATAAATAGCTTAATTTGCCGCATTATACAATAAAATCATAACCGAAAATGGGTTCGTAAGTAGCAGATTTTGAACTTTAAAGCAGTTTTCATAGGCCTTATACATTTTTTTTTCTAGGCTTATAAAAAGACTTATCTAAAAATTACTCGATTATTTCAAAGGCCAAGATGTATTCTACTCGCAGTATTTAATTAAAGCATCTGGAAAATTTCTAGGTGACCAAATTTTCAAACCAAAAACACATGATTTTGCATTACTACGTATGGCATCGCCTTAACCGTCCAGCATTCACTCACTTACATTTGCCTTAAATTGTAGATCTCCATCCCATTTGAAATTCGAAAGCACAGTTTTGTATGGGAAATATATATACGTATTCAATTGGGGAAATATTTGGATCACGAAACATGCCCACGAGGCACTTTTTGTGTCATTCGTTTTATAAGACGTTGTAAGGTGCCAAGTCATCTAGTTTTCAGGTATTTCGGCCAAAAAAAACGATTTGGATTTTCGCTGTGATAGGTAACAATTAGCTCTAATGTCGTATTTAGCAGGCTGTAGTAATTATTGTAAGCCTTGACGTTGAGGTCGCTATAGTTTTTATTATAGTCTTAATCGACTGCTATGTGCCAATTATGGGTATCCTCTTAAACTTCTAGTGACATATATTAATAACTAATCCCCAGAATATCACAGAAACCAAGACAAATCTTTTTGGACAACTTGCTGGCTGACCTGTATAAGCTGGGAGAGAGGATTTTTGGGAGCTAAATGAATCATCAAAAGTAAAACCGAATCAAGGCGATAATATTCTGATGGAGTTGTGTGGCAAACAAACTTTCATCCTTTTCCTCTTGAGACACAGATAACCTTATTGTAGCATTTTTCTTGAACGCCCCACAAAGTCATCCAGCCGGTGGAGATAGTTTTTGATGCGAAACGTCTTTTGGCATGTCTAGGTGGGTAAATTCTTTTTGCGTAGAAAGTGTGGCACGACGAGACAACGTTCTTGCATGGAAACGGGACGATGCTCTTGCACGGAACGACGCGCGACAATTTATTCGGCCAGCTTCGACTCGTCTCACTAAAATCGGCAATGGATCATTATGGATAAATAATGATAAATTGTAATACATTAATTTATGTATATTTTAATAAAAATTAATCAAAAATATAAAGACTTGTTTACTTAAATTTTACTTCCTTCAGTAAAAAATCAATTTAGATTTTTCGTTTGTTTTGTTTTTTAATTATTTTTTTATCTCAATATTTTCGCAAAAGGTAAGATAATTTTAAAGTTATTTTATATATACTATTTATTTATTTATTTCACATAATTATTTATATTTGTACATGATATATTTCAAACTTATAACTATAATATGTTGTGTGTAAGGTAGGTTTGAGAAGGTGAAACTGTATGTGAGTAATAATAATAGCTAGGCCCTGCGGGCGGCACTTACTTAGAATTCGCCCATTTTAAGTGATATTAACAACAGTTACATAATAGATAGATATCAGGTCATTCACAGAGAGGGGGTCAGTATATAAAGTTAAAACACGGAACAGGAAGGAGTTAATTTATAATAATATGCTAAATTTACGCATAATAAGAATGACAGTTGTTTAAATAAATGAAATTTTACGTATTTGTGATGGATTATTTCAAATGAAACACTATTATTGTTTACAACTGATATTAACTGTTACCGTACCTAATATAATTAGCTCATAGGAGACTTGCAGTGCTTAAATATGTGTTACAACCGTCAATGTCTATAAGTTGAATCAATATCGTATAGTTTGTCACAATTAAAGATAGTTATAACAAAGTTTACTTAAATAATAGATTATTACATATTGATTAATTGTACCCGTGTTTATGAATAAAAGGAGGGTAATTGTGCGATGAGATTAGCAGTCGGTTTAATTAAAAGGTGTTAATTTTACTCCAACTGGTGGTAATTCTTTACCTAAAACTGTTACTGTATCCAATAAATTTAAAAGTTAGATTATATATACACCTTCATCAGAAGAGTAAAAATCTATATATAAAGGTAGATTATTACAATATAGCACCCCTGAGGTGATATCTCACAAAAGCGGCGCTATGCAAATTGTCCAATTAATAAATAAATATAATTTTTACATTTTATTATGTACGTATGCATTGATATACAACGGAAATAGATAAAAATAATGTTATCCGATTAAACTTTATTTTATTAAAAAACAAATAACTTTTTTTAAATCACTTTATTATATACAACCAATACATGTTTCATGAACAAAGTATACACCGAAGTCAAAAATTAAATATAGATTACAATTGGAAAAAAAGAAGTGGAAGGAGGGGTGGAGGGGTAAGAGTAGGCTGGGTTTATAAGAATTAGAAATTACAATATGAAAGACCTAAATAAAGAAATGTGGGAAAATATTTAAAAGATAGTTTATAAAAAAAATTCTTGTTAATTATATCTGCTTTTATAAACATGTTCTCTTATTTCTAAAATTTCAAAATTATTTATTTGCGATGCTTTATATCCTGTGTGAAGTATTTTAAGACCTGAAACAATAGCATGTAACCATAAAACAATATATTCATAAGACAAATAACATTTAATATCGGTTATTCTAATAAATTGATACTTGAAATACTAAATAAAAAAATTAAACATATTCTCTTCAATCAGGATCAGGATTAAAACATCGCAAGTAAATAATTTTTAAATTTTAGAAATTAAAAAACATGTCAATATAAAATCAGATATAATTAAAAAGCAAAAAAAAATTATAAATAATAATGAAAAATGCCATTGCAACATAGACATATGAATATTAGTAGACCTGCCCTAAGTGATTAAAAGCGTATTATCCCCACTCCCCATACCGGTTCCATTGGAGCCGGCTGGGCTCGCGTATGGCCTCAAGTGAAATTTGAAAACGTGACGTCATCATTCTTGTGCGAACTATGGTCGAGGCATCATCGGTTCATTTTACGAAATAACACGGCAAAATGTTGACTTGTGATATGAAAACTTGTAAAAATAGACGTGAAAAAGAGAATAAACCCAATTGTCGTATTACATTCCATAAGTAAGCATTATTTTACTTTATTTTAAGCTTATTCACACCGTATTATATGGATCAGTTTTAGAAACATATACTATCACATCACGATGTAGCGATTCTCAAGTGTGCTCATCGTTGTTTACTGGGGTAAGTAAATTATGAAACATTCGTAAAAGTGTCTTAACTAAATACTCTGTAACTAACTACGACTCTGCCAACAGAAGAAATTTACTTTGCCGAATTTGGACTTCGCAAATTAGTTCATAACGTGGCGAGTAATTTGCGCTCCCATGTAAAAATGTCTATTCATTCAAAAGCAGATTTTACTTTTAAGAACTAAATGGTGATATTATAATGCGAGATGCCTATTTACTGTCAGATTGATTTATTGACGAATCACAGTCAGCTTAACCCCCTTCGTTCTTCAACAGTTGATTTTACCCCTTGCCATTATCTTCTCGTCTATCAATTCCTATGTCTGTGCATTGCAAAGTTTAAATAAACTTCCAGAAGAAATCTTCTTATGAAACGCTTAGTGGTCAAGTAATTTTGCATATTTAAATATTCGCGCCAGTTATTTGGTTAGTTCTTACACCGCCAGAGGTGCGCTCTGTCGGCCAGCTATTGCCGCGGTGCGTATCCGCCATATTGAATGAACGCGTGCTTTTTTTGTCAAACGTCAAACGTAATCACGTAATTGTGGATAATTTTCACTGTAATTTAATAAATCCAATGGATTATGAACTTTCTAAAACATATTTTCTTCGATATTATCCAAAAATTGTATGAGCAGAAACGATATTTTTGAAGAATTAAGATTCGTATTACTTGTAGCGATTCTTTTTCAGTATGAAATCGTGTCTTAATTTTTAATGTCTTATTTTTTTTGTATCCAGTCGCCTGCAAACCGAAATGAACCTTACGGTTGCTTAAAATTTAGGGGCAGATTGGTATTTTTGCCTGCAGACCACCTATGCAGAATTTATCAGAATCACACAATTTCAATTTGACCAATCAGAGGGCCTACATCGTCCAGACGCTGGGACAATAATACTATCAGATAATAATATAATTGGATGACTTGTATAGCGCCGTTTTTGTGCAAAATCACCTCAAGGGCGCTGTACAAACTTATAATACATTTCTACAGTGATCTATGTTATCACTTAACTATTTATGGAGATAATATTATCTGTATATACAGTACAATACTTACCTGGTAGGTCACTTGAGATTAACACTTAATTAACATTATCTTATTGTTTATTGGCGAAATTTAGATACAGGATTTAGGACTTAATTGAAAAATTGAATATAACTGGACTTTCTCTTAGGAATGGTATATTTAATTTAAGGGTACGACAGCTTAAAAAGGTAAGTTTTTAGTTTAGACCTGAATTCTGTTGGACTTGTTATGGATCTTAGTTCTGGAGGGAGTTTATTCCAAGCCTTTGGCCCAGATACTCCGAAAGCGCGATCACCAAACTTAGTATTTGGCTTGCGCTTAGGTTCTATCAGTCTGCCTACAGCTGATGATGTTGCTGATCTTAGAGTTGACTGCCTCAGACCAGAGTAATATTGTATGTTTCGTGAACACTTCACTAGGAGAACCTGTGCTGAGGTGTTTACGTGGTTATGCATAGGTGTGACAAGTATTTATGTGTTGTAGAAGAAAGTTTTTATTTTTAATAAGTTTTAATTTTGTAAATTATAAATATTCATAAAATTTTAATGGTTTTTGTAAATTGAATATTCATAATAAATAAGTTAAAAAATATACTAGTTCTAATGTTTGTATAAATTGACTTACAAGTAAGCTAGGTTAAAATATAAGGAACTCCAAACAAAGCCAGTTGGAACTGTTGTGCAGTATAACGTAAAAAAATACTGCAAAACCACTAGTAGGTAGGTGTAATTCCAAGCGAATATACAATCCTAACAAGCAAATGCGACAATTCGAGACGAGATAGCAAACTGACACACAATAAAGTAGCACTCAGCACGAGTTCCCTTTTTACATAGCGAACAATCTGCGCAATGCAATCTGAAAATTCTTCCCCTTTAATATCGTCATTACTCAATCGGCGATCTTCCCATACGGATTGTAGGTTCCTTGCATTCTTCCGTCTTATATAATTTAAAAGGTGTTTGCATATTTTCCGGTAGCTACATAAATGATTTACAAACTGACGACTATGTACTGTGCAGTAATATAGGTATAGTTATTGAAAATCATTTAGGCGCCCGCGCTGTACTACGGCAGTACTTCGATATTGTTCACCATAACCTTCCATAAATAGAGCATCCAACAGTGTTATTTAAATCACTCCAAGAGAGCTTGAAGTAGTCATTATTATTAGCAGAAGAATAGCAGTGGTCTATGGAAAATAATTTGCTCGGTGTCCACCCGACCCATGGAAACTTTTACCGCTTTCTTAAGTATTTTAAGAGCCACTTAATACGACCTTAAACTAACTAAGCATCACGCCGTTTCCCCGCAGGGGTAGGCATAGGGGACGGACCGCCAAACAACTCGGTCTTGGCACACACTTCTTGCCGCATTCACATTCATACATCGTCTCATACTCTTCTATTTTTCTGACTCTTGACATGGCCCGACTCAAGTATCTGATTCACTTGGTCGTGCCATGTCTTTCTCGGGTGTCGCCGACTTCTGCCACCATTCACATTTGCATCGTATATTCTCCTTACACTCCTTTCTTCGCTCATTCGCTCTACATGCCAAAACCATCTAAGCGTTCTTTGCTTGATCTTACTCATTACACTTACATCCTTTCACTCTTTGCGGATCTCCACATTACTCACACGATCATACATGGTTTTACCACAGCGTATGGCTTCAGGGATTTTCTCATTTCTACAGAATTCAGTCTACTTTCATCCTTTCTCTGTCAGTTCCATGCCTCACTTCCCTACATCAGGGTAGGTACCAGCACTCCATTGTGGACTGCTAGCTTAGCTTCTTTAAAAGTTACTGAATATCTACAATGACAATAAAACGGTGAACAGGCAATTGCTCTCTAAAGCTGGGTCCAGACATGTTCTTTTGTCCGTGCCGTACCTCCGTTTCGTACCAGCGTCGCGATCCAAAAACTCTGGACGCATCATCTTTTGTCCGTACCGTACCTCCGTTTCGTATCCGCGTCGCGATCAAGAGCCCGTATCTCCGTAACGTCGCTGCGATCATCGCGTGTTCATTTCCTCCCACCATGTCGTCGACTGCGGAAGTGTTTGAGAATTTGACGATTGCTTGCGCATCCTTCATTGTTATTCACAATAATATAACGAAAAAAAAAACAAAAAAGGCGACGTTGGTGGGAGTTAGAATTGTTCAAAAACAGAGAAAGATGTAAGACGCCGCGAACACGTCCAGACTGGCGCAGACCCGTACCGTATCGCCTTTGAACGGGTCGAAAAACCGACTCGCGATGGATCGGAGCGTACCTCTATCCGTATCGAGACGCCGTACCACCGTACCGTACCGAACGGGCGTCCAAACCAGCGTTTTTGATCGCGACGCTGATACGAAACGGAGGTACGGTACGGAGAAAAGAACATGTCTGGACCCAGCTTAAGGGTCCTTATTATATTTCATGAAAATTTTTCAATAATACTTACTTAACTTTTAAAATAACAGCTTTCGTATATATCTACTGTTGCATGAGTAGATCTTCCTCGATTAATGGATCGGGTACCTATAGCTTAATGATTCACAAAATGTGTGGTAGCGACCCCGGAGAGGCGTTGGAGGATTCCAGAGGGGGCGGTGTTGAACACGTGGCCAAATGGGGGTGGTAAAGGGTACTAAGGGGGTTGTGAAAGTTATAAACCTGTTGTTGTTATGTTAGTTTCATATTATTATTATTACTGGTGATATATGATATTTTGAAATATAAATACGGTTGAAATTCAGATCTGGTCAATTACGGTATTTCCCCTTGGCAATATTGAAAGTAACCATAACCGTGGCTTAAATCTAAGAGATCTATCATCAAAAGCAGCTAAACACGAGAATGTCTAAGACTTGGTGCAATTTACATTGTACAAATGAATTTTTTATTGTAAATACATTAGCTTATTTAAATCATGACATTACTCATGTGTGTTTTGATACAATCTGTCAATGCTTTATTCAGGTATAGCTTATTTTTAGCTAGATACCTATTATTCTCTTCGTTCGTTACTACTGTTTTTCAGTTCGTATTATATGCTTGGTACTGTTTAGATATATTAGACTGTAAATAAATAATTATAAAAATAGAATTAGCAAAATGTAGCATGACATATAAATAAATAGAATTTCTCGCTGTTAAATTGCTGTGTTTTCTCTGATGCATCCATCATCCTAGCGAATCTTTTCCATTGTTCCGTATTCCCTAGAGCTGGGGTGGTCGGGAGGTTAAACGTAGAGAAGCATAAAAGGATCCGACAAAGGATTCTGAATGACGTTTCTGATATCAAAATGGTCGGGTAGTAAATAACTGAAATAAATTAAATCTATTGTTGCGTTTTACAATTTTGCAACTGATTGCAGCCTCTACTCGAAATAGAATTAACTAGATAACTACTAGTCTCACCATTCGTTTTTATTTTATTTTTTAAATAAATTTTTAATGCATGGTTTCACCCAGAATTTACTATTGTTTTGGAATGATAACAAGTCTCTTTCATGATTTTTTTCTTACCGAGCAATTGAAAAATTAGAAACAAAACAATATTGGTCTAGTTTGTTTTTCGACAGCTAAATTGATATGATTTAAGATTTTCAAGGCCAAAAGTATTATAGTGATTTGTTTTTGGGGTATTTTTCCAACGTTTCAGACAGCATTGCAGTGCCCATCATCAGAGCAGATGTATAATAATTAGATGTCACATCTGCCGTGATGATGGATGTAATTCTGTCCGAAAATTTGGCTAAAGAAAGAGATTGCGCAACACGGCATAATATCCCAAAAACAAATCACTTTTAAGCTAAATTGATATTTAAAAGCTTCATAACTTATGTAGAAATGACTTTGTCAATTAAAAAAAATTCTTAGATGAACATGGTATCTGGAAAGTCGTAGTGTAAACGGGAAATTTGTGAATCAACATCAATTGTGAGTAAATTTTGGGATGTGACTATTTTTAAATTAAACTTTTGTATTCAAGTAAATCGAGCCCGAGGACTGATATTTTTATGCCAAATTCAGAAAAATCGGATGCTAGAGGGTTAATATAAGGTGTTTAATGTATTTTAAAATAGGTCAAAATGTAGACCCGGCTCCAAAAGTATTTTAATCCTTAGCTACCGAAAAAAATAATAAAATGTTTTTTTTTGGGTTTTTCGGGTTTTTTGGGTTCTATTATATTCACGAGTTTCCCGCTTGTACTAATCGTTTCCAGACACCGTGTATTATAAACCATCAAATTTCATACAGAAAAATCTTACATTGGTTGGGGCCCGTATTTGCCGTTTCTCGGCTGTGGTGTGGACCCCTTGGCGAAGGTATGGTCGATAGTTCATCTGAGCACCTTCAATAGAATTACCGATAAAACAATAACTTAATCTAGACTATCTGAAATAACCAGAAGTAGCTCGGTAAGAATGAGTTGAACCACCTTGGGTATTCTAATGTCAGAACCCTTTGTCCGGTGGGTGGGTCTGCTGGGAGGTGCTCGCACCAGGTAGGTACCGCACGTTGCACAGTGCATGGGTACCTACTGGGTTAGGTAGTCCTGGCAGGACACAATGGCCATAAATCAAGCGGATAAATCGCGCGCTGTAATACCGGCCTGCCCGCGCCGCTTTCATGGCGCCCACCCACTAGCCACTGACCACTGACCACTGACCACTGACGTCACCTGGCTTATGGCCCATGGCACTTAGAACACCTAGATCAGCGGTCGGGGAACTTTTTTAACCATTACCCCAAAATATTTTTGCGTAATTTGATATTACCCCTTTCACCCATTTTGAAAAGAATACAATCAATGTAAATTTAAATAAACATTATTTATTGAATTAATTTACACGGAAAATAAGTTATATGAAAATAGTAAGTATGTAATAGACAAACAAAATAGAATTCTCAAATTGGATCAAACGAAAATTGAGATTTTCAGTTTTTGGAGAAATGATGTTGCTTCATGTTTGATACAATTAATTCAAAATTGGGACTTTTGATGTAAGAGCAATTTGAATACAGTCTTCGGCGTTTAATCGATTTCTGTTCTTCGTTTTTATGTTCATCAGAGTGGAAAAGCCTTAGGTTGTTACAAATGGCAGCAACTTTTTTACCGCCACCTTATGTGCAATTTTGAAAGCCTTCGTAGCTTTTGACATCTAAAAGACGACAGATTGGCTTTGCTCTCGAATTGAATACGTGCTTCAGTATTAGATCGAAGTTCAAGTATTGTTTCTGCCAAACCCGGAGGTTCTTCTGGTATGTTAGCAATTTCACATTTAAAAGGATCTACAACCCAATTGAAAGTATGTATGTCAAGATCTGGAAAGTAGTCGGAGAACCGCTCTCTGCGTTTGGTAAGATGTTTTATAACTGTATCCTTGATGTCATCAAAACGTAATATTTTCAGTCTTCCAAAATAGCAAATTAGAAAAATTTCCTTATTACCCAAAAAAAAACATTTTTACCCCATTTGGGGTAATTTACCCCGGTTCCCCGACCGCTGACCTAGATAGAACCACAGTCAAACAGGGCATTTTAGTAACGAGGATACACATTGATTGAGAAAAAAATAACGAAAAAAATTGGTTCATGATTTTCTTTTTCAAATGACAATATTATTTAACTGGCTCAGGCCCGTGAAAAATCACGGGATATTATTGTTGTAGGATTTGTGAAGTTGAAAGTTTGATAAAAATTGCCTGTAAATCATTGCCTTTTAAAGGATAAATTCATTTTTCGAATGTTAGCAATCTTGAAAAATTACGACGTTTATTCTATTAGTACTAATTGAAGAAAAAAATGTAGTACCGGTTATGAAAGGGATATCCATTAAAAGAATATGTATATGAACGGGCCGCTTAAAAGTATGTCCTCTAGACCTAGTTCAGTGAAATCACGAGTGTTATGCAGTAACGTAACTTTACTCTATTAATACATTTAAGCATATGTCAAACGTTTTTATAAAATATATACCAAATCATTTCGAATAAAGAATGAATTAAGAATTTTTTTTTTTTTTTTTTTTTTTATTTGTATAAAGATTACATACAATATTATTTATACCCGCTAAGCTACTGCAAGTAGCTTGTCAGCAGGAGATTAGTTGCACCTATAATAATAGTATAGTACATAAAATTAAAATAATCATCAACGCTTTAGCGTAGTAATACATACATTTCTACAAAAATACCAAAAATAAATAAATAAAAAATTGTGTTATACCTTAAATTTGAAAATACAGAAACAGTGTTGTGGGGAAAAAAACAGTCTTAATACATGAGGTTACTCCTTAGTAGCCATGATTTTAATATTAAAGAGAATTTATTAATGGAGCAATTTTCTTTTAATTCATATGGCAATTTGTTAAAAATTAAAGGTATTGTGTATTCAAGAGTTCTTTGACCATATTTGTTTTGAAACACAGGTACTTTCATTCCTTTATTTTGTATGAAACGTGTATTGTGTACATGATCCACCATTGTTTTATACGGACTGTCAGATATATGCTGTAATACAATTTTTTGCCACATAAGGGCACGAATCGGTAATACATTTATTGATTTATACATAATACTAATGTCTCTCCTCTGGTTATAAACGGTTTTGCTTACTAACAACTTTACCATGGCATTTTGAATCATTTGTACATGTTTTATGTTGGTTTTGCACGATTGACCCCATGAAGTTATCCCATATCTTACGGTAGATTCTGCAAGAGACAGATAAATCAATTTCATAGTTTTTAAAGGCACAAAATATTTTATTTTATACAGTCTTCCTACAATAGACCGAAGGCGCTTACACAGTTTTGAAATGTGTACATCCCACTTCATGTTACAATCTACTGTAACTCCTAGATAGACATAGTGGTTAACCAGTTCGATATTTGTACACGCACAGGGCTGTGTGATATTGTTGTGAATGCAGTCAAAAGAGTGAGATATGATTAGAGGTGCCTCGCTATACTTGGCATGTGGTGATCTTATATGCATCAGTTTTGTTTTTTTAGAATTAATTAGTATACCATAATCATGTGACCACCTTAATAAAGAAATAAAGTCTTGCTGCAACAATTTCATTGCAATAGATAAATTTTCATGGGATATGACAAGTGCAGTATCATCAGCGTATACATAATATTTAACAAACGAAAAAATTTTTGTCATAAGAGATACAAAGATAATATAAAATGTTGGTCCCAAAATTGACCCCTGTGGAACTCCAGTTTTGACATTTTTTATTTCACTAAATTTATCTGATATTTTTACCTTGATTTGGCGGTTGGTTAAAAAGTTTTTGAATAGTTTGAGTGTATTTCCTCTTACCCCTATTGCCTCCAAAATATTTAACAATTTCGTCGTATCTATAGTATCAAATGCCTTAGAATTGTCTATGAACAGTACCAAAACATGTCTTTTGTTATTCAATTCATTATTTATAAAATTAGAAAAATCCTGTAGTAACATTTCGGTACTTTTTTTTTTTGGAAACCATATTGATTGGGATCTATTATAGAAAAGTAGTCCAAGTATTTAGTTAGTTTTAAAGATAAGTATTTTTCGAGAATCTTTTCAATAGTTGGTAGTATACTAATCGGTCTATAGTTTCCTATATCGGTATGTTTTCCACTTTTATAAATAGGTCTGACAATACTACACTTCAGCTCATCCGGTATTACAGCCTGAGTTAAAATTATGTTAATCAGATGTGTTAATATAGGGCCTAGGATATCTATGTGTCTTTTTATGTCAAACATTCGTATGTTGTCTATGCCAGGAGACTTTGAATTTTTGAGGAGCTTCACTATGCTCACTATGTCTGCGAGTGACGCTCGTGGTATATATAAGCTATGTTGCAATTCTAGCGGGACGATATTTGATGCCCTAAAATCACATTTGTGTACCATTGAAGAAATGCTGTCTGAAAAATAGTTTACAAATTGGTTTGTCACAATTTCCACGGATTGATCTTTTAGCATATATCTAGATATAACATCATCACAGTTACTCTTTGTGTTACGTCCTAGAATTTTATTTATTTCATCCCAGGTTTTTTTGCTGTCTGTAAAATGATGCTTAAATCTATCATTATAAAATGCCGTTTTATTTTTGATTATTAATTTGGTGACATAATTACGAAATGATTTATATTGTTTTTCATAAATTGTATTTGTTGGTGAATTTTTCCATCGTTTAAATAAAAAATCTTTTTTTTTAATATGTGATAAAATATCTTCGGTCATCCATTCTTTTATTATCCAAGGTCGAGCTTTAGGTTTGACATCTATAATTAATCTACTATTTTCATACAATTCGCTAAATTGGATTTTATTTGATTATATAAATTAGTGCAATCGTTTGTCTGTAGTAAAGCACTCCAGTTATAATTTCTAATAGAGCAATCTATACGTTTTTGGGATAAAATTGAGACCTGCCGTACTTCATTTACAATACGTTTATTCATTTTATAATATGGAATGCTCACACCTGTTGTAAAGTGATCAGCAATAATGAAGTCACATACACAAGCACGTAGCATGTCCGTGTCTTTGTGCTTATTAATATACCTAACAAATATATGATCCAGGCACGTACGTGTCACTTTACCTTTAGCTATGGCTTCCCTCGTAACGTCACTGATACATTTAGTAAAATAATTATTTGAAAGAGTGTTTTCATAGTTGATCGTTATAGCGTCAATATAATTTAGCAAATCAATATTTATATCACCAAATATAATTGATAAATAATGTTGATATGTACAATTCCATACAGACCTGTCAAACCTGACACATGATGTGTTATAAGTGTGGGCGTGGCGATGATGATACGCCATGATCTGCTAGACAGGTGATATTTCAAAATGATTCGATACCCTCTCCTATCGAGGTGACAGATCACATGCAAAGAAATGATATTCTGCGACAGTTCCCCAATTGATCTGACCCCCTCTCCCAATGAAGATTATAGAGTATTGTGACACCTCAACAAAAAAAAATCTGCATAGGCCACTACCAAATAGGCCTGCCAAATAAGCCTGTGTCAAAGCCAAGATCAATTCGATTTAAAAAAAAAATTGATTAGTTCGTTGAACTTGATTACTATTAAACATTACGCAAGAATTAGTTACCCATCACATTACTTATCCATTCTGCAAATATCGTAATAAGTATGTTCGATAAGCAACTATAACTGTTATTCTGCCCTAAAGAAAAATAAAAAAATGTTATATTAAGGACGGGTTGTTTTGGATAATTTGAACAATTCTTCAAATTTCAAAGTTAATTTTCCAGTTCTGTAAAAGATTTTTTCAAGTTCTGTTATTATTTCAGTTCTGTCATGCAACTAGCCTATGATGATATACTAACAGAGCTTGAATAAGACTTTCACAGTACCCAGAAATGAACGTTGAAATTTGATGAATTGTTCAAATTCTCCGAAACAACCCGTCCTAAGACAGTAAGAAAAATTATTGTTTTATAATCATTTAAACGCAGTGTTATTCGTTTTTAATATTGTTCCACCACAAAGCTAATTTTAAAAATACGAATTTTTTGTGATATGGAGAAAATTTAGAGATACCTACTTGCAACGCATTTTTTTTATTTAAAAAAATGCATAATTGATAACATATTTTTATTAAAATTAAATATTTTTTTTAAACTAAGGGTAAATATATAATATTTGTTTCTTGATGTTAATTAATGGTGGCCCGACAGTTGGCCTTCAGAAGAATATACGGCCGTATAACCAAAGTCGACATACTTATATCTGCAGATGTCTTGAGTGGAAAACCGTTATTCAAACATTTTTACTAACGTGTCCCCGAAGCAAATTGCATATATAAGTATGTTATTTGTTATTATGTTGTTCGTTATTCGGTCATATATCCTTACGGCATATTCCTTTAGGGCATTATGGTTATCGAAAATATTTGTGTAGCGAATTTCCACTCAAGAGGTCTGCAGAGTGTAGTATATCGACTTTTGTTACACGGCCTTACATCCTTTCTTCATACTTACTTTACCGACGAGGACGTACAGAAGGAATAATTCTTTAGGGGATTAACTGTCCGAGGAACCAACTGGCAGAGGGATCAACTATAGGCCAACTGTTTTTCGGGAATACTACCATGAATATACACGTTCATAAAAACAGGTACCCATATACTAATTATTGCAGAAAAATATACATACATACATACGCACATATTATAGATTATATAGGCCACGCACGGTAATTTTTAGATCTGTAAACATTTATTATAATTATTTTTAATTTACACAAATTAGTTAGATAGCCAACTTTTTACAGAACAAACTTTTCCAAACTCCCTCTAACGTTCCTAACGTCTAATTTAAAATTGGCGCCTCTCATAAATTAAATCACTGTGAACTACGAACAGCCGGAATAATCCACAGTTTAATTCAAACTGATGAAGCCACGACCACGCCGTAATGAAGTATTGAAGCCAACAATACTCCGAGATTCACTTGTGAATACAAATTATTAATCACAGAAGGAGATTTATACCAGTTTATTATTAGTTCTGACTCACGCTGGTAGGTTCGCTTGAATATCAATCAGTAAGCTATATTCCGTTTTAACCATTAATTACTTCACTCCTTTAAAAAATACAAATATTCAACTGCATTTAATTCAAATAATAAAAATGAATTATTCTAGAAAGTGTGCAGGGGTTTTAGTGCAATGCAACACATTTCATAAATCAGATCTTATATTTAATAAGATTTCAATGCATATAAAAGTACACCAAATTGCACCACTGAACTAAACCAATTTTTTTAATGTTGATATTGTTGTTAAATGCATTATTATCTATAGATCTTATGCCTAATAATTGTATTAATATGCCTATAAGTGTGATTTAGTATGTTGTGTGCCTTTGAGTGTGTGTAATTACTGTATGCCTATGAGTATGTTGACCGTGTTATATTTATCTGTCTATGTATTTTATGCCTATGTATTGTGGTGATTTGAAATTTTATTCTATTATATATATTTTCTATATTGTTGCTTCTTGTTATATGTGTGTTTTATTGCAATAATTAATAGTGTGACATAGACCTGCCGACAAACTGATTTGACAGTTTAGCGGGTGCTTATGATTATAATTATACATTAAGAATAAAAAATATATATATTAAAATAAAATAAATAAAAACGGAAAAGGCATGAAAAATATTTAATCAGTTAAGAATGAAATAGAACAAGACACATAAATTTTAAAAAGTAACGGTCGCAACTGGGAATCGAACCCACTTTGAGGTTACAAATAAATTAGTGCGGAACTTTGTAATCATTTAAAAAGAGCAGCCAAAACATTTAAAAAAAAGTTTATTTTAATATTATATATAAATTTTTTTTAAATCATGTCACAATGGCCGAGTAGTCAAAGACGTTGTTCCAGTAGGACTGGAAATCGAACCCGTTATTTGGGTGTCTTGTTCTGTTTCATGTTTCGTTCAAATTTATTAATACTATCATCTTCTTCGGCGATTAAATTATAACATTATTGGGTATAACCTACAAAGGTAATAAAAAAAAAATTCGAGTAAAATTTCAAAATTATTAATTTTAAAATAGTTCTTTACGGAGAATATTTGACCGTCTTTCATTTCCAGAGAGCCATCATGGGACTCCATTCAGGCAGCCATGGCAGTTACGATTCCTCCTGTAACATTTCCGTAGCGCTGCAACATCTCGATAGGCAAAATAGTTGGTGATATGCATTATTGTGGGAGACTTTTAGGTTACGACATTGGGATACAGTATAATCTACCTTCAGTTCATTTAAAGAAGTAATTTACCTATACATAATAAAATTATGCAAACGTGAACAGATCATAAAAGCTATACTCATAATATATAAACAAATTATTGATGGTAAAAATTGGTGCGAAGGGGATCATTTCAATTTTTTTTTATCACCACCCCCAACATTGCTCGATTGTTGAATGCAACATCGTTGATATGCAAACATGTCGATGATGGTGATGGTGATGATGATGAAATACATCGATATCTAAAGCTTTTCAACACACTATTTTTATTGTTTATTGTGGTATTTTAAGTAGGTACATAGTTATCTATGTCCTAATACAATCCTTATATATACATATACATATAATAGTAACACATTTAAAATGAACCAATCACATATTTTCGTAATTTAATTTTAAATGTTTTTATGTTTTCTTCTGATTTTATTTCTTCTGGTAGCTCTCCAAATATCTTCAACGCTCCGTACATCAATGACTTTTGACTCTGTGTTTTTTTTTAATATTTCATGTTAGTCCTGCAAGCTTTACGATAATTAAATAACAGTCAATGCTATCGTCAACAATGATAACCTTTAGGTATATAAAAGAAAGTTATCTCCATGAACGATAAAGGTTATGTTTAGACTTACAGAATTCAATACTTCGTTTGTGTGAAAGCACTACCAAACAATTTAATTAAATAAATCATAAGTAGGTACCGTACTATTAATAAAATTGGTAGGTACCTATTCACTCTTAAAATATTAATAAGTTCAGGACGCGGACTCCGGAATAAGCGCTCCCTACCACTTATTTTGAAATCATCATGCCATTGTTGAACTACGTCCATTGGTTGTTTAACTATGATTTTGAAAATGATCAATTTGTTTTCTTTTTATGTCATTGATTAAGTTTTAGTGTAGACAACATGATTTTTATTACCATACTTAACTGAAACGAAAACCGTAATTTATAATTTAGAGACATTTAACACAAAGCATTTTATGAGCTAGACCGTGGCACTCTTCAAATTTTGCAAGAAAAATTAGAGATTGTAAAATATCTTGAAAATCGGACAAAAAATACGGATCTTATGATATTATTGTGGACTTAAGAATTTATGATCTAATGACCCTACGATCTCATAATGGCTCGCTGGCCAAATAACCCGTCATGAATCTGCAAAATGGATTACTCACGATTATTTTAACATTATATAATTTATCATAACTTTGATAAAAGCTATTAAATAAAGTATGATTAAAAAGTTAACCGACCAATTGATTTTCTCCGTTAATAGAGATAATTGTATATGATTGAAATCTGATCGGTCATTTTCTGTAACATTTTAGCAAGATCAATATTATGATGTATTTTGATTTCGTGCTTTGACAATGATGTAAGAATTAAAGAGAAACTGATACATTTATTCTTATTCCCAAAATAAATAATATGGTTTCTCAATGAGTAAAAAATCACGGTTTTGAGCAAAATGGCGAATTACGGTTCTATGATAACTCAACACAGTAACAATTCAACACACTTTTAAAAAGTAATATAAAGTCATTAGAAATGAAAAAAAAAATTAACCTAACCTACTTAACCCAGTTCATAAAGTTTTTGTTTCATCACTTTCCATGACTTTTTAAAAATGTGATGAATTATCATTGTGATGATTTATCCGGTCACCCGAATTATACTTCTAAAATATGGTTTGGAAAGGTTGTTTGACCGATACAGGATAGTCAGGCATTGAATTTCAGGACTTCATCCCCAATGCCAGGAGATATTTTCAATTTTCGACACTTCAAAAAATGATTTTTTCAGACTGAAGGAGGCCTTAACAGGGTGAAACCGGTTATGGTCAAAAATAAAATATCGTGGAAAAAAGTTTAAAACCTTTTATTATATTATTATAATGGAATTCCATCACTAACTAACTAACAAAATAACAATCACGCCGTTTGCAGAGAGGACAGACCACCAAAAAAACGGTCTTTGAACGCACTCCTTGCTTCGTCCACATTCATGCATCGTCTCATACATACATAGGGTACTCTTCTATTATTCTGACTGTCGACATGGCCCGACTCAAGTATCTAATTCACTCGGTCGTGCCATGTCTTCCTCGGGTGTCCCTGACCTCTGCTTCATTCACATTTGCATCTTATATTATTCTTACACTCCTTTCTCCGCTCATTCGCTCTACATACCCAAACCATCTAAGCGTCCCATTGAGGCCCCTTGCACTCTTTGAGGATCTCAACATTTCTCACACGATCATACCTACATGGTTTTACCACACATACGCCTCAGGGATCTCATGTGTACAGCATTCAGTTTATTTTCATCCTTTACCAGCACTCTATTGTGAACTGCTAGCTTCGCTTCTTTGGACATTTTTTTGTTAGCGCCAACTGCGTTTACTCCTCTATTAATGGAGTTACCTGCATTTACCCTTCATTCAATATCTCAGTCAGCCTTCCCATCTCTCGATGCCTAAAACTATCTAAGTGTCCCTTTCTTGATCTTAATCATTACGCTTACACCAGCCTTGCACAATTGCGAACTATCACTATTAAAAAAAAGAAAAAAAGTAAAATGTTTACACTAACTTCACTCTGGGTATTTTGGCTATATCTCCTCATCAAAGTTGTCTTGAAATTTTTGCAACATCCTTATTAGGCTGAAATGTAATGTGGTTTTGCCGACGGTTCGTGGTTCTGACCCCAGAGATCAGAGAGGATAATGCCTACTCCTATTGACAGCGAGATGGATGAGTGATGGATGGGATAAGCGCACGAGATTGGTCCGTGGACTTTAAATAATTGAGTAATTAGTGTCAGCCGTTATTTATTACAGGTCGGGACTGTATAACTTTTGGACTATTGATTAAATTATCACGTCTCGTTACGAGTGTGCTGTATTATTTTTCTCACAATCGTGGAGATACGAAAATAAATTTATGAATGTTCTTTGAGCCTGTTCGATCCATTACAGTTAGAGTTTCTTAACATACATAACTTTTATGAAGGCATCACTTCAAAGGTATACACGGTGTCCGTTAACTCGTGTTACATTCGGCAAAATAGCGAATCTACATCACATAGATAATCCAAAAAACTTTGTCTTTCCATCTGAACATTGTGTTTTTTTTTCTTTATTTTTCTCGGCAACTAAATGATTAAAAAACTTTTAAAGACGGGTCTATGCATTTCAAATACATTAAACAGCTGATATTATCCCCCCAGCGACCGATTTTTTTCACATTCATTTTCTGACTCAATTTACTCGAAAATGAATGCTCAATTCACAAAAGTTATATCACAAAGTCGACGCAAACGTTAACGTAAATTCACCAGTTTTCAGATACTGCGAGTTTCTGGACACCATTTATAATTTAAATTATGTGTGGTCACGCCTTTTTTGGGTAAGCGTCGCCCCAAAATTTCTTTGTGAACGAGGATATTTCGCTAGTAGGAAAAAATTGTAGTTTATCGCTGATAAACACTCGGCAAACGTTTGCTGTCAGTCTTTTTTCTTATATTCATTGAATATCGTGGAAATAAGATGGAAAATTCGTTGTTAATATTTAAAATAAATTATAATAAAAAGCACAGAAATAAAATCAAATTGAATATTTTTTAAAAAACCTAGGTAACAGCGAAAAATCTTTTTCTATGCTCTTTTTGTGTTTATTTACTGCTTGCCCCCAAGATTACGATTTTTGATACTTTTTTAAGTAATCTGTGCAGTTTGCTCGAACTGTGCTCTATGGAAAAATCAGAAAAACTACTAATAAAACAATTGCCTAATTGCCTTATTTTTTTTTGCCATTTCAACAACACTCATAAACTTACGAATACCTACAACAACACGACAAAATACACTATTTCACTGCAACACCAAGTATTGGAAACCAATACTTAGGTTATGTCGATATATTTAATATTAACTTTGCGAATTTTGTGGATCACTTAAAAGATTTATTTCAATACTAATCCTAAATGGAAGTTTTATTTTTGTAAGCCAGTCAAATAGCTGTATTTTTTTAAATAATGCTCTTGTTTTTTTTGTTTCTTGCAAATAATATTTTTTAATGTAATTTTATTTTTATTATTTCTTGCTCATGTTTCAAAATTTTACCAACTATAAGTAAAAGCCCTCTGGGCGTTAAATAAATAAATAAATAACACTCCTTCACACTGCGACATTCTTCTTCTACCTTCTGAATGTAAACATATTATATTTCATCGATTTTTTTAATTTTGGGGAAAGGGTTAAGAAAATAATACGAAAACAATTATGAATTATTTAAATTAGTTTATTCTAAAATTTGACTAGATTTTGTTAAGGACTTTGTTAATACTAACAACTAAATCACCGGCGAGACGCAGCAGCGTGTCGTCCTTCACACTCAAGGTTGTGTAGAGCTGGCAATCCACCAGGGCGGGCTGGCACGCCGCCTTGTAGTGGTGCAGCAGTGCCTTCGTGGGCGGCACCGCCCTAGCGCGCTCTGCTCCTGCCAAAGACCCCAGGGCATAGTGGTTGAACACCGTCAAGGCCCTGGCGGTGGACACGAAACTCTTACTGTACTCTGGCGCTGGGCTCACCAGAGCCGAACGATGGAGATGCTTCAGAGTATGAGGAACATCTTCCATTTCTTTACTGGCTTCTTTTGTATCTATTGCAATAAGATTCACTTCAAAAGCTTCCGTCAAACTTCCATTTGTTTTACTTCCTTTTTTATTTAGTTCTCCATATTTCCGTCGTTCTTTCAAGTTGTATTTTGATTTTGGAAATGATGTTTTCATTTTGTTAGTTATTTCGGTGGTTGTGTAGTCCACGTTGAAAGAGTCGAAGAAGAAGGCATTGCTGACTGCTAAAGATGCCGCTCCTGGAGCTTCGTTCTCGAGTGGTTGTAAATCTTCTAGTAACTGACTCCAAGTCTTAACATTTCTCGGCACAATCATTTCGTCTATATCAAGAGGAACGATGTATTTTGAATTGCGTAAATTTCTATAAAGACAATCGTTATATGCTAGGAGATGGTCTCTTCTCCTCTGCCAGAGACTCGCAGCTAGTGGACGCGGAGCATCGCGAACTGAAGCTATTCCTTGTTCTGAATAATATTCCAGAACTCGCCCAACAATGTTTGGAACATACCCCACGTAAAGATCTATCTTCTCAGCTCCTAGTATCTTCAACAGTTCAAACCACTCCACAAGTCTGACTGATATGTCGTTATGAAAACTCATGTCTTTTACACACACTGTAAAATTCCTAACGTAATCACTAACATTTGGTGGCTTAATAGCTAAAACAAAGGAACTGGATTCGCAAGGATCTTCGGTAACTGTTGTGATAAAACTGGTGTCCTTGGGAGCAGTCAGGGCACAGGACACAAGGAGTGGAGTGACTGTGTCTCTGGTGCCTGGATCCCACTCACTCCACCAGATCTGTGTGACAGTTGCTTCCACTATCTCCAAACTGCTGGGAAGAGCATCGTTTTCACTGGTGGTCCAGGTTTGGCAGTAGAAAGACCCCAGCTCCTCGATTGGTGTTCCTGAAACAACAAGAAGATACAAATCAGAACAAGTGTGCGGTGAGTATTCACTAGAATGAGACAAGCGTATGAGGTAGTCTAATAAAGCCGCCGACAAAGCAAATAACGGATGGGGACTAAAATGCTATGTATCTCGGTTGTAGTTTATGATGACATCGCGACTCCGCTTCGCTGATAAATGAGGCACATAAACTGAATTATATAGAACGTGGGATCTGTGTAGATTTACGTTGAGGCCGCTGAGATTTTGTATTGAAATATCTTTTAAATTGTGCCGATAAGAACATGTTTTATTATAAAGAACACGCATTTTTAGTATACAACTTGTTCAACCAATTAGTTGATAAATCATAAATGTTTTTTTAATTAGTATCACGGCGTTAATTGGTACGTTAATTATGTGATTAATGCATCCCGTTTGAGCAAAATGCTCATTACAACACACTGTACTTTCTTTTACATATTATGTAGATTTGTACATACACACATAATTACTTTAATATTATTATGTGAGCATGACTTGTTTCAAAGAATTGGGGATAAAGGCGTCATAAAGTGAAGGCGTTAATTAGTGATGGGCGTTATTATGAGATACCCATATATACCAAAATACAAGCAAGAATTTCTTCATTATTTTTTTTAAATCAGGATTACTAAAATACAAACTTGAAATTAATGAACTCTTACTAACCTAAGTAGGTATGTTATATGCAAAAGTTTTATTGAGTAATAAAATAAAATATATACGATTTCCATCATATTTATTTTTCATTGTATTTGTAATATCAATTGTATTACTTCAGCTATATTATTTTTTGTATATTCATAATATATTTATTTTATTCCTACTTTATAATAAGTTACATCTAAATTCATCATTATTATTTCAAACATGTGTTCCACGCTCATACGGCGAAAATTTGAGTGGTGATGATTATTTACGAAAAATTTGAAAAAAAAAGAAATGTAAACATTATTTTTTCATTAGTGCCCAAATGACAAAAACTATCAGAAATTTCTTATTTTTGAGTAGTTTAAAATGCGTTCATATAAACCCACCTTTATAATAATTATTATTTCTTCGCAGTCGGTCAGTTGTTCTATTTAAGATTTGAAATGTAAGAAGATAATACTAATAAATCTAAACGAAACATGAAACAGAACAGGACACAGTGGTCGAGTGGTTTAAGACGCCTGTCCAGGTAAGACAAGAGATCCTGGGTTCAATTCCTAGTGGTGACCGTTAACTTTTTTAATATTATCTTCTTCTTCAATGATATATTATATTGTTGGGTATAACCCTCAAAATAAATTAAAAACAAGAAGAAAAATTGTTATTAAATAAATGTGAATATAATAATTCTGTTGTGTTTTCCTTCCAAATCTAAAACATGATCTTCAATCCGGCGGCTTATTATCTTCAAGGTAAGCCGTAGAAAATAATTCTCGTACGTTTTATCCAATACTAAATCATATCGTATTTTATGAAAGGGCAATCTATTCAGTAAACATAGAGGTTATTCTAGGGAAGGCTAAATACTAAATATCGACGCAGAACACGCAAGCCTATCGCGCAAGACAAATTAAATTCACGGACACATTGACAGTTCTGCACTTAGCGGTGTTCTTTTGTAAGCAATAGACGAAGCAAATTAATATCAAAAGAAGCAGCATGTATAGTAAATAGAAAAATGAGAGTACGGATACAGAATAATTACTATTGCAACTATTGAATCAATAATCATAAATTGTACAGTTATCTTGCATGTGTTTTTTTTAATATAATATATATTTTTAAATAAAACCTTTCGCTGTAATTGTTGTAAAATGTATGTTCATGTTCAACAAGATGACTTTCAGGGATCCATTGTGCGAATTGTAT
The DNA here is from genome assembly GCF_061612785.1 of Hesperophylax consimilis. Taxonomy (NCBI): domain Eukaryota; kingdom Metazoa; phylum Arthropoda; class Insecta; order Trichoptera; family Limnephilidae; genus Hesperophylax; species Hesperophylax consimilis. The sequence goes on from NC_142845.1 coordinate 10,714,971, forward strand.
AATAAAAACCAAAACCTGAAATATTCCGACATATTTTTTGATACATATTGTACTTTTGGTAGGAAATTGAAGTATGTTTTCCTATATAAAAAAGAAAATTTGTACATACTTCATTCACTATACTCTTTAAGTACTTTTTTTTAACAATATTGATTATGATTTATCTCTAAGCTTGTATAAAAAAATATTTGTACCATTTTATTCGACATTGAGCATTGTCTATATACAAAATAATTTTCTGAGATACGTTTTACATGTAAAACTTTTTATTTACATGTAAAATTTTTTTTAAATTGTTATCTACCAAGACAATCCGTGAGAAGTAGTTAGGATGCAGGCGAATTCTCAAGTTATTATTTTACAAATTTATCTTTTAATTACTGTCTGTATCTATGTTTTCTCCTTACATAATTAAATGTTAAAAATAAAAAAGGCTAGTTATATGTATAAGAGGATTCATTTTGACCATTATTATGACAATATCTTTTCTGAAGCAGCGAAAACTCTCAAACGGTGATTTCTGACGTTATTTTACAAGCAATAATTATTCGCCTAAAACACTCATCCACATTGAAAAATCTCCTGATAAAAGATACATGACGCCAACAGGACACGAACCCGTATCCCTTCGATTTCCGGTCGACAGCTCTGACCACTGAGCTATGGCGGCTTATCTCTTATCCGCGAAATAATTCAATATATACTAGTGTTTCATCCAACAATTACTGCTTGTTACATTTGTCCCGTTGGCGTCATGTATCTTTTATCAGGAGATTTTTCAATGTGGATGAGTGTTTCAGGCGAATAATTATTACTTGTAAAATAATTGTTACCCTTTGTGCTATGCATAAAAAATCTTGTTTACCAAAAAAATAATAATTGATTTCTGACGTCATAAAATCTCAATCATTACGTAATCGTACCCTTGCTGTATTTTCCTTTTACCTATATGACCAATTTTATGTACCTATAAAAAAAGAACCTACGTACTATTGTCGTTTTTATTCCTTTTTTTTTCAAACTTAACACTTCATCAACACTAACATGATGCTCCAACATGAACCTATGTTATTTTTATCACTTTTAACCATAAAATTACATTTACTGCCACTACACGTCGCCTTAACATAACGACACAGAACAGTGAGCACGTACGAATTAGATAACTAAAACCACTAACCACACAGCTGTCAGTTAACAACACATTACCACATTAATTATACTTGGTTGAGTGTCTGGCCATTATATGGGTAAACGTAACAATGAAATGTTTATTCTGTCTTTAACAATAACGCGCTTGAGATGCTACAATAATCACTGATTTACAAATAAAGGTGGGCTTGAATTAATCGAATGAAAATATGGAACATCTGTAAACAAAGGTGTTCTTTGGTTAAGCATGATATAAATGGTTATTATTTCGCAATCGTTCATTAGGAAATCATAGTTGTACGAATATACATATAGTGGGCGATGTTATGTGTGCACATATGTGTTTTACATGGATAAATGGGTCACCGTGAATCTATATTTAATTTCAGTATTTATACCACCACATATTATCCTGCTGTCTTTGACAAGATTTTTTGATGGATAACTGTTATTGAAATTAACAAGGTAAAAAACAAACGCAGATCAATATTACCTATTCTTTTTTTATACAAAGTAACTACGAAAATATCTCTTCTGAAGCAGCAAACTTCACGAACGGTCAAATCCAAAAAATTGCAGAGTTTTTGCAAGGAATTTCTGTATCAACCCTACATTAGGTAAGTTATAAGTTCGCAACGTAATTCTCATCATAATCTACCCATTCGAGCGATTGGTGTCATATATACACATTTACAATATGTTTTAATTAATACCATTCCTCAAAATATTAAAATGTTAATATAAAATACTGCTTAGATAGATTTCACTATTTATCCTTTATTTTTAGATTCTATATATTTTGCACATTATGGCAAGCGATCGCTCAAAACATTTTTGCAAAACTTGTGAGTAACTCCAGAGCTTTGAAATAAAATAAGAGTATCTGCTTTGTTTTGTATTATTCAATACCAGTTAATTTGTAATCATGGCGCTGATGTGGTCTGCGGTCATTTGCATGTCATGACGGCTATATGATACGGTTTAATCTTGTTTGGATTTAAAGGTGTTTAAATAAAATCTTTGAAAAATCTGGTGGTTGGAGTGTCAAAGAGATTTATAAAATGAAATGAGAAATAAAAATACGAAACAAATTTTGAAAAAGGAAAAACTATTTCAGATTGTTTTCCTATGAACTTGTGTATCTAGAAAAATAAGTTTTCTGTTTAATTTCGGATTGGCGGCGCACAGTGGGCTGAAAATCGCCTTTCATAGACATAGAGACTTGAATTTTCAAGGGTATTTTTTTTTGCTAGAAATGGATTCTGCTGATCATTACTATGCTATAAAATGTCGTACGAAGAAATTGCGTGTACAAATGAAGGAGTTATAATTTTTTTAAGAAAAATTTGTATGGCGCTGACATTAAAAATGAGAATCTCTGGAATCATAAGGTTGGCCGTTCTATCTTTACACACAGATAATACTACTATTTATTTGTATTTTTTTGACATACTTCATATTGTGGCGCAAGGTGCGATTATTTTTTTAAAAATCCTCAAAGTTGAAAAAAACCCTTTTTAATGTTGATGATTCATTTTAATGCTTAAATGCTTTTAGGCTTGCAGTGTAAATACAATATTGTAAACTAGACAAAGCATACTCATATGTAAAGCATTTAAGCATTAAAATGAATCTTCAACATAAAAAAGTTTTTTTTTCAACTTTGAGGATTAAAAAAAAAAAATCACAAGTTTTGCCACAATACAAAGTATGTCAAAAAAATAAAAATAAATAGTAGTATATTTGTATGTAAGGATATAATGGTCAACCTTATGATTCCAGAGATAGCCTCATTTTTAATGTCAGTTCCATACAAATTTTTCTTAAAAAAATGATGACTCCTTCATTTTTACACGCAATTCCTTCATACAAAATTTTATAGCATATTAATGATCAGCAGAATCCATTTCTAGCCAAAAAAAATACACTTGAAAATTCAAGTCTCTATGTCTATGAAAGGCGATTTTCAGCCCACTGTGCACAGTGTTTTGGCTTGCAGTGTAAATAAAATATTGTAAACTAGACAAAGCATACTCATATGTAAAGCATTTAAGCATTAAAATGATTCATCAACAAAAAAAAGATTTTTTTTCAACTTTAGGATTTAAAAAAAAAAATCGGACCTTGCGCCACAATATGAAGTATGTCAAAAAAATACAAATAAATAGTAGTATTATCTGTGTGAAAAGATAGAACGGCCAACCTTATGATTCCAGAGATAGCCTCATTTTTAATGTCAGCGCCATACAAATTTTTCTTAAAAAAATTATAACTCCTTAATTTGTACACGCAATTGCTTCGTACGACATTTTATAGCATAGTAATGATCAGCAGAATCCATTTCTAGCCAAAAAAAATACCCTTGAAAATTCAAGTCTCTATGTCTATGAAAGGCGATTTTCAGCCCACTGTGCGGCGTACGACAGAAATAACAATTATCGAAAGATTGTCTCTGAACCAGAACAAGATTGAGGAACTCAAGTTTTCAAAGTAGTGTTGGTACTAGTGCTATTAAAATATCGTATTACTCACATTAGACTACTCTTTCGATTTCAACAAATTCCGAAGACATCGTGTAGTCTGATAGAACAACATGTTTACCCAAATACGAGAATGTTTTTAAGGGTTATATGTATATATTTTTAAGGCACAATCCACTTTTCATCACTTGGAAACCTATTTCCAAACGTTCTCAAGGGGCACAGAGGCACAATACAACGTTGGGGCATTTTAATTTAAATTATTAATAATCTTTTATAGAAAACTATCGTCGTTGCATTTGAACAAAGAAGGATTGAATGCTGGCATGATCGCCAACTACACCTGCGCTAACGGCTGATTCGAATGTTTCAGAATACTAACCATAAAAATATTGAATATATAATGTTAAATTTGCTCGGATAGTTACGATTTATTTCTATTTACAAGAAAATATTATTTGTATACTCCATGTTTAATGTACGGGAACTGAGTGAAGTCTGAGAACCGCTGTTATGGGAGCGTGGTTTTTTACGTGAGCCAAGAAATTAATTACGCTTTTAGTACTACACGAACCAGGACGATTAATAATTTATAGCAGATAAGGATCATTTTATAGTCTTCTAAAGACAAAGATCGTTGTTTGTACACATTGTTAATAACCTTAAAGCCTTCGTTGCGTTGATAGGATATAAAAAACGCCAATGAACAAGTGAACGAGGTTATAATAAAACAATTACGTCTAATTAATTAATTAGGGTTGGAATGTTATTTAACTTTCTTTGTTCCACATACAAGCGACTTACACAAAAAATGTGTCCAACAACGCTTGAACGCGTGAACGCTTAAATGTGAGTTTTGCGTACAAGCACCGGTGCACAGGTGTCCATGCTGCTAGCTGCTTCGAGCAGCCTCCATTGAAATATCTGTAGAACAGACTCAGCAAACCTATATTGAATAAACTATATTGCATCTGTTCATTAAAGATGATAATCGGTCTGCAACGGATTATCGATCAGATGGACCGCCCTCCTTTGCGCAGAATCAAGTAGGTTTATCGAAGTTTTTTTGTAATGTGTATTAATGTGAATGGGGCAGATGCATTTGTTTGGGAAGGGCTCTACGGACATTTATATTTGAACAGCAACTCCCAACCGTCTGCAGCCAGTGAGACGATGGCATCACCAATTGAGGTATGTTGTGAGACTGAAGGTAGCGGGGACAGAAAGGAGATGGAGGAGAGGAAAGTGGGGAAGCACATGGCTATTCAGATCCGGTCACCAAACACGTTTAAAGCCATTTTAAGCAACGTATCAACTCTAAATGATGGTCTTTCATCAGGGTGATACTGAGAGTATCCTCCACTGTGGAATTGAATACTACATATAAATTACATATTACAAATTTGATCAATTCTTAAACATCCCGTAATGGCAACTTTATTGAGGCTCTTTCTGTTCAAAGCTTTCTTATTCCTACTTAATACCATACGGGAGAGATATCTCGATCTGCTCTGGAGTAATGTAAGCTGCATACTCAGGCTGTGTAGAGCGGGTCCAGCCCTTTAATTAAAACGTGCAAACATGGTCATGGTCATAGCTCTCGATCCTGGACGAAAACACCGTTCTAAAGGATCGAGCAGTGTCGGGGATCGTGTTGGTAAGTTGAGACATTCAATCTCCTCTACGTGGAACTAATCTGCATTCCATCGTGCAGGAGCCCTTCTAAACGGATGACTTGTGCAGAAACCTTTTTCAGAAAGAGAGAAAGTGCACAATATGTATAAATAAACGTTTATAAAATTATTTGTGAACGTTTATTTACGTTTTTCTTAATGGTTCAGTAATCCCATTTTTACATATTTTTAAAATAATTTTCTGATGTATGTTTTATTTCTTTTAAATTTATGTAAAAAAATTAAAGGTTTATTTATATTCAGATTACAAGTATACTGATGAGAGATCCCATGAACCTTTTTATGCTCTGAAATCGAGGACTTCTGCCTATCAGAATGCGCCAATCAACAGAGCGACTCAACCAAAGATATTAGAAGAACGAGATGTGCTACGCGCAGTTCGTACTGAGTGGAATTGTTTTGTCGAGTGTCGCCGGTTTTGTTCACCAATACTACTGCACACCTTCGCTTGCGCTAAGGTATCCGCACTAATACATAGAACAGATTTCTGTGCGTACACGTCCCGATACCGTTCAAAGTACCCTAATTAGGTAGTACTCCGGCTACGGTCCGGCGGCCAACATAGCATATCTCGTTCTTCTAATATCTTTGGACTCAACTGTGTTGCGATTCTGCATTGACCATCGACATTTTCAACGTCACTTATAGACAGTTCAGCAACCATCTTTTGACGCACAGTAATACGGACCCCGTGACCTTTTCATACTTACCTGTATTTAAAATTTGTAATCTTTTCCGTGATTTATTGGTGCATGGCGGTTTTATGGAGAACATGACTAAATAAATGTTCTGCTGCTATGTTGATTTGGGAGAGATAGTTAGGATGCAAGCGAATTCCGCAGTTATTGGTTTGTAACGTTTTGTTAATTACTGTCCGTTTATGTGTTTTCCAAAGATATTAGAAGAACGAGATGTGCTATGAGCAGTTCATACTGTGTGAAATTGTTTTGGCCAGTGTCGCCCGTTTTGTTCACCAATACTACTGCACACCTTCGCTTACGCTAAGGTATCCGCACTAATACATAGAACAGATTTCTGTGCGTACACGTCCCGATAGTATTCAAAGTACCCTAATTAGGTAGTACTCCGCCTACGGTCCGGCGGCCAACATAGCATAACATCTCGTTCTTCTAATATCTTTGGTGTTTTCTCATAAATGAAATGGTTACTAACAGATTTTCTACAATAAGTGTTTTAAACGTTATTTAATAAAGTAGGTACTATACTATAATTATCAGATATGTAAATTGATATCATTATTTGTCATCTGATGATTGTTACAAGTAAGTTCCCCAGAAAGGAGGTGGAGTTGTTGTCGGTTGAGCCGGTCTGAGATATGGCACGTAGATAGACGAAAGCAACACGACGCAGAAAACAGTCGAAAGGTTCTCATCACGACAAATAATAATGTCGAATGACTATTCTGATGTTAGACTCATTTGCCGCAGCACATTTATTTCAAACAATTTAATTTTGGGTGACTAGGGTTATATGCCTTCTTAGGGTTATCTTCTTCTATCTATCATAAGGGCCGAGACAATTGTTGAACTCGGCCCTGGATCGAATTTAGTAAGTAATAATTTACAAATAATGGTAACTGCATTTAAAGTGATCGAGGGTATCAGGCTTCAGTATCGTCCGAAATAGAAGCCAAGATTTCGAATTATTGTTTTTGTATTATAAAATACACGGAGAAAATGACTATTGCTAATTTATTAAAAGTCTTTTCAAATTATTGTTAATTCCGTCTAAAAATTAACAGGTTTCCTGACAAACTTTTGGTAAATTATTTAAATATTAAATCATTAAATTAAATGAATTTCAATCATACTTAACCGTGGCAGCTAAATAAATATATACATTGGTCGAAGTATGATAACTTAAATATAATCAATGTGGATATGGTCGAATTAGCTCAGTGGTCAGAGCAATGCCTCGGCAAGGCAGAGGTCTTGGGTTCAATTCCCAGATGCGACCGAATCTTTTTCTGTTTCATAATTTTATTAAATTATATATAAGTCACGAAAAAGGTCATTAAAAACAAGCCTGTAAAAATAATATTAAAAAAAGAGTATTAGTGATTTAGCACATGTACTTTTTTTACACATTACAGATTTTTTCCACTATATCTTTGCAGGAGTTCCTATACAAGATGTTAAGCCCCCCTCATACCCAATTTCTGTCGATTTATAACAAAATTTCTCGATTTTCTTCAACTATTGGAGTTTTTAAGTTCCAAAAAACACTAATTTTTGATGATTATTTATTATCTTCAAAAATAAGTCTTTTATATACATATGTTATGCCAACACTTTAATTATATGAAATTCCCTCGATAAAATTATAAAAAATACGTTTTGTTCTTTAATTTAATATGTTATAGATATGAAAAAATCACAGTGTATCTTTAAATGAAGAGATTTTTCCTCTATTTCAAACGAGTCGTGTTTTATTAAATATTTTCAACATTTCCGCTTAATTATTTTCGTTATTTTTAATATTAGCGCGCTCCCTCTAACATTCATATTTACATATATCCCTTTTAAACCATCATTGAACGCTTACTACAGTGCTTTAATGTAAGTACCCAATCCTAAAACAAGAAATGTCATTTGAGAATTCATTTACAAATAATAATGAAGAAGTTATGGTGTTTTACTAACAATTTTTTTTTAATTTGAATCTAAAGATCTAAACTGTCTGTACGTAGCGATGAAAATGTGAATGGTCTATGCAGTACTGACAGGCATGTTTTGATAAGCGCTAGTTCGAGTTCTATATTCACAGAACAAACAGTTCATGAGACCCTCCACATGTGCATGTATTTGATGGAAAAATTTATCTTAATAAATGCACGGAACAAACTTCTACAACGTTTCATCGATTCTACAAATATAAACCAATTTAAATCAAGATTGGATTCTTAGTTGGAGGGAAGAATGTATTACCTTTTTTTAAATTTAAAACAACTCAATCAGGTATTGTTGAACTTATTTTGGAATCAGATATGAGCGCATCAGCAGAATGCTGCCTGCTCATTAAATAATTATAATATAATTCAGCATAAATGAATTACAAACTCTTTCAGAATTTAGCTTTTATTAGCGTTTACGGTTATCTCGACCCATTGGAACAACAGGGTTATATATGCCATTGGTATGAAACTGAGTTATTGAGGTTCAAAGTTTGTATCCCGAATAAAATAGTCACTACATTTGTGAAATGAATGTGCGGAACGTATTGTTATTGAATTATCTTTATCTTTAACAGAGATGTGCTTTATTTCAAATAAATCCATTTCAAATGGAAATGCAAAATGCAAAATGGGTATTTTCCATTTTGCATTTTAAATGCTTTTCTAAAAACCATTTTGCATTTTGCATTTTAAATGCTTTTTTCAATGCATTTTCCATTTTAAATGCTTTTTTGCAATATTCTTCCTACTATCTCCACTCATCTTTTTTTCATAAGCCCCAAATATCAGTCGGTCCTCAACCTCGCTATGAGAGATAATTTACATTTGTCAAGTTGCTCCCTGGTAGGAGCCCTGGCAATTGAGTGATACCATTACAAAAAATATTGATTCAAATACTGAACATGGGGCCATGACGCTGTAATATTAAATGTTAGATAGCAGTTTCTATGTTTTTACGTTGGCAACATTAGTCCCGCGCAAATTTTTTGTGGTTTCATAATCTGTAGTCGTGGTGTTTTTGGATTAACCATCATGTAATATGTTTGTTCTACATTGATGTCCATTATTGAACGACAAAATTGTATAAAATTCTATAATTATTTTAATTGTTTGACCTGAGAAACCATTTTGCATTTTCAATGCATTTTGAAAATAGGTATTTTGCATTTTCAAATGGAAAAGTTTTGACCCATTTCCATTTTGCATTTCAAATGGTTTTGGGTACCCATTTTGCACATCTCTGATCTTTAAGAACTTAAGAACTAAAAAAAAACACGTGACATTTATCCAAACAACTTAACAAAAAACACTGTACCCAGAGCAACAGGGTTCTACCTGATTATTTTAATTAGATTTTTTTTGCTAAATGATATGTTTTTTTCATAGAATGTTCTTAAACCCAAAGATATATATATATATATATATTTTTAATTAGAAAATATGGACATATTTAGTGTTCTATAGAGAAAAGAACCTTTTTGCCCAAGGGCATCTGGTGGGATGCCACCAAAATTTTAAGCCATTTTTTATTGATAACTTTCTTCAAATGGTTTTTGTTACCAGATCCGAAAAACTAAAGAACCGATTTCATAAAATTCATTAAATCCATTAGCCTTTCATCATTCCCCAATATTGGGGGTGCCATAGGCCTACGTTCCTAGTAATACCTAGTATAGTAACTTGCGTGTGGTGTTCACGTGAATAAGATGTTCGATTGAAAAATGCTAGAAATGTAAGAAACATGAAAGAATTGAGGAATGTGGAAAGTACTGTAATGAATCTGCCATCCAATAATTAAATAAATGAAAGCTTCTAGTGATTAGTAAGAAGATATCTTATGAGAATTTCTTCTCGTATTGTACTGATATCTTGGCTGTAATTAAATTGAACCATCTAGACATAAAGCGAACAACATAGATAAAATTCCTCAGCAGAAGAGGCATAAACATTTCAGGCAAGATTTTCTTAATGATGTCGTTAATTCGCCCTGTCAATGAACACGAATAAAATACCATAGTAAACAACAGAAAGACATTGGTAGAATATATTGATTATTGTTACCAGGAGTAACAAAAAGCTCCAAAGAAGCACTATATTTTCGTGTTTTTTATCATTGAGATCGCTAAAAACAATGTCTTAATTGGTATTTGTAGAGTTATTAAAATGTCATGGCTGTTTTAAATGGCTGGGTGAAATGAAACCATTCCGTGATCCCGCGGCATTTGCTGCCTGGAGTTATATCGGCAGCAGTCTCGGGAATCTCCTCTGGCCCTTGCGGCGTCGCTCTACACGGCCCGTTCAGAATTTATACTTCACGAGAATATATGGCTGTCACGTGCAGCTATTTAAAGACTAGGCACGAACTGCGCTTTTCAACCTCGGGACTGTAGTCTGAAGTTTGTACAGCACCGTGCCTATTCTCTGAAAAAACTATCTGTTGTCTCTGTACAGCCAATGTACAGGCACAGGCGTACAGCGTACCGTGTGCTCGTGCAAGCTGCAAACTGAAGACTCCATTGTTTCGTATCTCGCAATGCCAGATTGAAATGAAATGCCAATGAAAGTGAAAGAGCTGAACAAAATTCAAGTAATCTAAAAAGGAAGACAGTTGAAAGCAACTCTTATTAAATAATGTATGATATATTCACTGTTGAAGTACGGAAAATATATGGCGTGCAAGTGGATGGAAAAGTCAATTAAATGCTTAAGCCGGGTGATGTCTCGACTCTTGACGCGTATATGACGTTCTACCCTCTTCACCTGTCGGAAATGTTAAATGTCGGGAATGATTAGGTAGGTAGTTTTGGCAAATTTCTATGTTTATTTCGTCATCTGTAGTACTATTTTAGATATGAGACGTGTTTGTTAGAATGTATTCCTAAGACAAAACCACGCCATAAAATATATTTTGTTGATATCCAAATATCTATGTAATTAACTGGGCGTAGCGAAGTTCTGTTTTATGGACTATGTACTCGGGCGTTTTTTGGCATTTCGTCTTTCTGTAAATATGTTTGTTACGTTCCGGTTCCGGTTCCGGATAAAGATGGTGGCCGTTTTAACCTGTCGTGCACCGTAGTAGCCGACAATTCTCTGCATATAAGTCGCTATTCTGGGGAAAATATTATCTGGTATGACGGTACAATTTACAAAGATATCATTTAGCAAAAAACATTACGAAAAAAGAATCAGCCTACGTGCCGGGATAATTTAACGTTAGGACTCGACGGGACAATGCTTCAGTAAATATTTTATTTTCAAATATATGATCGATCGTCGATTCGTTGTGTTTATTAATTAAGTAGGTAGGTATTTAAGTACCTACTTACAAATCCTTTGATTTCAGAGGAAACTACTAGATACAACATCCTTAGTTGAAACCCAAGTATAGATAGGTGCAACATAAACTCAAAGGGTTCAAATGGTGCACTCTGATAGCCATCTACTAAATCATCTTACAATCCTGTGGTGTAGTACATTACAGACAACAGAAGACCGAACCCCGGAACATTAAGGATCATGGACCAAAGAGTAAAGATGGAAGCTATAAACCATAGCTAAGTATAGTAGCATTTTCCAACCATCGCGATATGAAGTCGCAATATCGTAACTTGAAGATTTTTAAAGAATCTTCAAAAGCTGCGATTGATAATATACGGTGAGTTCAGGTCAATTCAAACTACTGAATATGTTAAACGCTGTGAGTTGAGTAGACCACATTGTATTCAATTATATACAAATTAAAAAAGTAACATGAAGTTCTTCATAATGTCAAGCCACAAATTATTTGCTTTCATCGATCAAATGTGTTAATTTAATAACCTGGAATTTCCAATTAAATGTAGGTTTGGGTAAATACTCATAAATTGTGACGTTTCCTAAAGGCTTGGGCCCGGTTTTTAATTTCGATTCATGTTTTAACTTTTACTTTGGGAAATTATCTTTTTGTGGGACACCTACCCATACTGGATTGATTTTTGATTGAAAGATAGAATTTTAATTATTAGTTTGAATAAGAAAAATGATTGTTCTCTAGCTAGAGACGTGAACTGTCCTTATCAAAATTAATCTTTTTCGGGTTTCCACTCACCTCGCTATGTTGGCTATCATCATGGCAAACTTCTTTCTGCAGGCTGTAGTCTGAAAAACTCAGAACTGCACTCGTACCACGTATGTTTTGAAACCATCAAGAGGGGCATCTTCCTGTAGTAATACATTCTTCAAATACCAGTTATGTGACACAGTAAAGCATTTTTTTCACCGAAAAGTCACCTTGTCAGTGAAGTTACAAAACTCATGTAGGAGCAGAACACTATATGTTTTATGATGTATGCGACATGAATGCTTCGTCATCTCTAATTATCCTTACATATTAACAAAGAGGCAGGATAAAAAGGATTTCATACCTTTAATGCGCTAAGTTTTTTTTTCAATATTCAAGTTTAATGAACTTCGAGATATGATGATGAAGCAAGTATGGGTTGTATTATAGCCATTCATCGTCTTGTTAAAAACCCAGTTATCTCATGGGCAAAAAAATTACAAAACATTTTGACTACCCGTTCTTATTGTTCAGCACCACCATATTATGATCTGATTTGTATTGTGTAATTATTATACTTTTTTATTGATCTGTTTAATATTTGCTCACGTCTTTCACAATATGCAACTAACCAATGTGTACGATTTGATTGCCACTGGTTTTTTACACCAATTAAGTTGTCATTGAAAAAATCCATTCTCACAACTCATTTTCTATTCACCAAAAAATAATAAAGGAGGTTTCACGACGTCAGACCGTGCGCGTTTGAAAGGATGGTAGGTTTTTTTAACGTGGTGCCATCAATATGAACTACTGTTGTACTGCGCAAATACCTACTGTTCGCATTTATTATTTCGAGCAAGAAACTACGTTGGTTTCGTGAGAACAACAAAATTTTTGATTCTGTTATAATTATATATGTTGGTAAAGAAAAATATCGTATGTTTAAATAATAGTAATAATCTTCTTGAATAGTGTCAAAAAACCCTGGACCTTTATCAGCCTAAACCCATCCTGTATCCAATAAAATATCTCTGCCATATGTTATTTTCATATAAAACACTCGTAAGTAACCAAATTTATTACATCCTTTGGTAACAAATAATCATGGCTTATAACGGGAATTTATTTTATATATATTTTCAATTTGTATTAATATTTCAGGCAACTAATTATTGCTTATAATTATTTGTTATCCTTTATGCTATGCATAAAACCTTGTCTTATAAACATTAGTTTATCATTAAAAAATAATACATCCTTTGGTGTAGTCTGTTGTTAACCTCGGTTTAACGAGGTAATGTTTCAATTAAAAAGCGTGATATCGTGAGGAATCAATAATTTTCTTAGAGACGCAGATAAACATATATTTTATTGACATTTTAACCTTTGTGCATGACGCCAAATGTAACATTTTTTCCTTTGTAACCAATCACGTTGCATATAACCTCGGTAGCCGGTACACTAAGCTTCATTACTCGATAACTCAACATATGTGACGTAAGTTGTTCGTCCCTTTCCGAACCTGTCTGTTATTGTTAGAAGAATCCGTGGATACAATATGACATTAAGTTCGGGCTTGCAACTTCTTAAACCCCATTTTTATTAAATGATTCAGTTATGAAATAGGAGGGCATTGAATAGATAACACACATTAGAAAATCCTTCCATGTAGATTTTAATTGTAACCAATGTCACCACTGACGTAATACATTTTGGTTCTACCCCATTAAGCATGCGTTCGTCTCTCCTACACTTGCCTGACATCGTATATCTTTATCCTATTTTAATTTAATAATGTTGATAAAGAACAGTTGTTTATTAAAAATTTAAAGCCCACGTTGCAATTCTTGTGTTCTTCTTTATTCTATGGGTTATGGCGGATCTATCAGCGGTAACTCTCTTATATTATACGTTCGTCCGTGTCACCTTACCGGGTCCTGTCCCGTGCGTCGTGTTGATGCTTTGACCGCGCTTCGTGAGTAACGTATGCAAAGTTCAGTGATCAGAAACCCCGATGGACCGCGGCAAAGGCAAAACGGAACAAAAAGCGCTGCTAACTCTTCTTGCACCTCACGATCGATGTACAAAACTTCAGAGGATGTTGTATTACAAAGGTGGGAATCTTAACGACATAAGTGATGAAGTCGTGTAAAAATATTGGCGCGCGGCCCGGCGTAATGAACGGACTTACGGCCGAATTTGCTCTGGCAGGCCTGGGGATCATTGTAATTCTTTCTGATGAACCATGATGATGACAAAATTTCAGTTATTTCTAGAGGAAATCCTCGGAAAATTACTAATTAATTGTAAAAAATAAGAAAATTTGGTACTTACCGCCAATTTCGTTTTTATATAAAAGATTTTAATGGTAAGGTATTGTTTTTATTAATATTAATTTTAAACAACTTGTATCCTTAGGGATCGGTATAAACTATTTGTATTATTATTTTTGAATTCGTCGAAATTGATAAAATGTGATTCTCGGGCAAACCCCCGTTATTAGAGTCTTGTATCGCCTTTTTACATTTTTGACAAATATTTAGTCAGAAAGAGAGAACAAAGCTAATCGTCAGATTTTAATTGAAGCGAAGTGCAAAATAATATAATACATGGTCATAAACACGGCTAACACATCTCATGACTGCTGGATGTCCAATATGAAGGACCATAAATAATGAGAAAGATAAAAAAATAAGTGACCTACAATACTACTATAGAGGGGATGGGATAAAAAAAGTTTTGAATACTTTGGTGGTGTTGAGAATCGTCAAAACTGGTGACATTTGAGAGAGACCGATTTCCAAGGCTCGTGAATAAGAAGACAAAGTGGCCTGAAAAGTTCCTGCTTTACTACCTCGTGAACTCTCATCTCATCTCTTAATCCTCTTTCTAATTGTGATCTCCGCTCACGATTCCCAATGAATCGTCTATAAATTTCGCCGAAGTCGTTATTTAAATGTGCAATTTAATGGTCGCGCTCTCACTTCTGCCCGTTCCTTAGCTGTTTGCTGCCGCAATTAATTTCTTCCTTTGCTATTTATCGATCTTGAAAGTGAAACGAACAGTGCTGCGTGTTTATTGAGAGGAAGAAAGAAAGACACGCAGGCTACATCGCGATTGTCTTGCCAATAAACAATAAGGATAGCTAATACCCAACTATATCTATTAGAATACTGAACGTATACGAGTGCTCCTTTGTAGATGTAGAAACAACATCAACTATCAAATCCTACTTATTTATACACCTAGGTAGTAAGTTACTAGTACAAATTGTTTAATTAACAACAATGAATGAAAAAATATGGTTCTTATTCAATTAACAAAACTGGACGATAAAAAAAAACTTGTTTCGTATCGTGAATTAAAAGGGTAATCCCATTAATCATCCGGAAGTCGTAAATTATTTCCATACTCCTCAATATGTTGTGAATCCAGCTTAAAGCAATCGTCTTAAAATATAAATAATTGATCAACTTGTGAAATAAATTAGATAAAATATTTTTTCGAAATATATGTTAAGATTGGAAAAAAGGCAAATAGTTTTTTTCCAATGATAAATTTCTAAATATGTACACAAACAACTCTCATTTACCGGCCATTATTAAAAATGAAACATGTGTAATAACTATATATGTAGGTATATCCGTTCAAACAAGAGATGTTTTTTACCTAGATTTTCTCTAAAACATGAATATATAAGAGAGAAAACAGTACCTACTGATGGCGTAAAACTTTAAGTGTTTGTAAATCGATTAATCAGACGTTAGCTATCAATTAATTGCAGCTAATCCTCAATCTACTTACCTTTATTATTGTAGATTAATTAGTTTTATAAATGCAATACTACATACCACTACCATAACTTCCACAAGTAAGCACATTATTTAAATAAGTAAAAATATTCACGAGTAGTTCGCATTTTAGTCGATCGCCTTTTAAAGTTCAATCGAAACCATGAAACTTAAGCGTGTTAAGTTGTCGATTTAAAAAAAACTAACTTAGTAATGGTGCTGATATATCATCTATTAGTTTGTTCTGTCTACTAAAGCCACACAGAACAGGAGTTACCAAGAATTTATTATTTATTTATTTTAATAACTGACTAGACAAAGACGAAGTAATAGGGTAGCGTATGTCTCTTAACCCAATGTAAAAAAGACCTCACATTGTATTCCATAAATTATTCAGATATCTCTGTTGTTCTTTGTGAAGTTGACATCTTAAGGCCAAAACTGTCAGGACGAATATGGCCATTGTATGAATATGGGCATCCACGTGTGGAGCAGTCTATTTATCTGCATCACCTGTCGGTTACCTGCTCGGACGTTAGACAGACGTTGCTCCGATATTATTTGACAGGCTCCGCTGATCCCAAAATGGACGTATCTCAATTCCTGGATTTACATATTAAGGGGACAGTTCAATGCGTGCGATTGTCTCCGGTCGGTCGCATTAACTCTAAATAAAGGAAAATGTTTTCTCATTAAATGAATCAACGATGAAATAAATCAGCAAGCAACATGAAATATTGTGCATTCATTGGTGGTTTATAGTTTTCGTTATTATAAGTCCACACTAATTAGGAAGAATCCTCTATTATAATAGGAAAGTACGCTTGCAAACGGCGTATTGTATAGGGCTAGAAGATTTTTAATAGTAACTAATCCTATACAAATCTCCAGTACGCCCAATCGATTTTGGGAGGCACCTCTGGGCTGGAGCCCCACAATACTTGAATCTGTGCATAGGAGGGCGGTTCGTCTGATTGACAATCCATCGTTAAAAGACCTATTGCCATCTCTAATGCACAGACGCAATGTGGGCATGCTGAGTGTGTTCTACTAGTATTTTAATGGAGCGTGCTCGAAGGAACTAGCAGAACACCCATTCACAGTTGGTGTTGGCTTCACGAGAACGGGCTGCTTTATGGACTCGTTTTTGTGTAAGACGGCTCGTATGTGGAACAAGCTACCGGGATCTGCTTCTCCTCCTTCATATAAAATCATTTGGATGACATTGAGGTTTTTTTTTTCTCAGGGCCTCCTGTGAGGAGCGAAGTAAAAAAAAAAGGAATGCATATATAATCCTGGGCACTATCTTAACCTCCACCTTAACCCGCTTTACAACGCTGCCCAACCGGGTGGCGACATAGTTCCCCTGCCTTTACACTGTACAAACGGGGGCGCTCGTGTGAGATATCACATATGAAATAAATTTAAAAAAAAACGGCATAAAAGGTAAACTAAAAAACCCCACATGCTTTTCAAAGCCTCTAAAAAATTTTTATCTTTTTGGTATTATAATATTTTACCAGCGTGGTTTTAGAGCGATGACCGTATAGGTCGACACGAAACTCCAATCAATTAAAATATATGTTTGATAAAGTCAAGACTTGTACAATACCGTACGTTGTAAAGATACATTTTATTTGTATCTGAAATTCACCTAGTAGAGGTAATATTCGATAGCAAAATGACCATACAATTTCGACACTACAATTGCAGTGCTTCATACCGTGCGTCGGCACAATTCTTCAACACTGCAAATGCAGGGGTCCTGGTCCTAGGAGTTTAGTCATAGATTTTAATAAACCATAATTGAGATATAATTATACTATACTATGTATCATAAATAATATCATTATGCTTAACAAAAAACAAGAGGTATCAGAAAAATATTATTGTTTTCATTAAAAGTTAAAATCTGTTTTTTTGGTGCCTCATATGTCCGTTGTTAAAACACTGGGATCCAGTGTCAACAGGAGTAAGAATAAATTAATTATTTACATTTGTTTCCGTGATTAATTATTAAATATTCATACCGACAACTTAGTCAAAATCTGAACTTTATAAATAAACATCATAGATACATTCCGTGTTATAAACAAACATATTTTTACAAATTCTTTTCATTCTGCCAATAATGTGTTTTCTTTGACTTATTTATTGGCATTTAGTTAACGATTTGTAAAAAATGTTAACCTCGCATTCCCCGACATTTCCTTGAAGAAAGCAACCGTTTTTATTGATATGAATTCTACTTACTATACCTGGTGTATACATATAATTCTAAAGATTAGAAATTCCACAATATTGCATGTAAATACACAAGCTGAGAAAGCTCAGATATATTGTTATAAAACGATGGAATTGCATAATGGAGACATTGAACTAATGGCCTTTCCATGTCAGTTAGTAGCGAGGTCTGAATAGTCGGGATTCTTCTAGCTGTCCAAACTAACTGCCTTCTTTACAGAAGTAAAGTTGTTAGTACTTTGTGAACAGGGCTGTGTTAAGGTTTTGGTCCGCCCTTGGCAAAAATATTGAACATTTAAAAGAAAAACTATTTTTAAATTGTACATATTCGACAAGATGATTAAATCTCACTTGCCTTGCTCATCAGAAGGGTTCGTTTCTAAGACTTGTTATTTTAGAAGTCGGCTCGTACCTACCGTTGCTACCGGCATCTGATTTTGCTCCTTCATATAATCCTGGCTTCTTCAAGACTCGCATTAATAAATCAGGTTCCGATATATTTCAGACGCTATTGTGATGTGTTTCATAAAAATACTGCAGTAATTCAAACTAAAATTACAGTTGGACAGTGTATTTAAAGTTGGCAACAATTACATTGTACTAACTAAATAAGTATTACAAAGTAACAGTGTTGGCTTATCAGTCGCAATCATTGGATTACCATACTGACAATAACAAAAGGGATAGAATGAATAATTATTTTCAAAATATAGCAGTAAATAAATTAAAATAAAAAAGGTAAATGTAATATTATTCTAGACAGGTAAGTAAAAATAACTAAATAATAGAAAGTAAATAAATATACTAAAAAGAAACTAATTATAAGCATATTAAAATGAGATAAAAAGAATTTGGCATTCTCAGACTATAAAAATATTACCATTCGTTATTTCGGCTACTGGCATTATACCTAGCTCTCTCATTAAAAATGTAGGCGTATTAGATCTATCAAAAAAAATATATATAAAAATACAAAAATCAGTCATTTTAAATACATGTAGGATAACGAAAGATTTTTTTAAATATTTATTTTGAGGGATCAGTAGGATTTATAGGCCCTGTTAGGAGTTCTACCGAGCCGAACCCTCTGATATGAAAATATCTGGAGTCGGTGAATTATTTTCCCATTTGATCTCTGGTGAGTTGACGTGTTGTTCTTGTATTGTTTTGTATTTATTTTGCTTATATAATGCACTTGCATAATGTTGATTGACTAAATGATCATTTGTGGAAATGTGTGTGGAAGGGTTTAGTTTTTCCTATGGGGAAAGATTTAACCCGGACATAAAATCTGAAAAAATATAAAATTTACGTGCATAATATAAGTAGATAATAACAAGTAAATTAAATTGATATTAATACGTTCATTACGTAGATAATTATTATGTAAAAAATAATAATAATACGTGAATAAAGTAAATAATAATGAATAAGTAAAGATCATAATAGAAAGTCAATAGGATAATATCGAATATAAGGTCTCCACACTGATTTATAACATAAGCGACAACATTGGCATGAGTACCAAGAGCAATGTTAGCAAGAGGTTATACCTTATGACCGCATTTTGTGATAAACTTCTTAATATTTTTCAATTGGAATCAGTTTGGGTAAAATATGAAACCTATGGTATTTTGAATTTCGCAAAATGCCGCCCCAATAAAATTTCCGCCCGAGGCATGAGCCTGGTTTGTGTAGGTCTAAATACGGCCCTGTTGCGCATAGTTCGCAGATTCCACATTACTTGATGATAAGCAGAGAAAGACACGGCAACTTGTTAGACATTCTCGTAGTTTTGCAGCAGGAATGATGGCAGCAGATCAAACATGAGATCACGAATGTTGTCACGTCGCTAGAAGCCAGTAGCCAGTAGCAAGCACTGTACCGGATCTTCTCGGAGACATGAACACAGAAGTACAAGATTCTATACTGGTATTGTAGTAACGAACAGCGTCTAGATTAGGAAATCAATTTATAAAAATATCGGTTTTTTGCTTTTCTAAGGCATGAGTAGCGCGCGTTCATTCAGTCAATCAAATTATCATGAACGTGAAAAAGAAAAATTATTTAAAAATGTCTTTTTTAGTTAAAATATTAATTAAATAGTTAGTTTTCGTCTGTCTGTAAATTTGTTCGCGTGTACCGAGTCCGGTCAATCCTGTCAAGGTGGTAGCCGTGTTGGTTTGTAATCTTTTATTCCGCCAGAGTTCGCATGAGCGTTACGAACTGTCAATTATACTTACTTCATAGACCATGATGAACAGAGTAAATGGCGTCCATATTTTATATCAGTATTTTTTATCTTTTTTTCTATCATGCAGAAATACTTAATTTTTGACGTTCGAAAGAGAAATATTAACTCTTTCCAGTTTGCCTCAAATATTTATACTGGAAGCCATTAATAAAATCCTAAAAATAACCAAAATATTCATATTTTGCGTCGCTATCGTAAGAATTGGTTTGACTTTAAAATTTATTTCTTATTTTTTTATTATATGAACTAGATAAAGGTGAACATACAGTTTTCTTACAAATTCCCCACACAAACGAAAGTATCTACATTCGAAATATCGAGTTCTCTCCATTTTTCTACGATTTTAGTAAAAAATTTGGTAAAAATGTGGTCAGTATTTTTGACAACATTTTCCACGTTTGATGTTATAATTGTATTATTCAGTGATTAATGTTTATTTTGAATACGTACACCGCAAAGCAAAATTTATCTAGTTTCTAACACAATTTTTTTCTACGGATTTCAATGAGTTATATATAAAGAAGATATATACAGGGTGTATCGGCACGTACCCGACAAACTTTAACCAGCTATTCCTTAGCATATTTGGAGTAATAAATCTTATGTGCACTTTGCTGTCCGGTAACGTTTTTTCTTAATAATAAATTTATTATTCATATTTTCACCACATGTCACCACTGTTTTATCCTTTGTCAAAGTTTGAAAACCCATCTGACAATATTTTATTCGAATTCCATTGAATAATGCACGTGTGTACCTTTATTGGCGCACTTTACAATCACAACGAAATGGCACGGCACCATTCGTCTCATTTTTAACTATTATTATTTAGTGTGTGCGAAAGAGCGAAGACGCTTTTCGACATACTTGCTTATAACAGCTGTTGTACACGAAAAGCAATGCCAATGACAGTGATGTAGTGTGGAAATTTTTAATTTTTTTGTTTTTAATTGAAAAAAAAATGTTACCGGACAGCAAAGTGCCCATAACATTTTTTACTCCAAATGTGCTAAGGAATAGCTGGTTAAAGTTTGTCGGGTTAGTGCCGATACACCCTGTATAGCGCATTTTAAATACACAGAAAATATTGCAAACCGAACAAAAGTGTTGAAAGTACTAAAGGGTAAAGCCAAATTGTAATATTACACCTGTCTAAATTAACTAGTGTTAATAATATATATTTTGTTAAACCAATTCAACTTGTTTACATGTAAAGGTATCTAATAATTATAATAAATTTAATTATAATGACATATTTCCCCATTACAACAACTGAAGTCCCAGAGATTTGTTCGAGCGATCACTTGATCCGCTGATTGTTGATTGCTCGATCGATGACAAATAAAGAAATAATAGAGATTTATTACCGTTGGTAACCGCCAGGATCCGGATGAAGGGCTGCTCCGGAGTCCTGTCGTCATAGTAACCGGAATACAGCGAGATCCCCGTGTTGGTGATGTCCTGCCATACGCCATCCTGAAAAAACAAACCAACAAGACACGTTAGATACTTTATTATATTATAAATCAAAAGCTTAACGTTTATAGGAATTTCGCTTGTAGATCAGTCATAATTTTATCCTTCTTTCTCTTAGAAGACGCACGTAGTAGAAAGAGAGATTGAAACGGAGCTCTAACTGGCAGGATTATATTATAAGCCGTAGTCATAATTCATTTCCAGTTATTAACAGGGATGTATTCCATCACCGTTTAATGCCAAATTGTCCCTACAAGGACATGAAATGAATTGCATTAGGCGCCAATTAAAAAATATAACAGAGCCATCGGTTTTTCCCATGTAAACCCATCAGTCGTGACGTTTTGCAAACTACTTGATAATTTCCTTTTTAGTATATTATATACATATACGTATTTTACGTCAGTGAGGAGATATTTTAAAGGGAAAACCATTTGATGATTCCTATCTGATAATATTATTATGCTATCGTCTCGACGTTTTCGGCCCTCTGATTGGTCAAATTCAAATCGTATGTTTCGGGTAAATTCCGCATAGCTTTCGCGCAAAAAAAAATAAATCGGGGGTCTGCAGGTAAAAAACGACCACTCTGCCACTCAATTTTAACCGACCGTAAGGTTCATTTCGGTTTGCAGGCGACCGGACCCAAAAATGTAAGACCCCATTTCATACTAAAATACTGTTACAAAATTTACCTGCCACCCCACGGCGACCAAAACTGGAATCTATCATAATTTACCGAAGAAATTCCGCCGTAGTTATATTTCCAAGCGGCAGGATCACCAGAAAAAGTTTTGACAAGGAAACTTTCCTACAAAAAACATATTCAAATTTTTTTTTGCCGTAATACCGATAGGAAATGTACTATTTTTTGGATCGCCTCATGTAATACGAGATTTCTTCTGCTCATGTAACTTCTGGATAATATCGAAGAAAATATGTTTTTAAAGTTATAATCGATTGGATTTATAATTTTTATTGTAATGTAATAAACATTACAATAAAAATTATCCATAATTACGTGTTAAATATTTGATTTTTGTAAAGAATCACGCGTTCTGAGGTTCCTTGAAAATTTAAAAATATACCTAGCCACTTAGAAGAAAATCGCGGTAGGTACCGGCTCCAGTTAGCTGTCAGGTAGCTTAAAGGTGTCAGTTAGCTGTCGATATTTTGAAACTTGAACAATTGAAATTTGCTGAAATATAACATTGAGATTTGATACTGGAAACAGATAGAATTGTTTTAAAGTATTATTTTTACGATGATTCTTTGCGAAACTTTTACTTAGTTGAGATTGTTTTTGTATGATTCTTCCAAACCTATAATTCCGTATATAAAAAGGGTGAACAAGGGCATAGAACACATTTTTGAGTGTTTTCGCATTTAAAATATTTTTTAACCTGACAAAAAAATATTTATTTCACGTCCTTATTCTCTTTGCTAGTTTTGTAATGTGGCTGTTCAACTTCAAGTTTTGATCAATGATCACACCGAGATATTTAATTTCAGAAGATTAGTTGATTACAAATGGAATAGGATCATGTCGTTTACATAAACGTTTGATGATTATTTCCATAAAATTATTACATTGACGAATTTTATGTCAGTGAAGAGATATTCAAAAGGAAAAATCCTTTCATAATAATATTATGACGATGTATTTTACGTCAGTGAGGAGATATTATTTAAAAGAGAAAATCCCACACATTTCTCAAAAAATCTCTCATCTGACGTCACCTTCATCTCTGCCTGTGACGAAATATATAATGAATTATTTTATCAATGAGTGTTTCAATTCTGGGCTGGTACTACGGGCACTACGGCAAGCATGAGGCATAATAAACTTGCAGATAGAAGCAGCCTACTTAAGTTCAAGAATCCCTCTTTCACAACCTACAAAAAATGCGCATCTGTCGGCAAAAACAAAAAAAAACTAAATAAACTTCGTAGGGATAACATCTTACACGTTGTCTTTATGTTCTTTCTGGTTTGTCTCATTTGCATATTAATATCCTCTCAAGTATAAAACTAATTTAGTTTGATCTGAAAAAAATACCAGAGCAATCAAGGCAGTTTGATTCACGATAATCGAGGAATAAAATTTGATATATCGATTAATTATCACAAATCCCATATTAATATGTGCAGATTGTAGCAATACCGATATATCATTCGTAACGTGTTTCATAATAGTCAGGTAATTCATTTAATTATAAGATACATATCTGATGAGCTTTTATGAACAGGTTAACTTCACTGAACACCAAAGCGGTGGATGTATTTCACAGAAATTAAATATTTTGGTGGAATACAAATAGTGTGCTGTGATTTAGGGTATTAGATTGGTCAAGTATATTGTGAATATTTACTGTTGATTTTGTGTCATTTAATTAGTTAAAACATAGTTTTACCATCCGGCTTCACTCGTGGTAATTAAATTCATTTGAATATTTTACTTTAATTAAATGGTCAACATTTTTTTATTAAAAAAAAACATATTTGAAGATTTAACGCCTCATTTAATATTAAAACGCTCTTATAGTTATCCTAACAATCCAGTTCCTACCTAAATTGCCTTTTCACTTGTTTTGTTCTATTACCCTAAGTTCTTATTCGAAGAAAGCAAGTACTAATCATTCGGTACACAACACCTCTTAAGGCAAAGCTTAATACCAAATCGATATTTTGATTAATTTTTATAACGAATTGGTGTACATTATGAATACCAAAAAATATGATTCAGATAAATTGATGGTTTACTCAATAAAAAATATAAATGTAAACTACTAACAATATATTTTTTCAATATAAATGTATGAACGCATAAAGGAAACAACTTTAAAAAATACAGTATTACAGCTAAGATTATCTTTAACAGTTTCACTTGATTAACTTTTTTGCTTTCTTATAAAATTATTTACAAAATAAATAAAAACCAGTTTTGTGCTTGAAATTGAACGTTTATAGTCTCCGTTTGTCAAGCGATTTTAATGCCTATTACCTACAATATAAGGTATACCAAGATTATACACATTTTTGGCTTGTAGCTGCCTCTTAATACCAAGTTAACTATTTTACGTCATTTTTGTCGATCTCATTTTCAAATTCAGAATTAAAAATATTATGTACTTTTAATTTTTTCTTATTTCCATGTTTCGGTATTTTTTATTTGTGTTTTCTTCGTATTCAATGATGTATAACTTTGCTAGGTTATTCCAATTAAATTAAATATTCAAGCTTCCATAAAATTTTCATTTTGCGGCTTGACACGTTTTACCACATGACAGTCGATATCTTTATATCTTTAATAACATTGTAAACTTTGGTAAAATCACATAGCATTTTTTCAGTTGTCGATTCATTTCAATCCAATCAGCGACTGTCGATAAATTTTTCAATCGGCGATTATCGTGTCTCATTCATCAGGAGCGCAGAGAACAGACGGTTGAAGTTATAAAGTTACAATCAAGATGTCCGATACGGCCGATGATTAATGTCCACGAACTATTAACGATTACGTATTGCTAATCTCGTTCCGAACCAGCTCGCTGTAATACGTAAGACTTGCAGGTATAAAAATGCCGCAGTGCATCCACCGTCTACTTAGGATTTGATGAAGTATTGTAAGCCACGGAGGGGCTTAGCGGATAAGTCTCGCGATGGTGGTAATGGGACTAATATTTTATCGGTGCATACAATTACTTCCATCACCGATGCATTAAATTAATTCAGTTAGATAAATTTCACTGTTCATCATTCTAAAAAAGATGGTGGGTGTATTTATAAATTGTTTTAACTCTTGACTATCCTCAAAACTTCTTTACAAAAAGTTTTTAATTTTATTTAGCTAGTTCATTTATTAGTACATTACTTTTAAGAAGAGTATAGCCGAAGCAACGTAAGTCATCACTGTCTCAATATACAGGGTTTTCCAATAAGAGGTGTTATATTAAATAGCCCGCTATTTCGGTAGATGTTACTGTATGTTTTGAAGCTGTCATTTTTTGTCATTTGACAAGTAAAAACTACGCCATTAATAAAAATGGAACGATACACGCTTCAACAACGCATTAAAATTATTAAATTTCACTTGAGTGAATCAAATGCAAATCATCTTGAGTGATGAGGCCCATTTCCACCTCGGTGGCTTCGTCAACAAGCAAAATTGTCACATCTGGGGTTCGGAAAACCCAAGAGTTATTGTTGAAAAATCTTCAATGTGTGACTGCGGTTTATGGTCCGGCGGAGTCATTGGACCTTACTGTTTCGAAAATGAGGCTGGAGTTACAGTTACGGTGAATGGATTGCGCTATCGAGAGATGATTAGTGATTTTTTATTGCCGGAATTGGATGGTATTGATCTGGACAACGTTTACTTTCAACAAGACGGCGTTGCGTGCCAAGCAAGCAACGAAACCATTGATCTTTTATGATTGAATATCAAAATAACACCTCTTATTGGAAAACCTTGTATTTATATAATTGGTTTCAAATTTTTCCGTCTTCTTTAAAATAATTTATATTGCCTTTTTTACTGTAAAAACCAAAATTTTAATGTAAAGCATTTTAAATCAAGCCGTTAACAATAACACTCCTTATGTAGATGGCAATAAGATTTCAATTCCCGCTTAACACGAGCCGCCTCTATTACGCGAAGCAAAAACGTCGGCGAAAAGGGTAATTAATTTACGAGGTTCAGGCACAAATATTTCAATGTTTTACGATCATTTTCTAAAAAACTTAATTTGCCACATTATACGTTTGTTTCGTTAGGTTCGTAAGTATGAGATATTGAAATTTAAAAGAGAGGTCAAATTTTCAAACCAAACACACATGATTTTGCATTACTACATAGCGCTTCGCCTTAACTGGAGAAATTGCCAGCATCTTAACTATTTCTCACATATTTACATTATTTTACTACAGTTAAATTGAATGGATTTTTTAAAGGTCCATAACTCAAGAACGTTATGTCGTTTCGAGCTAAAAAATAGTTGCAATGACCTAGATAGAAAAATATTATGACCGTTTGGAAGATTCTACTGATTCAGAATAAACAGGCAAAATTGCTGCTTCATGATTAGATTTTATCTTCAAGCGCATAAAAAGCCCATATCTGCAATGCACACTTAAACCTAATCATGTAAATCTATATACAGGGTGTATCGGCACTAACCCGACAAACTTTAACCAGCTATTCCTTAGCACATTTGGAGTAAAAAATGTTATGGGCGCTTTGCTGTCTGGTAACATTTTTTTTTATTGAAAACAAAAAATTAATAAAAATCCACACTCCGTCACTGTCATTTGCACTGTTTCTCGTGTTCAACAGCTGTTACACTAAATAATAATAGTTAAAAATGAGACGAATGGTGCCGTGCCATTTCGTTGTGATTGTAAAAGCGCGCCAACGTAGGTACGTACGTACATTATTCAACGAAACTCGAACAAAATATTGCCAGACGGGTTTTCAAACTTTGACAAAGGATAAAATATTGGTGACATGTGGTGAAAATAGGAATAATAAATTTTTTATTAAAAAAAAATGTTACCGGACAGCAAAGTGCCCATAACATTTTTTACTCCAAATGTGCTAAGGAATAGCTGGTTAAAGTTTGTCGGACACGTGCCGATACACCCTGTATATTATATTTAATCACAGTGGAACCAGTGAGGGGAGGTAGATATTCTCTGTAACATATAATCACCCGATCTCAACAAGAGGCTGTGAGCAGGAAGATGACATGTTGTTGTACAACTTAAACGCTGTATTTGAATACGAGATGTGTGTAATTTGTATACAAAGGCGCGTCTTACAAATTTACTAAGAAGATAATAGATTGTTCTTTGTTTTGTGTGACAAAGCCGGATGTATATTTGAATAAACATTGTTTGATGTAAGTGTTGTCATGCTTCAAGTTCTGTTACAAGTTAGAGTAGTCAGCAAATGTCTAAAAGTTCTTGTTGTGCAGAAATCATATGAAAAATATAGCGTAACCCAGAATATATGAAGAACATATCATGACATCCGTAGAATAAGTTGCCAACGATGAAAAAAAAACAGTAGGGTACTCTTCATTAAAAATATATATCATATGTTAATAAGTAAACAAAAAATAAAGGTCAACATTAAAATTAATTAATCCAACTTGCATTTTGTATACAGTGTTGTCTTAAAGCAAGACTGCAAATTATTATACAAACTTGTATTTTGTACACAATTTTGTCTTGAGGCCCCGTAGTAAGCGTTAAAGATGGTTTAAAAGGGAGAAATGTAAATACGAATTTAGCTTTAAAATACCTTCTATGAAATACTTCAAAATTATATTAAAAAACGTCAAAAAACAATAGCACCGCCAAAAAGTAAGCACAAACACATAAAACCGTGGATTACGCGC
Source organism: Hesperophylax consimilis (assembly GCF_061612785.1). Lineage (NCBI taxonomy): Eukaryota > Metazoa > Arthropoda > Insecta > Trichoptera > Limnephilidae > Hesperophylax > Hesperophylax consimilis. The sequence goes on from NC_142845.1 coordinate 10,743,203, forward strand.
GGACTAATAATCTCAATACAACACAGAAACAAACTTTTTAAGATCTATAAAAATCACGAAAAATATTGCATATCCAAAAACGAAGCACAGAACCACACCAAACGAAACGAATACATTTTATTTAGAAACTACCTAAACTCAATCATAAAAAAACAAAAACAACAATACTACTCTACACAACAACATAATGCTCACAACGACTCCAAAAAAACATGGTACGTCATAAACGAAATCTCAAACAGGAACGAAAAAGTTCATAAAATTCCTCAAAAAATCATTACTGACAATAACACAACCATCGAAGACGCTGAGAGCATTGCAAACAATTTCAATCACTTCTTTACAAACATCGCCTCAACACTTATAGATGATAATCCCAGTCTTAGCATTCACTCGAATCAAATTCCTCCCGGCCTTTCATATTCTAATGTCACTACATATGAACTATCTACATTAAAAAAAATAACAAAACTTGAAATCTCAAAACAAATTGACAACCTTAAAGAGAAGTGTGCAAATGGCCCAGATAACATTAGCAATACCACAATTAAATCAATTAAAAAGCATATAATCATTCCAATACATCATACGAGTATTTTCAACAACTGCATCAGACATAGCATTTACCCCAATGATTTCAAACTCTCTCACATCATTCCAATACATAAATCCGGATCTCAATTCAAAACAGACAACTACAGACCAATAACTATAACTTCTCAATTATCCGAAAATTATGCGGGTAACTCGACCCTCGAGGACGGAGGTGCTGTTCCGCCGTCGGTTCCTCACTGCGGCTTCTATATGAAAAAGCTGAGGATCCGGCATCGGGATGTACTCCACGTCATACGGGGGCTCGATGTTAACAAAGCTAGTGGACCTGATGGAATACCTGCCCTGGTATTGCAGAGGTGTGCTGCGGAAATAGTTCCAGTTTTGACAAAGCTCTTCAAAATGTCCCTGAAGTGTGGCACTGTACCCTCTCGTTGGAAAAAAGCATTCATTCACCCTATTCCCAAGAAAGGTGACCGCTCCAACCCGGCCAACTACTGCCCCATAGCAATCACATCAGTTCTGTCCAAAGTGACGGAACGTGTGATCAACGACAAACTGCTCACATACCTCGAGAAGAACAAAATTATCAACGACCGTCAATACGGGTTCCGGCGAAACCGCTCGTGCGGTGATCTTCTCGCGTATGTGACGCATGTTTGGGAGCAGTGCCTGGAACGTCACGGTGAGACCCAAACGGTCGCACTAAACATATCCAAGGCCTTTGACCGGGTCTGGCACCGAGGACTTGTCAACAAATTGCCTTCTTACGGACTTCCCGCATCCCTGTGTACGTGGATTGCTGACTTTTTAAGGGATAGGTCGATTCAGGCGGTTGCTGACGGTTTCACCTCTTCCTCACACTCCATAAATGCTGGCGTCCCACAGGGATCGGTTCTGTCTCCGACTTTGTTTTTGTTGCACATCAATGACCTTTTGACATGTGCACCGATTCATTGTTACGCGGATGACAGTACAGTTCATGATAGTTTTTTGTTTGACAAGCCCCCAAAGGGCACACAAACTCCAACGGCTCGGAGGGCTTTGAAGCAAAGAATGGACGGTTATCTCGAGAGTATTTCCTCCTGGGGTAAAAATAATCTCATCGAATTTAATGTTTCAAAGACTGTCTGATTACGTCTAAAAGGGATCCAAATGATAATCTAGTCTCCTTCAACGGAAGCAATCTTCCGAACAGGCCTTCCATTGATATTCTTGGTGTAACTATAAGTGACCAACTCAGGTACGGGGGCTCCATCGAAGCCAAAGTAAAGTTCGCCTCTCAGAAGCTGGGCGTACTGTACAGGGCCCGCAGATACTTACACAACAAAGTTAAAGAGAAACTTACTGTAAATCGGCAGAAATTGGGAATGCCGGGGCTTAGATTGCAAATTTATAACACCAACTTGCATTTTGTACACAATGTTGTCATAAAGCGAGACTGAAAAATATTACACCAACTTGTATTTTGTACACAGCTTAAAGCGAGGCTGAAAATTATTCAGAATTTTTTTTAAATACTTCATAATGTCATCAAATCAGTCCTTTTGACTTTATGCACACGGCATGAATCTGTAATTAATTTAGTCCTGTTTTCACTCTGACTACTCGAACGTTTTGCATTTCGTCTTTCTACAATTTTTTTCGTTACGTTCCGGTTCCGGCTAAAGATGTTGGCCGTTTTAATCGTTCAGTAATATTATTTTTTCAAAAGCAACCGATCTTTAAATCGTCGTATTTATTAATTAAATACTAAGTGTTTATGTGCTCACTTACAATTTGTATGATTTCATAGGAATTTGTGGTTATGATTTATTGAATAGGGGAAAATTAGAAACATAATTTATGAGCCCGAGGGCTACCGTTCGCAGAACTTCTAATTTTTAAATGTTGATTGACAACTCAAGAGATTTACAAAACAGCATCTCCTGTAGTGTTACATTTTGGATTTTTTGCCCTTTCCATAAAATACCATGTGTTGGTAATATTTGTTCTAAAAAACGTATTTTGATACCGATTACATAATACTCGATTCAATGTTTGTAAAATCGTTATACAAAACAATTGACGTCATTAAGCATGAATTTTTAGAGCGTAGAAGAATCTGCGTACTTATACCTACTTTAAATGATAACTAGACGACGCGACATAATCAAATCCGCAAAATTTCGTACCAAAAGATTATTGCAAATACCATAGTTCTGTAGATACTGAATACTCTGACTTCGGTATTTTAAATTCTGGTAACTATTAAACTGGCCATCTTGTGCTAGATACTCTATAATTCACCAAATGATGGTCATTATGTCTTGGACAGCTCATATTACATTGACGTTATAGAAGCCAGAGGGCAGAAATATAATCAAATTATGGACAGGTGTAACGCCATACTGTACAAACTGTAAAATGTGAATCTGCAATCATATAAATTTAACGACCACGGGTTGTGCTCCGAATAGAGACAAATTGATTTCGTGAGCATAATAACAAACTAATAGTAATAACTATTTTGATTAGTAAAGTTAACATTTTACTTACAGGTCTTGCAATATTTTCTTTATTTATTAATTAAGTGTGCAATATTTTTCACGTGTTTTATTTTATAGATAACAGTTTAACATAATAGCTACGGTTATCTTTATCGCGTACTTTTTTTCAATGATTTGTTTAAAATAATTAATCATCATCAACAATACTAATTTCGGCTTTTTGTGATGATGTGCGTGATCTAAAATATTCCTGCGGAATGTAATGATGCGTAAAATAATTCACTGTTAATTTTCAAAATTGTAACTGATTATGGGAACCAAGTGATAAAGAAGGCACCATCATGATTTAATTTAATATTTAAAATTTGTATTTCTTCCGTTTAAATTTTTGACCGATTTAAATCCGTCTGAATCTGAATCAATATCTAACGATCTTTAATATAATAATAATAATAATAATATTGGACAATTTGTATAGAGTGGCTTTTGTGAGATGATGCAGGTATTACAAATAATATAAATATTACAAAAATAAAGTGAAGTTAAGTTAAGTAAAATGAAGAACAGGAACAGACGACATGAATATAAAAGATGGACACTTTGCAGCAAGAATCCTAGGTGGTGAAAAAACTGGACCAGCTGCTGCAGCGAGAGAGTCCACCAATAGTGCCAGCACGAGGTTCGTCATCCGTCCAGGTATGTGTCTGCTGCTAATAAAGCGCTGACACAATATCCTCACATAGATAACAGACCTTGGCAGCACCGCTGTGACGTTCGACGAAGATAGAAGATGGAGACTCTGCAGCAAGAATCCTAGGTGGTAAAGAAACTGGACCAGCTGCTGCAGGGAGAGAGTCTTAATAATAATAATTATAATATTTGGACGATTTATACAGCGCTGCTCTTGTGCAAAATCTCCTCATCTCTCCTAGTCTATTTTAGTCTCTTCTAGTCACTTCTTAGCTATTCATGCCACTAAGTGCATCTTCTCGACCCTTTTAGACCCTTTCCTGGCTCTAATACCTAAATAAAATTAAAAAACTAACAAAGAAATTAAAAATTAGAATTTCTTCCATTGTGTCGTGGTCCACGATTTCATACCTCTGTCCCAGACTTAGAGGGCTATCATAAACAAAATCTTGAACCAAAATCAAAGTGAAGTGGATGTGTATCATCTGAAATAAATAAAAAAAACTAAGATAAAATTCTATTCGTCTACCTAATTATTCAGATTCACCAATTCTACAATAATTAACAGTCATTAACTCATTTCTTTATAAACCTTATTAAAGGTCATAATATAGGATGCGTTTATTTCACGTTAGTAAAATTTTATACGAATCCTTAGAAAGGGAGAACCTTTCGCAATATGGTTTATGGGCCACTTCGCGATAAACTCTTATTATAGTGCCACAAATCCGTGTTGCAATAATTAAACCTCGTATGTAATTTGGTCTAAGCACAAATTCTCTCGTAACTGACCATTACGACTAATGATTGGTATTACCAGATGAATGTTAGTTACCATAACAGCTTGAGGCAGGGAATGGTCCCGGGTAACATGGGCTGCCCGGGAAGCCGGGGTATCGGGTACCCGGTGAACAGAGAATGTGTTCGGTGCTGGGTAAAGTATGCGGTGCTTACACTTGCCTTGTGGGTTACCACGCGCCATGGAAAGATTCCAATTTAAACATTGTTCAGCAGTTAGAATGCTCTATAATAGGCATTACAATGGAAGTCTGCCTCCTTATTATGGATAATTTACAACACGAAGAACATTGTTGGCGTAGTTACGGCGTTTCAGGTTTAAAGTGTTACACGATTTATTTTGACCTGGTTTTGAGGAATGTAGGTACTCAAGATATTTTGTTTTTTTTTGTTTTTGTTTTAGTCTCTACATATTAAAAATAATTATCAATATTATTTACATATCAAAATCGATTTAAGACAACCCATTCCGAATTTCTACCCAATTTTAACATACTTCCCTTGAACACTTGAATGTTATTTTTGGAGAAAATCTCGTTACATTTGCCGAGTTGAAAAAGTAAATATATGAAATTTGATAAAGATATCAAAACAATCACAGGGTTTCTTTGAATGCCACTATTTTATATTACTATACTATATTATTCCACATAAGACATGTCGAAAGAGTTTTGCTCTATTTTAAATAATTCACGCTTTATTAAATATATTCACAATAATTATGATCGTTTTTTTTTCAATATTAGCGCGCTCCTTCTATCATTCGTATTTACACAATATCTTCCTTTCAAACCGTCTTATTCTTCGTCTTTTTGAATGCTTACTATGGATCCTTATTACAGATATCTCCTACGAAAATTAATTTTACCTGTGACAGCTGTTTCACTTTTGAAAAATTCACCCATATCAAAAAATATAATTATGAAAACATCTGAAGCGCTCCTTGTTAAAACACTAAAACAAATCACTCAAAATAAGTATAACCTTAACCCATATTGATTACTTAACTTAACCCATATTGATTAATAAACTTAACCCATTTTGATTACTTAACTTAACCCATACACGGAGAGAAATTGATTTTTGCCCTCACGATATTTATAATCAATAAGCTTTATTAATAAAACATCAGTTTAAGAATGTTTTGCCTTTATATCATGACGAAACAATTTTTTTTAGTTGTAATGCAAAAGTATTCGGATTTCCATGCGCGTGTTTTGGCATCATGATAATATATTTGTAATGGTGACCGGGTAAATCATCAAAATGATACTTCATCACATCTTCAAAAAGTTATATAAAGTCATGGAAAGTGATGAAACAAAAACTTTATTAACTTGCTTAAATCGGTTAGGTTAAAAAAAATGTTCATTGTTTTTATTTACTTTATATCATTTTTCAAAAGTGTGTTGAACAGTCACTGTGTTGAGTTAGCATGGAACCATTCGTAATTTACTAAAAGTTTTTCAGAAAACATGTTAATTCATTCGTGAGGCCTGCAATCCCGTTTTTAACTGCAATTACCAATAATTTAAAGATGATTCAATACATTCACAATTTTCATTTTGTCCCGTGTATTAATTAAATAACTCAACTTAATTACTTTACATGAATGGTATCTCGTTGTGGTTCTCCCCTCTCTCCCCCACATTATCTTTCCTCTATTATTTGCTTTTGATTATCTTTTTTTCATCAGAATTTTTTCGTTACCACTTGACCAATCATTTTGGAAAATTCATTAGGCAATACTTTTTTACTTTGTTTTTGCTGCACATCAATGACCTTTTGACATGTGCACCGATTCATTGCTACGCGGATGACAGTACAGTTCATGATAGCTTTTTGTTTGACAAGCCCCCAAAGGGCACACAAACTCCAACGGCTCGGAGGGCTTTGAAGCAGAGAATGGACGGTTATCTCGAGAGTATTTCCTCCTGGGGTAAAAACAATCCTGTCTGATTACGTCTAAAAGGGATCCAAATGATAATCTAGTCTCCTTCAACGGAAGCAATCTTCCGAACAGGCCTTCCATTGATATGCTTGGTGTAACTATAAGTGACCAGCTCAGGTACGGGGGCTCCATCGAACCCAGAGTAAAGTTGGCCTCTCAGAAGCTGGGCGTACTGTACAGGGCCCGCAGATACTTTAATAGTACACAACTGCTGACCCTGTACAAATCGCAAGTGCGCCCTACTGTCGAATTTGGCAGCCATCTCTGGTCCGGAGCCCCTAAATACCTGAAAAAAACCCTTTACTCTGTGCAAAAACGGGCGGTCCGTTTGATAGATTCTCCAATCTTAACAAACGGACTGCAATCTTTAGAGCACAGGCGTCAGGTAGGTATGCTGTCCTTGTTCTATCGGTATTACAATGGAAGATGCTCTGAGGAACTAGCGTCATTGATCCCTTCGGCACCGGTGCGTAGTCGGGATACACGCCAAACGCGCGCCCAACATTTGTACACAGTTGACATTTGTCACATGAGAACGGGTCGCTTCTACGATTCGTTCTTAAGTTCAACAGCTCGGCTGTGGAACGAACTGCCGGCCTCTGTGTTTCCTCCCTCCTACAACATGGGACTCTTCAAGACCCATGTTCACTCCTTCCTCTCCACAAAAAGACCCTCCACACAGCATCCCCAAAGATGACATAGGCCCTCAGGGAAATTATTTTCTTCAGGGCCTCCTGTGTGGAGTTAATATAAAAATAAAATAAAAACTTTTTTGGTTAATTTTTAAAAGTATTTTAATTTTAGAATTTGTAATTTATACAGTTGTTGCAAAACCATTCCGGTTCAGCACAACGTATCACTATTAATTTATTAGGAGCAAAATATTCAGTTCAGTCAATACTACCAATCTAGGTTCCGGTATGAAGGTTAAACTGTTTAACCCCTCCGACATTTCGCGAACTTGAAGCTAAGATGTCTTAACCGAAATGTCAATTTCACGAAAACGTTGTCTTATTACCGCCTCACAATCAAAGCTCTATAAATGAAACATTACTGAACGGAGCCGAATAGTAAAAACTGTTTTAGAAAGGTTACAAAATAGGCTTTCAAATTGTTGTATCATAAATAAATATTAACATTTGTAAATATTTAAATTTAGAATGGAAACATGAAAAATAGGTTAAAAATGACTCACGTCATGTTTTTAGGTTAAAATGGTACTAAAATCACAGATTATGTAAACAAAAATATTTATTCTATTGTATATATGTGTAATAAACACTTTTATCACCTCATTTTTTTATCATTTCATATAAAAATATTTTATAAAAATTTAATATGTGAAGCGCGCGGCGCTACCGGCAGACATTTTGCGCGGATAAAAATTTTGTGTCAATTATGCGACTGTCAGCAGATTCCTGTTTTGTATTTCCATAGACAACTTGGTAGTGATGTGTAGCTTGATCTATAATCGACCTTTTAGTTTTTGTTTGAGGGATGTAACTAAAATAATAACGGAGTAAGAACGATTTCTATGGAGAGACACGCGTTGACGTGTAAACACGCTTATTGTACTTGACTGCTGTCGTATTTTTAACGCATATATCTGCTTACGTTGCTGAGGGGTTAACCTCAAACTAATGATGACATTTTTAGATATTTAACGATGCACGCATTGATCAGACTGCATATTATTTATAATTTAATTATTGTATTTGATTTAATAATAATAATAATTTGATGACTTGTATAGCGCCGTTTTTGTGCAAAATCACCTCAAGGGCGCTGTACAAACTTATAATACATTTCTACAGTGATCTATGTTATTACTTAACTATTTATGGAGAAAATATACAGTACAATACTTACCTGGTAGGTCACTTGAGATTAACACTTAATTAACATTATCTAATTGTTTGGTAGCGAAATTTAGATACAGGATTTAGGACTTAATTGAAAAATTGAATATAACTGGACTTTCTCTTAGGAATGGTATATTTAATCTAAGGGTACGACAGCTTAAAAAGGTAAGTTTTTAGTTTAGACCTGATTCTGATTTGAGGATGTTTTACGTTCTTCAATCCTCGATATAATATGAACGCGTTAAATCGTTTTGAAATCGAACGTATATCGTGTGTTTTCACGCGATGTTAAGCAATGGGTATTTAAGGTTAATCAATTCCTAAACGCAATAAAATATTGATAATATAATTTTTTTATACGACTATCGCTGTTACTAAGCTTAAAATGTTAATTGTTTCCTAAACTTCAACGAGATCCATTACATTTAATTTGCAATGAGTTTTTTTTTAAAGATAAACTACCTTTTTATAGAAATGCCAAATTACAGTTTATTTAAAGACACGAAAACAAGTAATGTTGTTTAATTATGTGTCTAGTTCGGTTACCGCTATGATAATCACGAGGGGTCACCAATTTAGGATCGTTTATTAAATGAGCCATTCACCACTTAGCAGTTAAGTGGTATATATATTATAGCACACAAAAAAACTCATGATAAGGATCCACTTACTTCAAAATCAGAAATCTAAACCATAAATATATGCATATATTATTTTTTAATAAGAAATTGGCATCATTTACTACCCCTGCTTTTACATATCCTGTTTTACTTGTTACTCGTTGTCCTGATTTGGTTTTTCCTACTATTATCTATGTCTGTATAACATTATGTTTATGACTAATAATTACAAGATGTTTATTATTTTCCTTATTCAGAGGGTCTAGCGCAGTGAAATCGATAACTTTACGATGTCGGTTCGATATGTAGTAACTACCGATGATTTTGTACCAATTTTCCGAGCACGGTCGCGCTGTTGATGAGCTAATGCGAGAACGATATTGATAACGCAACAAATAAGAAACCGATATACGCTGGCAACACTAAAGGTATTATCTATGAATTGACATTTCATAGTGTCAAACGTCATGCAATTACTTAATAATATTAATAAATTAGCAACATTGTATTGAAATGCTGACATAAATGCATTGGAAGTCTGCATTTTTTGGCACTAAAAGGGAGTTAATTAGTTAATGAGGTCTATTCACAACTTGTTATGTGAACTAATTTTGTTTATGCAATCCTGAAACAATGTAGCGTCATTTAACTCGCGAAAAACACTTTTAAAAAAATTTGTATATTAACCGCGAACCGAAGCTTATCTGATACTATGGCTAACAAGTACTTAGCAAATATAGCTAACTGACTAAAGATGACGAATGTGGTCAATTTCGTACTGACTTTTAGGGCTTTGTCTATCGTCCTTGCTAAACCTGCAGAGTTGATTTTTCTTTTTTAATAGTTTTCTTAAATCATTTTTATGGGATTACTATTTTCACGCAAGATTGGATCGTTTTCATGCAATTAACAGTTCAACTGTAAAATGAAAGTCAACTACGTCCCTTATTAAAAATACCCTCCCCACACTCCCCTGAGATGACAGAGAGCCTTAGAGAATTCAAAATTCCAAAAAATATCAGGTATCCTACATACAAGCTTTTTTGCTTATAAAAATATTAAAGCGGCTATCATGCTTATGTCCTATTTTAACTCGAACGTTGAGCATTTCATCCATCTGTGAATAGGTTCGTTGCATTGCGGTTCCGGTTTCAAGTTGGTGGCCGTTCATATGTTTAATTAAATAGATAGGTAATTAAGTACCTACTTACAAACCTAATGATTTCAGAGGAAATTTCTGTTCACAGAATTACTAGTATTAATAGTTGTAAGCAAAACATTTCTACCAAGTTCTATATAAATTCAATTAGTTTGCGCCCTTATCTGGAAGAAATGTCAGCATGGGGCCAGCGTTTTGTAAATACTGCCAGTAATTTACTGGAGTTGGTCGTATTATTATTAATCTAGGTTATTTGCTTAAACATAATAGATATTACAATGAAAGGGTATTGCTTGCACACACTTAACACGCAGGTTGGCAGACACGCGCTTGCATAGAGGAGAAGGGACACAACGTGCCGAGGCATTTACTTACAGGTACCCATTTTATACGATACCTTTTTTCATCCAGATTGTATAATCGGGATGAAAAAAGATAAGTGTTCTATTTCGGTAGTTGGTGCCATGAGTGACGTGTGTTGGTATTACTGATTTTCGTAAAGTTTAAGATGGCGGACATTATTTAACATCGCAAAAACGTTGAATTTTTTCAGTTTTATATTTAAAACATTAATAAAGAACTAATTTAATTAATTAATTAAATAATACACAAGAACTACATACGTACTGTTAACTCGCAGAATAAAGAATTTCTATGTGTATTAACTTTATATTGTAACATACTTTTTAATTAATTAATGGATGCAGGATTGTGAAAGCTATCGCTTTGGCATCTGGGCTGATCTGATATCTGCATTTTGGTAGTTTTACCTCATTTATTATACGAATATCGTACCTATCAAAATATGGTGATCAAGAGCAAGATACGGTAAACCTATAAAAATCATTATGATAACGGTTCAAAGACGAACGGGTAAACAAAAACATCAATCAGATAATGACTCACAATGGCACGTGACACAGCTCGCAAATGACATTGACAGATGCTTTCATGGTTGTGATATATGTTTACGGTCAAGGTGTTGCCATTTTTTGACTATTTAGTACCGTATCACAATACTATTTCTTCTCTAATGGCAACTACTCATATCTGTATGATATCGTAAGTATGAAAATAATGATCATGTAAAACGAATATTTTTGTATGGGTCCTGATACGGGGATCGGTATGAAAAAAGTGTCGTGTCAAGCAGGTATTTTTTTTTTGTGGGTACTGTTCAGTACACAGTGTACAACTGTGCGTAGTGTAGGTACGTGGCTCGGACCTGCGTCGGCTCATTAGCAGGAGACAAGTTAACAGAACTTGACTTATCGGGAAATGTCAATGTTTGTTCAAGTCCATTTCGAATGTTTGCTAAACATCACGCTTCAGTACTTTTGTTTTTAATATAACTTCTCACATTTGCTGGAAAACAGTTCAACATAAATCAATGAATGTTGAAGTACCTGTGACAGCCTGCAATTCAAATAAAATATAGATGAATTATTATTCATAAGTTATGTACACATGTGTTAACTTCCTCGGTAAATTCAACGATATTTATCAGGTCAGAGGCGCTTTACAAAATCGTATTTGAATATTATTAGCTTTTTCAAAATAAATCTTTATTTGAAAGCCGGATAGGTATACTTCAAATATGATTTAAGATTTTCACGGCCAAACGTATTTTTGTTATTTGTTTTTGGGGTGTTATGCCGTGTTGCGCTAACTCCTTCTTTAGCCAACGTTTCGGACAGCATTGCAGTGTCCATCATCAGGGCAGATGTTATTAAATAACACACCTGACCTGATGATCGACACTGCAATGCTGTCCGAAACGTTGGTGTTATGCCGTGTTGCGCTAACTCCTTCTTTAGCCAACGTTTCGGATAGCATTGCAGTGTCCATCATCAGGGCAGATGTTATTAAATAACACATCTGACCTGATGATGGACACTGCAATGCTGTCCGAAACGTTGGCTAAAGAAGGAGTTAGCGCAACACGGCATAACACCCCAAAAACAAATAACAAAAAAAAGGTATACTTCAATTGAAAAGAAAAAAAGACACTTTGTGATACATAACCGTTTAAATAAAAAATAAAATAGTATTCATATTCTGTTTATGCTTCATAGTATTACAGTTGTATTCGAAACTAGTAATAAAACTGTTGAACATAAAGTTATATTTTAACACAATGATGGAACCTCCCAAAAGAAGAATTATTTATTTGATCATCAATCATATATTTTTTTAAGTTTATAAAATAACTATCAGAAAGCAAAAGTGTATTATCAGACGAGATGCGAAACAAAATTAGCAACATAACACCTTCAGACATCTTTTTGCTTGTTAAAATATAAAATTACTGGGTACGGCTAAGGAGCGAAATATGGTACATAATCGAACAATTCTCGCTTGGATGTGCCGATTATTGTAATCAGTAATGCTTCTCTCACGTACGGACAATCTCGAGAAACTAATGTCTACATCAAGGCTGCCCAACCTTTTTAACAGTTGGGCGAAATTGACGATTTTGAATCACTGGCGGGCCACTGAATACCTGGCGGTTCCTATTTCCATGGGAGGGGGGGGTTGTTAGAGAATTTCTATAAAACACAATTCCCCACAAAAAAATTCAAAATGAGTGCTCCCCACAAAATATTTGAAATCCATGGGGGGGGGGGGGTTGTTACAGAACTTCGCTGAGAAAAAATTCCGCGCACCCAAAAACATCACATGTGATTCCCCAGAACAATTTTTCGAATCCAATTTCATTTGAAAATGGTTCACGCGGGCCACTTATAATTCGTTCGCGGGCCACATTGTGGCCCGCGGGCCTGGGGTTGGGCAGCCTTGGTCTACATGAACAACCAATTTTATATTATTAATGAAAAATGAGAGTAAAATTAATGAAGCTATGATTCAGTGGAATGAGCTTTTTGTTCGTAGTTATTATTATATAATAATTAATAACAATCTAAATTAGAAACATGGCAAACAGAATGCAAGCATTCCGCAATGCAACGTAAAAACTGACAAATTATATATTTGAAGAGGTAAGTGACGTCACATGTATTTAAATCAGTTGTCATTCTCAGTGACGTGGTTAGTGGCGTGTTTTATGACGTCATTAGAACGCATTCGGAGCGTTTAGATATGTTAATAAATAAATAAGAATCTTTTATATATCTGAAGGATATATTATATTGATAAAAAAGAGTGTATGTGGTGGTGTGGTTTGTTTTTCATACAAATCTATAGTTTTATTCAGATACTGACGGAATTTCAAAACTGTGGGAAAATTACTGTCCACGTGAAATTTCAATGAACAACCCCCACTCCTACCCTCTTTTCCCATCCCTTAAAGAAGAACATTGATATTTCTTCATCACGTACACTTCGACCTTTATAAAATAAGGAGAAAATGACTGTCTGCATCTGTTTTCGAAAAACACTGCATAAAACTGGAGCTAGAAATATATTGTAATTATAAATATATTTCTCAAGCTACTAATAAACGTGTTTTAAATTTTACCCAACTGATATACAACCATTTACTATGATACATCAATTGTGGTTAATCAGTTGTGTAAAATTTTATTTATATTAATTAATTTTTCATATAAAATTAATACATTTCTCAAGAACATTATAAATTTGTATGTAATAAAACTTATTTATTCAGATTCGGTACTTTTTGATGTATATGTCTGCAATTCTCAAAGTTGTGCAATATCGACACCGGGGGCTGTGGTGGACCATAAAAAAATAACTTCGTAAATAGGCGATGAATAAAATAAATTTGAGAATCTTTGGAAAAACATATTTTTTTAAATCTTAACACTTTTCTTTGGAATTCTTTATTATTTAAAATTTTAATATTATTGTGCCATAGAGGTGCCAAGATTTTTTACCACACCATAGTCACAAAGTTGCTGGAGGTATCATTCAGGTTGATATAACATAGGATTAAAAAAACAATTAAAAAGGGAATATAAAAAGTTAAATTATGGCAAGTTTATTAGCTTGATTGTATTCAAATCGCGGATCATAAAAACGGTATTTAGGAATCGTTAAAATACGATTTTGATGGCCTGTGAAAATATAAAAATGATTAGTATCTAATGAAATGTATTGATTGGAACCTGTATCTGAATATATATGATTATACCCCATTAGATAGTCAACATTTCAAACTTGGAATTTTAAAGCGAGAACTAGAAATCAATATGCAATTAATATCTTAATTTCTCGAAATTAGAAACATTTTACAACGTATATTAATTTTCTTGCTTAAATTTGAATCGTTTCATTATGCGTTCCAATGCGTACAATCAAAATAAAACGAAAGTTTATTATCTTCTTCAATTTCCTAAACTAATAAGCAGTAAATCATCAACCTTCCAAACAATAATTAACAGTGATTTATTTATCTATTAATGTGACTAACAAATAATTTACATAAACTCGTGTAAAAAAGTTATTTCGTGTGTTAGGTGCTTTTGTGGGTCGAGTCATCACAAAAAGTCACCCAAAGGTCAGTTGCAGGTTAATGTAACTGATAATAATGTAACTGGTATATCATTATGGGTTACATTATTTTGGGGTTTCGTTTGAATTGTTTATATTTTCATCTAATTTAATTTTCTTCAGATAATCTGCCAAATATCTTCATTGCTCCATACGTCAACGACTTTTGAATTGTTTATATTTTCATCTAATTTAATTTCCTCAGATAATCTGCCAAATATCTTCATTGCTCCGTACGTCAACGACTTTCGACTTTGGTTTTTTTTCATCTAATTTAATTGCCTCAGATAATCTGCCAAATATCTTCATTGCTCTGTACGGCAACGACTTTTGACTTTTTTTTCTTAAGTGAAGTCTTATTTGATTTCTTTTCCTAGTCACTGTTGCAGGTTTTCTATTTTTTCTAAGAAATTCAGTTGACGTATAGCCATTCATTATTTTATACATAAAAATAATTATAAAGTATTGTGGTAAATGATTTGTAAAGGTATAAGTACTTGAGGAATTCATAATCTGCTCTTTCATAGATGGTGCTAATTTAATTATTTTAGGAAAAAAACACTTATTGTATGGGTGATTCAACCCAATTATGTATTTTTATACCTTTCTTGAAAGAATTGATTACCGCCATCTATGAAAGGCCAGATTATTAATTATTTTAAGCATGCTATTTCTCCTTCAACATTTCCTTGGTGTTCGTAAATGTATTTTCCTTTAATTGAATTCCGAACGCTATATTTTATAGTATTGACATTATTTGTTTATGTTGTTTCTCTTTTACCTGTATTTTAAAATAATTCTTTAAGTGCTTTATTCATTGATCTCCTCGACATTGGTGCTGAGTTGGGTAACACAGCAATATCGTGTCATTTCCTCAATTAGCCCTTATGCTCGATCACTACATTCTGTAAACAAGAGTCGTTCAACTTCTAGTCAGCATCCCCTTTCATCCTTGTTATTATTTTTGCTATAAACTGGAACTAAGGAATTGAGTTTTTATAAGCACCAAACTGTACGGGCGCAAACAAATAATTCATCTTAATATTAGCATAATTTTTCAAAATATGTATTTTCATTAACGGCATCTATCTATCAATAGTATGTTGACAGTTTAACGATTCATAAAAAAATGTCATTAAATCCTATGGTGTCCTAAACTCCATACCGACATAATTTTTGAAGTGAAACTTCTTTAGGCGCGTAATTCGGGGACGGAGTAAAACCGAGTCAGGATCGACACGAAAATGCGGGTACCCCCACCACCGCTCACCGTTCACTGTCCCTCTCTCACCATATGCGCTTGTTGAGGTGGGGGAGCCGCTCACGAACGTTTTGCTTTGAGTTACGAGCGAGATACGAGTTCGGTTTAGCAGGTCGGCCGGTAGCGCACTTGCGCGGCCACGCCCACCACGGCCAGTGAATCAGTTAGCAGCGTGCTCCCGCTGTGATAAGTTGTGTTCGCGTTTTGTGTTGCGTTTACATTTACATTTATAGTTGTAGTTCATTTAATTAATTCATTTAATTTTTGATGAAATGAAAATAGAGAGAGAGGAATACTAGAAGTTTCACTTCTGTCTTGCGTAGGCTTGACACACCCACTTTTTATTTTATTCTTTTCTCTACATTACCCCTTAGCATCTAAAAACTGAGCCGCTGCTGTTTATATGACATAATTATCATAAGGTAGGTACTAGTTGATTTATCACGTATTTTGACACTTTCACCCACGATGGGTAAACAAGCGCCGCGTTATCTGAATTTATAGCGGCGTTAAAATAATTTCAGGCCATCGACGAAACGTAAATAGAAATCCCGTTTGGAGCCGTTAAGGTGATATACTAAAATGCATTTATTTCCGCCCACGTCTCTCTGTTCTACGGTCATCGCATAAAATTAATATCATCATATATATATTTGTATTTTCTTGAAGCACCTAGGTACGTATACCCACTGGAGAATACGATAAAAGCTTCTTTAAACACTTTTCAAACAATTAATAAAAAGTGAATTGATTGAAAATGTTGTTTCTTTGTTAAAAGGTACCTACCGACTTAAAAAATCTTAATTTTTGTGACCATATGGTTACTAAGACAAATGCTAAAATCTGTCTTTGTAACAATTTTCCTAATGTTTCAATCACGTAGAGATACGATGTGGGCTTGTTCAATTGTCCGTGTGGCGGCATTTATTTTTACTCGGGAGATATTTTTAATGTGTATTGGTATTTCTGATGACTAATTATAGCTTATAATTATTTGTTATCCTTTATGCTATGCATAAAACCTTGTCTTATAAATGTTAGTTTATCATTAAAAAATAATAACATTTGACAAGTCAAAAAATATTTCACCAATAAATGAAGATATCATATGTCTCGACGACATCTAGTGAGAAATTTAGCACTAACAAAGCCTTTCTTACAAAAATAAAGTTGGTTGTTTACGGGTGAAAAAATATAATAAGCAGTAATTGTTGATTGAGGTACTAGTACATATTGAATCATTTGGCGGGTTGGAAATAAGCCGACATAGCTCAATGGATACAGAGCACCTGACCGGACATCAGAAGGCACGGGTTCAATTCCCGTTGGCGGCATTTATTTTTACTCGGGAGATATTTTCAATGTGTATTAGTATTTCGGATGACTAATTATAGCCTTATAATTATTTGTTATCCTTTATGCTATGCATAAAACCTTGTCTTATAAACGTTAGTTTATTATTAAAAAATAAAGCTCTATTTTTCCTTACTTCTGGTAAAAACGATCATACATTTTTCGCTATCGATATCCTTTCTTGAACAATTTTATTGACCTATCTAAGGTCTATAAAATTCTGGTCTTATGTCTTAGGTCTTATTTAAATTGGCGAAATCGGTTTTCTTACAAATATTGATCACACATCTATGGGCCCACTATTTAGTGGGGCAGACGTTAACAAAATCAAAGACCTCGACTCTTTTAAAATGTATTTTAGAAAAATCCCACAGATGGTAGCTGCTACATTATTGTAACCAATCGAAAGATTATTATAACTGTTGTTTCATCGGAATCATAATCGTTCAATCACAATTAAAATGGGATCTTTTTGACATTAATATGTGGGAAATGGGTGTTAACGAAAATACTCATACATTAAAATACTGTTAAAACGAGCTGTCACAAAATATGAAGACATAAAACCAAATTTGCATAAATAATAATTTATTAAATATATTCATTTAATTAAATTTGAGAATTGATTTAAATAGATGTTACTTTAGTTAGGAATATTTTTATAGACATTTTTACGAACTGTTAATATAATTTGTCAAATATAAGATTGATAGACCTGTGAACTATGAAGAGACTTGACCAATTAGTTACGCGACAAAACCGTGAATACTCGGAACCAAGCAGTTCCCCGAGAAACCGTTCTATCAATTATTTAACTTCAGCAAATTTATTTAGCAAACACTCGTTTCTCGCGATAGCTGTAAACCTATTTTGCAAGGAAATAGACAAATAACAGTTAGAGACAGGCTACAAGCTGCAACCTACAACACCTAGAATATGCAAACATATTTGTTTGGCTCAATAAACACGATTTTTCTTGTCAGTATGCTTGTTGATTTGATCCAGTTACTTTAGGATCAAAAGGTCAAATTTGGACCTTTAGACCTCAGCGGCATTTGCTGTCAGTTAGTACAACTGTAGCGACAGCTAAAATCTCGAAACCTTTTACAAAACATAGTCAAATTATTATGACATATTATAATTAATATGTTTGCAGGGACCATTACACCGCTCTACCTCACCTAAGAAATGTTTGGTCTTCAATTAGTATGTCTAGTTAATTTAGTACATCTCCATATTTTTTTTACTCTTATAAATTACTATTATATTAATTTGAGGTTTTTGTAAGTGTGAAAATACATCGGGCAATTTTACTATATTAGGACATACATCAATAGATGGTTGATGTTCTGTCTGTAAGTGACGTTAAAAATGTCAATGGTCAATGCAGACTTATGAAGTACTTGAGTCGCTCTGTTGATTGGCGCATTCTGAGAGGCAGAAGTCCTCACATTCAGAGTAAAAAAAAGTACATGGGATCTTCACCGAATATACTTGTTAGGCACGTTAACCTCTTTCAATATAAGTGGATTAATATATTCATTACTCACAGCGTTTTATAGAGGTTCCTAGCTTACCCAAATTGAATTGACCGTGAATAGAATATTTGCAGTATAAATTTGAGCATTTAGAGTAAAAGAAACACTTACATACTCTTTCTCGTGTTTATATATATACGTATACGTTTTATTAATAATTTGAAGGTATAGGTATTTATAGTTAATACAGGTAAAGTTATAAAGAAGTCATCCAAATAGCACAAAATAAATTACTAAATTCGTGCATTCGAGAAACATAGCTCATAAATTCTGCTTGGATCTGCAGAATTCGCCCAAAAATGTGTTGGAACACCCCTCTACGGGGAAGTGGGAGTGAGGATTTTTGAAAAATACATTTTTACAAACTAAGTCGAGTGAATCATTCACCAAGCTTTCATTCGTTTTAAAACGAATGAAACCAATGAATAGTAATATTTGGTGAGATAAGACAGCTTTTTAGCAAAGAATTATGTGTGTATGAATTTTGTCATTTATGAAACCTTATTTTACCTGTACTAACTACTAGTAAAAACCACTCAAATAATTACGTATTCCGTAAAAAATACGAATCCTTTGTATGGTTTTCTACTGGGTAGGTTAAGTCCGGTTCGAGTGTTACGACCCCAAGAACGTGGACAATGGGCGATATCAGCATGTTGTAGGAAGTGCTAAGTGCAATCGGTCGTGCGTCGAAATTATCCATGGTCATTACATTACAAGAATACATCATTCACACTTCGTGAAAATTAATCGACAGAAGGGTTTTAATGACCGTTTAATCCTTCGATTATTGCAATGGAATTTCTAACGACACTTTGACGGTATCGCAAGCGTGTTAACATTGTTTTGAAACGAATCGTTTTTATGACTCTTTCAAGATTCCGCATTCCGAAATTCTACCGACATATATAACAAACTTTCCTTGAACACTTTGAAAATCTCATCCATTCAAGCGATTTTTGGCATATTATGCCAAGTTTACAAAAAAGTTTTGAGCAATCGCTTGTCATAATGTGCCATATTTATAAAACCTTCAAATATGGGATAAACCGCAGTAAACAGTTTGTATATTTCAATATTATTATTTTGAGGAATGATATTATTTATTAAATAATATGATTAATGTATATATATCGATAAATGTATATAAACGCTCGAGTGGTTAAAAATAAATATGTTATTATTTAAGATTATCTATATTCAGATGCCGAGTTGAAAAAGTAATATTTATATGAAATTCCGAAAATTATATAAACACATTCTGCTATTTAACATTAAGACAGGTATGAAAAAAATGTGTTTATTTAAATCGTAGTTAAATCACGTATCAAGATATTTTTACTCGATTTTAAATAAGTATTTTTTTCACTATTTTCACAACAGTCACTTACGTCTATTAATAATATGTTTTTTTTAATATTAGCATTCTCCCACTGTTTTTTAAATTGAAATACTTTCTTTTAAACCATCTTCAGTAATACTCTTTTTTTATTTGAACACTCATGATGGAATCGTAGTTAAGGCGAATCTTAATGCTAAATCACTATTTTAATTAATCTTTGTAAGGAATTGGTATACATTATGAATACCAAAAAATATGATTTAGATAAATTGAAGGTTTTCCTATCATTTCGCTTGAGTAAAATACAAATAAAATAAAAAATTACCTACTCAATAAAAAATATAAATGTAAACTACTAAAAAAAAAATTTTTTCAATAGAAATGTATGAACGCGTAAAAGTAACAACTTAAAAAAATACAGTATTATAGCTAAGATTTTCTGTGACAGTTTCATTTATTTAACTTTTTTGCCTTCTTAAAAAAATATTTACAAAATAAATAAAAACAAATTTTTTGCTTGAAATCGAACGTTTCTTGACTCCGTTTGTCAAGCGATTTTAATACCTATTACCTACAATATAATATATACCAAGAATATACACATTTTGGCTTGTAGCTTCCTTTAATAGAATGGCTTTGGAGCGAGATTACAGATGCTTTTTATCAAGACATAATTAATAACAGAAAGGCATTCCTAGATATTTTACATTTCATCACAGTATTGATGAAAAAATAAACGTCAGAATAATATTAAAAATGTATTTTTCTTGCTCTGGAAGCAAAAGTCTACAATACCAAAGTTTGCCCTTTCTCACCATAAAAATATCATCAGACATAGGACCTTATTTATAGTTTATAGTCCATATGTAACAATTAATAAAAATTTTGGTAGGTACCTACTTTCTACTCACCCATTGTAAAGACTTAAATTCGGAAGAGTTCAAAAAAATTACACCATAAATCTTCATTAGTGTAATTTCAATTAAATTACTAGGCCATTTTATTATAGTTCTGATTCTTTCAGTAAGTACAAAAGATTATTCTAATTGCAAATTTAGATTAATTTTATAACGCCGATTAAAATAAAGTGATCTCACAGTTCTCACACAGAAAAATACGGACAATAACAGATGTATTTTATATACCTACTGTGCTATTTGATTGTAAAATGTACGAATGACCCCAACCGTAATACGAAAATCTAGAATCTGAGCAAAGAAAACTAGAAGAACCCTCAATAATGATAGTGTACGAATTAGTCGGAGGACTTACCAAACTTTTTTGTTTTTGGCACACAATAAGTTTAAAAACCCATGTAAAAATTGCCTAACCTTTCAATGTTTTTTGCCTTTATTAGAGAAATTATGTTTTCTCCGGCCTGCAGAATGTACTTTATGTCATATTTTCAGAGAAAGCAAAAACCTCGTTTTTTAAACTAGGATCGCCCTGCTTTTAAGACCACCATTCACACTATTAGAATTGAAGCATCGCTTGAAATGGCTTTCGCCGTGTTTGGTGACAATATCTGAATAATCAGGTACCTCCCCGGTTCCATGATAACTCAACCCAATAACAATTCAACACACCTTTAAAAATTGATAAAATTCAATAAAGGCGAGGAAAAAACTTATAAACCCAACCTACGTAACCTATTTAACCTAGATTTTGTTTCATTAATGGAGGACTAAACGCAGTTGGCGCTAACAAGAAATTGTCCAAAAAGCGAAGTTAGCAGTCCACAATGGAGTGCTGGTACCCATCCTGATGTATGGAAGTGAGGCATGGAACTGGCAGAGTTCACGTATCCGTTCACCTTTAGGATTTAGTTAAAAATATTCAGATCTCTAATGATGACATCTTCTAATAAATAAAACTATAATT
Organism: Hesperophylax consimilis; assembly: GCF_061612785.1. Taxonomy (NCBI): domain Eukaryota; kingdom Metazoa; phylum Arthropoda; class Insecta; order Trichoptera; family Limnephilidae; genus Hesperophylax; species Hesperophylax consimilis. The sequence continues at coordinate 10,765,172 of NC_142845.1, forward strand.
AATAATTGCGTTACATGACAGAATATGTGTTATAAGTTGTAAGTTGTATGGTAGCTGGTAGCCCAAAAACCTCTCTTGAGTATTATATATCAGCGGATCGCTTTCAGGTCCGAGCCAAGGATACGCGCTCGACCAGGACCTCGGGTCGCAGGTTCAAAATCTGGCGGGAGTAATTTTTGCTATTGAAGTTTTTGACAAGCACAACATTAATCAAAACTTTGGCGTTAGCTTGGTTTGTTTTTTGTGATCTGTTAAAATTTATTTTCATTAGGTAGATTGTATATTCAGTGAATATTAGGTATCTAACTACGTGATTGTATATTCAGTGAATATTGTTAAAACCTTTGAACCCGAGTACTTAATCATACAATATAATTTTTCATAAAAATAAATTTGATTATAATTAAATATTTTCTTCTAGTGCCCTCTACAATCGGAGGTTTTTCAATTATCACCCTTAGGACTTGAACTCGTAACAGTCACGCAGATGTTGAAGCCATGAAATGCTGTGCCTTTCTCTACTATGTCTTCAATTAATATTGGCAAGGCTGAGGTCCTGGGTTTCTTTACTTTTCTATTTTAAATATTTCGTTTGAGAGAGTTGTTAATACTATCTTCAATGATTAAATATTACAATTTGAGATTTTACTCAATAAGTTATATCCACCATAAAAGTATTGAATATTCACCCAAGACTTGTAATAAAGTCAATAGATGTCGCATAAATATATTTATCCAAGACAGCAGCAACCTTACAAAAGATACCAGCCAAAAAATATGCGTACAAAAATGATATTGTTGGTAATTCTTAATCTATGTTTGATACAGTTAAATATGGCTAAATGGAGTAGAATCAGATTAGCTCAGTTGTTAGAGCAAAGCCTCGGCAAGTCTGATGCCCTGGGTTCAATTTACAGATGTGACCGAAAATTTTTCTAATTTTTCTGTTTCAAATTTTCGTTTGAGAGTTTTATTGTTTTCCATGATTAAGTATTACAATTTGAAGTTATTAAGTTATTCCAAAACTAAAAAAATATTTGTAATTCTTAATCGATGTATGATATAGTTAAATGTGGCCAAAGGTGATAGGGTCAGATTAGCTCGTTAGTTGTTAGAGAAAATCCCCGGCAAGGCTGAGGTCTTGGGTTCGAATCCTAAATCCTACCATTTTTTTTTCTTTTATATCTCAAATTTTTGGTTTGAGCGTTGTTAATATTATCTTCAATGATTAATTAATATTAGTTGAGTAAATATGTTTGTGTGTTCATTCTCTTCAACTTGAACGTTAAGCTATTTGAAGTTGATATAGCGTGACGGTGAAATAATAAAGATTATCATCTCTAAAACCTGAATAAGTTTTTTTCCTTGAAATCACGAAGATTGTCGGAATCACTTCACTTCTGCATTATTCAAGGGTAAATGAATACCTAACATAGATTTATAATCGCACACTTACAAGTGTACATTAACATCTCGGTCATTGAAGCTACAAAATATAAGTTTTAATCAAGAATATCTAACGTAGATTTATAAACGCACACTTACGGGTGTACATTAACATCTCGGTCAATGAAGTTACAAAATATATGTTTTATTCAAGAATATCTAACGTAGATTTATAAACGCACACTTACGAGTGTACATTAACATCTCGGTCAATGAAGCTACAAAATATATGTTTTATTCAAGAATATCTAACGTAGATTTATAAACGCACACTTACGAGTGTACATTAACATCTCGGTCAATGAAGCTACAAAATATATGTTTTATTCAAGAATATCTAACGTAGATTTATAAACGCACACTTACGAGTGTACATTAACATCTCGGTCAACGAAGCTATAAAATGTATGTTTTATTCAAGAGTAAATGAATACCTTACATAGATTTATAAACGCATACTTACGTCAACGAAGCTACAAAATATATATTTTATGTGAAACCGCACAAGAGTCCCAACCGTTAGGAGCCAGTGAGACTATGGCATCCCCAATCGGGGTATGTTGTGAGGATGTAGGTAGTAGGGAGGGGATAAAGATGGGAAAGACGAAAGTATCTGGCTATTTCAAGCAAAGTTTCAATTCTGAATGGTGGTCTTACACCAGGGCGATACCGAGAATATATTCTACTCTGGAACGTGCCGCAAATATACTACATATTATTTTAATTAATTGCGATTTGAACCCGCGACCTGCAGCTCGCTAGTCGAGAGCCTTACCCCTCAACCACGGAGGCCGCTAATAAATAAATTAGTATAAAACGCGGCGTTGACGTCACGTTGAACGATGTTTATGATAGCCAAAGATAATGTGACAGCCGTCTTACTAGACATTGGCGTTTTTTATGTCTCAATAACGTTGTTGCCAATTGGAACCATTTGGGAACATGCGGTTTTATACCGTTTTTCAAATCAACATTAAACAAAAATAAACTTTATAATTCCACACATTTTTACCGATATTCATAGTTTGCGAAAATACCCAAGGATATTACAAGGTTACTTATGAAGAAAAAAATCTGTGTGTATAAAACAAAAATAACAACAGTGAGCTTTCGCGTCATGAAATTAAATATTCTGTTTTCTGAAATTTTAAACATTATCATTTTCAGCATGCATCGTTATTTCCATCATGAGCTATGAAGCGCCTTAATATTCATGAAACTTTTTACAATGTGTAATATTTGCGAAAACCTAAAAACCTACACACATTTCAATACCCCGTAGCTCACCGTGTAAGTCTTGGCTTGTTCAGATTTTTACATTCACATTTTAGTATTATATTTCAGATCTAGAACACTGTTGGGAAGTAAGAGCTTCACAGATGCACTCATAGAGGGCAGAGCATAGAGCTTGCGTGGAAGTCCGCAAGATGGCAGCTAGTGGCCAGTAGTCGCCAGGGCCAGTGAGAATGCTCCCAGAAAAAACTTACTGTTTCAGATCTCAATTAGCCAGCTTCTAGTTAGGTCGACTATCGAGTCACCACTGCAATACTCAAAGTATTAATAACCAACTATTTATTTATCACAAATAACCAATTATTTATAATCTCCTTCTACGACGAGTTGGAGAACTGTTTGTGGGAACACAACAAACACCAATCGAAGTTTTGTGTTTCCAAAAATAAATTCTAAGGTGTTTTAAAATGCTTTACAGAATTCATTCTAACCTATGTTACTGTTATATATCATGTTATGTTGTATAAATCAAGTGGAACTCGTTATAGTACAAAAAACGTATCATAATACAGGTATTCATAAGCGGTAACATTTCCAATGATGCAGGAAGGAAAGGAAGAATCTAGTTCCACGGTTGTTCTTTTTTAGTTGGCCATGTGTTCATTAATAAATTAGTAGTTGCGGGATATCTTGCTAACTGCAACAAGACCTGCAAAGTGCAATCTCTCCATCAGAGATCATTCATCATGGCGAGAATCACGACCTCATTAACATGAGATAAAACGATGTTTAGTTAATTAATTCATTGATGATGCAAAATTGCAGTGCGTTGGCCTCTAAACATGAAAAAAAAGTATGCGGAACAGTAGCAAAGCTTAAATATTATGACATCTTTAAACATTTAGATTGTTTTAACCTCAGATTAAAAAAGTACATCTGTAAATACACAAAAAATCTGCTGAAAAGTTAGATAGCTACGTTAAGTCCATAAGTATAAAACTTACGTTATTTTACATGTACGAATTATAGAATAAATATCATTTCATATAGTGATAAATGATAAAATATCTAAAAAAACGCGATAACTACGTTTTTTTACAATAACTCTATAGTTCCGAGATAACTCAACACAGTGACAATTCAACACACTTTTAAAAAGTGATATAAAGTCATTAGAAACGAAGAAAAAAAATTTTTTTTAAACCTAACCTAACCTAACCTACTTAACCTAGTTAATAAAGTTTTTGTTTCATCACTTTCCATGAGTTTATATAACTTTTTAAAGATATGATGAATTATCATTGTAATGATTTATCCGGTCATACCTAATGCAGGTAATCAATTTAAAGAAACACTTGGTTTTATAGTGGATTACTGGATAGATGAAAAAAAGAGTTTTTTTTAAGAAGCTTAAAAATTAAATAAAAACATTTACATATATAATCATATTGTTGAATTGAATCACGAATCAAAATTTAAACGAAATTGATGCGTTGCTCGGCACCTAGTATCTTTGAGCATTTGCGGAGTAAGAGAGGATTGCGAGCGGTTTTAAAAAGTAGTAGAAAAAATTCTGCTCTGCCTATCTGTGTATTCTTATTACTTGTCTGTTATTTTTAAATATGGAATGTATTGCATTGCACTACCCCTGCATACATTCTGTAATAAAATTTTATTATTAAACTATGTACAGATACATTCTATGCAAACATACTAAACAATACATTTCCAACAAACGTCCAAAATAAAGGTTTCAAAGTGTAATTCCTCCAAAATCAACAGACTTATCCTGAAAATTTATAAGATTTTGTTTTGTTTGTTTATTTGCCATTGTGGACATATTATTATCAAAATCACGCGACAGTATGTTAGAAAATCTAATTAGCAAGTAAATATCGCGTTTTTCAAAATGTAAAAAGCGAAATCTGAATTTACTTGTTCATTGCCCAATGAAATTTAAACAAAGAAATACAATTTTTAATTAACTTTCTAATAAAATGTTTTATTATAGGTAGGTAGGAACTTTATCGCTTGTATGAATTCTTGGCACATCAGTTCCAATTTTGAAAACGACACACATTCGAGTTTATTGAACCAGAGTTACAATCACTCACAGGCAGACCCACAATGGAAATTAGTAAATTCTCAGTTTTTATCTAGTACGGATTGTTTCGGAGAATTTGGACAATTCTTCAAATTTCAAAGTAAATTTTCAAGATCTTTGAACGATTTTTTCAAGTTCTGTTATAAGTTCAGTTCTCCCAAGCAATAATAATATATAATGATATAATAACAGAACTTGAATAGGACTTTCACAGAACCTGAAAATGAAGATGAAATTTGATGAATCGTTCAAATTCTCCGAAACAACCCGTCGATAGTCTTCAATTTTAAATATCGTTATTTTATTGGCCAAAGATATACTTAAAACCGTAGAATGTGTATTTTCAAAGACTGTTTATAACTTTGGTGAATAAAATAAAAATGTGGAAGTCAAAAGAGAAGAATAATTGAAATTATGTTTTCGCCAATTCATTGGCGTCTGTTATGCTAGTGCAAAAAATATACAAAGGGTGTTTACTTGCAAAAAAGTGCATGGATTGAAAAAGATGAACGACGGACCAACGAACAAATAAAAATATGAACGAGTGATTTGATACATTCTAACTTTATCTGACGTATTGTACTATAAGCGTAAAGAGATTTCCGAATAGTTTCATTCAATAAACAGGAAAAGGTAACCTATCAAATAATGAATCGTAACTTTAGAGCTGTAAATCTGATTTTTGTTCCTTTTATTCATTTTTTCAACGTTTATTATAATTGTATTATAAATAGTTAGGTATTAACATTATTTTTTTAGGGTATATCGTAAATGTGTCATGAAATTATAATTCAAATGAACTTCTTCTAACTCAGCAAACTTATTTTGTGGCACCATTTTAATTAAAAATTAATAAAATACTTCGTTTTAACCACTTTTATTGTTTATTACCAACATCTTTTCATTGTTGTCATTGTTTTTGTCTATTATTTTTTAATGACACCATTGTCTATGTATATTATTTATCTATTGACACCATTGTTTATGTCTATTATTTATAATTAGTTTTATCAAAAACCCTGAAGAAGTGAGCGTTGCTCATGAAACATGTTGGTAATAAACAATAAAAGTGGTTAAAACGAAGTATTTTATTAATTTTTAATCAAATGAACTTATTAAGAATGCAGTATCAAAATATTATTTTTATGTCACATGAATACATATAAATATAATTTATTTTGAAAGTTTAATGTATTTATAAAACGCTTGAAATCCATTCATAATACATCCATCATAATAAATTAATAATACATTCATGATACTTTCTAGATATTTATAATACATAAAAAAAATATTTTCATAATTTTTTTTTGTATCATGGCCGTATTATATGATATAATTATAATATACATGTACTTACTGTTATTGCTTTAAATGGAAAATAATATAATATTAAATTCTGTGTATTCTAATTATATTATGTTTTTTTTTATTTTGTACAGAAAAATAGTTTGGGTAACAGGTAAAATTTTACCTTTTTCAGTGCAGTCGGGGGTTTTGGCGGGACATCGCAAAAGATGGGAAACTTCCGGTCCATTTCCGCCTGCTTCTCCGGAGAATAGGCCACTATGGTCTTCATGGCGGGCATGGCCATCTGCCTTATGGCTGGGAGGCGGGGGTTCTGCTCCAGACTCAATTCCCCCGCCCACAGAATACCGCTCCCGCCCTTCGAAACATCAACGTTGATGAGCATCATTATACTGAAGATGCTCATCGAAGCAAACAATAGAAATATCTGCTCGAAACTGGGACATCTTCGGCCGGCAGTCGGCCATTTTCGGTGGGACCCATTCAAATCCATATTTGAATTTGCACATTTATTATTTTTTTAAATAATGAAGATGCGACTCCAATATTCCAGTGTCCATTGTCCAAATATCACAGAGCACTTCACATAATTTTATCATTAATTTTAAAACACAAAATTTTCATTATTTTATCACAAAAGTGTCAACAATAGAAAAAATCAACTAAACATTTTGTATTCACATAAAAATCTGAGTGGGTACCTTATCTCATTACCAATAAATCATAATTTTGTTTAGTGGCAATATTATTTTTTAGGCAGATCAAACCAATTGTTTAAATTTGAAATCAAAAACTTCAAATATTTAATTTCTATTTGAAACACGCGCGAGCAATTTCCCGCGAGTGCGCAGAAGGTATGCGCGACCTCTCTCTCCAAGTACAAAACATCGACTGGCGTAATGTAATAACATAAGGCTGTATAGTTCGCAGGCGGCTAGAAGAAAGTAGTCAGGTACTTACCGCCAAGAGCAAGCACTGGTCGCATATTACGTCAGTTGACCTACCCTCTATAAATATGTATAGCCTTTTATAGATATTCTCGTCAGATAACTGGGCCTTCGCGTAGTGTTTAACTTTTCCTATTTGTAATATCATCAGGGAAATCTTTACATTGTGCTCGGAAAGTAAAGTCTCTCGCGTATTTCTCCTGTAAGAGGGTATTGTTGGAATTACTAATTGCCTTTGAAGATTGATTAGACTTGTAAACAATTTATTAGAATGCGTTGTGGGAAATGAACATGTGAGAAAGTAATGCTAATATACACGGAGATACGTCAGTGATAATTGAATTTATTTGTACTCAACCAGTGTATCTATGGGGAACACTGTTGTGAGGTGGGTGGATTAAGTAGAGAAGAGAAGATAGAGGAAGTTTGGGAAAACAAATAATGTACTCCAATTTAAACGTCCCTAAAACATTCCTTTTAAACTTTTGAATTAAAGAATTGTATTGTTCAAATAGGTGGTCCTATTATTGCAAACGGTAACCGACGTTTTGGTCGTAATTAAATGATCGTAAGCCAAAATATCGTATGCAAAAATATCGTAATTATCATTTGATCGTAAGCGCATTTGATCTTAAATGATCCCAAATTAGCATTTAATAATAATAATAATAATACTTGGATGACTTTTATAGCGCCGTTTTTGTGCAAAAACACCTCAAGGGCGCTGACACCTCAAGGGCGCATCGTATTATTTGCCTGCGATCATTTTTCTAAAGATCATTCGAGAGTTATAATCATTTGATTACGATTATTTTGTTTACGATCATGTTACCTATAACTATTGCAAGCTACCGTTAAACTTATACTTAGGTGTGAATATTAGTTTGCATAATAATAACAATTATTGGATTATTTTTATAGCGCCGTTTTCGTGAGAAAATCACCTCAAGTGAGCTTAACAACTTAATTTATGCATTTAATCTATTCCTATCACTTAGGCTTATAATTTATAACTAGTGATTTACAACTAAATTTAATGTCTAGTGATTTACAACTACTACTTTTAACTATACATATTTATATGATCGAGTGGGTATTTACACAATTCTGCAATAATATAACTTTACTTCTAATAGATGTACACCTATTAATACTGTATCTTAAAACTAAAATTTTTCAGTGAACTCACATAAAATTGACTCTCATATAATCTCTACAATGTTGATGTTAATTTGCTGTGAAACCAATATTATAAAGTCCAGTAAGGTGCAGTTCCGCGTAGCCATATTTAATACTACCTACTAGAGGCAGTGCAGTGCCGTGCGTGCTCTGACAGACATACATACTCAGCTATATATCCACTTCATCGCCGGTGCCCGACAATCCAGAGGTGCCCAACCTTTTCAACATGAACTGTTCTAAGTGCCAACTAACTATTACCGACGGCATCACGTGTTACTCCTGCAGTAAGCAGTTTCATTACGAATGCGGAGGAACATCTGAAACTACATTCAGAAAGGCTAATAACGAGAAAAGAAGAAGCTGGCGCTGCACTGCATGCAAAACTTCACTCCAATCATCCGCTACGTCAACCAACCCAATAGAAGATGTAATGGTAGAAATAAAAAAAATATCTTCTGAACTTGCCTCTCTCAAAACACTTAATAAGCAAGTCAAGGAAGACATGTCAGAACTGAAAAAATCTGTGGACTTCAACAACTCAAAATTGGATGACTTTTCCAATAGATTCCAAGCTTTCGAACAGTCAATGAGCAAAGTAGACTTTTTGGAACAAGAAGTTTCCTCCCTTAAATCGACCATCAAACAAATACAAGAAGATTCCAACAAAAGGGAGCAATGGATGAGACTACAGAATGTCGAAATAAAAGGAATACCTCAAGATAACAATGAAAACATTCCAAACATTCTATCAGAGATGGCAAACAAACTTGGCTTACACAACTTTAAAACTAACGAAATTGAGTTCGCCACCAGAGTCTCGGCGAAAGACCCACTTCATTCCAAATTAATCAAACCAATAATTGTTAAATTTACCACCCGCTCGCGTAAAAATGAATTCATCACCGAAATTCGACGAAGGAAAGGAATAAGCACGAAGGACCTGAATTACCCTGGTGACGATAGAAAAATCTATGTCAACGACCATCTGACTAGTTCTAACAAAAACCTCCTTTTTCGGGCCAAGGGTATTGCCAAGGAGAAGGGATTCCAGTTCACGTGGATAAAAAACACCAGGATATTTGTGAGAAAAAATCCCACTTCGCCTCCCATACCAATTTTCAAGGAAGAGGACCTAAAGAAAATAGCCTGAGTCGATCTGCAATCTCTTCGCGTCGTAAAATGGATTTTTCATATACTCATGTGTCTCCCCATACATTTCCCCCCTCCTTTTATCCACTCCTATTACACTCACCCTCCCTCTACCATTTCACCCTCTCCCACAAACTTTCTAATTCTTTTCTAAATCAGTCAACACTTCTCAAGAACCAACCTGGAATACATTTTACCGCATGTTGGCGACCCCCTGCACTCCCGACAATCAGACCTACTCGACGGACAATCGCGGTCTCACACACACTAATTATATTCTCCGCCGTGGTAAGCAAATTACCGTATACTCATTTGTCAACAAATATTTCACTCAAATATAAACTGAATAGTATTATTAACCGCTCTTACCTCAAATATGGATATCTACCTCCATCTAATTATATCAACATCAGAATAATATTATCACTAGCCGAGCCAGAGATGCGTATTACAAGATTTTTATACCATTATTATTTTAAACTACTTTATGCACCCATACCAAGAAATTATTGTGTTAGATGTACTTACTTTGTAAAACTGCATGACCACTATAAACGAACTCACTTATTGAAGTTATCATTTATATGTATAACTTACCGCCTACTCACTAATATTTATTCGAATACTCCCCATGTCTTTAGCAATATATCACCAGAACTGTAGAGGTCTTCGTACCAAGACTACGACGATCCTTCAAAATACCTTTTCAAACGATTACGATTTAATTGCCCTCACAGAATCATGGCTCACCAAAGGTATCAGAGACGAAGAACTTTTCGATCCTCGATACTATGTATATCGTAGAGACCGCGATTACGCTTCCACCGGTCAGCGTCTTGGCGGTGGTGTAGTGATAGCTATTAAACAGGAGCTGATCAGCGTCGCCAGACCAGAATGGACTTCTTGTGTTGAAGACATTTGGGTCACCATTCGCACCAATACTACACCTCACAGTTTGGTCCATATATGTTGCGTGTACATCCCCGGAGGGACTCAACATCAATATTTAATCGAAAATTTCCTGAACATGTTATCAGACGTAGTATCAAATAACCCCAATGATTCTTTTATTATCTTAGGTGACTTTAATCTTCCTGAAATTTCATGGATCCAAACTACGCCATCTGCTCACTATGCAGCTAGTAATTACTCTACTCACGTTAGTAATTACTTCGTAGACTGTATGCATTTTCTGAACCTCTCTCAATATAACGGTGAACTAAACTCAAGCGGCCATATCCTAGATCTGATTCTGTCAAATCTACTAATCTCCGTCGAATCTAATGACGACCCGCTAGTTCCCGAAGATGAACATCATAAAGCTCTATCCATTAGTGTGCCATTTCAGGAAACTCCTTCATTGACAAATGCGAAAAGAAAAGTTTTTCTATATAATCGTGGAGACTACGATTCAATTAATTTCGCCCTTGAACAAGCTGACTGGGCTTCCATTTTTTCTACCTCTCAAATAGAACCAGCGCTTGACGGTTTCTATACGTTTTTGAAATACCTCATAAATCTTCATATTCCTCATAAACTTTCGTGGAACTCGAAATATCCTCCTTGGTACAGTGCTGCCCTTATTAAGGTAACTAAGGAAAAATCAAAATACTTTAGCAAATATAAAAAACACAAGAACCAGGCTGACTATGACGCATTTTCCCTGCTTCGTAAACGGCACAAAGACTTATGTCGGAAAAGCAAAGCCCGTTTCTTGAGTAATATTGAAAACAATATTTCCTCAAACCCTAAAAACTTCTGGAGCCACGTCAAATCTTCTAACGCATCCCAAGGTGTCCCAAAATGTATGTATTTTGGAGAGCTGAAAGCCATTAATGGAACGGAAATTGCAAATTTATTTTCAAAATATTTCAGTTCAGTTTTCAGTAAACCCTCCGATCCACTTACCCTTGATCCAACTGACGTCGGGAACCATACATCCAATATAAGCAATATTGAGGTGACACGAGAAATCGTCTTAAAATACCTTAAGGAAATTGATATTCGCAAAGGTGCCGGTCCTGACGAAATACCTTCAATCTTTATCAAACAATGTGCACACAATCTAGCCTTACCCCTTTCTTTAATTTTCAATCGTTCCCTAACCGATTGCACTGTCCCTGTTATATGGAAATCTGCTTATGTGTCTCCTATTTTCAAAAATGGCAAAAAAACAGACGTTAAAAACTACAGGCCAATCTCCAAACTTTGTATATTTAACAAAATTTTTGAAAAAATAGTCTATGACCAACTATATTCTGCTCTTAAGCCCAGCCTGAATACGACCCAACACGGTTTCATTAGTGGTAAATCTACAACCACAAATCTTTTAACCTTCACAGAGTACCTGCAGGATAATTTGGATAACAGAATACAAGTGGACACTGTCTATACCGACTATAGTAAGGCGTTTGACAAGGTCTATCATTCAACCTTGTTGAACAAGCTTTTAAAGATTGGTATTCACGGCAATCTTTATCGTTGGCTCTCTTCTTATATCTCCAACCGTAGTCAAATAGTAGTGGTTGCTGGATTTAAATCCGACTCTGTTGCTGTAACATCGGGAGTTCCTCAAGGCAGCCTGTTAGGACCGTTACTATTTAATATCTATATCAATGATATTGGTCACTGCTTTTTACACTCGCAGACCATCCTATATGCAGATGACATGAAAATCTTCTCACCTATAAAATCAATCGAAGACTGTCACAAGCTGCAAAAGGATTTACAACGTTTAAACGCGTATGTTAATGCCCATTGTCTGGAATTAAATATATCCAAATGCTTCATCGTACGCTTTACTAGAAACAAAAACATATTTATACACGAATACTCAATTAATCATCAACCTTTATCTACCAAATCAGAAATTAAGGACCTTGGGGTTATACTTGATAGTAAACTGAATTTCAATAAACATATTGACCACGTAGTCACTAACGCATCTTCTATGCTGGGTTTCATAATCCGTTCCTGTAAACAATTCAAAGACATTGCTACTTTCAAAACACTGTATTTCTCATACGCTCGTAGTATCCTTGAATACGCATCACAAGTGTGGAACCCAGGCTATGCAATACATAAAAATAGAATTGAAAGTGTTCAAAATAGATTTTTAAGGTACCTTAATTTCCGCTCTTTTCGATCTCATATCAGTAATGAAGACTCTGCAAAGTTCTTCAATATACAGACGTTAACTTTCCGAAGAAATGTAGCAGATTTGGTAATGTTATTCAAAATTACACACAATTTAATCGATAGTCCTGATCTTCTTCAACGCCTATTATTCCATGTTCCCAATCGCAACAGCAGACAGTCGCTTACTTTTAATCTCCCTCATTGTAAGACAAATTCCAAACAAAACTCATTTATCTACAGATCCACACACTTTTTTAACTTAAATTATAACCATATTGACATATTTAACTCGACTTTACGCGACATAAAACAAAAACTCAATAATCAACAAAACTCAAACTAGTTCAATTCCTATATATTCCCGTCCTTTGCCTCTTAATCCTTATCCTATATTTCCCCCTCCTCCCCCCCACCCTCCTTTATTTTAATATTTTTAATATTTCCTAACTAAACAAGAAATTAATTTAAGAGAACATCTCTATGCCATTGTACACCATTGTAACACCATTAACTATTCATCAGTGGAAAGTTCATAATTGGCATAATTAATAATATTATTATTGTATCATTATATAATTACAGATTTGCTGTCAACTTTTCCAAATAAATAAATAAATAAATAAATAAACTTATTTCCAATTTATTACATCTTTTGTTTGTCATTTTTTATTATGGTTCGCATTTACAGAATTAAACTTACAATGCAGGTCGATTGGCGCGTTCGGATAAACAGAAGTCCTCGCATTCAGACCATAAAAAAGGTCATGGGATCTCCCAAGAGTATATTTGTTTTGCACATATAAGCTAAAATTTTTCATACTAGGTGGATTAAGAACTATTAAGAAGTATTACTGTATTTAACCTTAGTATTACTCTTATTTATATATCTATATCTGTATCGTTGAAATTACAAAAAACATCAGGCAAAAATCATTTGTAATAATTATATTTTATCTAAAAAATATTTAAATAATCAAATGTCACTTCATTAACGAATACTTCACATAAATTTAACATATCTTATGACGGGTGGTTTTGGAGAATTTGAACAATTCTTCAAATCTTTTAAAGTTAATTTTCAAGTTCTTTTTTGAAGTTCTATTATGGTTTTAGTTCTGTCAAGCAATTAGCCTATAATGATATAATAACAGAACTTGAATAGGACGTTCACAGAACCCGAAAATGAAGGTTGAAATTTGATGAATTGTTCAAATTCTCCGAAACAACCCATCCTTATTCTTTTTTGTTCTCTGTGTGTCTCTTAGGTAGAAATATTTACACTATAATATAATGTTCACAAATAATATTTTTATAATATGTGCCTTAGTTATTGTTATTTGGGTTGACTGTAAGAAATGAAATGTACATAATATAAGCTGTACTTTATATCATTTGTTTATTCTATGTACTTTGTATATTATTACAAAGATTTGTTATTTGAATTATTTTATGTTACTCGTATATTCCATTGGTCACCATTAAACAGGCAGTTGCCTAGTATGGTGATTTAATTCATCATGTATAAATAAATGATTTTAAAAAAATTATTGAATATATAACTAATTTGCTGGTAGGTATGTGCAACATAACAATAAACGGATAGTTTTAATGTTGTCGTTTGACTATAAATTTATACGAGATTATTATAATATTCAGTTATCGACAAGGCAATCAATAAATCACGTCTTTATCAACAGTGTTGTTTGACACAATTAATAAAGGATTCCTATTTTACCAAAATAATCGTCATTCGGTTGGCGCGCCCATAAAGTTACCGCATTTTTTTTATTTTTAATCGATGTGGTAAAATTTTTAAAATTTTTAAATGACTTCGGCAATACAATTTCAGTCAATCCTAGTGTTTTTTTATAAACTTAGTTTGGTTGTGAAAACAGACAATTATTAATTTATTAGTTTGATAAACAAATAGGTTTTATGTAGATTAATTAGCTTTTTGCAAATAACTATCCATTATTAAAAGAAGACTGAGCACGTCAGAAGAAGCACTGATTTTAAATCTTATAGACCAATTAATCAGATTACGCAGAAAACAATTTATTCTCATATAAAATTTTGCATTATACATTATTATGCTGTAAGTGGAAGCTACTTAAAGATATCTTAATCTTTTCATAAAATCAAGGCAATGTTACATTATTTTGTACATGAAACAGAGGTAGAAAATCAACTATGAATATATTTTTATGACTATGACTAGTGTTGTGCGAATATCTTTTTAAAATATAATAAAAATTCGCGTGGTAAGCTATTATTAAAAAACTCTACAAATTAAACTTGATAACAACTTTTATGCGTTCTCTCACAATGAAGCACCCAATATATGAATTGAGAAATCGGAATAACATTTATTTTTTTATTTTGTATGTGAGGCCACACAAGCTGGATCCAGTGAGAATACAGCATCCCCAATCGGGGTATGTTGTGAGGCTGAAGGTAATGGGGGGGGAAGGAGATATGAAAGAGAGAAGTGGGGAAATACCTAGATATTTAGATATGGTCACCAAACACGGCCAAAGCCATTTCAAACAACGTTTCTAATCTGAATGGTGGTCTTACACCAGGGTGATACTGAGAGTATTATCCACTCTGGAACATGCCGTAAATTTACTATATGTTATTTTTAATGTGTAATTTAATAACACAAATTAATACATGTTAAAAATAAGTCTTCTTGAAATTGGGGTAGAAAATCATTAAAAAAAGTCCTCATCTTCTTGTTCTTACCATTTTTAGGGGAAGAAACAGAATTTTATGGCCGAAGTTTTCTTTTTTTCCTAATCTTTCTCATCATTTTTAGATGAGGAAGAAACAGAATTAAAGTGTACGTTTTCTGTTTTTCCTAATCTTTCTTATCATTTGTAGGGGAAGAAACAAAATTAATGTAGAAGTCTTCTGTTTTTCCTAATCTTTCTTGATCAATTTTTATAATCAAATATGATATAAGATTTTCACGGCCAAAAGTATTTTTTTTATTTGTTTTTGGGGTGTTATGCCGTGTTGCGCTAACTCCTTCTTTAGCCAGCGTTTCGGACAGCATTGCAGTGTCCATCATCAGGGCAGATGTGTTATTAACACTAAATAAGGCTAAAATAATAACACATCTGCCCTGATGATGGACACTGCAATGCTGTCCGAAACGTTGGCTAAAGAAGGAGTTGGCGCAACACGGCATAACACCCCAAAAACAAATTAAAAAAATACTTTTGGCCGTGAAAATCTTAAATCATATTTGATTATAAAAATTGATCAAGAAAGATTAGGAAAAACAGAAGACTTCTACATTAATTTTTACTTCTACATTAATCATATTTGATTATAAAAATTGATCACGGCATAACACCCCAAAAACAAGTAACAAAATAAATATTAAAATGTTTCTAATTGTTAGTTAATTCATTGCCTAACTGACAGTCTTGCAATTTTTCCTGCAAGTTTTGATATGGTAACCAGCCACCGAAGATAACATAATCATGTTGATGTATGGCTTTATGAACCTAAAATACGATTAATACGTTAAATCAAGTTAATTATATATTTAGCACCAATAACTCCCAGGCCCGAGACGGTTTTATGTCCATCAGAAGGTCGTGCCACTCGGCATCTCTAATTAAAGCAGTCCGGAGTGGCATGCCTGAGATTTATGCACACCTTCGTCTAGTGGGGCCTCTAAATATATTATTATCTAAACATCTTGAACAATTTATTACTAAGATGTACAGCTTACCTTAAATATACGAGTAACAACTGTGGCGCAATACACAGTGTCCGGAAACTCGAAAACAAATCAGCGAAGAATTACTTGAGCTTAGGTGAAAAATTATGTACTGAGTGTACAGATGACGCTTCTCTGGAGAGCTTTAAATAATAATTATCCCTGTAATGGATTCTCTAAGTTTTAAATGGCTTGGTATGGCGAATAATTTGCGTTTCAGATGGAGTTATCATCAAGCAACTTTACCAATCGAATTTGAACATCGCGAAGAAATTTTTTTCCTCAAGTGCACAATCCCAATACAACATAGTTGAAAATCATGGGTTATTTTCAAACACCATACCGTTAAGTTATAAGGTGATTTTTTTAAAATCTGATCACTATTCAAACGTGTAATTTTAATATTTTCATTCATAATTATTGATTGGAAAAATCACACATTTCGAAACGGTTCTAACTGGCTACAACTACATTATGATATGGAAAATGCCAATGTTTGGCAGAGGGTTGTCGCCCGGCGTGACGTCAACGCCGCCGAATTCGCGAATAAAATCGAACCTTTCGTTTTGGCGGCAAATCGAAAATGGCACATTTTAAATCGCCATAGAAAATTTATTCTTTAACATAAAAATAGATGCATATTCGTATCCAATTTCCTAATTTTAGAATTAAAAAAAGTAAAAATACTCTTTTGACGCTCAGAGCTCACACAAAGCCCCCAATTTTCATTAAACTGTGAACTGAGAAATTGGTATAAAAATCATCACACCCTCTCAATATTTGATTAACGCAATAATTTTGATTCGTAATTTAATTTCAATCATGAGCTGGGAAGCGTTGATTATACTTATTTATTTTTATAAAATAAATACTATTACACATTAGTCATTAAATAGCTCTAAAATGTTGGGTGAACCGGGTAATAAAATAAGTAAGTACCTTCCAGTGATATCCTCAAAGCGGATAATTTTCATTTTTCCTATGAAGATAAATGTAGCATCCTAGATATCAGTGTAAGAGCTCTCCCATAGATAGATATTAGTCTATTAGCTTAACCATAAATGGTGTTAGTTGCTGAGCATTGTAGAGATAGAGTGTATAATAAATAAGGTGGGAACCTCAAGGTCGGGGTCCACATTATTCAATCCGCCTGCTAAATAAGATATCAGAGCCCACTGTCAATCAAGTTAAAAGTCCAAGAGTTTTGTTGAGCCGGAGTTTTATTTAATAAGATAGTTTGTAAGAAAACCCGGAGATACATCAATAAAGCATTCGTCCAAACTCCGGACCAGGAATTTCCGGACTCCGTGTATTAAATTCTTACGACATGATTATTATCGGTATCTACCTAATCGAACTGATGTACTTCTTATTGCATCGTACCTGTCCACTTGATGGCGTCAAATTAGTGAACCCGCCAGAAAAAAAAAATCAAAATATTGTGTTATAAAAATTCCATTTATCGAATTAATTGCTACCTATTTGTGTATATTATTTCTATTGAAAGACGTATCGAATGTCCGCGTACTTTTTCAGGTTAGATTTATGTTCCACTTTTTTTGTACCGATTTATTATTACCGTTGGTGCCATTTCAGAATGAAATCTATATAAAATTCGAATTTATGTAGTGTTTTTATTCATTTATTTAACGCCCAGAGGGCTTTTACGTGTAGGTGGTACAATTTTAATGACAGTTTTGAAACATGAGAAAGAAATATTGAAAATAAAAGAACATAAATTAAAAAAATACAGCGATTTGAATGGCTTACAAAAATATAACTCCCATTTAGGAATAGTGTTTAAATAAGTCTTTTACGTCATCCACAAAATTCGCAAAGTTAATATTAAATATATCGATATCATCTAAGTATTGGTTTCCAATAGTGTGAAACCGTTGTATTGGGGAGTTCGCAATGTAATTGCGCTTATGTGTGTTGCATTGGAATAGTGTATTTTGTCGTGTTGTTATTGTAGGTATTCGTAAGTTTATGAGTTGCAGAAGTTCGCAACAGTCGAATTTAGAGTTTAGAATCTTGAATAAATTTTAACTTTCTTAAATAATTTTTTTTAACGTATGATAGCTGTTACGCCTTCTGAAATTATTATTTTACTGAACACCGTGACAGGAGATTGACAACTTTGGAAAAAAAATTGAATTAGAGAATTTTTGGAATTAATATCTCGTCTTAACCTGTTCCACTATTAGAACGCGATAAGCGGTGCAAGTAGACCCAATTCGGTAGTTTTAGTTAGAGCGTTGGGAGAGTTGGAGGTCAGTTAGAGGTAAAAAAAATCAGAACCTATTTTTTCGCTTCATATCTCATCTAAATATAATACATCAATGCGCAATTTAGACATCATTATATTTATAATTAATGAATACCTGACATCTCCGTGCTTTTAGTATCGTCCTGGTGAAGGGTAATATATCTGAATTGTTATTTTGCGATAATATACAGACTTTATCTTTATTTCTTGACAACTGTGAAACCAAGACGCATACCATGGTAAGTTTTTAGTATTGCAAAACCAGAAAATGAAGTTCCAGTTGCAATATTAAGAGAATATTAAATGAAGACATTATGATACCATTAGGTCAACGGTTTGAACGACAAACTGGACGAACAAGTATTAACGGGATTGGCAAAAATATTGTTTATCTAAAATTATTTCACAAGGTGTCATGTTGCAAAACAGTTTTTTTAAATTGTAAAGTAGCTATGCTTCTTATTCTAATTTAGCGAAATGGAAATAATATCCGTCCGTTGTGATAATATCATCCGTGTAAATAATATCAGTTCGCAGAAAGTAAATACATCGATAGTGACATTTAAAAAAAATGAGAACACAGTTGAATGGTTTTCAATGAATCTTAGGACGGGTTACACAGAATTTGAATAATTCATCAAATTTCAAAGATGTTATTCTAGTTATGTGAAATTCATATTCAAATTGTATATTAAAAGTACCATGAAGAAAACGACCCCATTACGTAATAATAACAAATTTTTCACAGAACTTAAATTTTAACTTTCAAATTTAATGAAATATTCAAATTCTATGAAACAACACGTCCTTAGAGTTTCTTAGATTAGGTGATCTTTTCTTTTACAGATTTTTAAAGATTACAATTTTCAAATACCAAACTAGGCTAATGCCTGTTTTATGGTAGCCATACAAATCATAAAATGGAAAAAAAAAAAACAAAAATAATAATAAAGAGTGTTAAAAAATGTGAAGATACAATATACATTTTTTTTTATTGAATATATAAACACATTACAATAATTTACAAATGTAGATATTTCGAGGCTGATTGCGAAAAAATTAGAAATTTTTAACAAAAAATTGCCCAACTCAATTGAGAAATTATTTCTAGTGTTTGAGTTGGGGAGTGTTGTGAGTCATTATGGTTTATAGGTTGTAAAATTTCACTAGTTGATGTACCTAAAAATTAACAAATAGCTATAAAACTAGATGATAAATTTGATAACACTATATAATTAAGAAAATAAGAAAAATATAACTTAAATAATATAATAGTTATTAAACTTAGAAAAAATAAGATATATAAAAAAAATATAAAAATAAAAAATAAAAGATAAAAAATAAAACATGTATTTAAATTAATTTTTATATAGTTTTAGGACGTCTTAGAAATTCTTTAAAGAATTCTCGCCTCTCAAAAAACAAATATGATATCCGGTACGAAGGATAAAAATTATCGGTCTCCAAGGAAAGAAATATATTAAAATTCTAAAAGGAGTCCACCAATTCGGTTTGCTCCTTCCACGGTATTTTTTGTGAACAATTATAACAATACATTATAGTCTATACCTTTTCCCAAAAGGAAATGTTATACTCGTATGACACGGGGAAGAGAAAAGATATGAGAAGACGGGAAGGTTCAAAAGTAACTGACTATGCAGATAAAACATGGCTTTACCCATATTAAGCCAGGTTTAATGGGAAATGCTTCTCTCAAGGGAGATATTGAGGGTGACTTCCACTCTACGCTATTCAAAATCTATTCAATACATGATTCTCTTCCTCGGACTGGGGATAATGAATCAAGTTGTAAAAAGTAGTTTAGTAAAGCGTGTCTAGAGCTCATTAATCCTGCGATGCAGGAGGTGCGAAACGAAATGATGCAAGCTTTTTATTTGGTCGTTACTGTTTTTACACTGAATAAATAATATCCACTAGAGATGCCTTCCATGTAGATTTGAAAGGAAACCATTATCGCCACTGACTTAATGATGATGAACCCAAGAAACACAGTTCTTTATCTTAAATTTAAGCAAAGAATTTTCAGACTTATGGATTGCGAAACACTCCCAAAGCGCATCTCTTGTGTTCTTCTTTATTTATTTATTATATATGGTTTTCCAATAAGAGGTGTTATTTTGAATAGCCCGCTATTTCGGTAGATGTTACTTTTGAAGCTGTCATTTTTTGACATTTGACAAGTAGAAACTACGTCATTTATAAAAATGGAACGATACACGCTTCAACAACGCATTGAAATTATTAAAATTCACTTGAGTGAATCAAATGCAAATCATTTTGAGTGATGAGGCCCATTTCCACCTCGGTGGCTTCGTCAACAAGCAAAATTGTCGCATCTGGGGCTCAAAAAACCCAAGAGTTATTGTTGAAAAGCCTTTTTATCTTCAACATGTGACTGTTTGGTGCGGTTTGTGGTCCGGCGGAGTCATTGGACCTTACTTTTTTGAAAATGAGGCTGGAGCAACAGTTGCGGTGAATGGATTGCGCTATCGATTAATGAGATTTTATGGCTGGAATTAGATGGTATTGATCTGGACAACGTTTACTTTCAACAAGATGGTGCTACGTGTCACACAAGCAACGAAACCATTGATCTTTTACGATTGAATATCAAAATAACACCTCTTATTGGAAAACCCTGTACATGTTTCGTTATGACGTTTGTCATTTTTCTGGCACTATCAGCTTTGTTCTGCTCCCACCAACCATAGAGCAGGAATTAAAATGACGCTCTTGATTTTTGTACATGACAGGCCGCACTAAGAAAAGTGCGGCAAGTAACAATCCAACCGTCATCGACAAAAGACCGAAGAGAAAAACCACCGTTTTGCTCTCATTATTCGTAGCACATGCTCGCCGATTGTGTTCATTAGCTCATGTGAAAAATACTACTTGAGATTAATCGAACGTTCTTCCCAAGTGCGGGCCCTGTTGGACATCAAACCAAAAAATCACCAACCTGGTTAAGTGCAGAAATCTGGCGATTACAAGTTTCCTGTAACAGAGAAAGGAAAACGCCTTTTTCTGACCCAAATTACGGTGACGCAATGGCATCACAGAATATTTTTTTTATGATAGCTAAATTATTATTTTATATTATATGATGGGCTTTTACATTATATATATTTTACAAAGTTTACTGCATAATACAGTAACGTCAAAAGTTTTTTAATGTTTAGGCTGGCCGCATACATACGTTTTTCGTATTCGATTTCCGAATTCGTTTTCCGTATTCGGACATCCGAATGCACGGAATCAGTAGAAAATACATTAACTGCCGCACACGTTCGTTTTAGTTCGGAACGGAACAAATTCCTTACGCACGTTCCGAATGCGAGCCGGCGCGTTCGGAGAAAACGAATGGAAAAAACCTAATGACGTCATGTGGAACGCAGCTATTGCATACAGTTTGTTTGTGCCGACGCAAACGTACGGAACTTTCCGTTCGTAATACAGTGTTGCAAACGGATCTTGACCTAATATCGCCGTTTCTCATACATAAGGTAGCGTAAAGTAGCCGAATTTGCTGTTAGGTGGGACATGTTTAAAATTGATGTTTTAACGTGAAAATAAAAATTTCGTGGGGGGGGGGCTAGAGAATTTCAAAAAAATAAAATTTGTCCCCAGAAAATAAAAAAAAATTCATGGGGAGGGTGGCTAGAGAATTTCAAGAAAATATAAAATTTGTCCCCAGAAAAATAAATTTCATGGGGGGGGGGGGATGAAGAAAAACGAACGTTTGCGCTAGTCTCACGGAATTCCGAATACGGAAAACGAATTCGAAAATCGAATACGGAAAACGTATGTATGCGGCCAGCCTTAAATAACAAAAAAAAATTAACTTAAACATAGTACATATAATTTTCCATTTAAATGTACATAATGTAAGAAAGGATAAAAAATCAATTAACCAGTTTTAAAAGAGCAGATGGCATAAAAATAATAATACTGGTTGATAATAATTAAGTAAAAGTAATTTACAATAAGACGAATATTAAGAAAAAAATGTAATCTCTTCTACGCGATACTCCCAAGTAATAATATAACGCTATATTTTTTATGTTTTTCAAACACGTCTTGTATAATGATATACATACTTATATTAAATATGTCGATATTTGAGGTGAATTGCTTCCAAGTGCCTTAAAGTTATTATATGTGTTTTTAATTTTTACATCTGTAGCTATGTAATTGTACCGGACGTACCTCCACCGACTTAAATTAATTTTAACAAATCTGAATTTACGCAGAGGCAGTTCCTTTACAAACTCACCTCTGCGCATATTCGAATTTATGCAACAAAATTCTCTCTATAAAATCTGTAATCTTATCTGTTGATTAATAAATAAAACCACGGGGTCAAGCAGTCATCATTATAGACAAAAAACAAAGGCTTGACCCCCCAACACCCTCTTATAAATTAAATACCTATCATCTGTACAAAACATGGAAGATTTGCATAAAATTTTGAAATTGTGCAAACGCAGTTTCCTTTACAAAACTTGCCGTTTGCACAAAATTGAATATTGTGCAAATCTTCCCCTTTTAAATATATGTTTTCTCTCTTAAATATGTAAATTTGCACAAATTAAATATTGTGCAAAGCTGCCTTGTAAAAAATATTTTCTCTCTGTAATATGTGCAAACTCACAAAATATAATTGAATAAAAATGACACGGGCAAAGTGGTTTGAAGAACAGTCAGGACCTAGTCAAAATCGTCCCCTTCCTAGTTACGCAACAACGGCGCTCTCTCCTGTGACAAATTCCGGGAACCCAAAAATAATTCTCGGAATTTGTCGCTAACAAAGGGAGAGCTAGGCCCGTTGGTCCTTTAAAAGGCGGACAACTTGTGCAATTCGGCAGAGAGCCAGCAACCATCGAACGATCAACACCTCTCCAGGACTGCCCTGACTGCCTTCAAGCCTCTTCTGCCCTGGACCTTCACTGCAACCTGGCCTTCTTCTTTCTCCCGGCTCCCTGGTGTTCATCAAGAAGAAACTGTCACAATAGTCGAAGCGTCCCTAGTCAGGGCGCAGGTTCCCCCCTACCTTCCTCCCCCCTGCCTTATACCTTTCTCCCACATTTTCCCCATTTCTCCCTTCCCTATATTTTTTCCCATTTTTCCCCAACATTTTCCCCATTTTTCCCTTTCATAATTTTTCCCCATTTTTTCCATTTTTTCAACATTCTCCCTACTTTTTCCCGACCTTCCCTTCCAAGGCGTCGAAGCGGCCAGCCGGCCACTCCCGCTATATCGTCTGTGCGGCCGGCGACTACAGTGCCGTCCCGTCCCGTACATGGCCTCTTCACGCCTTCACTCCTTCACGCCTTCCAGTGACGTCCCAAGATGCCGTCCCTGCGGAGTGGCCGCGAGGCTTCAGCCTCCACCCCAGATTCACAACCCGACGTGGAGCTGGTGACAGGCCCTCACCCCGCCGGCCCTGCCGGCCCTCACCCTGCCGGTCCTCACCCTGCCGGCCCTGCCGGCCCTGACCCTGCCGGACCTGCCGCCCCACGCGCTGCCAGCCCTGCTGACACTCACTTTGCCGGCCCTGACAGCGCACCGTCCTCCGATGCAGAGGAGGATTCAATCACAACAGAGGACACGGTCAGGCAGCTCCGGAAGGCGAACCGGACAATGAGCAGGCAGCTCGCTGTGCTGCTCGCAGCCCTCCCCACCGCGACGCAGTACCTGCCAGGGGCGGACCCCCCTGGCACCCACCTGGGCGCCTACCCTGGTGCGGCCCCTGGTGCGCATCCTGCCGCCTACCCTGGTGCGGCCCCTGGTGCGCATCCTGCCGCCTACCCTGGTGCGGCCCCTGGTGCGCATCCTGCCGCCTACCCTGGTGCGCACCCTGCCGCCTACCCTGGTGCGCACCCTGCCGCCTACCCTGGTGCGGCCCCTGGTGCGCACCCTCCCGCCTACCCTGGTGCGGCCCCTGGTGCGCATCCTGCCGCCTATCCTGGTGCGGCCCCTGGTGCGCACCCTGCCGCCTACCCTGGTGCGGCCCCTGGTGCGCATCCTGCCGCCTACCCTGGTGCGGCCCCTGGTGCGCACCCTGCCGCCTACCCTGGTGCGGCCCCTGGTGCGCATCCTGCCGCCTACCCTGGTGCGGCCCCTGGTGCGCACCCTGCCGCCTACCCTGGTGCGGCCCCTGGTGCGCACCCTGCCGCCTACCCTGGTGCGCCCCCTGGTGCGCACCCTGCCGCCTACCCTGGCGGGCCCCCTGCTGCGCCCGCTGCTGCGCATCCTGGCGCCTGCCCTGGCGAGCACCCTGGCGCAGCCCCTGGTGCGCACCCTGCCGCCTACCCTGGTGCGGCCCCTGGTGCGCACCCTGCCGCCTACCCTGGCGGGCCCCCTGCTGCGCCCGCTGCTGCGCATCCTGGCGCCTGCCCTGGCGAGCACCCCGGCGCGCCCCCTGGTGCGCATCCCGCTGCCTACCCTGCTGAGCGCCCTGGCGGACCCCCTGCTGCGCCCGCTGCTGCACATCCTGGTGCCTGCCCTGGCGAGCACCCTGGCGCGCCCCCTGGTGCTCATCCCGCCGCCTACCCTGCCGTGCACCCTGGCGGGCCCCCTGCTGCGCCCGCTGCTGCGCATCCTGGCGCCTACCCTGGGGGCGGGCCCCCTGCTGCGCCCGCTGCAGCGCATCCTGGTGCGCACCCTGCCGCCTACCCTGGTGCGCCCCCTGGTGCGCACCCTGCCGCCTACCCTGGCGGGCCCCCTGCTGCGCCCGCTGCTGCGCATCCTGGCGCCTGCCCTGGCGAGCACCCTGGCGCAGCCCCTGGTGCGCACCCTGCCGCCTACCCTGGTGCGGCCCCTGGTGCGCACCCTGCCGCCTACCCTGGCGGGCCCCCTGCTGCGCCCGCTGCTGCGCATCCTGGCGCCTGCCCTGGCGAGCACCCCGGCGCGCCCCCTGGTGCGCATCCCGCTGCCTACCCTGCTGAGCGCCCTGGCGGACCCCCTGCTGCGCCCGCTGCTGCACATCCTGGTGCCTGCCCTGGCGAGCACCCTGGCGCGCCCCTTGGTGCTCATCCCGCCGCCTACCCTGCCGTGCACCCTGGCGGGCCCCCTGCTGCGCCCGCTGCTGCGCATCCTGGCGCCTACCCTGGGGGCGGGCCCCCTGCTGCGCCCGCTGCAGCGCATCCTGGTGCCTACCCTGGCGCACCACCTGCCGGTTACCCTGGCGCCTCATCTCAGAGCTTCTCGCCGCTGTTTCCCCCGCAGCCGACCGCCGATGAGACTGCCCATCACACCAGCGAGTGGGTCCGACAAGGCGCCGACCCGTTCCTGGCACAGCTGAGCACCCTGCTGGCTGACGCCATCCGCTCCACGCGTGCCCAGGACAGCCCTCGTCCCTCAGTAGAGGAGGACCTTCGGATGACCGCCCTCATTGCCCGGCAGTCCACCGCCAAGGACCTCCCCATATTCTCAGGCGACCCCCTCGAATGGCCGGCCTGGATTGCGCAGTACGAGCAATCCACCTCGACCTGCAAGCTCACGCTGAGCGAGAATCTTATAAGATTGCAGCGTGCGCTTAAGGGGAAGGCGAGGGAAAACGTATACTCGCTCCTACTGAACCCGGACCGCGTGCCCGAAATCATTTCGACCCTGGAGGAGCGGTACGGCGGATCGGGTTCGATAGCGAACCTGATGCTGGACAAGGTGAGGAAGCTGCCCTTCCTGTCTGCCGAAGCCACCTTGGAGGAGATTGCTGACTTCTCCGGGACAATCCAGAACCTGGTGGCTTCCCTGCGGGACTTGAGGACGGGAGGCTACCTCACCAACCCCGCCCTGCTGGCCGACATCACTGCCAAGATGCCATGCACATTAAGGATGGCCTGGCTGCTGGAGCTGCGGATGCTGGGGCAAACAACTCAGTCCACCATCCTCCAGTTGGCAGCATTTCTGAGGGGCGTCGCCGGCGTGATCCCGGTCAGCGGGATGGTGGATCCCTTGAGATCCGGCAAAGGGCGCCGGGAACATGTGCTGGCCAACGCTGTGGCCACACCGCCAGAGGGGAAGGCCAACCGCCCACCACCACCCGTAGTGAGAACAATAAACAAAAACAAAGTGAAAAGTGCGTGCGCTCAGTGCGGTGAGCCACACAGAACCCGGGAGTGTCGCGAATTCATTGCGAAATCGCTTTCCCTCCGGTGGGAGACAGTGCGTACTAACAATCTGTGCCGCAAGTGCCTGGAGGCGCACCACTCCAGGGACTGCAAGGAGACAGTGTGGTGTGGTGTGGGTGAGTGCCGCTACCCGCATCATCGGCTGCTCCACCGGGAGACGGTCGCGGAGGTAAACCTTTGACGCCAGACAGTGGACAGCCGCGTGCTGTTAAAAATAGTGCCGGTTGTGTTGCGGGGCCCCACGGACGGGGAAGTGTCAACATTCGCTCTTCTGGATGAGGGATCCACCATCACCCTCATCGACGCTGACACCGCAACGCAGATCGGCGCACGCGGCCCAGTCCACAGTCTGCGGCTGCACGGGGCGAAGGGGATGTGTACCTCCGACGCCCGCTCCCAACGCGTGAAGCTGACGATCCGGGGCGCTGGATTGGAGCCCACCTTCACCATCACCGCCCACACAGTAGCTGACCTGAGCCTGCCGGAGCAGCGCGTTCCTGGAAGACGCGTCACCCCAAAACTCTTGATCGGGCAGGATAATGCCCACCTTATCGTGTCAAGAGAGGTCCGTGAGAATAGCACTACTCGAATAGTGTCACGGACCGCTTTGGGGTGGATCGCCCACGGAGGCTCGAGCCTCAGCAATGACGGGCCAGCTACCACACTGGCCCTCCAGTCGGAGACCGCTGCAGATGCCCGCCTGAGGGAGTTGGTAACATCCAACTTTGCCGTCGACTCCCTCGGCGTCACGTCTGCGGCGAGAGTCAATGCCATGGACACAAAGGCCATGGCATTAATGGCAGAAACCACCCGCCCCCTACCTTCTGGGCGGTGGGAAACTGGCCTCCTGTGGAGACACCCTGACGCCACACTACCCGACAACCGGCAGTGTGCGCTGAAGCGGCTCCAGTCCCTCGAGAAAAAGCTCGCAGCGGACGCAACCCTGGCAGCGGCGTACAATGATAAAATGACGCAGCTTGTCGCCAAAGGCTACGCCAGACGCCTCTCCCCCAATGAGGCGTCGCTCCCTGCCCCACGGAAGTGGTATCTTCCCCACTTCGCCGTCACCAACCCGAACAAGCCAGGGAAGATAAGGGTTGTATTCGACGCCGCCAGCCGATGCCGAGGGACGTCACTTAACGACCAACTGCTCACTGGCCCTGACCTGCTGTCCTCTC
This sequence comes from Hesperophylax consimilis, assembly GCF_061612785.1. Lineage (NCBI taxonomy): Eukaryota > Metazoa > Arthropoda > Insecta > Trichoptera > Limnephilidae > Hesperophylax > Hesperophylax consimilis. The sequence continues at coordinate 10,793,012 of NC_142845.1, forward strand.
TCCTGGGGAACATCCTCCGATTCCGGGAAGGCGGTATAGCCATCGCCGCCGACATCCAGGAGATGTTCCTGAGGATCCAAATCAGGAAAGAGGACCAGTCTTCGCAACTTTACCTGTGGAGGTCGCCGGACCGGCAACAGCCGGACACCTACCAGCTGGCGTCCATGATGTTTGGGGCTACCTGCTCGCCCAGCAGTGCCCAGTACGTGCGGGACAGGGTGGCCGGTCAGTACGAGCACCAGTACCCGGCCGCCGCAGCAGCCATTCGTTCACGGTTTTACATGGACGATTACCTGGACGCAGTGGACAACCCTGACGAGGCTGCTGCCCTAGTCCGAGACGTAAGGGCCCTCCTTGCAAAGGGAGGGTTCCACCTTACGAACTGGGCCTCAAACAGCCTGGACGCCATCGCCGATGTACCCCCTGAAGACCGCGCCACCTCCACGGTAGCTATCAGCAGCGGGAGCAGCGAGACCGAGAGGGTCCTGGGACTGGTGTGGGACCCATCTACCGACCGCTTCATTTACACTTTCCTGGAAGCGGCCAGTCTAGAGGAAGCCACACGGCCTACAAAGCGGCAGCTCCTCTCCATCGTAATGAAGATCTTCGACCCGGTGGGCTTCGTCTCCTGCCTCACCATACGGTCGAAGATCCTACTGCAAGCCGTGTGGCGTTCGAGCGTTGGATGGGACGACCACATCACCTCGGAGCACGCTGAACGCTGGAGGGACTGGATGAGCCTGCTCCAGGAAAGCAGCGTCTCCATCCCACGACGGTCGCTCCGACAGAGGTCAAGCAGCGTGACCCTGCACCTCTTCTGCGACGCCTCGGAGCAAGCTTGCTGTGCCGTCGCCTACTTCGTGGAGGAAGTGCAGGGCACCCTAAAAGCCACCTTCATTGCCAGCAAATGTAAGGTGGCACCTCTCAAGCCGCTATCCATACCCCGCCTTGAGCTGCAGTCCGCACTCATGGCGGCCAGATTGGCCAGAACCATCCGGTTGGAGAGCCAAGCGAGGATAGCTTCAACCATCTTCTGGACGGACTCGACCACAGTGCTGTGCTGGTTACGCACCGATCCGCGCACGTACTCTGCGTTCGTGTCCAACAGGTTGGGCGAAATAGATGAACTCACCTCCATAGCCAATTGGAGGTGGGTTCCCACCAAGCAGAACCCGGCCGACATCGGCACACGGGACTTGGAGCTGCCCGACCTGTCACTCCAAGGAAGATGGTTCAACGGCCCCGCCTTCCTCACCACACCGGAGAGCGACTGGCCAAAGGAGCGCACCCTCACAAAGCCAGACGACCAGACCCTCGAGACCCGGCCCCGACACTACGTCGGGCACATCACCACAGCCGGAGAGGCCCTACCTCTGGTCGAGAGGTTCTCGTCATGGCAACGGCTGATCCGGGCTACAGCGTGGGTGCTACGCTTCATCAGGCGCTGTCGGACGGGCCCAAGCCGACCCCCTGAAGGCTCCTTACGAGCAGACGAGCTGACGGAGGCTGAGCGCAGATGGGTGAGAAGGTCCCAAGAAGACGCCTTCTCCACTGACCTACACACCATTCGTCGCAGCCAGGCGCTACCTGCCGCCAGTCGTCTCGTCAGTTTGGCCCCCTTCCTCGGACCTGATGACGTTTTGCGGATGGGCTCACGGCTGAGGGAGCTCACTGGAAGCACGAGCGTGGCGAAGACCCCCGTGATCTTGGATGGCTCCGATCCGTACGCCCGACTGCTGATCCGCCACTACCATGAAAAGGCGGACCATCCAAGCACGGAGAAAACTGTGGCCGAGATCCGGTGCAGCTTCTTCATCCTGCGCCTCCGTACCATCAGCAGAAAAATCAGCCATGAATGTCCCACCTGCCGCTTACGACGGAGCAAGCCCTCTCCTCCACTGATGGGGGTTCTCCCGCCGACCCGCCTGGCTCACCACGTCCGCCCCTTTACACACTGCGGACTGGACTACTTCGGGCCAATGGAGGTCACCGTCGGCAGACATCGGGAGAAGCGCTATGGAGCCCTATTTACCTGCCTCTCCACCCGCGCCATCCATCTGGAGCTAGCGGTCTCGCTGTCTGCCGACTCGGCCATTATGGCCCTACAACGGATGACCGCCCGAAGAGGTCAGCCCAAGGTGTTGTACTCAGACAACGGGACAAACTTCCGTGGTGCGGACGCGGAAATTCGAGATGCCACGGCAGCCCTGCAGCAGGATGACAGGATGACGGACGCCATGGCTACCAAGGGCATCGAGTGGCGCTTCATCACCCCCCTAAGTCCCCACATGGGGGGAGCCTGGGAAAGGTTGGTGCGCTCGGTAAAACGAGCCCTGAGCGCCACCTTAAAGGAGAGGGCGCCAAGGGAGGAAACCCTGCGCACAGCATTGGCAGAGGCTGAGTTTGTGGTCAACAATCGGCCACTAACTCATGTCTCTGTCGACCCGCGGGACGAAGAGCCCCTCACCCCGAATCATTTCCTCATGGGGTCTGCCGGGAACCGCCCACATCTGTCACTCTACGACAGCAAGGAGGAGGAGGTATGTCTCCGTCGCCAGTGGCGTATCAGCCAACAGCTCGCCGATATGTTCTGGAGGCGGTGGCTCCGTGAGTACCTCCCCACCCTGGGCGCCCGACAGAAGTGGCACCACCCGACTGACCCCCTCAAAGCTGGAGACTTGGTGGTCATCTTAGACCCCGCGCTGCCACGCAACAGCTGGCCGCGCGGACGTATCGTTGAGGCCATCCCAGCTGCCGACGGCCAAGTGAGGACGGCCCGGGTCCAAACAGCCACAGGAACGTACACTCGCCCTGCTGTCAAACTCGCCCTCATCCTCCCCGCACCAGCACCAGCGCCCGCACCGGCACCAGCACCAGCGCCGCCCTCTACAGCACCCGGACCACGGATGCCGCATGGGAGCCACAACCCCCAGCGGCCCAGGGGAACCGGACGTCGAGGACGCCGCCGACCTACACGTCCGGACCGCTAGGCGCAGCCGTGACTGCACCGGGGGGAGAATTGTACCGGACGTACCTCCACCGACTTAAATTAATTTTAACAAATCTGAATTTACGCAGAGGCAGTTCCTTTACAAACTCACCTCTGCGCATATTCGAATTTATGCAACAAAATTCTCTCTATAAAATCTGTAATCTTATCTGTTGATTAATAAATAAAACCACGGGGTCAAGCAGTCATCATTATAGACAAAAAACAAAGGCTTGACCCCCCAACACCCTCTTATAAATTAAATACCTATCATCTGTACAAAACATGGAAGATTTGCATAAAATTTTGAAATTGTGCAAACGCAGTTTCCTTTACAAAACTTGCCGTTTGCACAAAATTGAATATTGTGCAAATCTTCCCCTTTTAAATATATGTTTTCTCTCTTAAATATGTAAATTTGCACAAATTAAATATTGTGCAAAGCTGCCTTGTAAAAAATATTTTCTCTCTGTAATATGTGCAAACTCACAAAATATAATTGAATAAAAATGACACGGGCAAAGTGGTTTGAAGAACAGTCAGGACCTAGTCAAAATCGTCCCCTTCCAAGTTACGCAACAACGGCGCTCTCTCCTGTGACAAATTCCGGGAACCCAAAAATAATTCTCGGAATTTGTCGCTAACAAAGGGAGAGCTAGGCCCGTTGGTCCTTTAAAAGGCGGACAACTTGTGCAATTCGGCAGAGAGCCAGCAACCATCGAACGATCAACACCTCTCCTGGACTGCCCTGACTGCCTTCAAGCCTCTTCTGCCCTGGACCTTCACTGCAACCTGGCCTTCTTCTTTCTCCCGGCTCCCTGGTGTTCATCAAGAAGAAACTGTCACAATAGTCGAAGCGTCCCTAGTCAGGGCGCAGGTTCCCCCCTACCTTCCTCCCCCCTGCCTTATACCTTTCTCCCACATTTTCCCCATTTCTCCCTTCCCTATATTTTTTCCCATTTTTCCCCAACATTTTCCCCATTTTTCCCTTTCATAATTTTTCCCCATTTTTTCCATTTTTTCAACATTCTCCCTACTTTTTCTCGACCTTCCCTTCCAAGGCGTCGAAGCGGCCAGCCGGCCACTCCCGCTATATCGTCTGTGCGGCCGGCGACTACAGTGCCGTCCCGTACAGTACCTGATGATAGTACTTACCCATATTTCTATAAAAATGGTGAAGGCAACTACACGCTTACTTTAAATCAGTGATTGTCAAAGAGGGTGAATTCGCCCCTGGGGGCCCTGAAGAGATCCCCGGAACGGTGGGGCCATTGAGGAGAAGGGAGGTGGCGACAACGTCAATAAGAAAACCACTAATATAAGTTTTTTCTCTAGATATAACGTAATCTCATTTTTGTCTAAATTCAAATTTTTTTCCGACTAGAAACAGACAATTTTTTTGCATAATTTACTCCGAATATCTGAGGAATCGCTGGTTAAAGTTTCATCGAGTACATCCAATTACATGTTTTATAAGTAATGCATCGTCTCAAGAATATATAGGTACTTATTAATAGCCATACAATGAAACAGATACCTTGAATACGATAATATTTATACACAAAATAATAAACAACCAACAAGAACGTTAATGTCTGCTCTTGGAGGCTTGGAGCTAGCAACACGGTATCGCAACTTCATACATAAACACACATTTCATGTCAACCTTAGATTACATATGAGATAGGTGAAAGAGATTAGTTGGAGTTTATTTGTGGTTTGTGATACAACCACAAAAGCGTTCTTGTCTGGCTTGAGTAATCAGCCAGGCCCCGTTTCTTTTGCCGGCCGGAGGAATCCCGCCGGCCCACCGAGCAGGCGCCCGCGCCCACCCAACTGCCTTTATTAAGGCAACCTTTCACGCAAAACACTCAAATAACGCAGATCCACGCTGGCCCCCACAAACCGCCCGCAAGCACCCGAGACGTGCTCTCTTTTTAAGAGGAGTCACAGATCTTCACAGATGACCATGTTCCCGACCCGGATGCTCCCCATTGACCACGAGGACTCCCTGGTCGTGGTACCGCCCGGCGCACATCAAATAGCGCTTCGAAGGAAGACAGGGACCGTGCGCCTTACGATCCCCGCACCACAGCCCCGCCCCGAGGACCCAAGGACCCGGAGACCATCCACCACCACGGCTCCCACGACGCCCGACGCCACCGAGATGACGGAGCCCGTAGCAGGCCCCTCTCGGGCAACAGGACCCAGTCCTGCCCCCACGCGCCCCCCGATAGGCCCAGCGTTGGCCTACGTGGCGCCCCCAAAACCGCAGCAGCCGATGGAGACGGCTGCCCCCCAGGATGGAGGCTGGACGAGGCCGTCCAACCCTGTGAAGCGACCCATGTCCCCACGGGGACCACAACCGCTCCAGTGTGGCGACCGATTTGAAGAGTTGCCCGAGGTAAGCGAAGGCGCCGGCGCGCCGCGTAACAAGCGTGCCAATACTAATTATACTTTCTCCCCCGCAGGTACCGGCAGGAGAGACCGTGTTCCCCCGGTTGTGATGACCCTGGGGAACATGACACACGTGCAGATCACAGCTGCGGTCACCAATGGACTGCGAGCGGAGGCTCGCGGCTTCCACACATTCACGGCCGAAGCCGAAAAAATGAAAAAGGCCGTGATCAAGGGCCTGCCGTGCAAGTGTACCGCTGAGAGTGCAAGGCTTCGAGATTTATTGAGACGATCGAAAGGAAAGATCAGGCGGAGGAACCGCAATATTCGTTCGGCAATCTATGACGTCCACAAGAATCCCCACTCCGAAGTTGAAGTACGCCGAAGCCACGATTATCGAAGTCACCATAGAGGGAAGAGCGCACACCATCATCTCCGTATACTGCACCCAACGTAACCTAGTGAGAGAAGATCTCAATAAATTGCTCAATCTGGGACCAATTGTTGTGATGGGAGGCGATTTGAACGCCAAACACAACTATTGGAATAACTACAGAGGAAATGCGAACGGAAATACGCTCTTTACACACATGCAGACAAATACCTATTCGATAATGGCGCCCGACAGACCTACGTACTACTCGCAACTATCTAGATATCCGAGTACATTGGATATAGTACTCGAGAAAAATGTTAAGACAATATCTCCACTGCGCACATTAGACGAGCTGTCATCGGACCACCTGCCCGTGAGCTTTACTATAGGCGGCACAACTTCAAGGACCCCCAGAAAACAGCGCAATTACAAGGATGCGAACTGGGAAGGATTCAAAAAAGAAGTCAACGAACGAATTCATCTCACTTCGGGAACTCTGCGCTCGCCACAAGAAATCGACGCAGCTACAAGCACTCTCACAGAGATTCTTCAAACAGCACAAAATACACACATTCCTCTAAAAGAAATACACCCATACACGATCAAGCTTCCCGAGTACGTTCTATCGCTCATCAAGGAGAAAAATCGCCTGCGACGCATGTTTCACCGCACACGCGACGAATATTTCAAGACAGCGTACAACTGCCTACAGAGGGAAATCAAGACCGAAATCGCAGAACTCAAGCGCGAACTTTGGGACAAAAAAGTCGCATCACTCACGCCGAAGGATAATTCCCTATGGAAAATGGCTAGCGCGCTTAGACATAAAGATTTCACAATCCCCCCGCTACAGAAATTGAACGGCCCCGGGACGGCGCTTTCGCTACAAGAAAAAGCTGAAACACTCGCCGACGGGTTCGAGAGATCCTACGCCGCTACAGACGGCCTTTCCGACCCGGCTACGGACCGGATCGTAGCTGACTCTCGCTGAAGATATTCACTTTGCTACGCCAAGCGAGATTGCTGTCACAATCAGGCGATTGAGAACAAACAAGGCGCCGGGAAGCGATCAAATTCACAACATTTTACTCAAACATCTCCCTCAAAAAGCCATCATCTACACAAAAAAATTGTTCAATGCCTGCCTCATGACCGGGCATTTTCCCCAGATTTGGAAATCGGCGACCGTGCTGCCTTTCGCAAAGCCAAATAAAGATAGAACGCAGCCGACAAGCTACCGGCCGATTAGCCTATTATCTACGCTGAGCAAGGTATTTGAACAAATTATACTCAACAGGCTTGTCCCACACCACGACGACAACAAAACGTTGCCAGACGAGCAGTTCGGCTTCAGAAAGAGGCACTCCACGACCCATCAACTCACCAGAGTAGCGGAATACATCGCAAGAAAATTTAACGAACATCGCTTCACCGCTGCTGCGCTCATCGACCTAGAGAAGGCATTCGACACCGTATGGATAGACGGGCTCGTGCATAAGCTGCACCGCACTAACACGCCCATATACCTAACGAGACTGATACAGGAATACCTAAAGAATAGATCGTTCAGAGTGTTCATAAGGAACGTGCTATCTTCAATGCGTGAGATTCCGTCGAAAAATTTGAAAAGGCGTGCCGCAAGGAAGTTTACTTGGACCATTTCTCTTCATTCTGTTCACCTACGACATCCCCCGAGACGAGAGATGCAATCTGTCTATCTACGCAGATGACGTCAAACTATACGTTTCCTCGCTGAAAGCGAATATGGCCGCTATTTACCTACAGAGGGCGCTCGACGCGCTCGTAGAGTACTACAAAAAATGGCGCCTGAAACTGAACGAGGCGAAAACTGAAGCCATCATGTTCACGAGAAAACGTGTAAATAGAACACCTGACTTCAACATCGAAATGGGAGGACACAGCATAGAATGGAAAGATGAAGTGACATATCTGGGCCTGACCATGGACTCCCGCCTCAACTGGAAATCTCACCAAGCGAAGATGCACACGCGCACGCGACAAGCGATCGGCATGATGAAGCCAATTTTCAATAGACGGAGTCCGTTACTTCCCAAAACCAAACTCCTCGTCTACTACTCGCTCATTCGTCCGGTACTCTCTTATGCGATTCCTGTATGGAGCAGCATCTCACACACAGACCACAAGAATCTACAGACACTTCAAAATCTCTGCATTAAAATCACATACAACACGAGACTCAGAACAAACTTGAAGAGATTACACGAACGAGAACAAATTCCAACTCTATACGAATTCACACACAGACTGACTGAACGCTTTTACAAATCACTCACACTTAGTAAAAATCCACTAATACGAGACATAGGACAATACAATGCTCCGAGCGACCTGACATTCAGATACACACATAGACTACCAAAACACATCCTCATGGACCATGACCACATATGGCACATACCAGAACTAGACGCGGACGAATAGCGAGCAGTAGGTATTTCCTAAACTCCCGACCTTCTTCCCAAATAAATAATGTTTATATATCTATTTATATATTTATATAATATTTTATAATTTGTATGTATATGAATGTTTATTTTCTATCTTCCCATGAGTATATATTAACATAAAAACAGACACACACACACACATCTCAAAAATGCAGGACATCATATACCGATGTTACTGAAGGCCGCAAACGTTTCAAGTTGACGTTCGGCCGCTCCTTCCTGGGTAAGGTTTTCTGCGATTTTCCTTACTCCCAACGGCAAATGCGGAAGGACTCCAACAAAAGGGCGCAGCCAAAATTTCCTCCCCATTCCCAACACAACACAAACAGACACGTATGTAGTATATGGCCGCTGTAGGTCGCCGCTGGTGCTGATGCTGGATGATGATACATGCAATTTTAGTAGGGTTTTTAGGTAACAAATTTTTTCCCTACCGAGAAAATACAAGGCCTCTAAGTCTATAAAAGCCAGGTAATATTTAAATAAACCCATATGAGGTAAAAATTGTGAGGCGCATATGACGCCGTTCTATTTGTATAAAGAACATTAACTTTAAATTCAGTAAATTTAAATGATTCACCACTTCATGGAATATAAGAATCTAGAAAATGAAAAAAAAAAAAAAAATCCCCAAAAACAAATCACTATAAAACCAACAAGAACATTTATGTACATAATATACAAACTTTCAACAAAATTAAGCTACCAAAAAGGACAAAGCCAATACACGAAATAGTTAACTGTACAAAGTAATACATATTATATTACAACGCGCTACCGGAAACCATAAAGTCTGCACCAATTGCTTTTTTGTAGGAGCCATATCAATAAAAATACATTCAATTCACATTACATTTTCTAAACGTTAGGTCCAATCGACTAATTTCTCGTGGAAAAGTTTGAGAAACTCTGTTATCATCCCTGCAAAAACGTTTCATATTTCATTAACCTTTTAAAACACAACACCGCTGATTACGAAAAACTCTTCCAACGAGTAGCTAGCAAGAAGAATCTAGGTGGCCCGTGTATCGATTTGGCATTTGGTGTAAGTTATTGGCGGTCCCAATGGCGTGCTCTTGCGGTTGTGCCACGGGGTCACGCGTCCGAGTCCCGGCGACTGCAAAAACTAATAAATTGTGTGTGATCTAATTTGAATAATTTATTTGTGATTTGATCTGGTTTGGGAAGCGTGCTCGTAATGCTTTGTTGTTGATCTCGGCGTAACCACACTGACCAGAGTGGTAAATTCCATTGTCCTTATGTAGGTTAAGAGGTGGTTTGTATTATAAATTTTCCATATCTAACGGACTTGGATGAACTTATGTGCATCCCAATAAACAGAAACCGTTAACTGCGAAGTTCATATTATCACACGATGATTTAAATTAGGTACTCACTTAGGTAGCAAATATTCTCAATAAATGATTTTTTATTTTGCATATTTACCAACACATTAATTAATCATGTTTGTATGAATAATATCCCTGCCTGTTATTTTTTTACTTAATTTTTTTTCATATGATATTATTTATCCTTGACAAATTGACATGTTAATGAACTGCTTTGGCAATTTAATTAAGAATAAAAAATATGAATATTACATAAAAATTTCACTTTACTTTTATTCATTAGTGGAATGTGTGATGTATGGTAATAAGTTGAGTATTTAAGCGATAGATGGCGCTAGTAATAAAGCTTACTCCAGAGTCCGACAGATGTCGCTAGAGTGTAACAATTACTTGTGAGATGTGATTGACAGGGAACAAGCTTCTCGAACCAGAGAATTACCAACCCTCGGGTAATGAACGGTGTAGCTAAATCCAGACCTATTATTTGTAACGTAAATAAACACAATTATAAGTAGAACCTTTTACTTTTTAACAAAGAGTTCCCAATACTTAAATCTGCAAAGTAAGGCAGATATAATACCTGGCACAGCCCCTGCATATTTTCTGAATTGTTTGTTGGACAATAATTGATGAAAGTACAACAAGATAATCAATAGGTACTTACTATCTAAATATTTCAATAAACTTGCATCTATTTGGGTACTTATAATAAAGCATTTTTAACGAAATACAAGAAAGGTAAGCGTGAAATCATAATACGGTAAAACGTTGATATAATCTCTGAATAATAATAATATATTTGAATGATTTGTATAGCGCCGTTTTTGTGCAAAATCACCTGAAGGGCGTTGTACAAATATATAATACACTTATACAATGATCTACAAACTATATATGGAGATCATATACAGTACAATACTTACCTGATAGGTCACTTGAGATTAACACTTAATTAACATTAACTAATTGTTTATTGGCGAAATTTAGTTATAGGATTTAGGACATAATTGTAAAATTGTATATAATTGAACTTTCTCTCAGGAATGATATATTTAATTTAAGGGTATGAGCTTAAAAAGGTAAGTTTTTAATGTTCGCCATGAAAACTGTTGGACTTGTTATGGATCTTAGTTCCGGAGGGAGTTTATTCCAAGCCTTCGGCCAAGATCAGAGGCGGATTTGCAGTCTTGGCCGCACTAGGCTCCAGACCATGTAGCCGCCCCTTTCTCAGTACCCATCATATTGACCAGGAGTATCCAAACTTTTCAGTAAGTTCCTAGGGTCAAAACCGTTTTAATTTTCCTGCCATTATCATTCATGGTTCATGGGGTGAGATTTGTCCAGGTCTTGGTGGCGGATTCGTCTGCCCACCTGCTGCGTGGCGGGCCGGATCGAGAGAGAATTGGTGAGGGAGGCCTTTTGACCTTTCCAGCCGGACTATCTTGACCCATCGCCTTGCACCGCAGTTGGAGGGATGTATTCATACTTATGTCACTCCTGGACACACTAATCCCCAGATTCCTACCCACCACTCATACATTTTCCTTTTCAGAACTTCCTATCCTTCCCTTCCTTAAAAAGACCCTCCACACAGCATCACCTACATTCATATCGCATCATATCGCTCGCCGTACATTCCAAATTGGGAAGTATGGCGAGCGATATGCTGAAATACGCCATCCCACGCATATTATAGCTCTGTGTGTGAACACGCTATTATGCATAACAATACCTAACGCGGTTCAGTCACTAGCGCTACTGAATCACGGTAGGGATTGGAAATACGCGAGCGGGCGAGCGACGGAGCATGATAGGTCTGGCGAGGGCGGCTGCGGGGCGTGGGGGCGCGCTGTGTGCTGTGTGTGAACACGCTCTTGCATATCGCTATTTCGTACGTAAAATATTTAGGTACTTAGGAAGTAATTTCTTGTTATCATCTGTGACTTTTTTGTCACGATTGGCCGCCCCTAATATCTGGCCGCCCTAGGCCCGGGCCTACATAGGCCTAAGGGCAAATCCGCCTCTGGCCAAGATGCTCCGAAAGCGCGATCACAAAACTTAGTATTAAGCTTGCGCTTAGGTTCCATCAGTCTGCCTACAGTATAAAACAAAGTCACTATTCGCGTCTGTCTGTTTGTACGCTTAGTTCTGTAAAACGACGCAACGGATTTTGATAGGGTTTTAAATGTAGATGTTTTGTAATCAAGTCGTAAAAAAATATGTTCGGATGTTTACATTGCTAACGCTGGATGAGGTACGTCAAAATAATGTACTGCGGAATTATATATCTTAAAAAGGCCTCACAACCTCGAGCGACGCCGGGTAAACATCAGCTAGTATTATTATAATGTCCGTTTAAGAAAAATGATATGACATGAGTGATGCCCCATGAAATGTCACTGCATTAAATTACACCAAACAGATTTAGCACCGGAGAACGTTTACCGTTATAAAGAAGAAAAACTCGTAAATTTGTAATTGATCGGCGAGAAGTGACCATTTTATAAGAAACCAAATTATATCGCTGAGCTGCCTAAAGAAACCCATAAATAATTCACATTAAAATATTAATTATAAAGGTGAAAATAAAAAATTACAAAGTTACGAGTTTCTTAGTCTACTTTAGGATTAATAATATTTATTAGAAATAGCTTTTATTTCTAACATAATCTGATTTTTATTCATCGAGCTTTTTTATGAAACTAGTTTCTTCCTTAATCAGCGCAGGAATTTTATGTGATATTAAGCGCGACAATTAATTGACAAAACTTGATTTTTTCAAGTGGGAAGAAACAGCGACCTGTTAGAGGAAGGTGCTTCATTAAATGAAATATCTTTTGCAAAATGCCATTTCACATTTAAGATCTATTTTGATGTTGGGATGGCGGAATAATAACCAATATACTGTAATTAACACGATGTTCTCGGATGATAACGGAAATTTTAAATTCATCAAAATATTTAAATTCACTTTTAAAAATTGTTGTCTCGCCGTTTCACCGCAGGGGTAGGTAGAAAGGACAGACCGCCAAACAACTCGGTCTTGGCACACACTTCCTGCTTCACTCGCATTCATACATTGTTTCATACATACACTTCTGTTATTCTGACTCTTAAGCCCCGCATACCCAATTTATACGGATTTATGACAAGTTTCTCGTTGAGTTTTTAAGTTCCAAAATAATATGCTATTTTTGAAGATAATATCCATATATTTGTTATGCCGAAATGTCAATTATATGAAATACCCTCGATAAAAAAATCGTAAAGTAAGCTCCGAAAATTATTTAAAACACGTTTTGTTCTGTTATTTAATACGTTATAGGCATGAAAAAATTCAAAGTGTATCTTTAAATTCAGCCAAAGAATTTGTCGAGAGGTTTTGGCTCTATGTCAAACTAGTAGTATTTTATTAAATATTTTCACCATTTTCGCTATTACACCTTCTAACATTCGTATTTACAAATCTCCCTTCAAAACCATCTGTGAACTCTTACTATGTGGCCTCGACTCAAGTATTTGGTTTACTTGATCATGCCATATCTTCCTTGGGCTTCCCCGATTTCTACCATTCGACTCGCGTTATATATTATCTTTACACTCCTTTCTTCCTTTCGTCCATTCGCTTTATATGGCCAAACTATTTAAACATTCCTTTCTTAATCTTACTCATTACGCTTACATCAAGCCTTTGTTTTTTTTGCAAATGTACTTATTTCTCACATGATCACATTTGATTTTATCACACATATACCGCACTGATTTCGAACGTTTCGAACTACGAAACACTGAATTCAAACTATAGGATCACAAAGCAATGTATTTAAGTATCGCTAAGCGATAACCATTAACCGCTTGACGCCTTTAGAATGGTACAGTGTAAACTGATTGCATTTTTATATGCTGAGGATTACAAAGTGGCAACGCTTTAATTTCAATTTTTTTTTCCTTAAGCATTTAAACATTCCCAGGTTACGAATAAACTGACAAAATTTGAAAATCTCCTACTACCACCACAGTAAGCGAAAAATGTTGCTTGTATTGTGATGGAGGACTTAGCTAGCCGAGGAATTGATGCCAACCCAGCCACTGACCGGACATTTGATATATAAATTCGTCCTGTAATTGAAAGGTTCTAGCTGGTTCCTAATGGAACGACTCGTTTCGTTGATTTTCTTCGGAGAATTGTGTATTTTTGTACGTGATGCTACATTTTCTTTATCCAAAAATCCAATAATTACTTATACAAATCGAAAAAATTACTTTGATACTTATGATTTAGAAATTCACGACTAAAAGTATTATCGTGATATATTTTGGGGTATTATGCCATGTTGCGCTTCATCTATCATTAACCTAAATAAGGGCTCAAGTCGTAGGTGTTTAAAACTTCCCTTTTTTATTATTTTTTTTTTTAATTGGTTACAAACATTATTTAAGTCAAATACAATGCGATGCGTATATAGAAAAACGGAACTATTATGTAATAATATCTACTATGGTCATTACCACATTTTTTAATATATCCAAACTACTGTTGCAAAAGAAATCTAAAACGCTGGGAACATTTGCAACAATCAATAGTTGTTTGTTCATCATTTATCTCGATAGCCATAAGTTAGGTCCTGATATTTTGGGTGGCGAAAGAATCCTTTGGGATTAACGTGATAGCAGGCACATTAAACTAAACTCGTTTAAATTAATACGCTGCTAATGAATTCTCTATGATTTGATTACGATAGGCGCTAAAGGTTATTGAACGGTCTCTCCGTAAAATATTGGATTGATATAACGATTTTATTTTAATAGTTTGGACATATGTATTTCATTATATAAAAGACGACGTGAATTTCCTTTCGCAGAAAATAAATTAAATCTCTAATTATTATTTGTGTCGTTGATCTGACATATTATTTATACCAACGAATTTAAAAAAATATATATTTTTCAACCTATTTAAAAAATAAATAAAATAAATTTCACTGTTCTGCAGTAGACTCGTAGATGCAGAAATGCGGTGTGGTAAATGAGAAAAAGAACCATTCATTGCTTTAAAAGGCTTTGATCGGGTTTGGTGACCAGATATGAATAGAAAGACACTTTCCCACCTTTCCTATCTCCATCTCCTCCCCATTACCTTCAGCCTTACACACACTCCAACTGGGGATGGCGTTGCTTCTGGTTTCAGATGGTTGGGAGCAGTTGGGACGCTTGTGCGGTACTCACAAAATTTTAAAAAGACTTTATGAGCTGTAAATTATATTCCAACTTTTTCAAACAAGACACTGTGAGTATCGATCGCTCCCAATCCGATTGCTATTCGAGCGCCCTACTATCGACCCTTCTGCAATCGGAGTAAAGCTTTCTCCACCCTGCAGATAGTGCAGACTGCAGTCCGAAAAAACTCATATCTGCAACTGCGAAAAACCGCGACTACTCTCATACAAGTACTGAATAAGTTGTTAAGTTCTGGGAATGGCCTCATCTACTTCGTATTCTATCAATATCCACAAATATGAAGGTAGTATTTGAAAATTTTTATTCATTTAAAAGTTTAAGGCGCCATTCCCACCGGTCTGCGCGGGCTGATGTCAGTTTTTTGCTTCAAACTGTCAATTGTTGTCAGTTTGACATATACACTTTTACAATACTGAACATTGGAATTTTAATATCAGATTTACTAGCATTCCGCGCCATCAAGCCTGAGAAAGGGGCTTTTTTATTGATATCGCTACAGACCACATTTCAAAGTACGATTCCGAAATGTCAGTGCGTTCGGGGCTATAGAGCCAAGAAAACGGCTATCAAAGTTCGAAGTTCGAAGTCCTGCATTTGTGCACGTAAGCGTTATGATTTTTTTACAAATATTACTTTTTGCAGATTTGTTATTGATTGAGTTAGAGACCATAATTCTTAGTACGGTTCCACAAATTCATTCTGTTGTGGCGCATTAGAACTTGACAAAACGGCTTCCAAAGTCCGAACCCAAGTCTTGCATCTTTGAGTTGTTTAAAAGGGGTTAGTTATTTTATACTACTCGTATTATAAAAAAATAATACTATACAATGCAGATTATTACATCCACAGTTATTTGTAGTTGCAAAAAAATAGGGGATATTTCCATCTAGCTTTCAAAACAGGAATGAGAAATAAGTTTACATATCATAAATAAAACTTTTCAATAAAATAATAAAACACAGCAGGTGCCCCAAAAGTTTGGTAATTTAGTGGAACTGTAATGGATTTTCATATTTGCCACGGACCACTCTAGTATTTTATAATACACCACTGAGTAAAGTGTGGTAATACTGTACCTATGATATCAACCACATTAAAGTGAACCTGTGATGGATTAACTTTTAATGATTGAATGAAGATTAAAGGGATGAGTCCATACAAGTTCAAAAGCTTCATAAATTATATCAAATTGATTTTTGTTCGCGGTATTTAAAAATCCATCTCTCAAAAAAATTTACTTCTTTTGATGGAACGAGGCGTGGATGGTATTCTGCCTTATAGTAAAAAAAATATTCAGTAAAAATTTCATCGTCAAGTCAAGTAATTTTGTAATGGTTTTTTTTACTATTTCTACTCAGTTTGTTAATTATTGAACTTTTCATCGCCTAGACATTTCTTGCAAACAATTCATCAATAGTTATCTTTCTTACCATTAAAAATAATAATTTCGGTGGTGTGTCTGTGTAATTCCGGTTCAATGGCATCTAGAATTGAGATTTGTTCTGATTTTCAAAATTCAAACTCAATGTCGGAATGTTTCAGACATGCGATAAAGTAGGTACAAAAAATATTTTATTAATTAGTAATTCTTTGTTTGAAATGTGTATTTTTTGTTTAAAGTTTTGACAGATGTTGTAATTCTCCAAGTTCACACAGTTTTCATTCTGAATATCTTTTTTGGGGAGGTGCAACACTATCAGTCGTAGATTCATTATCAAAGGATAACAAATTAATCGTTAAAGATTTAGATAATCAAAATCCCCACAGTAACAAATACTATAGTTGTTATATTTAACTAATTTCAAGTACTAGAGGTTCGACAAATTTACACAAAAACAATTTTAATTCATCTCTTTAAAAACAAAACAAGTAAATTTTACAAAACACATGAAACACACTGCTTAAAGCGAACGACCTCTTACAAATACCTAGAACAAATACATGAAACACACTGCTTAAAGCGAACGACCTCATACAAATCCCTAGAACAAACGCATGAAACACACTGCTTACAGCGAACAGACTTTTACAAATACCTAAAACAAACACATGAAACACATTGCTTAAAACGAACGGACTTTTACAAATACCTAAAACAAACACATGAAACACACTGCTTAAAACGAACGGACTTTTACAAATACTTAAAACAAATAAATGAAACACACTGCTTAAAGCGAACGAACTCTTACAAATACCTAAAATAAACATTTGGACAGAGAAATATCAAATACACTGCGACTAAAATATACAAAGATCTACCCGACAAAACAAGACAATTAAAAAAAAACCTTAACAAATTAAAAAAAAACTTGACTTAACATTGAATCATCAACAAAGGTCGTGCAATAATTAGTCACCTCGCCCAAATCAAAATTTGAAGTTTTCTAATATCTTTATTGATACCAGTACCAATCAGATTTAAGTCTGTCAAATATTTTTGCTTCCAATTTAACAAAAAATGTACATACCGAAATTAACCTTATCGACAAATGTACTTACTGCTATAAAAAAATATTTGTTAACTAGCCTATTTCGACAGAAAGTATCCCTAGTGAGATAGGTACAGTAAAAAATATATGTAAACCCTACTTATATAGACGTACCTAATAAATAAATGATTTCCACCTTGTTTACAAGATACCATCTATTCTGTATCTACTTACCTATAAAAGATCTAATGATACGAAAATAAAAACATCTAAGTATTGAAATGGCTGAACCTAATTACCCCACGCAATAAACAGTGTTGTAGTTCGGTTGGTGGTCTGATAATATTAATTATCTTTTAATAACCATGTAAAGTTCGTTTTAATTAAACTCGTACTGAGTCCACGTAGCGATAGGTGCTATCGCTTTGGTATGATCTCATTTAGATGGAAACAATATACACGTGCAATTGGCAGGGAAATCATTATTCCGTTTCGTCGATTTATTGGGAGATGAAAGGAGGCGGCGAGAAGAGATGTGAATAATGAAACACTGCAGTAATTAATTAATATTCAATGGTGTAAATTACAGTGGAGGCTCGTACCAAGGAGCCTTGGAGCTAAGCACTCCGTAAATTTCGGTCAATCTAAAAATAATAACTACCAACCAATAATAATACCACGAAAAATCAAAGCAAATATCATTAAGTAATTAAACCGGCTCGAATTTTAGTTCTTTATATCACGTGTCCATAAGTCACGTGGTGCGAGCGCATTCCATATCGCTCACCAAAAAATGTCGCCCGGCAACATCGATACATACAATAATATAATTATTAAGTTCTGCAAGTATTTTTTTTTTTTTTATTGTTACAGCTGTATCGGCTTTCAAGGCCATTTTCAAACTGTGGTTTTAACCACGTTTAGACGACTTATTTATATGATTCTATTTTATCCCTTCCCAATTTAAAATGATTTATTACCGGTTAAATCAGTTTAACTTGAAAGCAGAAACAGCAGTAACAATAAAAAATCCAAAAATACTTGCAAAACTTAATAATTATATTATTAAATTTGATTTCAATAAAAAAATTTAAAATAAAGAAAAACAATGAATAAATACCCCAAGACATGATACATTTATTTGGCGTGCCGAGATGGCACCACTATAGTTCACAGTTTGCATTCGGTTAATTCCAGCAAGTCGGTCTAGGTTTCTGAATTACCAGTATTCTGTACCCGGCGTAGGAGTACAGTGGACATACTGACAATGTTTTTAGCCCACAATCCATTTTCTAATTACAAGCCGCCACTGGTAAGGTTCAATTGATAAGTTTCTCACGGTCGCGGGTCGGTTTCACCAATCAAACTGAGCGACAGCTAGGCGATTGGCAATTTGGTTATGTGGCACCATCGTGGCTGGGCGTATTAGACTTAGTGGTAAAATAAAATTTATGCAATTCTTTTATACGGACCTCCGCCTGTTTTCAACTTTTGCAGGTCAAAATCGAAACTTTTTCGAAGGTGTGATAACACTATCCAGCCTATGCAATTTAAAATCCAAAATATGTAAAAAAATGTTCTCAAAATTAAAAGGATTTCTGTGAAGTTCGAATTTAACATTTACCAACTGTCATAGGGTACAGATTTTAACAAGTCTGCAGTCAATTAAAATATGTCATATAAAAATAAAATTGGTACTTGGTTACTTTTTAATTGGTTGATCAATCTGAAAATAAAAATAAAATTAACGGTTTTATCCGTTTCGTGTTTAACGTGATATTCAATTTCGTGTAAATTGATCTTAGCCCACTATTTGAAGCGTCTAGTTTTAAAGCTGCACACGCTTCAAAAACTAACAAGTTACAATTTTTTTTGTGATTGAGTGATAAAAATAAATTGCCAAAAACCAGTAGCTAATTTTGTCTATTGGAGAATTAGATAGTTCATTTCTTGATTTATGAATAAAATAACATATCAATGTTTATTTTCCATTTTTATTGGGGGCTTATATTTCTTTGATAAACGACATAATTAATTCACGTCAATTTTGTTCACAAGTTTTTATGTATATTTCACATATAGTGATTTAAATTCAGCTATTTTATTGTCGGTCGTGAAATTTGACGAGTGATTTAATTAATAAAATCTATATACCAATAGCAATTTTAACGCTTAAAATTATATTTTATATGACCATACCAAAGTCCAAAATACCCGGATCTAGTGAAACGATGATATTCCTGATTCAGTATTTAAAGCCAGTGGAAATTAATATAAAATATAGGATAACAGTTATTTTGTATTTAAATATAGTGAAAAACGTTTCAAGATACAAAGAGTCCAATTTTCGAGAGAGAGTCTTATTTTGAACACACGACCTCTGGGTCTTTTTTTAGTTATTTATTAAGTTAAAAGAAATACATATTTTGCTTTGTTAATTTAAGTGTACATTGATTAAAACAAAAATAATATATTTATTAATAATTATGGTTTACTACCTAAGTAACATATTTTTCTTAAGTAAGAGCATTTTGGTTTTGCTCATTGATCTTGAGGGCAAACAGTTTTTTCTTAAATATATTTATTCTATTTACGTTTGTCAGGCTATCAGGAAGGTGATTATATATGTGTACACCCTCATGGCCTATGTTTCTTTTACCACACTCTGTCTTTGCTGAATTTGTGTATAATTTATTATGTTGTCTTGTGTGGTGGTCATTGGTCATGTACTTGTGATGTTTTCATAAATGAAGTATTTGTGTGTATGAGGCCATTTTGGATTTTGTGAATTAATAGGCTTATTTTGTATTCGTAAAGTTTTCTAATTTTAAGTAAGTTAGTTTCTTGGTATACTCTTTTGGTGGGGGTATCTGGTCTATAGTTAAAAAGTTTTTTTATAACTTTATTTTGTATTATTTGAATTTCGTTTAGATATGTGATGTTTGTGTTTCCCCATATTTCTATGAGATAATTTAGATGGGATTGAATTAAACTAAATTATAATCCCCTCTCTACTTGTATTGGTAGAAGATGGGCTATTCCTCCAAATTCACCAATTAGTGGGATAATTTTTTCTTTTACTTTTTGTATGTGGTGTTTAAAAGATAAGTGTTTATCGATATGAAGTCCCAGGTATTTTTCACTATCTGAAATTCGTAGGTTTTTTCCTTCTATTTGCAAAGGTTTATGAGACGGTATAACGGGCCCAGGAGCTTATCTTCATATACGTATTTAATATCCTAACGGCCTTCGTGGTCGAGGAGTAAAGCTCTCGTCTAGCAATCCAGAGACCACGAGTTCAAATCCCGGCGTGCGCAAGTAAATTATTATTTCACAAATTATTAGTTTAAAATAATATAAGGTATATTTAAGGCACGTTCTCCAGAGTGGAAGATACTCTCAGTATCGCCGCGGTGTAAGACCACCATTAAGAATTTAAACGTTGCTCTAAATGTGTTTAGCCGTGTTTGGTGACCAGATCTGAATATCCGTCTCCTCCCCACTACCTTCAACCTCACAACATACCCCAATTGGGGATCCCATAGTCTCACTAGCTCCAGTCGGTTAGGAGCAACTGGGACTCTGGAATATTTTTCTCTTAAAGTTACATGTGCGCTTTTCATCCGAGACGCTTCATTTATTTGTTTTTTGTAACATTAAACCAAAACCGCTAGAATCAATCAAAAGGCCATAAAGTGTTAAACAAGGGCAATGTCACAATTAATCACCATCCTTTAGAGATCAAATTTGATGAGCTTTTTCCAGGGGGGCTAATGCCCATAGACTCAATGGGCTGTATTAGATGTTCTGGAACTTTCCTAATGAGAAATTCACGAAAACACGATTCGCGGTTCAGACAGCAAATCAAAGAATAAAAAATCACTAAATGATAAATGTGTCTAATGTCTTCTTACCGTTGAAGTATATTATTCTAGGTGGTCCCTGCATGACTAAACCTGACTAAAATAGAATAAAAGAGTTTCTCTCCTCCTGTTAACACCCCTAAAGTCTCAACATTTTGCAAGGTACACTTCCCTTAGGAGAACCGTCAGAAAATAAATTCCGCGGAAAATATTTTTGTATTACATTTGATTCCAGATAAATTTGCTATATTTTAACTATTTCAAAATAAAATACAATTATAAGGACTGAATCAGATTTCAATGTGCAATTAAAAATATGAAATTTTTTAACGCAAACAAATAGAGAGTTTTTAATGTTCTTACCGATGGTTTTTATCGTGTAAACTGTAATTACTTGCTTTACGCCAAACTAAAAAACACATTCAATTAGTATTATAAAAGCTGTGTTCACATCTCTCGTTTTTTTTTCATTTTTCGTTTAATATAAAAAAAAAAAAATTAAATTTGTTCCAAAAATATTTTTCAGATGCAATTTTTTTTTCTTATAATTATGTCAAAGAAGTGGGAGGGTTTATGGTATTTTTTATTCCGAACGCGTCGTATTCTCTTTCTAACACTGTTTAAATCATATTTTTCACAGTAATTTCAAAATGAGATAGCTTAACTTATATAAAATCGTGCCAGACTGGGAGCTTTCAAAAAGTAGAGTCGGTTGTTTCTTGTCTGAAGAATATCTCTTAAAATTTCCAAAGTTGTTAAATATTGAAACAATCAACAACTCCATAACATTTAAAACAGATTATCATAAATTCGGTGTTTTGTTTTGGTTTAACCATGAATTAATCTAATTTCTATCATGTATTTTTTTTGTTCATCGACTATTTTCTATAAATATTATAGAAACGCTTTGAAATCGCGTTTCGATTTTCCCAGAACTTAGAATATACATTTTCAATATCAAAACAAAAACGACATACCAAAACGCTTCCATGGCAACAGTGGCAACTCAACACACTATTGAGAAAGAAGATAAAGTTATAAAAAAATAGCTTAAATAGGTTACGTTAGGTTAGGTATACATGCCAAGTTTTATTTTAATCACTTTTCGAAAGTGTGTTGAATTGCCATTGTCCCGAGTTTCCGTGGAATCAATAAAACTTGTTTTCAGAATCGGCATTTAATTATTTAATTGTTGAATACATTTGATGCAATAAAATTATCAGATTTTTCAGATTTTAGCCAAATAATGCAATAGTGTATCAAAATATGCACAGTGGATAATGGACATATATCAAACATAAAACCTATATTGTGCGTCGAGGATAAGCTAGAATACATCAGGTGTGAACACAATATTGTGTGTCGAGGATAAGGTGAAATACGTCAGGTGTGAACACAATATTGTGCGACGAGGATATGCTGTAATACGTCTGGTGTGAACACAACATTGTGCGCCGAGGATATGCTGTAATACGTCTGGTGTGAACACAATATTGTGTGTCGAGGATATGCTGTAATACGTCTGGTGTGAACACAACATTGTGCGTCGAGGATATGCTGTAATACGTTTGGTGTGAACACAACATTGTGCGTCGAGGATAAGCTGCAATACTTCAGGAGTAAACACAATATTGAGCGTCGAGGATTAGCTGAAATATGTCAGGTGTGAACACAATATTGTGCGTCAAGTATAAGCTGAAATACGTCAAGTGTGAACACAATACTCTGCGTCGAGGATAAGTTATTATATTACGTAAGCTATACGCTATACGTTAGGTGTAAAAACAATATAATGGCCCTAAATAGACAGTAGGTAGGAGCAATTTTAAGAACATGGCAATTGAATAAAAACATATGATTCTTAAGTTTAGGTATCAATGCGCACTTGAATTAAAATAACACTAATACCTACATGATATTTTTAAATGCGCTATATTTTGAATAGTTTCTTATAAAATTTTAGTTTTAATAATAATTAATAATTACATTTATTTAGCGCAGTTTTGTGTTATTTTATTTCAATTGCACTTTACTACATAAAATTACAAATAAATATAGTTATTTTTAGAATAACTTAATGAGTGAAACCTCAAATTGTATTATTCAATGATTGAAGACAATATTAGCAATTCTAAAACGTAAATTTGAAACAGAAAAGGATACGGTAAAAATATACGATCATGCAAAAAGATAGCAGCCAATAAACTTCTTATTCGAAACATTATACATTTAAATATGACTGAAGGAGACAGGGTCCCATTAGCTCAGTTGATAGAGCGGTTCCCCGGCAAGGCAAGGGTCCTAGGATCAAGTCCTAGATCCTAGATGCGACCGTATCTTTTTCTGAATTTTCTGTTTCTAATATTTGTTTATGAATCGCCAGTATTATCTTCAATAATTAAATATTAAAAGTAAAAAAATTGTGTTCAGTGGTCCTAAAATTTCCCCTACCGTGCGCTTTACATATGTAATATACATAAAATAATAAAACACAAAATTAACAGTATATATAGGGTGTATCGGCACGTACCCGACAAACTTTAACCAGCTATTCCTTAGCACATTTGGAGTAAAAAATGTTATGGGCGCTTTGCCGCCCGGTAACATTTTTTTTAATAAAAAAATTATTATTTATATTTTCACCACATGTCACCAATGTTTTATCCTTTGTCAAAGTTTGAAAACCCATCTGGCAATATTTTGTTCGAATTTCGTTGAATAATGTACGTACTTACCTACGTTGGCGCGCTTTTACAATCACAACGAAATGGCACGGCACCATTCGTCTCATTTTTAACTATTATTATTTAGTGTGTACGAAAGAGCGAGGACACTTTTTGACACATTTGCTGTTGAACACGAGAAACAATGCAAATGACAGTGACGGAGTGTGAATTTTTTATTTATTTTTTGTTTTTAATGGAAAAAAAATGTTACCGGACAGCAAAGCGCCCATTACATTTTTTACTCCAAATGTGCTTAGGAATAGCTGGTTAAAGTTAGTCGGGTACGTGCCGATACACCCTGTATACAAAGCAATGACAAGAGAACAAAAATCAACATTAACAGCGCACAGGACAATAATAATAACTAAAACGATATAACAAAATGTTCAGACAAAATATATTATTATTTTTCATTAAAGGTAAACTTATGTTTACAAGATAAGGTTTTATACAAAGCACAAAAGATTACACACTATTATATGCAAACATTATTAGCCAAATTGTAAAAAATTTCCGAAAAAAAAAATGCCCCAGGAATTGAACCTGCACCTTCTGATTGCCGGTCAGGTTTTAAAGCACGGAACCACTGTGTAACGTCAGCTTATTTCTAAGCGCCAAATCACTCAATAAATACTAGTATTTTATTCAAGAACTTTGGCTTTTTTGATTTTTTTCCCTTGAAAATAACCAACTTTATGTTTGTAGGAAAGGTATTGTTAAATACTAATCTTCTTACTAGGTGGCGTCGAGATATCTTCATTTAATGATGAAATATTTTGACTTGTCAAATATTATTATTTTTTAATTAAAGGTAAAATTATGTTTACAACACTTCTATGCAAAGCACAAAGGATAACAAATAATTATAAGCAATAGTAATTAGCCTGAAACACAATATTATTCACTGAAGTTCTAACATTATTTTCTATGCATAAATACACGGTTAATTGATACAACAAAGTCGCGCAATGTATTTAATTTCACGCACATTGTGTAACACCTCTCACAAGGAACAGAAATAGTTTTCAGACTTTGTCTTGAGCTATTGAGCTATTCTGTCACTAGTTATCTTGTGCATTCAATATCAAAGCTTCGTTCTGAAGATAAACGCAGTAATTATTATAAAGTTTAGTGTTAAACTAAAATCACGACTTCGCTCCGGTTAAAGAGCGTGTTATTGTAATCCTACGAATGTTAGAATGGACGAAAAATATTGACGCATTTCATCTCTGTTATAGTGTAATTTGGAAAAAAGTTTAAGTATCCAATGCGAAGAAGCAAAGCGTGGAAAAGAAGATAAATAGCAAAAAATCTAAAATACTGTAAATCTGATGTTCACAAAAAAGTTTGTTCTTGATGGTTCTTTTTTAAAATCTCCGTATGATTGACTTATATTTGTTTCAATATAACGGTTTCGAGTTTATTATACGTAGCTAATACGACTTATTTGTAAATGACTTAAATTCCTTACGATAAATTATTATGTAGGTAATTTGTAACCACTTCTCGGAACTAGAATACAAGAAACTACCTATATCTATAACTACCTATAATCCAAATATGATTTAAGATTTTCACGGCCAAAAGTATTTTTGTTATTTGTTTTTGGGGTGTTATGCCGTGAGGCGCTAACTTCTTCTTTAGCCAACGTTTCGGACAGCATTGCAGTGTCCATCATCACTGACACTGCAATGCTGTCCGAAACGTTGGCTAAAGAAGGAGTTAGCGCAACACGGCATAACACCCCAAAAACAAATAACAAAAATACCTATAATTCGACTGTTGCGAACTTCTGCAACTCGTGAACTTACGAATACCTACAATAACAACACGACAAAATACACTATTCCACTGCAATACACAAAAGCGCAATTACATTGCGAACTCCCCAATACAACGGTTTCACCCTATGGGAAATTAATACTTAGGTGATGTCGATGTATTTAATATTAACTTTGCGAATTTTGTGAATCACGTAAAAGACTTATTTCAACACTATTCCTATTACTATTCACTAATTATATATTATTTTTTAATTTCTTATATTTATATTTTATTATTTCTTTCTTATGTTTCAAAACTGTCATTAAAATTTTACCACCTACTTGTAAAAGCCTTCTAGGCGATAAATAAATAAATAAATAAAAATAAAATATATCCCAACTTTCCCCCACTTTCTTCAGCATCCTGACATTAGGGAATTTGGGATGCTTGTGTATAGCTACATTAAAAATTGCTGTATAGCGGGCAATGAAAATATATTATATGCTTTATTATTAACACGGATAGATGAATTAATAAAAAACTTATTTTAGGATTTGAGACCAAATTACTCAACTAAATACTGAATAATAAAAAAAAAAATCAGAATGTTTTAAAATCTTTTACGGATGTTATTTATTTGTATTTTAATTTTTTACACAATAAAGACCATTAAAGAAATCAATCTTCCAGAATTTTAGATGCAACTTTCGCATTATTTGTTATTGTGAATTCCCTTGTCGAGCCGTCGGATAATAATAATTCGGTCGGCGATTTGACATATCGCTATACAAATTCTTTTTCTCTGCATAAAGAGAAAATTTAAAAAATGCAAATACTGCAAAATAAAGCAATGCGAATAATACTTATAATAATAATACTTAAGCGCAACATATACACACGGATAAGAGACATGTTAAAGGAGCTGAATATTTTGACGGTGAAGCAAACTGTGTATTTGAATGTAGTTATTTTTATACATAAAATTAACATAGGGATGATGTCTAAGGAACTGAAAAGAAAAATAAATTACAATAACGAGATACACGGACACGGGACGAGAAATTCTAAGCAAATTAGATTGCCAACAAGAAAAAAAACAAGCACCCAAAAATCTCTGATGTACCAGGCCGTTCAACTCTATAACAAAATCTCGAAGGAAATTGCTGTGATAGAAAATATTAATAAGTTCAAAAATTAATTAAGAAAATATGTCTATCTCAATTATTAATGTTTCTTTTTTGTGACTTTATTGAAATATTTAAAGAAAGATTATGTTTGCCAAACAATGTACGTGTTTATATGTTTATAAAACTATTAGAACACGAAGATGTGAGCTAACTTAAGATTAATAAATAAATAAATATCGGGTTCTGCAAGTCGGACCGACTTAGACGTTAGAGCGTTGTCCCGGTAAGACAAAGGTCATGGGTTCGATCCCCAGTTGCGAATATTATCTTTTTTTTCTGTTTGTAAAAAACTTTGCATTTTCCTTAGTATATAGCAGACAGAAAAAAATGTGCAATTTTCGTGACGCTGTTCAAGAAATTAGCTACTTAAAATTCCTTCAGCACACGAATATTCTGCATCACAGTTTGTTTGAATTTCTGAATCCTAAAAGGGTCGAGAAGATGCACCAAATGGCATTTTGTTGACTAGGAGAGATGAGGTGATTTTGCACAAAAACGGCGCTACATAAATCATCCAAATATTATTATTAATTCAGGCTAGATATGATGGACTCGTCGAACGTAACAGCGGTGCTGCCAAGGTCTGTTGAGGAATCTGAGGATATTGTGTCAGCGCTTTATTAGCAGCAGACACATACCTGGACGGATGACAAACCTTGGTGGATCCTCTCGCTGCAGCAGCTGGTCTAGTTTCTTCACCACCTAGGATTCTTGCTGCACAGTCTCCATCTTCTATCTTCATATCACCTGTTCCTGTTCTTCATTTTACTTAACTTAACTTTATTTTTGTAATATTTATATTTTTTGTAATACCTGCATCAATTGTGAAGCGCCCCTGAGGTGATATCTCACAAAAGCGACGCTATACAAATTGTCCAACAAATTAATTATTTAATAACATACTTCTACTATCTCTTTTTCTATAGCGCACAGCGACAATTACCAGGAAACAGAAAGCAGAAATTGTTCAAATTTTCAGTGTTTTATAAATTATAACATTGAATTTCAAGCGTATATTTAACTGGGGACAAATTTGCGCGATTTCATCTATTTGCATAATACAAAAACAATATGGGAAAGAATGATTTACAACAAACCCATTCCGCAATCGAAGTCTTATTTATGACCTTATGATATGGAGTTATTAAATTTCTTACTGCTGAGACCAATCTTAATATCATACACCAACCATTAGTAACATGAATTATTTCCGTTACAACCATTTGAAAGGAATTTCGCCCAGGGAAATAGCTCAGGTGTGATGATCATCGTGTTTTTTATACTACAATGGTTGTTAAACAGCATCAGTAAAATAGTTCAATCCCATTTCTACATGGTAAATGATCTGGTAACAAATAAGATCCCGCTGCTGACCACAAGTGGAACAAGCTAACGCTAATGCCATCGCAAAGGTGTCTTGGAATTATTGCCCGTATTGGGATTATCAAATGATTGGCTTTAGGGTTATAATTATTATTGTTCGTGGGTTGTAAAAAAAAAATATATACTATCCTACTTGTGGGTATATGAATATAGAATAACTTACATAGTGTTACGTCATATGATTAGAAAATTATTATTAGACCTAACTCTAATGTACCCTTTACCAGAATGCAGATAAAATCATTTCACCCCTGACTAACTTAACTTACTAACTAACTTTCAACAAAAATTTAGAAATGTCGTAACTTTAAACAAAAATGTAGATATATCGTAACATTAAACCAAAATTTATAAAAATCGTTATTTTAAACAAAAATGTAGAAATATAGTAACTTTAAACAAAAATGTATATATATCGTAACTTTAATCAATAATGTAGATATATCGTAACATTAAACAAAAATGTAGAAAAATCATAACTTTAAACAAAACAAAAATGTAGAAATATCGTAACTTTAAACAAAAATGTATATACAGGGTGTCCGGAAACTCGTAGTACAAGCGGGAAACTGGTGAATCTACATCACATTTGGAGTCGATTTTTTTTTGATTTGAGCTTTCGTTATCGAGTAAATCGAGTTAGAAGTTGATTTATTTTTTTTATTTTTTTAATCAAATTCTTATACATTATTACTGAAGATCAAAGTACCCAACTAATTAAAACTATTTGAAAGTAAAACAAATGAAGAAACTCGGATTTGAAGCATTATTTTGAAATCACCCTTCATTTAATCCGGTGTAATCATAAAATATTTCTGCTCTGCAGGGTTAAAACATCTGTTGTTTAACCCTAAACACCAGAAAAAACTTTAACCCTAAAATAGATGAAAAATATTTTTTTTTGTTTTTTTTTTTTTTTTTTGTGAAAATGCTCAAATCAAAAAACTTTATGTTTTTTTGGGTTCCCCATGTGGTGTAGATTCTCCAGTTTCCCGCTTGTACTACGAGTTTCCGGACACCGTGTATATCGTAACTTTAATCAAAAATGTAAGTAGATATATCGTAACATTAAACAAAAATTTAGAAAAATCGTAGCTTTAAACAAAAATGTAGAAAAATCGTAACATTAAACAAAAATGTAGAAAAATCGTAACTTTAAACAAAAATGTCGAAATATCGTAACTTTAAATAAAAATGTAGAAATATCATAACTTTAAACAAAATTTTAAAAGCAAGTAGGTGTATTTTTACCATCCACTTGCACTATCTAATTGTCAATTACATTAACGAACGTAGATCAATAATCTAAACATCGATTCAAAGTACAATTATTTCATAATATTTTTAAAAATAGGTACATTAGTCAACAAATGCAGGACGACGCGGCAGACTGATAAATACCAACCGTGTGTCTTTTAGACGTAGACAGATACGTGTGTATTTTTACTGCAGGTACCTATAAAGTTATTAAGGAACATTATGTTTATGATTACAAGAATTAAATTTGTTTATGTAATTTCCTCTAATGGTCATGGATGTTTTGCGAGCCTGAAACAAAGCATTATAATTTATTATAATGGCCTAGTCCTAGTGTAATCAAATTTTGCTATTTTTACAAGAGTAATGAGCCATGTATTCGCTTTGACCCTTGCGCTAAAGCAATATTTCACCTGCAAATATTCAAGACGTTTTGTTTTGCTTGTGAAATTTAAGTAGGCAGGTACCTGCTTCTCCTAATGCTATACACTTTGACAAATTACCGGGTAAAACACAGCATTGTTCGTTTTACGAAATATAATGGCGTCACGCAGTCATTTTGGTCTGTTGTTTCATCTGTATGTATACTAGTGAGCCCGGGCAGAAGTTATCCTGCCACAGACCGCCTTCTATGTGAGTTAAAATTTGTGAATGTATTTATTTTTGGATGAGAAATCTGAAAAATTTTTTGTCTAAAATCGGGTCCAAAACTATCCTTTATTTCAAGTTGGAACCAACCATACACATTCACAAAATTTCATTGAAATCGGTTTGGCGGTTTCAGAGATTAGAGTGTACGAACACAGTGATACGTGATTTTTATTTATTAATATAAGTACCTAAAATGTTTTTTTTCCCCTACTACTATACTCAAACCCTATTGGGCCGGTTTCAAGTGGAAATTTTAAAGTTTTTTCTTATTAGTGTCAGGGGTGTTTAGAGAGTCTTTTATATGATAGAAGATGTCGGGGACGTCCGAGGAAGACTTAACTGAGACTTAATGAGACTTCATAATGTAATATGTTAACAGTAACAATGTGGATTTCGTGATACTACGTGAAGTAAATAGTAAAAAAAGGCGGAACGCCCGAAAAAGAGTGGTAAAATTAGGCGTACGATAAACGAAGTAAATAGTGTAAGATGACTTGGAAGTGAATGGTTTAGTGAGTTGAGGACGAACGAGGAAGACATAGCACGATCAAATGAAGCAAATACAAATACTTACTACAATACAATAATATTATCTCCAACTTTAAATGCACTCCTTTGTCAGGTACTCTAGAATTCACGACCTCAAAACTTTACCATAAAATATGTATAAGTCTCCGAGCAACGCCGGGTATACGTCACCTAATCATTTATAAATACAGGGTTTTCCAATAAGAGGTGTTATTTTGATATTCAATCGTAAAAGATCAATGGTTTCGTT
Organism: Hesperophylax consimilis; assembly: GCF_061612785.1. Taxonomy (NCBI): domain Eukaryota; kingdom Metazoa; phylum Arthropoda; class Insecta; order Trichoptera; family Limnephilidae; genus Hesperophylax; species Hesperophylax consimilis. The sequence continues at coordinate 10,823,891 of NC_142845.1, forward strand.
GCTTGTGTGTCGTTTATTATTTAACGTTGTCCAGATCAATACCATCCAATTCCGGCCATAAAAAATCATTAATCATCTCTCGATAGCGCAATCCATTCACCGTAACTGTTGCTCCAGCCTCATTTTCGAAAAAGTAATGTCCAATGACTCCGCCGGACCATAAACTGCACCAAACAGTCACACGTTGAGGATAGAGAGGCTTTTCAACAACAACTCTTGGGTTTTCCGACCCCCAGATGCGACAATTTTGCATGTTGACGAAGCCACCGAGGTGGAAATGGGCGTCATCACTCAAGATGATTTGCATTTGTGAATTTTAATTATTTCAATGCTTTGTTGAAGCGTGTATCATTCCAATTTTTATCAATGGCGTAATTTCTACTTGTCAAATGTTAAAAAATGACAACTTCAAAAGTAACATCTATCGAAATAGCGGGCTATTCAAAATAACACCTCTTATTGGAAAACCCTGTAGTAAAAATATATTTCTAATATGTTATATAGTCGTACTTTCATGTTGACAAATGGATTTAAGATTACGTGTTTCCGCACACAGCCTTACAGCTATTAACGTAGTTGTTAACAAGTAGTGACATCATTGAAGCCAACGGTATTCTAGAAATGTTATGTGCTGCTAAAAATAAAAATCAACAACTCAGTCGTTTAACTGTTTTTTTCGCATAATTCGCTTAGTAAATTTCTTACTGTAATTTAATTCGTAAAAGCTAAAAGCTGCACTTCAAAGCTCGCTGTAGATAGTTTGTTTGTAACAATATCCACAATCAGACTAAAATAATAATTTGTTTTTCAGTTTTTTTTACCTTTGCCATAAACAGATAACACCGATCACTTTAATATAATCAATTACAAATACAAGACTTAATTCGTTTTTCACCAAATCTTTCGACCATGTGATGTCGCAGCTTTTCGGCTACAATTTCTTGTTAGGAAGAAACCTTTATTCGACTATTATTTGTTGAACGGTTCCATGATAACTCAACACAATGACAATTCAACACACTTTTAAAAAGTGATTATAGTCATTAGAAACCATGATTTTTTTTTTAACCTAACCTACTTAACCCAGTTAATAAAGTTTTTGTTTCATCACTTTCCATGACTTTATATAACTTTTTAAAGATGTGATGAATTATCATTGTGATGATTTATCCGGTCACCTCGTTGAACATAATTCATATTAACACTTAACGTAAAATGATTTATACCCTTCGATATGTATTCCTTCATTTTTTTAATATCATTTTAATTAAAAAATTAACTGTAAAGTCACTATAATAAGATTTATAATGTTAAGAACCCGTTAGACAAACTGCTAAAAAGTATCTGGAAAAGTTATCGGGACTTTTTTGCTTAATATTTGTGAAGTGTGTAATATATAAAATAAATATTTTTTTGAAATAAAAATAAATTAATAGTTTTTTTTAGGATCAGTGTGTAATTTATCTAATATAACGTGACACTGTGATGATTTATCTAAAATGACGTGATACTATGATGATTTATCTAAAATGAAATGATTCTATCATGATTTATCTAATATGACGTGATACGATGATGATTTATCTAAAATGACGTGATTCTATCATGATTTATCTAATATGACGTGATACGATAATGCTTTATCTAAAATGACGTGATTCTATCATGTTTATCTAATATGACGTGATACGATAATGCTTTATCTAAAATGACGTGAGTATGTAATGATTTATCTTATATGATGTGATACGATGATGATTTATCAAATATGTCATACGTTGATGAATTATTTAATATGATTTACCAATATGACGTGATACGATGATGATTTATCTAATTTGACATGATACAATGATGATTTATCTGATATAACGTCATACGATGATGAGTTATCTAATATGACGTGATATAATTATGATTTATCTGATGTGAAGTGACACGATGTTGTGACCGAAAAATGTTAACTAAAGTTTACATGCTTCAGCACTTTTTCTCGTTGCTGTATTTTGTTTCTTTTTTTGTATCTACGAGTTTGTGCATATGTTTACTTCGCTCCGCTTTTTTCTCCGCTGTCGTAGTAATTTTAGGTGCACTCCTCAATAGTAAACGTATGGTAATGTCACTTATTTATGCATCTCTATTGTTGTGAAAGATCACCTCGTGGGTGCTTAAGATAAGGCGATATAGCTAACTTGAGGTGAGTTTTCGTTATATTTTTTACCGAATCGACCACTGATCTGTTACTCGGAAGAATCTAACTAAACTAAATAACTAACCATCACGCCGTTCACACATCGTCTTGTAATGTCTTTAATATTAGTGAAAGAGCTCACCCATAAATGGCAGTAGATATTAGTATATTATGTTACCCGTAGATGGCCTTTAGCTGTCGAGTATTGTAGAGACTGAGAAATATAATAAACAAGGTGGGAACCTCCAGATCGCGATGCATATTATTCCAATCACATTGAAGTTCAAGTGTTTTGCTGAGCCGGAGTTTTATTTAAGAAGTAAGTTTGTGAGAAAATCCGGAGATACAACACCTCCTTGGTAGGTCGGTCGGGATCCAAATTACTCGACAGTTTAATATCTAGTGCAATCTATGGGTGAGCTCTTATACTAATATCAAAGATATTGCAGTCTAATTTTAATACATGCTCTAACGTTATTCTGATTCTTGATAAGACCCGACTCAAGAATCGGTTCACTTGATCGTGCCATGTCCCTCCTACGTCTTGTACCCTTCACATTCGCGTAATATATTCTCCCTGAACTCCTCTCTTCATTCATGCCCTCATTACGCTTACATCAGCCTTGCATTCTTTGCAAATCTCCAAATTTTCACACCTTCATACATGATTCTACCACAAATACGCCTCAGGGATTTCATTTATACAGCATTCAGTCTACTTTCATCCTTTCTCTGCCAGTTCTCTGCCTTTACCACACATCAGGTAGGTACCAGCTCTCCATTGTGGACAGCTAGCTTCGCTTCGCTTCGGAAGAATCCGTCTAAGATAATTAATCTCAAATATAATGAGCACATATACAATTTGAGAATATCATTAACCTTGAACTCTGAAATAAAACAGTATTTTAAATTAATTACCGGATACAGAAAAATATTATTTACGTCATGGTTTTTAATTATGATAATTCCATGCTTACCAGCAAATAGTTTTGCTAAACCTATTTGCGACTCGCAGGACTATCTAATAAGGAATATCTGACTACTCTCTACTATCTACGACTCTACGGAATATCTAATCAGGACTAGGTATATAATAGTTTAACTTGTGTGAAATCGAATGACGTAAAGAGTTTCGGAAACAAACCATGATAATATAATTGTGTTGTCATTTTAGCTTGCAGAGTATGATAGCCTATTAATGCTAGGTATTATAAGGTATGCATATATAACAGCCACGGGAGAAATACATCTTTTCCAGATTTATGTTGCTAGTAACATTTATTGGCATTCAAACTACAAGTTGGTCGTTTATTAAATTAGTTCAATTAAAATTTAACTGGTTCTTAATTAAAAGCCCTGCTTCTTCATTGGTTAACTATTAGTAGTTATAAGTTATTACTTAATACTAACCAACCACCAACAACATTTGAATAGTTTTGTTAACTATATAATAATAATAATAATAATAACATGGCATTTATATAGCGCAGTTTTGTGTCATTTCACTTCAAGTGCGCTTAACTATAACAAACTTAAAAACGGTAATTCAGTATTAGTGGTCATGTTCTTAAAAGTATTCCTACAGTGTGCCTTACCCAATACAGATCTAATATTATAACACTTAATATAATGTTTACACAAAGTGATGACAAAACTTAGAATAACAATCACAGCAGGACAGGAATAAACAAGAAAATTAAAACTAAAACATAATTTAAAATAGGAGGCAGTTTGTGCTCAAAAATGAGAATCTTCTCAGCAGACATTTTAAAAAGGTATACTAATAAGGAGGCAACCGAAACCAAACAATTATCGGAAGTTTTAGAATATGGCTTATTATAACATATTGAAATATATGACGAGAACCTTGATGAGATAAGTTACTAATTACTTTGTCATGTTTTTTTTATGTTTTAGTCTACATTCACTATATACTCAGTTGTATATAATTCAACCATCTGTGAACATTTATAATTTGTCGGTTTCTTTTCCATCCTTCTTTATATATTAAGTTAATGTTAATACTGTTTTTGTTCCTTAAAATAAATAAATTTAAACTATCGCATCAACGAATTTCAAAAAATTACCTTTTTGAAATTTTTATCATTTTCATGTGCTCTTTAGAGATGGGGTTACTACTCCTCCTGTACTATGACTCCTGTAGCTACTCCTGTTCTATGACTCATAATCCAACGTACTTCTAGGATTCACACAGCATTTTTTGTTCCAAACGCGTTTCCGAAACCAAATCTCCAAAAAGTGAACATATTGAAAAAATTACCGTTTTTATGGGCTCTTTCCACTGTTGGGTGGGGCTTGACACCCTGATATCTTCAGTTCTATGGTTAGATTCAAACGTACTTTTTGGATTCATATAGTACTTTGTGTTCCGAAAACGGTTCTGAAAAAAAATCACTAAAATGTGACAATTTTCAAAAAGTTATCGTTGTTATGAGTTCTTTTCAGTTTTGGGAGCAACCAACCTTCATCAAGCGATCACGTAGCAATATAAGAGTTTTCCAGAACGGTACATACTTTCAGAATCTCCCAGTAAGTGATAAGAGTCCCAACTATCCTTAGTAAATGAGACTTAAAGATTTTTTGTTTGATAAATATTTGCATTGTGGAACTAAGTAGTACTGACCACCGCACCGTGGCGCAGGAAATAAAGTAGGAAAATTGCCTCTCAGACCATTACGGTGGGGTAAAGGCACAACCCGCCCGAGCATGAAAGTTTCTGTTCTCACTGTTCTGTCACGTACAGTATAAAGAATTATTGTTACACATTGCTTTGCCCCTTAGTGTGCTGAGACATCCACCGTGGGATTCCAAATTTTATGGAATTTTGAACCTTAAAAAATGCTCCTAACAGCACTTTTTTTGTTAGCTTGGTAAGGAATCGATGTATCTCAAAATTATTGCGGTTTGTCATTTTGTTACTTGCATATATGTTTATTTTATATGCGAAAAAGTGCGCAGTAAAAATACAAGTACAATATCATATGTTTTTATTATTTTCAAAGTCGTAGTAGGTGCTGTATTTATTTACAGGAATGTTGACTTATTTTAATTATAAATAAGCTTATTTAGCTGGATTATGTAATAAATCTCAAGAATATTTTCTAATTTCCTAATTTCATAGTATTTTTTATAAATTTATAGAAAAAAAAAACATTTTTCTGAATATGAGTGGCTATCCTGAAACGTCACAATTTTAAAAAAATATCATTCTTCCAAAGACAAGTAAGTTATTACGAAAATAGTGTCAGCCGGCGTACAGCGGGTGAACGGCATATTGCCTTCGGTTTTATTAACCATTAAAGGTCAATGTTTGGATACCCGATTCGGACTGCTAGTGTCTCCTGTTTTCGTCTCTTTTCTTCTTTCCATCTTTTCAACACTCCAATTTACGGCAATCCTACTAAGGACGGGTTGTTTCGGAGAACTTGAACAATTCTTCAAATTTCAAAGTTAATTTTCAAGTTTTGTGAAAGATATTTTTAAGTTCTGTTTTTATTTCAGTTCTGTCAAGTAACTAGCCTATAATGATATAATAACAGAATTTGAATAGGACTTTCACAGAACCCGTAAATAAACGTTGAAATTTGATGAATTGTCCAAATTCTCCGAAACAACCCGTCCTAAGTGTTGCCCCTTTAAATTATCCAGGTATATTATTATCATTCGGAATTCAAAAATCTTCTAATTCTCTGAGTTGAGACCTTTATTAGTCGACGCATAATAGTCATCAAGTGTAAAAAAAACATTGCCATTAAGAAAATTCTTCAATAATTGAAGACTTTGTTGAGCATGCCTTTGTGCGTTTGAAGACTTTTCAAATGTACGCTCGCATAATACATAGTTAATGGTTTTTAATGAAATTTACAATGAGATTGTTTATAGGTATCAGTCTGACGATCATTATCACCATAGTGGGCTCAAACAGCTCGTTTCGGCCAATACTCGATATCGATATTATCGGTATTGGTGTTGTGTTGGTATCGGTACTGAACTGTATTGAGTAGGACTGCTTCAATTCTTTTGCGTTTCAATTACCGTTGGCCGGCGGTCTTCACACTTGGAATTTTAATTAGAAAGAATCCAGCATTTAGCTGTGGAGGTTGTGAATTATCTCAGAAAAAAATAAAATAAATAAATTCTTCGATTTCATTAATTATTTTCATAAACTATGGCGAAGCATTCTAGATCATTTTACTAATTCCTGAACAAACCTGAAATACACGAATCTAACTATGAAGCAGTAAATCTGTGTTTCCAAATAATACTGACGAATCTGTGGCATCACCAGATGTAACGTTAAATTAACACTCAAGTCTCGAAATGTTTACCTGATAGGCGAATATTATTGTTTAATATTGTCTGATTCATTGCATCAGGAAAAGGTTTACCATAAACATTAAACAAAATTCACTCAAATTAAGGATTAGTGTATCCCAAATGTACAAATAAATATAGTGAAATAACCCTTAACTATATTGCACCCATAATATTTAATTCGCCACCAAGACAATTAAAATGATTACATTTATTCTGCCAAAGTCAAACATAATCTACAAAAACGGCTATTAAATACGGATGTTTTATATTCATTGCCTGCTGAAGCTTTTGTTTGCTAATTGGAATTCACATAACGACTTATAATTTTGTATTACCTCATCTATAAAACTATTAATATGATTGTTCATTTGTACGTTTTTTATTTAATTTTCTGTTAATTAAACCCTTTGATAAAACTGTCAATTTATCATCATCATTATTATACATAAACCATTTGTAAGTGTACTATTTTATAACATAAAATGTAGGCAATATTTACCTGCTGACAAACTACAAAAGTAGTTTGGCAGGTTTGTATGATAATAAAGAAGAAAAAATATGCACAACTGGTCGATGAAACAATTTTCAGATCGCTTCATCGTTTATATCATTAGTTCCTACAGAACTTTGAAATATTCATTTCGTTGTGAAAATATAAGACAGTTTGTCACATACTTTTTTCGTGTTTTTTTAGCAAAAAGTAACTTCTAATTAAGTAACTTCTAATCCTCACTACATATAATAAAATAGTAAAAAAAATTTATCTCTCTAAAACTCGCAAACGGTGAACCGAGTATATAACCAACCGATAATTTCAATGAAATATAGTTTGCTGAATATAATAATAACTATTACTTAATTGTAATAACTAAAACTAAATATTATACATGTTAAACACAATGTACAGTTGTTTATAAATTAAATACATTAAATATTCGCAATAGAAATAAACATGTAACAGTACGTAATATGTAAAGAATAGATATGCATAGTTATAAGTTGAGGTTTCTCATAACACGCCTCGCTTGACTAGCCTGCGTTGAGGCAGTATATAACCCGACTCACTAGACTAGACTGCGTTTTTTTTTTACTCTCTGATTATATCAAATGTATTTTTAATTGTATCGTATCTAAAAGCCCTAATTGGTACCCAAACCCTCCTCCCAAATTGAAACTGACGGTTTAGTTAGATAACATCACTGAATTTTTGTAGAAATATTTATTTAATGTTAGAAATAAAAATTATAAAATAACTAAAAAGGTGTAAGTATAAATACAAAATTATTAAATAATATCTAGAGGTAGGTATAAAAATCGATTAAAATTAAAATTTAACTACTTTATATCATGATTTTTTTTATTATTTTTTAATAATACGCAATTGCTTGTGTGTATGGGATGAGGTATTATTTGTTTAGTTTTTTTAGATTATTTTATTTTTATTATCATATTTTTTTATAAGGTTTCCAGTAATTTTTTTTAATTGTGTTTTGAATTCTTTGAATTTATCATAAAGTGATATTATATTTTCTGACAATTTATTTAAGAAGTTTGTTCCTAAGTATTTGTAGTTTTGTTAACCCAAAGTTTTTTTACAAATCGGAATTGGTAACATGTATTTTTGCTTTAGATTTGCTGTGTTTTTGAATGGTACGGTTAAACTGATGGTTTAGTTAAATCAATAACTTCGAATTTGAATTAGTGCACCGGTGAATGCCCTATCATTTCTTTTGATCCAAATTTTTACATTACGTTTGCATGTCCCTAATGTAAAAAATAGTAATTTTGGCATTTTCGATTTACAGAAAATTTGTGTTTAAGAATTTTTGAAATTTGAATATTTTCTACTTTCCGGTGCAACGTCTTAATTCAATCAATAATGTTACATCAAGTTTTTTTAAGTGAGGTCTGTACGGTGGAAAGACAGGGGAACTATGTCACCACCGGTTGAGCAGCGTTTTCTGGTGGGTTAAAGTAGGCGCTGTAGGAAGGGATTTGTTAATGTCGGTCTTAACTCTTAAACCCTACCACTCTGGGAATGTAATTATTCCTACCACGGGGTACTGAAGTACCCCGGGCAGAAAAAAATTTATAAAATAAAAGTATTTGATATTTTTTTAAAAATTATTTGTATTATGGCAAAGTAATAAGAAAAGATAATAAAATTTATTAATAAAAACTAATAGACATTTTTGTCGTCACATGAAGGACAGATTTTGTATTGATGGTCAACACAAATATGGCGGCGACAAGTGTTACAGACAGATCGAGATTTTCTGTCCTTTGTGCGCGGACAAAAACAGCAGCGACCAGGTTTGGGATTATAAGGGACCGGCCTATGATCTTCACTATGAATATTCAAGACTGCACTTATAGTTTCTCTGATATCCCGGGGTAAACTTGGCCATTGAAATTTTGCTCTCATATGAGAATATATGAGTGCCATTGACAAACTCTTAAGAAATTCACGCCGTTTGGTTATTTTCTCTTTATCAATGTTAGTTGACAGTTTGAATAAGACCCAAAAGTTGACAACAACGGCATTTAGCAACCCGTAGAAGAGACACATGGGCCACCTTTTGGTCTTCCTGGAAGTTGAGTACTTCTTACAAAGTTGGTCGAACACATCCACCCCGCATTTGGTTTTATTATAGAAATCTATTATTTCTGGAAGGTACACTTCATTATCCTTGTCAGGGCTGTCATGCATGGTGGACAGCATGATTACAGCTTTTTTCTTAGCTGACTTCAGAGGACAATACGACAAAAGTGTGAGAGGTCCGTCGTAGGCAAACATTGAGGTGCATCTTTCTAAATTTTTAGTGTCCAAGTATACACGAAGAATTTCTCGTTTATTCTTCTTTGCAGTTCCAACTAATGTTATCCCTTTTTCCAGTAACTTCTTGGCCGTAGGTAAAGACGTGAACCAATTGTCACATGTCAGGGATTCCATATCTGAAAACAATACAACACCTCATTACACCGCATACACTGTCATTACATTCATAACACATTATTAGTCCATGAATGTCTCGTTATTGGGCGCAGGCCCTCTCTATCAACACTGTACTGTAGCCATTATCACAAAGTAAAGTAAATCATAAATAATGTGTAAACTTACCAGAGAGGTGTCGAAAAACAACTTCAGTAATTCAAGTATAACTGGAAGGAAGAACTAACACTATTCCTACCACGGGGTACTGGGGTACCCCGGAACACCTGTGGACGCGACTGCACTTGCCGGGAGGTCACGGCTTACCGACGTACTTACGCGCCATTTATCGAGAGTAGATTAGCTAGAGCGATTTTTGCAACAGTGCAATATTGTCAAAATTGTTGATAATTTAAACACCAGGGGGGTACTCCAGTACCCCAGGTAGGGTTTAAGAGTTAAAGAAACCCGGATTTTAATGAAGGAGTAAAACAGTTGCCAGTAGCTCGTTCCACATACGAGTCGAAGAAACGACCTGGGTATCGATTTTATAATCCAGGCCGCTCGCAATCGCCGTTGAAAGTACATACATTGGTCGACGTTCTTATTCTTGAGTCTCGTCGAACGTACACACTTACACATTACGCCAAATGTCAAGTCATTCCATTCGAACAACGAGTGGGTCGAACCACTCGTTCGAGTGGAATGATTTCGTCGAGAATCGAGGCCCTGATCTCATGAAGTCAATATCAACTGAGAACGGGTGTTCTGCTCGTGTTCGTCGAGTTTCACGCACTTGCAGCGATTCATCGTGGATCAATATCTATAGAGCAAGCTCCATTCAAATACCTGCAGAACCGACTCAACATATCTAGATTGCGTCTGTGCATTAGAGATGGAAATTGGTCTGTTAACATTGTCAATCAGACAGACCGCCTTCTTTTGCACAGAATTAAGTAGGTTTATCAAATGGTGTATGTGTGGAGGTGGCTCCAAAATTCACTACTTCCGTTTAAATTTAAATGCCAAATCCAAATATTTCTGGAACATGTTCTCAAAAGTTTTTTCACCATTGAAAAGAATTGATCACGATCAGGCACTGGACAAAGCCAAGTGTCATCATTGGTCATTAATGATGAGTCATCGACCACTCTAGCCATTAAAGCCTCCATGAACTGAGGCGCCGCCAAGTTATCAATTATATTAGTATCATTGAACGGTAATTCTCTGTTTATGGTGTCAGAAGACAGAACTAGATGTTATTATTATGCTGTGCCCTTGGGGAATGTTTTAAACAACAGCGCTAAATAAGTTATTTTTTGTACTTTAATTAATTAATATAACTACGACTTTCTCAGGTTCTCGCAGCTCGGACCTGATTGAAAAGGCACCCGGAGAAACATTAACTTTGCTCGTTCAATATTATTTTAACACGTGACAGCTATATATTGTGCTTTTTCAATCAATGTTAATGTGTGTGTGTTTTTTTTTTCTTCTTTTTGCAATGTCTATTTAACTAGACCATTCAGGCCTGTTAAAATGTGAACATTAACGTAATATTAATAGTAACATAATTATCACAGGTCTTATACAAACCTAGTATAAAGTAGTTCAACTATTGTTACGCTGGTATATATTTCTTTTGAATTATGCATTGTCTTACCACACTTATATTAATAATTACATCACTTGCAATAGTGTTTTTGTTTACACATTATTTATTTGTTTGTACATGCCCAATTAGGGCTTTTACATATGATACAATTAAAAATACATTTGATATAATCAGAGAGTAAAAGAGATATAACAATTGAAATGTGTACCAAATATAGATATATTAACTTAAAGCAACAAACAGAGTAAACTATAGGATGAACATTCCCATAAATTTGGATACACCGAAAATTTATAAACATTACAAAGCTATCAAGGTAGACGTACAGTTTAATAACAATTTTTTCAGTACCGTTGGTGTTAATGTGATATTTATTCCCTGCACTGTGTAGTCGGTTCATTACTGAATTTATTTCTTATACATTAATTGTTCTTTAATTAATTGCTATTATTATCCTGTTTACCAATGTACGCTTGTAATTCGATTATAACTGTATTGTAAATGCCATTATATGGCGTTTGAATAAATAAATAAATTTACAAAATTAAAGTTGTAAGTATTTTCGTAAACATCGGTAAAGAATTATGCCTAGTTGTTTCGCAGAAATTTTGTTAATTTTACATTCGAAAGGCCGACTCTAGGTGTGTTTCAGCTTTCTATCAAATTTTAATAAGCTGACAAGCTTAACAGCATGATAGGTGTCCTCTTCTGGTGATCAAAATTTGTTCAAAAGCTAAAACAGACTTCGAATTTGCATTTAACGTGAACCTTTCACTAGCACTGAATTTTAGAGAAACAATCCAATCTTAGTGTGACTTTTAAAATATTTAGAAAAATTTAATAACAAACATATAACATTTGCATGTTACTATTTTACTTCACTCTTTAGACAAAAATCATAAAGCATTACATTACTCTTGTCTAGTCAATTAACTACAAAATATCCAAAACTTCTCATCCAGTCTTTTTTTAATAAATTTAGTCACTTTTCACTAGGGATGTATTTGTAGAAATGCTAGAGGTACTACAAAATAAATAAAAAAGTAAACAAAGTCAGAGTTTGCCAATCATCTTATTTCCAACAATCATACTTTTAATAAGGACATAGGGGTTAAAATTCTTCACCGTAATAATAAAAACAAAAGATTGGATAACTTAGAAGCTCTTGAAATCAAAACATCCCTAAATAATAACGCTAGTATATTGAATAACCAAATTAATTTATCGTTTAGTCCCATTCTAGATATATTTCCAGTAAACCGCTCTTTTATTTGCTGGAATTCCCCCAATTACCCGTCCCCCTTTGTTAACCTCCCACTCAAACACCTAAATTATATTTTTTGTGTATATATCTGTCAATATTTTGTATCATAGGTTAGTTTTAATATTCTCCTGACGAAGGAAGGGTGCTTCCGAAACCGGTAGAGTACAATTAAAATTAAAGTGGTCTAAAACAAATTTATATCTTTTATTGTAAATTATGACGAGCCACAAAGTAAATGCTTATTACAAATATGTAAAAAAGTAAACATTCAAAATTAAGATCCCTAATAATTTTTGAGATTCAAGAACAAGTTTCCGTGGTCGAGGAGTAAGTCTATTTGAAGAAATTGTTTTATTTCACAATTTATTCATTAAAAATAATATATAGTATACTTGCGGCACGTTTCAGAGTGAAAGATACTCTCAGCACGAACTGGTGTAAGAGGACCATTCAGAATTGAAACGTTGCTTGAAATGGTTTTTAGCCGTTTTTGTTAACCAGAATAGCCAGGTACTACCCCACTTTCCTCTTCCCCATCTCCTTCACCTCGCCACTGCCTTTACCCTCACAACATACCCCACTGGCTCCAGACAGCTGGGAGCAGTTGGGACTCTTACGCAATATACGTACCAATCACAAGGAAGCTCGGATAAAATCTTTAGGAAAATCTGTGTTAAGGACATTAGGCAACTTTATGCCAAAAACATACTAGCATACTTCTTCAAACACAAAACTGCTTTTGACAATGTCCAAACTGCTCGTCATACTAGAACCAAAGGACATAATCTCTTACTAATCCGTTTCGCTAAAACAACTTTCGGCCAGAGAAATTTTAGATATTTTGCAACAAGGCTATATAATGCTCTCCCACTAGCCATTAGACTGAACGAATTTTTTTGAAATATAAAACAGACATCAAGTCTTGGATCATCAGCCAAGACAGATCCAATATCAATTTTTTTATAAAAATCCCCTCATAAGTATGTACTAGATGCTGATTAACCAATTTATTTTTATTATTTATTATTTTTTATCATTTACATACCTATAGTCATTTAATGTAATGAAATATTATATGTATCAAATAATATGAAAACATTAATTTATGTATTCAATACGTCTGTCTCGACCAAAGATATTAGAAGAACGGGATGTGCTATGCGCAGTTCGTACTGAGTGGAATTGTTTTGCCGAGTGTCGCCGGTTTTGTTCACCAATACTACTGCACACCTTCGCTTGCGCTTAGGTATCCGCACTAATACATAGAACAGATTTCTGTGCGTACACGTCCCGATACCGTTCAAAGTACCCTAATTAGGTAGTACTCCGGCTACGGTCCGGCGCACAGTGGGCTGAAAATCGGCTTTCATAGACATAGAGACTTGAATTTTCAAGGGTATTTTTTTTGGCTAGAAATGGATTTTGCTGATCATTACTATGCTATAAAATGTCGTACGAAGCAATTGCGTGTACAAATGAAGGAGTTATAATTTTTTTAAGAAAAATTTGTATGGCGCTGACATTAAAAATGAGGCTATCTCTGGAATCATAAGGTTGGCCGTTCTATCTTTACACACAGATAATACTACTATTTATTTGTATTTTTTGACATACTTCATATTGTGGCGCAAGGTGCGATTTATTTTTTTTAAATCCTAAAGTTGAAAAAAAATCTTTTTTTTTTGTTAATGAATCATTTTAATGCTTAAATGCTTTACATATGAGTATGCTTTGTCTAGTTTACAATATTTTATTTACACTGCAAGCCAAAACACTGTGCACAGTGGGCTGAAAATCGCCTTTCATAGACATAGAGACTTGTATTTTCAAGTGTATTTTTTTTGGCTAGAAATGGATTCTGCTGATCATTAATATGCTATAAAATTTTGTATGAAGGAATTGCGTGTACAAATGAAGGAGTCATCATTTTTTTAAGAAAAATTTGTATGGAGCTGACATTAAAAATGAGGCTATCTCTGGAATCATAAGGTTGACCATTATATCCTTACACACAAATATACTACTATTTTTTTGACATACTTTGTATTGTGGCGAAACTTGTGATTTTTTTTTTAAAAACCCTCAAAGTTGAAAAAAAAACTTTTTTATGTTGAAGATTCATTTTAATGCTTAAATGCTTTACATATGAGTATGCTTTGTCTAGTTTACAATATTTTATTTACACTGCAAGCCTAAAAGCATTTAAGCATTAAAATGAATCATCAACAATAAAAAGGGTTTTTTCAACTTTGATCAGCAGAATCCATTTCTAGCAAAAAAAAATACCCTTGAAAATTCAAGTCTCTATGTCTATGAAAGCCGATTTTCAGCCCACTGTGCGGCGGCCAACATAGCATATCTCGTTCTTCTAATATCTTTGGTCTCGACACAGGTTTATCCTTATATTGATAATAAAATAAAATTATTCTGACACCAATAATTTCAAATCACTTTATTCGCAAGCAAAAGCATAATGATTTATATTTTGAACAAAGGATTTCCTATAACCACTGTTAGCCCGTTTACATACATTCAAATTGTAAAATTTGTTGCCGTGGTTAAGAGAAACACTACAAACCCACACACATTGTGCTTTATATTTATGCATCATATTTTACGGGATATAATCCAACTTAAAGGCGTCAGGAAGACTCGCTCATAAATTGCATATCACGCAAAGTCCGTACAGCGGATGAAATAATCTAATAAATTGACGTATGCAAAATTGAATATGAAACTAACGTGGGTGGTACAAAAAGTCGTGGGTGACCACGGAGAAACTGAATAGATGGCGAAGTGCAACCAATTTAAAATGAAGGCTCTGTCAGGAGTCCATAGTAGACTATGTTGAAAGGGTGTATGCTATTAGCCATTACAATAGACGATGTGGTTAGAGGTGATCCATGTATGTATTATCCGATTTGCAGGCTTTTTATCGATATTTTTTCGTAATACTTAAGGCGAAGCACTACGAAGTAACGTAAAATCATATGTTAATTGAATGCTTTAATTAAATACTGCGAGTAGAACACATCTTGGCTTTTGAAGAGTGGAAGAGTCCTTTAAAGTTCCAAATCTCTTACTTACGAACCCTTTTACGGTAATGATTTTATTGTTTAACATATTGCCATAGCAAATAATATTATTTAGTAAATTATTGTAAAATATTTAAATATTTCTGCTTGAACTTCGCCGAATAAAATAAAACATACTTTTTGGTGATGTTTTTTTTCCTGGCATAAATCAAAATAGGCCGCTGGTGTAAAAAGCTGAAATTTAAACCTTATCCCCATCTACATAAGGAGTGTTATTGTTATCGGCATAATTCCAAATGTTACACGACGTTGTGCATCGCCTTAAGCCCAAAATTCATGCTTATTTACAAATAAATTGTTACTTATACATACGCGATACCGCGAAACTTTAGTGAGAGTGATTTAAACAATGTTATTTTTCATTATGAAAATAACGTTTGCGTCCGGATGAAAGAAATTTGGTGTAAAACAAACTTCACACCTTTTACAGATGCTACGCGAACTCGTTCTAATATTACTTACGAGCATAATCTTAGTAAGTTAAACTAGGCTACTAATACGTTTGTTTTCTATTTAAAATTGTGATTATAATTTATTACGATAAATGGTAAACTCCGAACGCTTAAGTTTTGCGCCACTTGCTAAAAAAAGTATTCAATCATGCTGAATAAATAAATTCCTGCCTCGTGGAATAGTGTACCAACGTCTTTGCATTTCAGTAAATTCAAAGTTTGCAGGTAGTCCGATAAATTATGAAATAAATAAATGAACAAAACATCACATTTAAGTATGTATGAATTACTAATTGAACAATTCTAGCATAACGTAAAATAGCCTAGAATCCTTGCATTCGGAGCACGTAGTTATATGAACCGTTCCGTGCGTACGACGTGAATCACAATAATTGCACCGGTACCACAAGGAGAGCTAATAACTGAAACGTGGAGACATTTACTGGACAGTGCCAGGATAACGGAGGATTTATTTCATGGAAACCACAAGTAATAGAGTACAATTGTACGGACTATAAAAATGCCAAGGCTGCGACAATATGTCTCCAGAAAGAAAGATTAATTACGAAATTTTAAATTTATTCTTCGTTACTTTCTTCTGCTACTATCAATAGAGGACTAGTGGACGGCCTCCCTGGTTGAGGGATAGGGCTCTCGACTAGCAACCCGAAGGTTACGGGTTCAATATCCGGCGTGCGCAAGTAATTTCTGTGTGTTTGGTTTGTGTTGTATCACAATTTAACCGTACAAAATAATATAAAGTATATTTGCGAGACGTTTCGGAGTGTAAGATACTATCGAAATGACGAAAATTATTTTTCAAACTTTCTTCTGGCCGGTAGGTAACCGGTTATTATTCCGATTTCACAGCTCGTAGTAGGACCCTCGATCACGTGAACTCTGGCGGGATAAAAATGTAGTATCCAACAAGATCACCTTATTTAACCGTAACCGGAACATAACAAACAAATTTACATATACATAAAATGCCAAATGGTTCTGTTAAAACAGACTTTACTACGCTCAGCCAACAATACGTTACTGTCAACAAAATATTTGAACAGATTGAAAGCATGTTACGTGCTTGACAACTCGGGTGAAATTTTACCAGCCATTGTTTGTCTAATTATCGCCCTGGATTAAATTTAGGTAAATGGGTAAAATTAGCTCCATGCTTTTTACTTTTCTAGAAAATATTACATTCACCTAGTTTAGAAATAAATGTTTAGTTGGGTCGGTGCGTAGTTTTCATTAAATTCATTGATTACGTTTTATTTTTGTAAGTCTGTATCGGAAGGTTGTTCAGACCACTTTTTCAACTACTTCCAATTAGCGGCTTCTTGAGTTGTTACAGTATCATAGCTAATTATTTAAGTAAAAGTTAACATAGATAATAAGTATATACTTATTTAAATGAAACATGAAACAAAACAAGACACATATTAATAAAAATCGGACATCTTTATTCGAGACACACAGTAGGCTATAAACAAATTCTTTAGAATTTTGTAATCATTCAAGCCAAAAATATGAGGAAAATTATTTGAAGTTAACTAACTAACCAACTAACCATCACACCGTTTCCGCGCAGGGGTAGGCTGAGAGAGGATGGCCGCCAAACAACTCGGTATTGGCACACACGTCTTTCCTCATTCACATTCATACATCGTCTCATACATACTCTTCTATTATTCTGACTCTTTACTAGGCCCGACTCGAGTATCTGATTTACCTGATGCCATGTCTTCCTCGGGCGTCCCCGACTTCTGCTACCATTCACATTCGCACCGTATATTCTTCTTACACTCCTTTCTTCGCTCATTCGCTCTACATGCCCAAACCATCTAAGCGTCTATTTCTTAATCTTACTAATTACGCTTACACTCTTTGCGGTTCTCCACATTCCTCACACGATCATACATGGTTTTAGCAGACATACGACTCAGGGATCTGATTTCAACAGCATTCAATCTACTTTCATCCTTTCTTTGCCAGTTCCATGCCTCACTTCCATACATCAGGGTAGGTAGCAGCACTCTATTGTGGACTGCTAACTTCGCTTCTTTAGACAATTTTTTGTTAGCGCCTACTTCGTTCAGTCTTCCATTAATGGAGTTACCTGCATTTACCCTTCTTTCAATCAATGTTAATTCTGAGTTTGAAATATGAGATAGACAAAAATGTCGCAGAATAATTAGGTCCGAAAGTCGGAGAGGTTGGGTTGAGGCGCTGTCCCGGTAAGACCTGGGATCCTGGGTTCGATTCCCAGTTGAGAACCTTTTTATTTTTCTGTGTCTTGTTCTGTTTCATGTTTCGTTAAGGTTTATTAGTATTATTATCTTCTTCTTCAATGATATATTACCTACATTGATGGGTTTAACATTCAAAGGTTATTCCAATAAAATTAAATCCACTTAGTTATTCGCAAAGTTTTTTTTCTTAGTATTTCGATCATACAGGTTAAAGTTCTTTCAAAGAAAAAGAACTTTCACAAAGAACTTCTTTGTAATATTTCTTTCTAACGGGAACTCAGTTAATCCATATTATATTCTAATCCATCGCCATTGATTTTATTTACATATCTTATTAGATTATTACCTACCCGAAAGAGCACAATATACATAGTGTATCGTATAATATAATACGCGTACGCCAAATGTTAAAATTACAACATTATCTTCAATAATGGACGTACTTAAGCGAAGAATGATGTTTTGAATTGGTAACCTGAGGCCATACTAGATGAACGTTATGATTCGATCGGCGAATATGCTTGACTAATTGGCTTAACAGAACACAAGGATCGATGTTGAACCTAATCATCTAATCAAGTGGTGTGGACGGACAGAATTGTTTTGAACATTTAATGACTTCATGTTTGATATACTTTGCCCGATTACTTGTGGAGAATAAATGGTTTATTTTTTGTTTGACTCAGTGGGACCATGGCACCCCAAATATTGTATTTATTACAAAATAATATAACATTTCAAATTATAACAATATGCAAAATTTCATCATTTTTTTCCAAAATATTCTACTACTCCGTAAGGTTAGCTACTGTAACAGTAGCTCGTGTTTGTGGGAGGAATATTAACATTCAAAAATAAAAATATTTGCTTAAAGGCGATGTGTAAACAATACTCAAAGACTGACAAATAACTACAAACGTTATATCCTATAAACGTTACAGTTTTATATATATTAAAGTAAAATTATGTCAATAAGGCAGTTGTGCATAATAAGGCTCTCTGTAAATTTTTGAATGAGGAATACTTGAGGAGCAGGTGGATGAGTTTGTGTATTTAGGGAGTATGTTTACGAGAGATGGGAAGACTGACAGAGATATTGAAAGAAGGGTAAATGCAGGTAACTCCATTAATGTAATAAGGACTGAACGCAGTTGGCGCTAACAAAAAATTGTCCAAAGAAGCGAAGCTGGCAGTCCACAATGGAGTGCTAGTACCTACCCTGATGTACGAAAGTGAGGCATGGAACTGGCAGAGAAAGGATGAAAGTAGACTGAATGCTGTAGGAATGAGATCCCTGAAGCGTATGTGTGGTAAAACCATGTTGGATCGTGTGAGAAATGTGGAGATCCGCAAAGAGTGCAAGGCTTATGTAAGCGTAATGAGTAAAAAAAGAAAGGGACGCTTAGATGGTTTGGGCATATAGATCGAATGAGCGAAGAAAGGAGTGTAAGAAGAATATACGATGCAAATGTGAATGGTAGCCGAAGTCGATGATGCCCGAGGAAGACATGGCACGACCAAGCGAATCAGATACTTGAGTCGGGCCATGTCAAGAGTCAGAATAATAGAAGAGTATGTATGAATGTGAATTAGGCAAGGAGTGTGTTCCAAGACCGAGTTGTTTGGCGGTCCGTCCTCTCTGCCTACCCCTGCGGGGAAACGGAATGATGGTTAGTTAGTTTGTTCATTTTTCAACAACATTGATACCGCCAAAAGATCACAACACTAGATTGGGTTCTTCTTTATCGTA
The DNA here is from genome assembly GCF_061612785.1 of Hesperophylax consimilis. Taxonomy (NCBI): domain Eukaryota; kingdom Metazoa; phylum Arthropoda; class Insecta; order Trichoptera; family Limnephilidae; genus Hesperophylax; species Hesperophylax consimilis. The sequence goes on from NC_142845.1 coordinate 10,843,780, forward strand.
TCAGCCGGTGAATACCAGAACATCCTTTGGACAGAGGAGTTTTTCTTATAAAGCTCCGTTGTTTTATGATATGCTCGATGAAAATATAAAACTATATGTTCGTTGAATCTATTCAAGAAAATTGTAAAAAATTCCATACTTGCTGAGAGTGGTGATTTTGGATTGCCCATGTCGTGGCTTCGGTCATGAATCACCTTAGGAGCCCCATATTCCATGTGATCCATCCGTGTATGTGTTATGTGATGTGCTTATTTGATTGAATATAATTGTAAAGCTGCTCATCTCTACACAAGAATTCCCTAGTGAGATGAACACAGGAGGAAAAAAATTATAATTGAATTAATTCAACATACAAATTATCATAATTCAACAAACGTAATTCAAATTAATATCAAATATACGCTATTTTCATTTTTTAATTTAACGTGCAAATTTCTATCCAGAGGAACAAGTTGATTTTTGCTATAATTTCCAATAGTTATAAATTATCTTATTTTTCAGTTAAACTTGACGGAGAAATCCTGGAATAATGACAAATACCCTATAATATTAATAATTCATCCAACTCCAGCAAAATATTGGCAGTATCAACAACGCTGGTCGCTAGAGGCGTTAATGTAGCTATTGATGTTGACATTCCTTTCAATGGCGGCAAATAGAATTTATTTAATTGTTTGATGGCTGTTTTTTGCGCTTTCTAGGTCGTTTTTCAGGATGTCAAAAAAAGTTGAAAGGTTAGTTATAATTGTGCGAATTATAACTAACATTGTATTAATAATAAATACGTATATGAAAATCATATACTTTGTATACAGCACTTTTAATTAATAATCTACGAAGTATTTCATTTTCATTTAATCGCCGGAAAGTAATTTTGAAACTATTGAAGAAGTAAAAATAAATAATTAATTACAATAAATGTCCCATAAAACTGATTACTCATAATTAAAGCGTACATACCTCAATAGAATTAATGAAAATAAGTATATTTATGTAAAGCAAAAAAGTGAAATCCGCAAATAAGAAATATAAAAAGAAACTCTCACATTTTTTTAAAAATATTTTATTACCTTTCTAAACCATCAAAGACAGAGTTAACAGCCTCTTTATTTTTTTATGTGTGAACAAAAAATCAGTTAGGTCGTTTGTAGGTTACCCAATTTTTTTTTCGATTTCATAACTTATTAACGTAAAGTAAAGAATATATTTTGCATAAAATCCATTAATATATGAAAGAAAACCAAAGCGAATAACTCACGCCGATAGGAGGCGCTAGTATAGCATGCTGCATCAGAATGTATGGTAAATGTTCAAAATTGGAGTTATTATTAATATATTAGAATATTTGGTAATAATAATATAAGGTTTTCATATTTTCTCGATTTTAAGTGCTTTTTTAGTTCCCGTAGACGCTCAAATGATATCTCAACTAAAATGCTTTATCAAGATAATCATAATATTATCATCAGAGGCAAATATTATTATAGCCAGAGCGGGGCACATAATTTAGCCCTTAATGGGTACTAAGAGGTGCGTCTAGTCTTTAGCCATTTAATTTAATCGGCGAGTAAAGGTTATGGAAGTACATCATTATCATTCTGATGACGTCTTAATTGCACGCCGCTATGAAATAATCAACACAACACAAAGCAATAGCCCTTCTGAAAGACACCATATGAGAAATCCAGGAGTACTTTGTTGGGGATTGAGGGTCGCTACCGTCACGCCTCTTTTATGCTGGTCTCACACGAGAGGTATATTCTCTTAATAAGTACGAGCTTTACCTGTTTCACCATATCGCCCGCCATACATTCCAAGATGAGAACGTATGACGAGATGATATATACAGTAAGGATATGATGAAATAGGCCAAGCCCACATATATTAAGAGAGTACAGCACTCGTGTGAGACTAGCTTTAAATATAAATTGTCACAGTATTTTGAAAATATTAACCACTCTGATGTCCCGTTTTTCAGGTGGGAGGTACTGTTAGGACGGGTTGTTTCGGAGAACTTGAACAATTCTTCAAATTTTAAAGTTAATTTTCAAGTTCTGTGAAAGATATTTTTAAGTTCTGTTTTTATTTCAGTTCTGTCAAGCAACTAGCCTACAATGATATAATAACAGAATTTGAATAGGACTTTCACAGAACCCGTAAATGAACGTTGAAATTTGATGAATTGTTCAAATTCTCCGAAACAACCCGTCCTTAGTCTCGCCCTGATGAAAGGTCGTCGTTCAGAATCGATACTGCTTAAAATAGCATTAGTGTTGTATTAGTTTCGTTACCAGGGGGTCTACTCTGTATCTTTCGGGTTAACAAACCAGTAAGTTCGTGGTTTAACCTTTCCTTGCCGGTGCTATCAACTGAGTGAACATCGGCTCTAATCAATAAAATATCTCTCTAAATGTACTAAACACAGAGTTTAAATTTGAGGTATTCCTTCGCAATACATTTATGTATTGAATTAAGTAATTACAACATATAAATATTTACCCAATACAGAGCACCGGAGGACGAGGAATTTTTGAACACCGTAAGGGAAGAGTTAATACGGGTTTGTGACGTGGCTAAACCGGCGGCAGGAAAGTTTCGAAAGATCTAATAACCAAATACTTCCCAATCATTCGTTTTTTTTGTCTCTTTCCCTTTCCCACTAGGCCTTGTTCCTACTGGCTCCAGGCAATCGGGACTATTCCTTAGTGAACGTGAACGTGAACAATAATCTAATGAGAAACTCTACATTTTAATGTATGTATGTACAAAAGGGAGTTTTTTTAAATAAAATTGTAATGAACGGACCCAGGTAGAATGATTATAAATTCAAAAATTAAATACACGCAGGCACTATACTTTTTTTTAATTAAAAAAAATATTTCCACATTATTAAGACCCCGTATCTTTGATCGATATTTATGACAACACTACAAATTATAACGTTACAAATTATTATGGATGCCAAATGGCTGAATAAGTACATAACTAAGAGCAGGTATGTGGCCGAGATAAACGTTGATACTAATATTAAAAAATATATAAAATATTTTACATTAACTAACTAACCATCCGTTACTTAATCCATTATCCCAAGGATAGAACACCACACTACTCTCTCGTAATAAACTCCTTGCTTAAATCACATTCATACATCATCTCGTACATACTCTTGTGTCATTCTGACTTCATTTGTTTCACTTATACTTTAAATATACAAGACTATGCTAATAATTATTATATCCACTAACCGTAACACTGGAATTGTTATATTCACCAACTGTGAAACGAATAATTATTATATGCACTAACTGTAAAACTGGAATTGTTACATTCACCAACTGTGAAACGAATAATTATTATATGCACTAATAACACTAATTTTAGTTCTTTTTATGTTTTACATTTTTAGTAATTTTTTGTTATTATTTAAATCATAAAAAAACCTTTTATAAAAAAAAATTCAAAATCTGCCGTGTAATTATAATTACACATGACAGCTGTTTCACCTGGTTCAGTTATGTCACTTCGACAGTTTGATAATGCCTTCGGAAGATGAAACTGCTGCCACGCGAAGTAATAAATAAAGTTTATATGTTAACTGTTTTTATATAAATTATTAAATAATCTTACTGTTGAATATATATAAAAGGAAAACCTAAATTAAGATGGAGTTCTAAAAATTAAACTTATTAACAATAAATAACCAACTAAACTATCCGTATTTTATGAAAAGGCATTCTTGGGATTCCATATCTTTCCTCGGTCGTAAATTTGACGAGACGAGGTCCTCCAAGGAGAGAAGGTTTCATATATAAGATCTCTGTAAAGAAGGACATGATAGGAATATGCTACATGGCATTCTTCGTATGATTAATATCGTTGTATTTAATCTATGTAAGTACCAGTGTACAATGCAAAGATATTAGAAGAACGAGATGTGCTATGCGCAGTTCGTACTGAGTGGAATTGTTTTGCCGAGTGTCGCCGGTTTTGTTCACCAATACTACTGCACACCTTCGCTTGCGCTAAGGTATCCGCACTAATACATAGAACAGATTTCTGTGCGTACACGTCCCGATACCGTTCAAAGTACCCTAATTAGGTAGTACTCCGGGTACGGTCCGGCGGCCAACATAGCATATCTCGTTCTTCTAATATCTTTGGTACAATGTATCGGGAAATTAGTGGTATAAGCAGGAAATTGGTGATATCACATCTACACTACATCACACCCTTATTTTCAATCTTAGCATTTCGATTTTGGAGCTTTGTTGAAATTTTGAACCTCTAGATCTTTATAGGCCCCTTTATAAAGGTGTTTTCTGTATATTTCGATTTAATTTAGCCTTTTTAAAAAACCTTACCGTCATATTAATATATGATGAAATTTTCCACGTTTCCAAAGCCCACGTACCTTACAGCTTCCATTAAGTGTCTAAGTAATTATTATTCCAGGAAATATATTCCCGTCTCCCATTATCGATATTTGCCAATGGATACTTAATTAGGTACCTACCTATCATAGGCGTAATTTAGCACTTTATTTCTCCGTAGGAAACGCATTAACAGTAATCATAATAATTACACTCTGAACTCTTCCCACAGAACTTTCAACTGATATTCGGGGTCAGTATTAATATATTCAAATCGTTTAGAATGAAATGAGAAAGCTGCTAAAAGTGGCTAAGGTAGCAACTGCGAATGAAGGAGTTAAGTGGTGAATTAAACGGTATACCATCAAGATACCGAGAATACTGAAATAAAACTGCCCTTTCGGTGGCTTTGAGCAAAATATTTTGCCCTACTGTCTTATCTTAAAATAATGGACATCAAAATATTACGTAAGGTCAGATTATATAATTTGCAGAGAAATATCTAATTTCTGATTTCAAACTGCAAAAATTGTGCTGAAAACGCATCCTAAGAGAGAAAAAACATATATTAAAAGTTTCTTAGTAAGTAAGGCAATCTGCAAAAAATTACTTTAAAAATACCTAGTCAGTTTTTCACAATTTTTTTTTTTAAATCTAATAGTGCAGGTTATCAACTGTTATATTAAAATACTTCGATTTTATTTCGGGTTTAAGTCTCTCCTTTACATTCCTCTCGGATTAAATCACCAACATCCTTTTTATTATGTAATTTACGAAGCTTATATAATGGGAATGTTCCATAAAGCGATGTCGCCTGGGGCGCAGTACAGACGTGACAGAGCGGCACGAATTTGCACTTCTTACACATCTACCCCATTCGTTCCAGACATCATCTTTAAGAGAGAAATCATACGATTTTCGAAGGTCGCACTTTTTTTAATTTGGCGTTCGGCAGATCGCGTGTCTGTAAATATAGACGCGTAAAGGGGATGAAATAACAAAAGGATGCGTCGACGACGAAATAATCGATGGGTGGATAGTTGTGCCTGAAATAAACAATATTTAATATTTCGTTTAACCTCACTCAAAACAATAACGACAGAAGAAAGGGTTCCGTGCTAACTCAACACAGTGACTATTCAACACACTTTTAAGAAGTGATATAAAGTCATTAAAAACGATGAAAAAAAATTAACCTAACCTAACCTACTTAAACCAGTTAATAAAGTTTTTGTTTCATCACTTTCCATGACTTTATATAACTTTTTGAAGATTTGATGAATTATCATTTTGATGATTTATCCGGTCACCGTTTACAAATATCTGATTTCTAAATCGTATATTTATTTTAATTAAAAAAGGTATATTTATTTACACATACATACAACATTTGTCACATAAGAACGGGTCATTTTTACGACTCGTTCTTGATATCAAAAGCTCTGATGTGTAACGATTTGCCACCCTCTGTGTTTCCTCCTTTAGGGATGTGATAAAAAGACGATAATGCAAGATATGTGTGAATCCTAGTCACAGTTGTTGCTGACGATGTCGTCATGGTAGTTGATGTTTGCATGTAGGTCACATCACCGTTCGATATGAATCCGTGGTCCATGATCACGGCGATGAAGTCGGTGGCTCAACTGTTGCTGACGACGAACAACCATGTCATCAGTAGTTGATGTGTATCCCTATGGGATTCATGTAGGTGGTTTGCATCACTGGTGAAGACCACGGGTCTTCCTGGGACTCCAGTGTGAAGTAAGCCAAAGGTACAGTAGACCTAGTTGACTGATGATTATGACCGCGGGTGAAGCCGAATACGCTTGTAGGTACCTGCGGACCGTTGGGAGAGCGAAGAGCGTGACGCGGTAGCGAAGCGGCTTCCCATCGTCAGTGACGTCAGTTTCAGCTGGGCACTTGAACGAGACTGATCGACTGAGTACTAAAGAGTAAAGACCATAAATAAACCACTCTCTAGATCGATATCTTCGGGCTTTTTGTATGGCGCCATTTTGTCACCCCCTTAACCACAGACGACCACAGATAAAACGGTCGTTTGGTCCAGACAGGTAAATATATGGTGGACCATAAAGAAATCTCAAGGTCATTCAAAAAAAGAGCAAACATAGACAATATACCTGCACCCAGCTGACATCGTTCATTCACTAGCCCAAAAAAATTACATAATAAAAAATACTGGAATGCAGGAAAAGGAAAATAAAAAAAACCCACAGCTATGCACACATCAAAATATTTTTTATTTTCAAAAAGACAATGGACAGTAATACAAAACAGGGTCAGTACAACCGATGTATTGAGCATTGATTTATCATTGAAGTAGAAGATAATACTAATATATCTAAACAAAACATGAAACAGAACAAGACACAAAAAAATAAAAAGTAACAGTCTCAACTAGGAATCGAACCCAGGATTTCTGTCTTACTGCAACAACTTAATAGGATTTAATTTGACATTGCACAAAAATACAAGAATATATACACAAAATAGCACTAGAAGTTATTCAAGTTCTCCTGCAAGGGTTTCATATCATTTTCACAGCTTTGTCGTCAGCAAACATCATTGAAAATACTGGTACTTACATGATGTAATTCTGGAGAGGTCTAAATGAACTTGTTTGATGTAATCGTGGCTTTGTTTAGCAATTTTAGTCTCCTAATACGTGGTATAAGATCGCGTCGGAATACGGATAGGTCTGAAAAGGAAAATTAATCAAATTATTAGCCAATGAAGTACATTCAGGAATCATGAACATTGTATCAAAGAACGAGAGGTTAGTACCTGTGTTCAACAACGTGATCGGGTCCTTCTTTCAATTGGTGGAGATAGACCGGATATTTTATGATGATTGGAAGATTAAGCGTTGGCAACGCATTATTTTTTAATCCCAAAAGTACCGTATATTTGATTTCAATCGCGAAATGGCACACACAAACAAACGTATTTCTTGCTGCTTCTTCCTAGCACTGGATTATCGAATCCATTTGAGCAACCTTTAACACAACACGGCATTAATTTATCACCTTGAAGAATTCTAGCACGCAACATTATTTTTAGATTGGTGAAAGAAAATTCAAAATATTTACGCAAAAACCTTCAACTGACTTCAATCTGCGAAATGACGTCTTGGAAATTACCGTTATTTTTTTATCGGAGCATAACACATGCTTAGCTTCTCTTTCTGTTACACGAGTCGCTACGGTAGAGAGCGAGAGATCAAGATACAATTTTTGCTCTGAGCCAATGAGATCTGAGTTTTCAGCCACAACAGCTTTGTCTATAAGAATTTGGGTTGAGGATAACTCCTCCCATCAGGGTTACAAGGTTATGCGAGAGTTATACGCCCCTGGTAAAGACTGACTGTCCACGAGGTACCGTAATGTGGATAGTGTCTAGAAGCTTTCAGGGCGTGAGTAGGTAGGTAGGCAGCTTCGCTAATGCAATGCAGTTGCAAGTATCTATGTTCTAGATCTTTCGGGGAAGTACCAGGTAGTATTCTAGTAGCTGCCGCTACACTCCCACCTACAATATGAGTCGTTTCAAGACCCTTATCGACTTCTACTTCTTCTCAAAAAGACCCATTATATAGCATCCCCAAAGATGACATAGGCGCTGAAAGAAATTACTTTCCTCGAGACCTCCTGTGTGGAGTTAATGTAAAAAAAGTCATTATTATATATTTTATCGAAATTGACGCAGAACAATTTATAAACGTTACTCTTTTTGATTGTTGCGTTAGATCGTTCACTCATAAAATCTCTTTATTATCCTAAACCCCTCGATCCTGGAACAGGTACATAATTAATAAAGCCAATTATGGCCGATGAAGGACGAAGGGAGTGAAGATGTCCATCAAACGTCAAATTAAATCTGCATTATGCATGAGAAATTGTACCGGCCTGTGAAGGCTAATGATTGCCTACATATGTCAAGAAGTGGGTAGCCTACTCGAATAAATTAATGTAGCCTGGAAGCTTGAAAAAATATATTACTTTTGATCGTTTTTATCTGCATCATAAAATTTGGATAAATTAAATAAAGTCATTTGATTTTAATACGTAGGTACGACCAGTATATTCGTCAGTTTAATGTTATACAAAACTTGCTTGATACTAGAACTTTTACAGAACTTGAATTTTAACTTTGAAATTTGATGAATCGTACAAATTCTGTGAAACCACCCGTCGTTATGCATATCGCTAAAAATTCTCGAATGATGAGTTCTGGCGTCGTGAATTTTTTACAGTTTTTTTTCCTTTGTATTTTCCAGGCACTGACAGAAAAACAGATAACAGAGTTAATCGTTTTAAAAGTATTTTTTTAAAATAAATATTATTTTAATGATAAAACATGTTTAAGATACACGGTTTTTTATGCATAGCACAGAGGATAACATATTATTTTTAAGCTATGATTATTAGCCTTAAAATTAAAAGATATAAAATATTAACACGTCAGTTATTTTTTAAAGCAGTTAATTTATAAACAAGTTCTCTTGTGTAATTATTATTACACGTGAGAACTGTTTCGCCTTCTAAAGGTTTTATCATACTACAGACGGACAGATGTAGTATGATAAAACCTATAGATGATATAAGGAGGCGAAACAGCTGTCACGCGTAATAATAATTACACCGCAGAATATTTTTTATAAAAAAAACTATTCTTTTATAAACTACGTAAAAAATTGCGACGTTATTAAATAAATAAATAAACACCTAAAACAAAAATTGGAGTTCTACAAATTAAACTTGATAAAAATAAATAAAACAATCTTCTCGACCAGGAGAATCGACACGCGTTGAGTTCCGTGAAAACTCAAAACAACGTTAATTCAACATACTTTTAAAAAGTGAAATGAATTCATTAAGGCGATGAAAAAAACTAACCTATAAACATAACCTAACTATTTAATCTGGTTTGTTTTTTCATCACTTTTCAAAAGTGGGTTGAATTTTCATTTCGATGAGTTATCCGGTCACCAAAACTGACTATTTATTTGTACCCAAATTGTATTTTTTTTATAAATTAATTTTTTTATAATTACGGTATACTTACTAATATTTTATATAATACACACGCGAAAACAGATACGAGGATTGACTAACACTTACATTTATTTATCAAAATTTTATTTTCTTAATAGGTGTTCGGACCAGACAAGCTAGAAATATTAACGTTATCGTAGCATAAAACGATCAACTTTTTTCGATATGTCAACAACATAAATATTGTCGATTCATTGCGTTATTTTCCATAGATATAATGACCAAATCTGAATTTAATAGATTTTCCCTTATTGGATACATGCCTAGATTAATATCTGCACGAAAAAACTGATTTAAATTGTGTTAAATTATTAAAAATCTGGTTAAATTATTCGTTTTTCTGTTATAAACGGGATTGCAGGCCTTTAACGAAAGAATTAACAGAGTTCATAACAAAGTATCAGTTGAAAGTGAATGTTTTATGAGAACGGCGGACACGTGTTCATTCAAATACTGATATCATATTTATTAGGAAAAGAAAACGTGTTCTTAATATATTTTAAATTACCTACTAATATTTCGTCAGGAAATGAGCATGCTACCATTTTTTTAAAAGGATTATGTTTCTCCTTGTGCTAATTTGTATTTCAGTTCTTACTTTCCAACTTTAGTTAATTTTTTCAAAGACTGATAATAACTATTACGTCATCAAGTTTCAAGTGTCTCGTCCGCTAGAGGCTTAGGTAATATATTGGAATTGGAAACGTGTTCTATTCTCAGGGGTATTGTAAACTAATGTTGCCACTACTAAACATGGAACAATCCTTGGAAAAGTACCTACCTACTGCCCACTAGTCAGTAGTCACATTATACCGACTGTCAACCGTCAATCGTGACAGGGGGCGACACGCCGCGGCGGGCGGTAACATCACTCAATCAAGACGAGCGTCTAGACGAGCCTTAGGATTCTAAAGATATAAATAATGCCTATTATTGGACTGCGAAAGAATTCCAGTGTTTTTTTTTGTTTATTCAACATCCTTCAACTCACACCTTTATATTAAATTAGTCACGAACATTGAACACGAAATACTCCAAATTAAAGCAGGTACCTACCTATTATATTTATTTTAATTAAAACATTGTTACAATAATAAACACCTATTATATTATGTAATCTCTATTTCCTTCAATCTCGTATGTAGTTATATTTCGTATTCTAAATATTAATAAATAACTACTGAATTTGGCTTAAACGGTTTATTATAACACACACGAAAAATAAATAAACGCAGAAAATACATCAGAATGATTTACGAAAGGAAGGTTCGAGAATGTTTCCAAGCGCGTCACGTAGGCAAAATAATTCGATCTCGATGTCAAGGTTGCTGGTACTGTACTGACGATTTAGTTCACGCTGTCGCTTATATAGGTGAAAAATAAAACATTCTCGAACATTCCATTTGCTACAGTAACAAATATTGAAAAATAAAAGAAAATCCAAGAAGCTTGTTTGGCAAAAGCCGAAACTTCTAGAATGACGTTCGAATCAAATAGTGGCTTACCACTACAAGTATAATAAAATAATCAGAATCCTATGAACTTGAGAAACTGGATTTTACGCGTGGTATTGGGGAGAAATACCGGGACGGGAAAGTGGTGGGTCTCTCCAATGTACACAAATTTTTCAGCGGAATGAACAGTTTTTCCTGATTGAAAAGTAGCCTATATCATTTCTCAGCCCTCCAACTATCCCTATGCAAAAAATCACACCGATCGGTAGCTTGACTTGAAAGAAGGACAAACAAACAACAAACACGCTTTCGCATTTATAATATTAGTTATGAGATTCTTCTCCGTTAACCTCTTGAACGCCAGCATATCTTTAATACCCCGCATTCCTAATTTCTACAAATTTATAACATATTTCCCTTGAATACTAAATTTAAGAAGCCGAAAAAGTATTTAGGTATATTAAAAATTTCCTCCACAGAAAAATTCGCTAAGTATGCTCCGAAAATTATTTTAAACACATCTGCACGAGAAAATGAGTATTGCTTTTTTATTAAAAACCTGTTGAAATTGTGATGGTAATCCATTTCCTAAAAAACTATTGTACATTCGGAATATATCGGAACACGTGTTCATATAGCTGCGTTTATCCTAATAAATATTATGACAAAATGCGAAAATATTAGTTTTTTATGAACACGTGCTCATCATGCAACTGCGTTTATCCTAATAAATTTATTGACAAAATGAAAAAAATATTAGAATTTTTATGAACTCGTGTTTCGACATCCCCATAACACATTCGTGTTTTACTGATAGTTTGTTAGGAAGCCTGTCAATTCATTCGTTAAAGGCCTGCAGTCCCGTTTTCAACCGGAATACGAATAATGACAATATTTTATATCATTATTTTCCTCCGTGTGGTTCTGTTATTTAACATGTTATAGGTGCGAATAAAATTACAGTATTTCTGTAAATGCTATTTGCCGAGAGATTTACCTATTAAATAAGTAATGCTTTATTAAATATCTTTGCTTACGCCTATTAATTATAATCTTTTTTATATATTAGAGCGCTACCTTGAATATTCATTTTATTTCCAATCTTACCAGCATACAAGTGGATTTCTTGAATCTTCCAATAATGAACTCTTTGTTTTTTGCCAATTTGTAACAACCAATGATGGCAACAATAGATGTCTGATTTCAACCTAATAATTTCTGAATAGATATTGCGTACCTTTATAAAATTGCGATCCGCGTACTAAAGATACATACGTCGTGGTATATGTTTGTAACTACTTACAGTGAACTGCGTATACATAGCAGATCATTCAGATACAACTTTTAGTCCGATAAAATTTGAAGAAAAACAAGTAAGTTCAAATGTACAAATTTATTTGCAATCCATGTTCAATGTAGACTGTAAAAAATTGTTAAAAAAATAATTCTTCATTTGACTGATTGCAGAGAAAAATAGTTCTTTATTTGATTGCTTGCAGATCAAAATAGTTCTCCATTTGACTACTTGCAGAGAAAAATAGTTCTTCATTTGATTGCTTGCAGAGAAAAATAGTTCTTCATTTGACTGCTTGCAGAGAAAAATTATATAAATCTATATTGCAAATTTCGTAGAATCTACGGATAAATAGTTAGAACTGAAAATAGATTTTTTTTAATAATACCGATGTTGGAAAAGTACGCAACCAATAAGTTTTTGACAAAGGTAGGTAAATTAAATAGGTTCAATTTGTAGGATTTCTGAAGGAATCTTAAATGACTTCAACTGAATTAGTGTTTATACACTCGTACATAATATATTATATTAAATCACACCATAAAATATTAACTAGAAGTTAAAGATTATAAAATAATATTTTGAAATATTGAAGAAGTTAAAGTTGAACTGCTTTAAGCCCCCGCATTACAAATTTCTATCGATTTATAACATATTTCTCCTTAAGACTTTAAGTTTTTTAAGTTCCTTAAAAAATATATGTTATTTTTTAAGGTAATATATATACATTTTTCATGCTGAAACAGTAATTTATGTAATGGCCTCGGTAGAAAAGATCGCAAAGAAAGCTTCGAAAATTATTAAAAACATGTTTTGTTATCTTATTAAATATGTTGTAGGTTTTAAAAAAATCTCAGTGTATCATTAAATGCAACTAAAGCATTTATCGAGAGATTTTCGCTGTACTTCAAACGAGTTGTGTTTTTCAAAATATTTTTTGTTTCGCTTAATTATCATCGTTTTTCAATATCAGCCCACTAATGTGTAACTTATATTATTATTTAGGAGTCTCGCATATGAGCGATAATATTTTTTAAATTTACTTCTTATTATAAATTACATGTATTCGCTTGTATATTGCGTATTACCAACCAACCACAATTTATATATTTTTTATACTATGTGCACTTTTAAAACTGGTTTATTATTTGTTTTCTCTTTTCTTATACATACAGGGTTTTCCAATAAGAGGTGTTATTTTGAATAGGCCGTTATTTCGGTAGATGTTACTTTTGAAGCTGTCATTTTTTGACATTTGACAATTAAAAACTACGCCATTAATAAAAATGGAATGATACGCGCTTCAACAACGCATTGAAATTATTAAAATTCACTTGAGTGAATCAAATGCAAATCATCTTGAGTGATGAGGCCCATTTCCACCTCGGTGCCTTCATCATCAAGCAAAATTGTCGCATCTGGGGCTCGGAAAACCCAAGAATTATTGTTGAAAAGCCTCTCCATCTTCAACTTATGACTGTTTGGTGCGGTTTATGATCCGGCGGAGTCATTGGACCTTACTTTTTTGAAAATGATGCTGGAGCAACAGGTAAGGTGAAGAGGTTGCGCTATCGAGAGATGATTTCAAAAAGACGGCGCTACGTGCCACACAAGCAACGAAACTATTGATCTTTTACGATTGAATATCAAAATAACACCTCTTATTGGAAAACCCTGTATTATGTACATCTAAATTGAAAATTATATGTACCATGTATTTTGTTATGTTTTGATTATTTATTTTGTTGTTTTAAAAATAAAAAACCTTCTGTTAGCGATGTATAATACATTAAATCATGTAAAAGCCCATCGGGGCGATAATATTAATAAATAATGTAGGCGACACATTACGCTGTACGTATCATGACCATATGAGCATATCGCTCGCCATACAGTACAAATGGGAATGTATGGCGAGCGATATGCTGAAATAGGTCAAGCCACGAAAATATAGCGCGCTTATAACGTGGTCTGTCACAGGCTTAAACCTTTTTTAGAGTAAGATGAATTTCAGGTAGTTGCGTATTGATATCTGACAATCAACAAGAAAGTTGAGTAGCGCCCTTTGTGGCAGCTGGACGCGTCATGCCGTCTCCGACCGCTTTGTGTTTTTTTAGTATTTTCAAGGGAAACGAGGCAACATCCCTTTCAAGTTATTTTAAAAATCAGTGAATCAACATTTTAAATTAACTTACCAATTAGTAATCAGAACTTAATAGTAATGTGACTAGAGTGCAGTGTTTAAAAAATGAATAATCGAAAGTTGTGCTAAAAATATTCTAAATTCGCTGAAGTTGAACTTGGGACGAGAATCGGTAACTGTAGGTACGCCAGATGTTTTCAATGTTATTCTTGGAAACTCTGAAAGCCCTTACAAGTGCCCAAGGTGATTTATTATCCCGTCCGCCGCCTTTTATTTCGGAACAATGCACCACTAACATAATCACAAGAAACAAGTGTACAAGGAAATGGACTTTCCGAACGTCACAGCGGTGCTGCCAAGGTTTGTTATCTATGTGAGGATACTGTGACAGCGCTTAATTAGCAGCAGACACACACCTGGACGGATGACGACCCTCGTGCTGGCACTGTTGGTAGTGCGGTGGACTCTTTCGCTGCAGTAGCTGGTCCAGTTTCCTCACCACCTGGGATTCTTGCTGCAGAGTCTCCATCCTCTACCTTCGTCGAATGTCACAGCGGTGCTGCCAAGGTCTGGAATCCATGAGAGGACATTGTGTCAGCGCTCTATTAGCAGCAGACACATACCTGGAAGGATGACGAACCTCGTGCTGGCACTGTTGGTGGACGCGGTGGACTCTCTCGCTGCAGCAGCTGGTCCAGTTTCCTCACCACCTAGGATTCTTGCAGCAGATTCTCCATCTCCGTGTCTTCTGTTTCTGTACTTCATTTTATTTAACTTAATTTCAATTTCAATTTGTAATATTTATATATATTTTTTTGTAATATATGCATTAACTGTACAGCGCCCCTGAGGTGATATTTCGCAAAAGCGGCGCTATAAAAATCATCCAATAAATAAATAAAATAAATAAATTATCTTATAAATCTTTTTTAGAGTGAGATATATTTCATATAGTTACATATTGGTATCCGTTGCGGTTCAACAAAAAATGAAGCTGTCTATCCCACAATCGACTTCAATCAATTTCAAGTCTCGTTCAGGATATCATCCTCGTTATTAGATTATTATAATAATATTATCTCCGACCAGCAATAACACCAGCACCACGTACTGCAAAGTGGCTGCGCCTTTTGGAAAACCTTTTGTTCTATGTGGGATATCCGTCTGATTAGTTCGACAATGTAAGACATTCGGCATTATACACACACATACGTTAAGGGTTACCATACTTTGCAAACTTTTATGGATGAAAGAATCCCTACTTATAATGGATATATTTCATCCAAATTATTTGTAATTGTTAATTAAATTGTAAATGTGTGAGGTAGTGTAGTTTACAGATCGGGTTGAAAAGTACTGCTAAACACCTTAATTTTTAAAGGCTTTAAATATACCACGAGCAACATTTTTCGGTAAATATTTACCTACGACTACCGTTTTTACTACTACATAAAATTGCCCCTTTAATAACGCCTGCTCGCGTCCCCTTTAGAGTTATATCCCAGTTTTCAAGTAGTTTGTGGGCTACGCTAGGTTTGTATAGACTGTTTTGTGATTTAATTCTACCTAATCCAACCTAACCTAACATGTACGGAATATTTTCTCAAACGGTAGTCGTAGGTAAATAATTACCCATTTTTCGTTCCGTGCTTTTAAATGGTCTCGGTAATCACATTTGAAGAACGATTTATCCAGACAGATTTTGGAAATTGAAACTCGAGTGTGGCTATTTGCTTCGACGCGTCGACCGCCAACTCTCATTTACAATGATTTTTTTTATTAAAAACTAGCACAGACTAATCACGAGATATTATAATTGTAGGATCTTTAAAGCGTCATAAAAAAATATATTTACCTCAAGATGATTGTCTTTCAAGAGAAGAAATTAAATCTGTACACTTTGAAAATTACGACATCTGTCAACCATTTGAACAATTGTTCAGAACAAATGTGCATTTCAAAGAAAGAATTATTGATTCACGAAATAATTATGGTACCTACTTTATGGTTTGTCTTGTACGACAAGTGGTTCCAATTTTGAAAATTAAGTAAGATGTACTTCGACAGTTTGTAGCCTTTTTGAGTGTTCGTGAAAAAAATTCGTAAAAAACTTATGAAGATATTTACAAAAAATTAATATATTCTACCTGCAGTAGTTACCTAACTAGTTTCATGAAATAATCTGGGTATTATTTTGAATGATTCTTGTGATAAGCATTTAAACCTTATTCCAAACGCAATCTAAGACAGTAATAATAATCCAGAATCTAATGAGTTTCTCAAATCACATTCATAAAGAATGAGCCAACATTTAAATGAGTATAATATTCATTGGTCAGTGCCAGTATGGTCACCCTTCAATCGAATAGCAGATTACAATATGTGCGGTGCCCACTGCCCATACATATTGCCGAAGGTAATTCTCAGAGTCCTATTTAGACCAGGATAATGCAATCCCGCCATAGTACATAGTACGAACTTATTGAAGGAATAGAAATTGAATACAAAACACATGAACAGATTGAACATGAACATCAGAGGAAGATAAAAGACCGCCGAGAACAGATATTGTATCTACTCTGAAACGTGCGGGGCAATTACAATTGAATTCGTATTTGAGAATATGTTTTCAATAATGGATTTTTTGCCCATTGCTGATTCTCCGCATTAAAAAATCAATATTCTTAATTATAATCATCACATCCTTATGAGTGTTTTGTAGATTGTTTTAAGATAACAATCCTGTTCATAAGTTTGCTATATAATAAGATAACCAATTTTAACATTGTATTCATACAATTTTTAGGTTCTGCCCGAAGCATGCATTGACATCAGTATTATAAAAATGTTTTGAAAGAGAATTTGTAATTAGGTCCTGCCTATTCAGATTTGGTCACTAAACATAGCTAGAGCCATTTCATTAAACTTTTCGCTTCTAAATGGTGGTCTTTCGTGAACAATACTGATTGTTTCTATCTTCTATTCTTGAGCGAGGTGCCAATGTAAGATGTTTAATTTAATTTAATTTGTATGTGTTCAACAATTAATTCAAATTAACACTAAAATTATCTTAAAATATCTGTCAGATTCATTATTTATTAAGAAATATTCCTTGTTGGGACTAATTATTTCCAAATATATTTGCTGTTTTCGAACGTATCACAAGCGAAATTGGTAAGCGACAGAACGATAGTAAAAAAATCACTGTTTTCGAACGTATCACAAGCGAAATTCTGTTTTTACAAAGCAGAACTTTTTCAGATTTTAATATTACAAGCGGACATTTAAAAATTGTGAGTTTTTTTACGATCGTTCTGTCGCATACCGATTGTTTTTTCTTGAAAACTATAAAAATACCACTTGGTACGAAACCGAAAACATTTAAATATTTAATTACAAAAACGTATTATAAAGGTTATTGTAGTACCTGTTTTTTTGTTTGATATAAAAACTAACTTTGACAAATCTTTTGCAAATATGCAAGCAATGGCAGTCGTTGATTGTTGATGACTTTTTGGAATATTTTACAATTATTTGGAAGTGTGTATGGTAAACTTCAGCAAATACAAAGATTGGTGTTGCCACTTTCTCTTTTCTTCTATCCTTTTACTTTCTCACAGAAAAATAGAATAGATAGAAGGGATTTTATGAGTCCGTATAAGTTCGTTCCGTAAAGTAGACATATTTTCTTCCAACAGGTTTGGAACCCAGATTCAGAGCTAAGGAGCTTACAGCTCTGCCGTGGAGATCTTCATAGATGTTGAGCCTCACAAGAGTCCCAACTGCTCCCAACAGTCTGGAGCCAGTGAGACTATGGCTTCCTCGATAGGGGTATTTTGGGAGGATGAAGATAGTGCGAAGGGGAAGATGTGGGGAAGTAGGTACCTAGCTTTTCAGACCTGATCACCAAACACGGTCGAAGCCATTTCAAGCAATGTTTCAATTCTGAGTGGTGATCTTACATCAGAGTATATATAGATTTTTTTACATTTACCACACACAGGAGGCACCTGAGGAAAACCTTGTGTAGAGAGTCGAAGTTCTGGAAAGGTGTGTAGGAGTAATGGACCTACGAATCTATCCCTCCCGCCTGTGGCTCAAGGCGATCGGTCGAGAAAGACCAGTTGTAGAGTACAAAGGGTCTCCCCAAACCAGCCTCTCCCGATCTGGCATGCCACGCAGATAGTGGGCGGACGCATCCTGAACACACCTCACCCTATGAACCCGGGCACCCCTGTTAAATCACCAGGCGTAGCGAACCACTTCGGGTGACCTATGACAGAAGTGTTGGTTATCCAATAAATGGTTCCCGGGGCGGCGGTACCAGTTCCGTCTCTCAAATGAAATATTTAAATTTACTATTATACTGACAGTTTCTTCCACTCTGAAACGTGTCGCAAATATACTCGTATTTAATTTCAATTAAGTAAATTACACAATTACGCAAATTAAATTTACTTGCGCACGCTGGGATATAGACCCGCGTCCTCCGGCTTGCTAGTCGAGAGTCTTACCCCTTGGCCACGGAGTCCGTCATTTGATAAATGACCATATTTTTTCACCAAATATTTTATGAATCTTCATTCTAAGCTGTAGGTAGGTATGTTTTTTGACTAAAGGAATACATTGTTTATGTGAATCCCCCTCAACAGACTCAACTGTCCAGATTCAGTGGAACTATAGCATCTTTGTTTGTAACATGTATTGATGTTTAACCCTTAGTGTACCAGCCGAATGGAGACCGGCCCACACTATTTTCGTAATACTTGTTTTTTGCAAAATGTTTATTGTTTTATAAATTGATCCGTCTTACCAAATAATGGGTTAATCCATTTATAAAAACCTCATTCATCTATTCTATTTTGTTTCTCCGGGATAGCTACTTATATTCAAAGATTTTTATTTTCGTCCTTAATATTACAAAAAAAATATTATGAAGAAAGAAAATTTTATTGGGTTTTATTACATTTTGCTTCAAGATAAGAGTCCTTCTCAATAAAAATGAGTAGTATAAGGTTTTCCTGTAAATAACTAAAGTTTTATAACATTTTTCTAAAATGATAAATTGTGTCGCGGTTTATCACAGATAAAAAAAAACAATATTTGCCAAGTGATGAAATGAGAATATAGATTAAGACACATTATTTCCTTGTAAAGTGAATAAAGTATATTTTAGTATGCTAGGAGCATTTTTTAAGGTTCAAAGTACAATAAAATCAAGGGGAGTGCGGTGAGCTACTAGCAAATCCATGCTTTTTCACAAATAAAATATCAATGTTTCAAGTGCGGTGAGCAAATCCACGGTGGATTTCTTGGCACACTAGGGGTTAAGGGAGTGGAAAAGAAAATATGTATAGAAAGGTTAAGAACGAACCGCCAATAAAAGTAGACTTAATCTAAACTTCTGTACATCGTACTGTAATACCGGCAGAGCTTCTTTCTTCCACGTATTTCAATCTTCTCCATTATGGATTTCTCAGTTCCATTCCGGGTTCAACAGTTGCTCGAAATAAATCATTTATAGACAGAAATTTTTTTTAGCTAACACATTAATTATTTATAACTCAATAAATGATAACATCTTCCTCCTGTCTGACCATAATTAGATAAATTATTCGGACGTGCGTTGGTTAATAAATAAGAATTCCATACTTATATTGCAACTTTTCTAATCGTATTATTTATTGTTTTTCTCCAAACCATATTTTTTTTGGTATTTTGTTATGTAAGATTTTATGTAAATAAGGCGTTAGCTTCCCATGTCACTTCAATGTCAATGTGTGTGGTTATCCTGCTCCCCGGCACTGCCCGTGATTTGGATGCTTGTATATTAGTCTACTTAATTGAATCACCATATTTCATTGAAAACCATGAAAACAAGCTACTCACACTGAGGGACTCATCATATTTAGTCCAAAAAGGAGTACTTAAGATTATTCTGAAGGTTCCAGTTAGAACTCCGACAGACGAAATATAAAATTTAAAAACTTTCTACTTTTCGATGTGCAAAGGCTTTATTAAAAAATATATTTTAGCTTAAAAAAAACATATATTATTACTTCACTGCCCATCATAAGTACAATACCAGGACAACAAGCCAAAACACACATTTATTTTCAGTTTGAATACATCTTTTGTTCAGAGAAAAATTAAATTTCATCCTACGAAAGTATATAATGCTCTACCAAATCACACAAAAAAATACCATAAACGAACATACTAAAAATTAAATTTAAAACATGGCCGAGAAAACGGGGAGATATTCTGCTTTCCAACATTTTGAGGACAATATAAAAACAACCAGAAACTAAATATATAAATTACAAGTCGCCTCAAAACAGGAAACCCTGTGAGGAGGACTGTGAAAATATTACGCTTTATACTTACACCATGAACAAACTTTGCCATAGAAACTAATAAATTATTATTATATTACGCTTTATACTTACACCATGAACAAACTTTGCCAAGGAAACTAATAGATTATTATTATATTACGCTTTTTACTTACATCATGAACAAACTTTCCCATTGAAACTAATAAATTATTACTTCAATCAACAATTTTTTTTCACCTGTACACAACCATATATAAGCAGTAATTGTTAATTGAAGTACTAGTATATATTGAATTATTTGGCGTGTTGGTAATATTTTTTTCTTATATGTATTACGCTTTATACGTACATCATGAACAAACTTTTCCATAGAAACTAATAAATTATTCTTATATTACGCTTTATACTTACATCATGAACAAACTGTGCCATGGAAACTAATAAATTATTCTTATATTACGCTTTATACTTACATCATGAACAAACTATGCCATTTAAACTAATAAATTATTATTCAATATAAAAACACACTTTGTAATACACCACTATTATTATTGAATTAACAAAAATGTTGCAATGTCACACCACAATGTTTTGCTTTCTTCGAAAAAATAATAAATTATTTTTATATAACGCTTTATACTTACAACATGGATAAACTTTGCCGTAGAAACTAACAAAACATACTAATAAATCTAAAAATCGTGAAACAGAACAACACATAGAAAAATAAAAGCTAACGGTCTCAAACCCAGGATCTTTGTCTTAACGGGACAGCAGCTCAGCCATTTTAATCTAATTATTTTCGTCATTTTTTCGATCTCATATTTCAAATTGAAAATTAACAATATTATCTTCAACTAATTTTAACCGTATTTTTGGCTGCTATCTTTGTGAATTACCTTTAGTTTTCTATGGCTTGTACTGTTTCACGTTTCGTTTAGATGTATTGGTATCATCTTCTTCTTCAATGATATATTACATTGATGGGTTATAACCTTCACAAGTTTTTAAAAGAAGTTGTTCACGAAATTTATTTAAAAAAAAACTTTCAAATAAAAATAAAAGAGGTAAATTTCAACAATATTTTTTTCTTATTGAACAATTGAAACATACCTGTAATAAAAAAATGATATTTCACGGCTCCATAGTTCATAAGAAAATAACGTTGAGAATTAAAAACGTTAATAGAACATTGTGTGCATATTTTTCAGATCTGTAACGCTAGGTAGCTTCACAATATGACTTATTTCGAATTGTTTAAAACGCAGACAAAAGGATTAGTTGATTGCATATCGTCATATTTTACGGTAAATAGGTACCATTTCAAAAATATTTTAAATACATCACTACAATTGTGCTGAGAAAACAGAAAATCGCTTTTGTGTAAAAATCATATTATGCGATCCGACCTTCCAAACAGGTGTCTGTATTTTGTAAACCTAATCGGTCCGCGTTACTGCTGCACTATCTAATTACTTCAGAATGGATAGCAGAAATTACACAGTAATAACACGGTAACGGATATATTAAATTATTATCTCCCTAGACGCAATGTGTAGGAGTAGTGTATTCTACATTTATCAGTAAATCATAAGATCAGTGAGCTTGCGCTCGATATTTATAAATGCTTTATGGCTATGTGCCCTCGGTTTCAGTTTATGCAAATTATGAAAAATAAATAATAATAACAAATTGTTAGATTACAAAGTAAACATTGCTCGCGTCCCTTGGTTGTTGCGAAATGGAATATATTTTTGTTTAATATTAAGACCAAGCATAATGCTAAATCGCTATTTTTGATAAATCTTTATAACTAATTGATTCACATTATGAATAGCAAAAAATATATTTTAGTAAAAAAAATATGTATAAATATTAACTAATAAAACAAATATTTTAATATAAATGTGCGAACGCATAAAATCAACAACTTAAAAAAAATACAATATTATAGCTAAGATTATCTGTGACATTTTCCATTGATTAACTTTTTTGCTTTCTTATAAAATTGTTTACAAAATTAATAAAAACCATTTTTGTGCTAAAAATCGAGCGTTTCTAGACTCATTTTGTCAAGCGATTTTAAAGTCTATTACCTATATTCGTGACTATATAAATATAAAGCATACCAAGAATATACAAATTTTTAGCTTGTAGCTTCCTCTATGCGTATTACAATCATGTGCCTATCGTTAGATTATTTATATTGGGATTTATAATTAAACTTGCTGTTGAAAAATCTAAAGAATTTTTAAAAAAGCATTTCATTAAATTAAAATATTAAAAACTGATTCCCGAACAATTGCTTGGAATGCAACTATGCTAAGCATTACACCGCTATTCGATGAACGGCGGCATGAATTTATTATAGGCATGTACTGAAAATAAGAATTACGCATATTTTAATTTTACGATGTTACATACTCACATCACATCAAGTTCACCCATCAGAAAAAAGGGTTCTATTTTCTTCTTAAACATACTTCACCTTAAAAATACTAACACCTTTAACAAAAAATACAGTTTTCATTGCCTCGTGCCTCATAGCTTCGTTGCCTTACCACCATTTTTAAAAATATGTTACATGAGACGGTTCTTTACTATCTTCAGAGATGTGCAAAATGGGTACCCAAAACCATTTGAAATGCAAAATGGAAATGGGTCAAAACTTTTCCATTTGAAAATGCAAAATGCAAAATGGTTTTTAGAAAAGCATTTAAAATGCAAAATGCAAAATGCAAAATACCTATTTTCAAAATGCATTGAAAATGCAAAATGGTTTCTTAGGTCAAACAGTTAAAATAATTATAGAATTATTAAACAGTTTTGTCATTTAATAATGGACATCAATGTAGAACAAACATATTACATGATGGTAAATCAAAAAATGCAACGACTACAGATTATGAACCACAAAAAATTTGCGCGGGACTAATGTTGCCAACGTAAAAACATAGAAACTGCTATCTAACATTTAATATTACAGCGTCATGGCCCCATGTTCAGTATTTGAATCAGTATTTTGTGTAATGGTATCACTCGATTGCCAGGGCTTCTACCAGGGAGCAACTTGAAACATGTACATTATCTCTCATAGCGAGGTTGAGGACCGACTGATATTTGGGGCTTATGAAAAAAAGATGAGTGGAGATAGTAGGAAGAATGTTGCAAAAAAGCATTTAAAATGGAAAATGCATTGAGAAAAGCATTTAAAATGCAAAATAGAAAATACCCATTTTGCATTTTGCATTTCCATTTGAAATGGATTTATTTGAAATAAAGCACATCTCTGACTATCTTTAGGGACAGAAATAGATATATCAAAATCATCCTCTATATTTTCTCACTTCATCAGCCTAGCAATCAAAATTTCCCATAAAATGGGATGCCCTAGTTCCACTTCCTCCGGGCTGATAACCATCTTGAGTGGTATCACAATTCGTGATACTTTGGCACAGTCCCTAAAAAATAACATCTACTTTAGTATATCGAAATATGTTTATTAAATGCGCATATGAATACTTGAGAGCCATCAAAGATAGCTATCTCAAATAGTATTTATTACCATAAAAAACAACTATGAAATATGAGATTTGACCTGAGATTTTTACGGCCAAAAATATTATCGTGATTAAATTTTGGGGTATTATGCATGTTGCGCTTTATCCTTCTCTAACCGCAACGTTTCGAATGATGGCGGCTGTCCGAAACGTTGGAAACGCAACACGGCATAGTAACCCAATGAAACAGATGAAAACTAAAACACTTGAAAGTATTTAAAATTGAAGTCAAAGAAACATAGAAGACAATTCTGGTCTGGAATTAATATCTTCTGCCCTAATATAATATAAGGAAATCTCCTATTACAGATAAGCAGCGGCCAGGCTATAATAAATAAAATACAGGGTTTTCCAATAAGAGGTGATATTTTGAATAGCCCGCTATTTCGGTAGATGTTACTTTTGAGGCTGTCATTTTTTGACATTTGACAAGTAGAAACTACGCCATTAATAAAAATGGAACGATACACGCTTCAACAACGCATTGAAATTATTAAAATTCACTTGAGTGAATCAAATGCAAATCATCTTGAGTGACGAGGCCCATTTCCAACTCGGTGGCTTCGTCAACAAGCAAAATTGTCGCATCTGAGGCTCGGAAAACCCAAGAGTTATTGTTGAAAAGCCTCTTTATCCTCAACGTGTGACTGTTTGGTGCGGTTTATGGTCTGGCGGAGTCATTGGACCTTACTTTTTTGAAAATGAGGCTAGAGCAACAGTTACGGTGAATGGATTGCGCTATCTAGAGATGATTAATGATTTTTTATGGACGGAATTAGATGGTATTGATCTGGACAACGTTTACTTTCAACAAGACGGCGCTCCGTGCCACACAAGAAACGAAACCATTGGTATTTTACGATTGAATATCAAAATAACACCTCTTATTGGAAAACCCTGTATATTAGATATTCGAACACCTCTTACTAACAAGATCCTATAATTGCCTTCAAATGCTATCTCTCTAATTGCCACTTGTAAAGATGGATAAAGACTGGATTCTCAATTATAATTTTGCCGTGATAAGATTAGTTTGGTAACTACGTCTTTACACAATCTACCGGCTATTAGATAAGTGTTATACGTAGTATAGAGTACACAGCATTAATTAGTAATAGCTACTTGCCGACCCTGTACTCACGATTCCACTTAGCAGATAATATGTCGCAAGATTTTATCTGTGAATATAGATTATACTACATTTTGACATTACGTAATGAATGATATTCATAACTCCTTGTCAAATTATTTCCACTCAGATTACCCGCAACGAATCACTGTCCAACGTAAGATCAGGGTTTCTGATTGTCCCTGATTATAATCTGTCACACTATCAGATAAAAGTTGGTAGCAAAACTTTTTGATTCTGGCACAATTCAACCTTTTTGTGCCCAAGTCTCACGTTCGGGGTCATCGCAACAGCTTGTTGTATTGTCGAGCGAGTCGTTCAAATCTGTATTAGAATTCAAAATGGAAATAAATAAATAAATACGGAAAATGATAAGAATCCTATAATTTCTATACCCGCTATATCCGATTTTTTGACAAAATGATCTGAGTATGACATCTTGTTCACATTTTTGCGAGCAAAAAGAGGAGCCTAAAATTGAGTTTCAAAACCCTCCTTATCACGACCAAAAACCATGTTAAAACTGCGAGTGAGAAACCAAATCCGCTATATCATACAGAAAGTTACTATCAAAACGCGCTATATCGGATTCAACCAATCACAAGCAGTTATGTTGCCAAAATACAATATGGCCGCCGCTCTGACGCCACGCTCGTGTGTCAAAATGATCTACGCGTGTGTTTCTAAACCCGCCATGTCGGCTCAGTTGACTTTCAAAAGCCTCTATATCACGAAATGAGTATCAAAATCCGCTTTATCCTTTTTACTTATCGAAATTACTTAATTATTGCTAGACATATACAGAAAAATAAATGCTTTTCGAAATTTTACTACTCCAATTCCTTATATAAAAAAATTTAATGCAATTACTTATGTAAGCTAGAGATGTGACAGTTTTTTGCGGTTTTCTCCAAATCAATGAAAATTGATATAGCGGGTATAGAAATTACACGACTCTAATTTATTAAATTCGACGTATTCTTTGAAACCTACAGTAATTTTACAAGATTTTAGGAACTACACACATATTTTATCAACGGCAGGGGCGTTTATAAGGGTGGGGTTATTCCTGGAAAATACAATGATATTATTTACACCTATGTTTTGCAATATGGTGTAAATAGAAGGTGAGAAGAGTCCTCAAAAACATTCTAAAATCCTCCCCCCTCGCCCACCCCCTAGGGGGGAAGCCCCACCCTTGTAAATGAAATACCATGCCACATCAATGGTACTTTTACAACCAACTAGGTAGTGTTGTGTAACATGTAATGGAATAACATTATTTATTTATTTATTAATTAACGCCCTTCTTCGGGGATTTTACATGAATGAATATTAAGAAATATACATTATTTATTGTACATAACTGAATTGCTTCATTAACAACATTTTATATTTGTTCAAAGATAAATTGAAGATGTCCACTGACTAGGTATAATTGTTTCCCTCCATTAGTATTCTGGGCAAAGAGGAATACATATGGTAGTTAGTCCCAGAATTTCTGCACTGAAATAAATCCTGACTTCTAGTATTACGTTGTGGAATCCGGAAGCTTATCAATTCTAGCAATACCGAACTATCAACTAAATCATTTAGAATTTTATATAGAAATACTAAGTCAGTGAAAATTCTTCTGTCTGACAATTTCAGCATATTCATATAATTTAACATAGTGTTGTAGTTCAACATAATTGCTGGAATACCCATTTTAAAATTTATAAAACTTAAGAATTTGTGTTGTATTCTTTCTACAGCTTGTACATGTATATTATAATGTGGGTTCCAGACAGGAGAATTGTACTCAAGTTGACTTCTTACATAGGCAAAACATAACAATTTAATACACTTTATACTGTTAAAATTTCTGGTTAGCCTAGTTATAAATCCCAACATTTAAGTACATTAGTAAAATAAATAAATATGTTAGCCTCAAGTCCTTCAACATTGTACGTGTAACATTTCCGGTTATAATTGTGGTATTAGGTACAATGTCAGGTATTGTATGTTTTTCTTTTAAAAAATAGGATAGATTGTTTTAAATTCTTCTATTCGGAAAAGGACAATAAATTTAATAAAAAAATAAACATAATTTTAATAGTTCATGTTCATTTATTTACTACGGTACTAATTGAATAGCTAGTCTCTGTTTTGGAAACGGTGTTTGTAAAAAAATACAACGGGATTCTTCGTTGTAAAAAAACGATAACAAAAGATGAGCATTACAATCAAAACATAACGATACAACTAACAACCAACATAAAGGATGGCATAATGATGATAAAAAACATAGAATCAATTTGCAATAAGCTGTTTTGCAATTAGATTAGGAAGTTTAACAAAACACCGGTTACTAGTAAGTACCTAACTAATCATTTGTCGAAAACTGTATATTTTATTGGTTAAAAATTCAAAAATCTAAATGAATTGTTTCGAATGTGTTGAATTAATTATTGGTATAACTGTGACCAGCACCGAACAGCTGATCTCTAGAAATGTGATCTATACAGATTTGAAAGAAAACTGATGTCGTTAATGTAGGTATATAAGGTATTTCGACTTTACGGTACGTCGATAAAACCCTATATCAATACGATATTGTCTATGGTCATTTAGCGATATTTACGAGCACAGTCAGAATATGATTCCGGCAATCGGTAGACAAAAGCCGCTGCTCTTAGCGCGGCCTTCTTGGTGTCAGATAAGCTATCAATATGCTCTACTTTTTGGATATGCCGTTTGTTGTGCAAAATAAATGGCGTTTTATAGAATGGAGGTGCACTATCAAAGCTCTTAGAATTGAAAGAAATTGTTTGCACGATCCATATTCTTAATTAATTCATCTTAGATGCTATCAATTGATTCCGTTCCAGCTTGAAGAAACAAAAGTTGTTAGTTATTAGTTACTAATTAACTATTATTTGTGTCAGAGGTACATGCGGACTGCCAATTTATATAAAAGTTATTGTTTCAACTCGACATTGTCAATTTATTAGTATTTTTAACTTTTACATCGCCGTCTGATTTTTAGGAATGTCAATTCATAGAAAATACCTCCATTGCTAGCGTATATCGACTTCTAATTTATCGCATATCAAAATCGGTCGGGCTATTGACAGCGCAATCGTGCTTAAGAAATTGGTGTAAAATCATCGGTAATAACGCCCATAAATCCGATATTGTAAAGTTATCGGTTTAACTGTGCTAGACCCAGATAAGACAATGAACTTGAGCTTACTCTGGGCGCACGGACACGTCCACAACATATTTCTATCAGTTTACCTCTTCAGTGGCGAATAGTTAGTCAAATGAGAAAGGTTATTATTTGATGACAGGTGGGCATCAGTGTGGCAATAAATCAATGCATGAAGAATAAAAAGTAGGAATGGCGTCATTTTATGTTCGTCACCTTTGACGGACTATAATAAGGTGCAAGAAAACCGGTTCTTGCTACAAAAACAATTTCACATGTCAGCAGATTAAGTCATCAAATTTTAATCTTCTTGGCAAGTACCGCTAGCGTTTCGCAAACCAAAAACTTACGTGGGAACCTTAATAAACATACTAAATTCGGTTGTCGGTGCATGGGTGCGTGATTTAACATTGTATTCCTGCTCAGTGCGTAAAATTATTCACGTTCAATGAACATGAAATTTTCTGAATTGAAACTGATATAAATCATATCAGACAAGCGACAATGTAGTTAACAAATTAATTTTATTAATAATTCTTTATTTGAAAAATGTATTTATTTTTTTTAATTTTTGACAGATGAATTAATATAAAGCGTATACGTTACTAAGACAACACGCTAATATAGCTATTTCATTCGTAAACACAAATCCTTTGAATAGCTTTCCTTTTCTTGATGCTACATTTTTGTTCGATTAGTATGATTATACTGTGTCTTGTATTTTTATGAAGTCACTGGATCAATGTCGTAATTTTCGAAGTTTACTTTAATTCGAAATTTAAATTTCTTCCTTTGAAAGCCATCGAGAGGAAAATATTTTTTTATAAATTCATTCGCTTCACAAATCTCACTATAACAATATCCCGTGATTTGTCATGGGTCTGACTAGTTTTTCATAATTTCACAATTTTATTATGATATTACTAGATCTATAATGTAATAGTATAATTTTTTTAATCCTCGCAATACCTACTCACTGATAAATCGGTGACAATTAACAAAATGAACAAAACACCTACATTCTTACACAAAATTTTGCATTACTAAAAAAATCTTTTTTTCACAAGAATAAGCGCTAAATAGTAGTTAGGTCGGTAATAATTTCCTCTTTTAAGTTTTCAACTAGGTGCAGGATTTATTTTTTATGAGAAAACGTAATATTATATAATCTGGTTGTCCAAATCTGTGACAACCAACCTCGTGCCAAGAAACGCTTCTGGCCGTAATTAGCCTCCCAAAACAAATTAATGATTGTTCTTTATACACAAGGCCTTTTATCCGCTCGCCGACAATCTCACGACAAACTTTTCGCGTAATGTGCGAAAGCAACTTCGGGTCGTGTGAAATAATTACCCCTTTACAAAAAAACGAATCACATCTACCCAGCGCGCAGCTGGCTCAACTCATGGCCCCAGGGCAATTGGCGTGGCCCAATGAAAGAGGACTCTACCGCATAATGTAACAATTTTATTTATGTATTTGTTTATAGAGACATGTACGCACAATTTACTTTGCGGCCTTCATAAATCTCCGTCAGTGCTGAAAATGTAATTGTAAAACTAACTAATAACCCCATGAATGTGTGTTTTGACAAACTCTGCCAGGAGCACAAGAGATGAAGAGGTCAAATATACGCCTGGTGTTTCGCACTCATGCAATCCTCATAACTCAAAGTGTGTCCAATGCACGCCTTAGAAAGGGAATGTACGCAACTTGCGTAGCTTTGAAGTTGTGTAATTTGAAGAATGTATCCTTTACGGGCGCCTAATACGCACAACTTCAGGTTCTAACTTTGTTCGTCCAGCTTTTTCTTGTCATGCCTCACCTCGCCACGACTTCCCTTATCTTGCTTCATCGTGCCTCGCTTATCTTCACCACACCTCGCCATATTTCACCTCATCTTGCCCCGTCTCACCTTGCCTACTAAACAAACCTCTTCTTGCCAGGCCTCAGCTTATCTCCCCTCGCTTTGCTTTGTCTCACCTAACCTCGACTCGTCTCACTTCACCACACCTTGCCATGTCCCACCTAGCCTCGGCTTGTCTCATCACGCCTTGCTTATCTTACCTAGCCGTGCATTGTCTCACCTAGCCGTGCCTTGTCTCACTTCACCACACTTTGAATGATCTCACCAGGGGGGTATAACTCCGAGAAAAAAGTGGGTCAAAAAAAAAGACACGGTAATCTCTATGGCTGACTTGTGACATATATTTTCCACAAACCAGTGCGCACTTCATGCATGTTTATAGGCCGCTGTCATTGGCCGATTTTAGGCTAGCCAATGGGGTTGGCTCCGAATGAGAATTCTATTGTCTATGGTTACGCCTTTTTTATAGTTTCTATCCTAGTCGATGGTGAGTATGTCGTGTAGTGACGTATATTTTTCAGTTACAGACTTTTATCTATGGCAAACTTTAGGACCCATGGGCTCAGTACGAAAAACCCGAAGATATTGATCTAGTGAGTGGTTCATTTATGGATCTCACCTTGCCATGTCTCATCTGACAATTTTTGATAGTATGAATAATAAAATAGATTAGATATATATAGTTTACGTCAATAAATAAAAACATACATCAATAAAATATATACTTTATTGAAAAAAGACATAAAAAATAATCAAGTATCTTATATCTTTGCTAGGGGAAAAACACAAGTAACCAATCATGTTTTTTTTCATATTTACCAAATAACATTTGTTACAAATTGAACTCCACATTGGCCTCATGAAAAGTTTTTTTCCTAAATGAAAATGTGTATATTCCCCCAGTATGTAGATATCATTCAATATGAATTATGTAATATTTTGATAGCTCTGGTACTTTATGGTTGTAAAACACAGGAAAAACAAAATATTTATTGAATTTGAAAACCACATATCCAGCTGCAGGTTTTGATATCAGATTGAAAAGAGAACATTTTATGCA
This sequence comes from Hesperophylax consimilis, assembly GCF_061612785.1. Taxonomy (NCBI): domain Eukaryota; kingdom Metazoa; phylum Arthropoda; class Insecta; order Trichoptera; family Limnephilidae; genus Hesperophylax; species Hesperophylax consimilis. The sequence goes on from NC_142845.1 coordinate 10,875,263, forward strand.
GAATTAAATGCACACTTTCATCTTTACTCCTGTTATTACAAATAATGGATTATCGATAGGAACTGTCTCAATCATTATAAGAGAAAAATATCCAGGGTTAATGGTAATGCCAGTTTAAACAGATCATACATAATAAACTAAATAAATAATTATGAAGCATCAGTTGCCCTGAAGTGGTCTTCATCGATTGTTGAGTAGATGTGCCCCTCTCCGCACATCCATTCCAAGATTTTACTAAAAATAAAATAATGAATATATAAGTAATCATGTTGGGTTCGCAGTCGCTGTCTAATCCTCGGCAACTAATTCCTCTATCATAGCACCAAATTCATGAAACAAAAACACTTAAATTAATCTGTGCAGAAACCATAATATGATAGATTACTTTGGGGAGAAATCCATGGACCTAAAAAGCCTTGGACTGAGCATTAGAGCGACTTTGTATGAATTGCATTGAAGTCAAATCTAAGGTGAGGAGAAATTGCCTGGCAGCCATCTTGTATGACTAACTTTTGAACTGATTTGTATGCAAAGTGGTGCATAATGTAAACTATTATAATTTTAATTATGTGTTATGATTTTTTTTGTTGGTATTTGATGAATAAGGAATGTGATATGTCATTAAAAAATTTAAGTAGGTATTGACATTTTCCATACATCTTTCCCCTCACCCCGCGGCTTCAAATTGATCTCGAATTGCTCCATCCAGGGCTTTTTAGGTCCATGGAGAAAACCCTCAAAGGTCCACGTTTATCCCAATTTTTTTTTTTTTAATGTTTGGATTGTGTCTATGGGTCCATGCAATGGTCCTTTCTATTAAATTATTTCTAAAAACAATTGCATGTCCTTCATTTGTATTCCACAAAAAAAATTTGAAAACCTCAAATTATTGGTGTAAATGTTCATCAGTTAGATTTTTACTATTGTGTGGCACTATAACCACTCATAGTTTGACATTTGTGAATTACTACTTTTCATAGTAAATTCTACATATTTTGAAGAAAAATGGCGAAGGTACAAATCTTTTATAAAAACAGCAAATGTCACATTTCATTTTTAATTAATATTTAATTTTACAAACCTATTTATTCAGTGCCTAAAGGTGAATCTCTGATTACTTATTTTTTTTAAATAAAAAACATAAGATGAACCTTGGTATTCAGTTTAAATTTGCTCCTATTTAAATTAAAAATAATATGGTTTATAATTAAGTAGGTAGGTATTTAAGTACCTACTTACAAATCTTTGTATTTGAATTATTAAATAAGAGAAAATCAGAAACATGCTTTTTGAACACTACATCTACTGTTAACAGAACTACAGGGTTTTCCAATAAGAGGTGTTATTTTGATATTCAATCGTAAAAGATCAATGGTTTCGTTGCCTGTGTGGCACATAACACCGTCTTGTTGAATGTAAACGTTGTCCAGATCAATACCATCCAATTCCGGCCAAAAAAATCATTAATCATCTCTCGATAGCGCAATCCATTCACGGTAACTGTTGCTCCAGCCTCATTTTCGAAAAAGTAAGGTTCAATGACTTCGCCGGACCATAAACCGCACCAAACCGTTACACGTTGAGGATAAAGAGGCTTTTCAACAATAACTCTTGGGTTTTCCGAGCCCCAGATGCGACAATTTTGCTTGTTGACGAAGCCACCGAGGTGGAAATGGGCCTCATCACTTAAGATGATTTGCATTTGATTCACTGAAGTGAATTTTAATAATTTCAATGTGTTGTTGAAGCGTGTATCGTTCCATTTTTATTAATGGCGTAGTTTCTACTTGTCAAATGTCAAAAAATGACAGCTTCAAAAGTAACATCTACCGAAATAGCGGTCTATTCAAAATAACACCTCTTATTGGAAAACCCTGTACTAGTTGGTTAGTATAATTATTCATTAAAACTTACTCTAGCTCCATTTTGGACATCTTGTCCCTGATGGAGGAGTGCATGTCATCCCGGCTGATGCCGGTCTCCAGCTTGGCCTGGCGGATGAGGCTGAAGACCAGCAGCTGGCGCGGGTTGAGGCCGGCAGAGGCACCGCCACCCCCGTCCATACCTCCCATCAGCGAGTTGGCAGGCATCGACGTGGCCGAGGTTGAGTTCATGTCGCTGCTTATCTTGGGCTGGAATTGTAGCTTATAAAATTAGTGAAAATCCAATACAGATATTAAAAAGCTTAACTACCAAACTGCGCCTCTGCACAACAGTAAAATAAAATTAACTAATTATACCATTTTATCATAGACATTCAATCGGTCTGATAGACCAGCCAATCGGAGAGAAGTGAACAAACCAAGTTGCGAAACGGCGTGACCATCTCTATTTCTGTCTTTTGCAACCAAATGAATCGACATATATATGAAACTCGCATTGTAATATGTACCACTATTCAGTCCTCGAAAATAAAATCTGCTTACAAATTAACTACTACTTCTTTTTACAATGGCAAAAAATTTCTTTTTACAATGGAAAAAACTTAACCACAAATCCTGAATCGGGTAAACAAAAATTCTGACTTATTTCCAAAATTGAATATTTTGTCACACTATTTAGTTAGACACTTTTACAAATGTGTTATAATTTACCCAAATCACTCATTATTAGCGTCGCTACGCCTCGCAGTTCGTTTAAAAACGAACATTTAGAACCTGCGTAGAAATGTATCGCAATGTACTGTGCTGCAAACCTTTGCCTTACTTTAACGAACTTTACTTTTCTGCGCAGGGTCTGGTTATTTTAATGTGCTCTTTGGAGGTCAATGTACAACTGATGTCTTAGTTTATTCAAAGCATTCCTCAAACACTCCTGGTCACGTGGTTTGCTTCCAGCCTACCGAAATGATACCCAGATTTCATGTTATGGCTAATCTATCAATTTGGATGCCTATGCATTTTATGCAGGATTTTTTGCCTCCTTGAATAGGAAAGTTTGTAAATTTAAAAGAAATCATTCATAGCACAATGCCAAGATACAGTATGGAAACACTATTGCCACACACCATAAGTTAAGTCACTATAGCACGAGAACGCAAGCAAAAGAAGTTGCGCAGATGAACATCTCTTGCAAAAAGGGCGCAAAAGACAAGTCGCAAAAAAATTACATTAAAGTACAGAATAACTAAAATTCATAGAATAATTTGATGAACCCAAAAGTGTTAATATTATACTGCAAATATTTTGCTGTTAAAAGGATTCCTGATATTTTACAGACTGTTTAGTAGTTTTTCAAAGCGACCTTGAGGTGATTTTTCATGAAAACGGCGCTATATAAATTAGCCAAATATTAAGCAATTAATTTGGCTCTCCTGAATAATTGACAGAGACAAGCTACCTTGAGGTGATTTTTCTCGAAAACGGCGCTATATAAATTAGACAAATATTAATCAATTAATTTGGCTCTCCTGAACAATTGACATTATTGACAATCCCTTAGGCCTCTGGTATATTCTGTCAGATGGTCAGATTATTTCCGCTTTGCAATAAAATACAAATAAATGTAATATTTCTGAATATATCCAAATTCTAAGAACTGTTTTTGAAAGGTTGTGAATAAGGCATTATTATATACTATTTGATTAGACAAATGTATTATAAAGGTTATTGCTAACTCATCATTTTGCCGTTTCAGGTAAAAGCATTTATAGGCGTATAAATAAATATTCAAAAGCCTTTTTAGGCATAAAAATAAATGAACAAAATTATAAAAAAAAAATATTAATTAATAAAAAATGCACCGAGTTCCATAATTATTTTTCAAATTGCGGTAGGAATCTTTGATTTCATATACCTAGGTGTGTACCTTTAATTTTTTCTGTGGCTAACTTTTAGATTTGAATATAGAGCGTGGTGTTTTTTTGAATCAGGACCGGCCCTGATGATAGGAAGGGAAACAACGATTTCAGCTATCAGTAGAGATGGCAAAATTTCGTTTTAACTAAAAAAGCGAAAAAATATTTATGGTTCGAAAATAGGGCATTTATAAGTTTTCTTTGCGTTTCAAGGCATTTGAAAGTGTTTCCAGTGATTTCTATTTCGCGAATTAACGCGAAAAACGTGATTTTGGCCGTATTTCAGCTAAATTATTCTATTTAGCGAAATAGGCGCGAATTTCCCGAAAATACCGGGTATTGACTGACAGGCGTACGAGAATGAAGGAGCCCACTATTGAAACGTGCGCAATGCTATCATTCAATCAGTAAAGTGCCACATCCATTGTTTTTTGTATTTACCTGTATTTCAAATATGCCTACTTTATTTCATTTTTGGAAGCCTGTCCTACCTCTTTTTACAATTTTGTTACTATTTTATGTGTAAATATTTACTATTTTTAATTTATACTGTACGCTGAATTTAAACGCTTTCGGAGAATATAGCGTATTTCAGAAGTCAAAGAACCATACAAATTGGAGAAGCTGATACAGTAATATTTGGTCCAGTACAACTAAAGAAGAATTGAGAAAAATGCATAAGGAAGGTAGTTTCATGTGAATGTGCAGGGAAAAGTATTATGCCTATTTTATTTCATTTTTGGAAGCCTTTCCTACGATTGTTACTATTTTATGTGTAAATATTTAATATTTTTGTACTGTAGGCTAAAATTGCTTTTTGACATTACACAATTTGTGCGAAATAAATTACGCTTATTGATGTTAATCGCAATCTACATTTGTTGTGTTTGTGTTCGACCCGTACTTAGAGTTTCCTTCCTTATTAATTTAATATTAAAATTAATTATTTATAATCTTTCACATGGAAATACTTGCAAATGAAGGTTAAACATATATTTTACCAAAAATACTTAACATATGCGCTAAAAACTTTCAGGAAATACATTTTTTTCTATTTTGCTACAAAACGCTAAATTATGCCTCAAAATGCTATAAAACGCTAAATTTCCAATTGTTAATGCTAAAAAATCTGAAAATTAATGCTAAATTTTGCCATCTCTAGCTATCAGTGATCAGGCCTAAAGTAGATCCCAAAAGCCAAGTTGGCATAAAGGGTTAAGACCTTTATCCCGCCCATGAAAGAAACTATCCATATTGCATATTTGAATGGAGTAATTATTTTCAGTGAGTTTTTCAGTAGAATTTGTTTTTCAAATTTTTAAAAACAGAATTAAAATAATTATTAATACTTACGCCCTTGGCCTTGGCTTCCAGTTTAATTTTATTATGGATACACTGCAGGTAATGGAAAGTGATGGCGTTTATGTTTGTGACGTTGAACATCTTGAACACAATGAGAACCTTCTTCCCTTGGTTCGTTTTAATATTTCCAAATATCTGAACATAAGTGTTTACCATGACATTTGGAATGGCCTTTTCCTGGAAAGGGAAAGAAAATATTTTTCGTACATTTCATTTTTATAGTATGAAGCCGATAATAATTATCACCCTTAAAACATTTCACATTGCCAGAAAGTATGTAAGAATATTTTCAATCAGTATCAATTGGTGTAATTTCACTAAATTATAGGGGAGGAATGCAGATCACGCCAAACTCTGGGAATTGAATAAAAATGCACTTTCTAGATGAAAAAAGTGTGTAGAAATTCATTAAAAAAATAATTAAGGCGCGGAAGAATAAATTGAGGGAGATACAGCCGATCAAAATTTAATAAATTGCACTTCGCGATCTGATATTATCACCATATTCGGACAGTCCGCCGCCATATTTTGTCACGAAAATCAAATTAAAAACTTTTAATACTTTTGAAATTTCAGTAGTGCCATCCAAAAAATAAAAAGTGTTGCCATATAATAATATCAATGCATGGAAAATTCTGAAAATTAAATATCATTTGCCAGATTGGTAGTTTATTATTTAAAATCTTGTAAATACTTAATTTATGTATATATATAACCTAACCTAACTGTGATTTTCTATAACAAAAAAATGACCCTTTAATAACGCCCACTCGCGTCCCCTTTAGAGTTTTATCCCAGTTTTCAAGTAGTTTGTGGGCTACGCTAGGTTTGTATAGACGGTTTGTGATTTAATACTAATACCTTTTTTCCATGTTATTTCCTGTTACACAAAATTGCCCCTTTAATAACGCCTGCTCGCGTCCCCTTTAGAGTTATATCCCAGTTTTCAAGTAGTTTGTGGGCTACGCTAGGTTTGTATAGACTGGTTTGTGATTTAATTCTAATACCTTTTTCCCATGTTCTTCTGCCTACTCTAACCCAAACTAAACACCTAACCTATTTTGTAAAAAAATATTATTATTATATGGCAACACTTTTCTTTTTTTGGTTGGCACTACTGAAATTTCAAAAGTAAATAGTTGCTAATTTGATTTTCTTAAGTCATAATTGATAAATAAAACATGGTTCCTATGTATCGCGTACGAAGTTTCAAAACCCTATAACTCAGTTAATAGTGCCGACCCCCACCTAATTCTTTCAGATTCGGATTCCCCAGCCCTAAATTAGTCTAAATCAAGTTCAATTTCGGTTATACTCCCATAAACCGAATATTACCCTCAGATCGCGAAGTGCAATTTTATTAAACTTTGATCGGCTGTATCTCCCTCAATTTATTCTTCCGCGCCTTAATTCTTTTTTTAATGAGTTTCTACACACTTTTCTCATCTAGAAAGTGCATTTTTATTCAATTCCCAGAGTTTGGCGTGATCTGCATTTCACCCAATTATAGAAATGCTTGTCGCTTTAATCTACGGAAGTTAAATAAGTGTACTAACATCTTCATTCATGGAATCTTGGTCAATCCAGAGCATAGCCTTCATTCTGCCTGTCATGTCTTGGATTGTGTACACAATTTTCGTGCTTTGGACCTTGATATTCTGTATTCTGGCGACGATGCAGGCAATCTGAACGTCGGATCCCCATATCTTAACTCCATCATCAGAGCTTTTGAGTGCTTGGCTTATGACAAGGGGAGCTGTTCTTGAACTTCTTTTACCCTGAGGGACAAATAACGATTATGTTTACGAAAAGAAAGTACACAACATACAATGTTTTTGAAATCGTAAGCTTTTATACCTTAACTATTACTTACAGTTTTCTTAGATTTATTTCCGGGAGTATTTGCTGCCCCAAATTGATTCGGCGAATTGAAAAATCCTCCGCCTCCACCCTGAGCGCTTTGATCTACAACAAAAACAAAGAAGAAACGTGAAATATGACGTAAATATCAGTAATAAGTAGTGGATTTTTAACGTATCACAATAACTAACCGTTCCACATACTGTTATTGAAGAAATAACGGTTGCGAAAGAAGAATGTTCAATGTTATAAACACGCTACAGTTGACAGGTGACAACATAAAATTGTATGAAAAAATGAACATGGCGGGAAATCAAGTTCGTACAAGGTACGAGAAGCATACGAGAAGTAATGACGTTTTGCGTCAAATTTAGAGGCTAACAACTCGCTGAAAGTTAATACTACTTTACAGCAAAATAACCTCTGAAAGGCTTCTCATCTATAGGTTATGAAACCATAATTGGCTATCAAAACTAAAGAATCTATGAACACGTCGAAGAAAAATCTAAATTGTGTGTTGTTGTTTATGGTCTGTTTGTGAGTGGTCTATTTATGGTCTGCAATGGTCTGTTTACAAATTGTTGTGGCAACGAACTTCTGTCAGTTGATTTGAGAATTTGAGATTATAAAGTCTGACGGTATTCAAAGTTTTCTTCGAGACACCTGTTTGCTTCAATAATATATAAGTCAGGCCGAGATCAATTAAATATCAAAATGAATTTTAACGAGTGTAGTAGTGGCATGAAAAATGTGTTTCACCGTGGAATTTACAAAGTTTTGTGCAAAAATTCTTTAGAAGAAATGAAAAAAGAATTGACATTTCTAATAGAGAAGTATTCAGAATCCAATCACCTGGTAAATTTCTTGATAAACTTGTTGAATTCCGTTGAATGCAAAGGCCCTTCAAAAAATACAACACTTGATTTTATCTATATCTAATTAGACAACTATTTAAGTATGATGTTTATGTAAACATGCACAAAATAGGTTTTTAGGGTTTAGTTTTGGTTATTTTAATAATTTGTGGGTATTTTCTAACCTCCAAACTAAACTTAACTTCAAAAATGGAACTTTAATGCATCTTTTACCATCTCCCACCACATAATTAGTTATTTCTTGAAGAAATTAAGTTGAAACCAACTGCTATTATTATATTATATGTTTTTGCGTATTAAGCGTGCAGCGGAATTTTGTATACCTAAATTTATAGGTATTCCAAATATTTACAAAAAATTGTATCGCCTTCTTCCACATTTATATTCTATTTTTTCAGAAAGTAATCATATCGGATGATAGAGACCCTTGTTTTCTGTGTGTCTTGGTTGTGACAAGAACTGATTATGATGAGCTTAAAAAACAACAAGGCCTTTTAATAGATTTCGACTCTTTTCCAGCACAATTGGTACGCCTTCTTCAGCAATCACTATGTGGAAACATGTAAGTATCTGTCATCCATTTTGCTTTTTTGCAATTTTTTAAACTGATATTCCAACTGTTGTATTCAATTACTAATTTGAATGTTGCTTTTTATTCTACAGGTTTTTATTGTTACAACAACAAGCTGGCATGCAAATCTTTCTAGAAATCATTGAACACAATGAATTTAAACGACTCGTTCATTTATCGCTGAAAACGGGACCTGCTTCAGATGGGGATATTAAAAGGAATATGGCTGATAATATTCTCGCCCTCAAGGTAAACAATTATTTATTTATAATCCATCGTGTACTAACACCGAGCGATAATCGGGTGTTTGGCAACAGTCATTCTGCACCATAAATAAAGCACTCACTAGATCGTTAACTCCAGGTTTTTTGTTTGACTAATTGGTCCACTATTTAACTACAGATATGATAATATTTATACACATTTTTGGCGTGCAATAATTCTACGTCACACACCATCGACGAGGATAGAGAAATCTTAAAGAAAAGGCTTGACCATAGACAAAATAATTCTCATTCGGAGCCTACCCCATTCACTATACTAAAATATTATTTTAAAAATAAAAATGTTTGAAATGCAAAATTTTCCCTTACGACAAGATTCTGTCTGACAAAGTACTGTGCTGAGAAAATGGGCTTTAAAGTATCTTTCTTTATAGCTCATTTACTAAGGACAGCAGATTTTTATATGGAAACATGTTATCCTGTTGAAAAACAATTGAGCGTTTGTGAAAATTACTTTAATTTGAATGAACATTTTCAATTATGATTGTTCTTTTCTAGGACAGTGAATTTTGACATATCTCTGTTTCTAACAGAAAAATGAAAAACTCAGTTACATGTTAAGTAATTTTATTAAATTATAGATTAAATCATTAGTTAGTTAAGGTAACGATGGAATGATATAATATGATCCAATAAGGCATCACAATACGTGCAATCCTAGCAGGAACACGGATACGGTCTATACGGCATCACAATACGCACAATCCTTGCAGGAACACAGATACAGTCTGAAAAAGAAAATTGATTCATGTCTGCATTAGGGTGCGGCTGTTACAAATTAAGAAAAAACAGAGTCATACCTATTTTTGGGTTTCAAACACGGGTCCTATTTTGTGTTCGAGATGTCAAAAATATGCATTGGCAATGCATAATTTTTTAACGAACCCCTTGGCCTTTTGCTTCAGATTGAGAAAAGAAAACCACAAACTGACGGACATCTCGCCAAAATAGGATAAACAATATTTTCAAATCTGCCTAATTTCCATAACAACGTTCAAGATATCAAACCTCCATAGATATCCACTAGCTGTCAACAATTTTTCGAAAGACATTCAGAGTTTTTCATTAATGAATGTGGTTAGTCAATAATTTGATGTGACAAGCCATGGAGATTACTGTGTCTTTTGTTTGATTCCAATTTTCGATTGGAGTTATTCCCCAATAGAGTGAGAGAGTCCTGCTATCTGACATTGCAGAATTTCGAAAAACGAACATATTAGTGATATCTATGGCAAATTTAAACTTCCATTGCTAGAATGAGAGATTTATCCTACATGAGTTAAAGTCGGCAATGTATTATTCTTTACGAATTTATTACATTTCAAAATCATCATTCTAGCTAACGGTCATAGAGAAATGGCAGGCACTTTTTTCCATAATGCTGTCTGTCGAAAAATATATTATAATGTTATAATATTGTAATACCTAATGTGTTAAAGTGACTCTAAGACTCTCATAGCGGGGGTTTGCTCGAGGCTCACATTTGAATTAATTCTGACGAATTCGTAACTATAAAGTCTTTATTTTCAGACCAATACGATATTAGTTATTTATATTTAAGATTAATTACAACAGCACCTTACCATTAAAACACATTAGGTAAAACGATTTGATAAATTTATGAATGGTTTTTAAACTATAAAATTAGCAGTAAGCACCAGATTATATTTTTCTCGGTGAATTGGTTAATTATCGAGGTATTCATTTAAAAATATCTGTGATTTCATTAATAAGTCTATCAAAATGAATTAAAATAAACCCGCGGAAAGATCAATTTTCTAGGAATGCAAATTCGACCTTAGGTAAATTAGTCCATCAAATATGACAGGCCGCACATCGAATATTTTTTACCCTTCACCTTCTTCACTTATATTGTTAATATTCCCACAATATTTTACGGTATTGTTTGTCTTGATAAATAAATGGAAAATTAGTTGTTTGTTAGTATTTTTATTTCTATTGTTTGAATAGGTTGATTTATTATTTAACTTTATTAAAAAAATAAATCAAAACTGCATCTTCTAAATGTTGAGTAAGCCTCAACATTTAGTAGATGCAGACACTATTAAAAATTTCGGTACAGAATTAATTCAGTACTTAGGGCCCAGGTTTTAGAAAACATTTCAATAACCGGTGGGTTAATGGTCTTGTGCATTAAAAAATATAGAACAGAGAGCTGCTTGGCGTTATGAAATTCGCACACCTTTTTAATCTGGAATTTTCTAGGTCATATTAGGACAATACAAATTTTATATTAGGACAAGTCTAGCAGTTTGGATGACTATGATATTCTATGAATTATGTTTTTACAGAAAAAATTATCAGAAGTTTCTTCTCAACTTTTGAACAAAGAAAATATGTTTCAAGAAACTGAACAGATACTGCAAGCTAAGGTAAAAGACTTAAGTCTGGCGCTTTGTAGAGAAAAGGAAGAAAGAATACAAAATGAATGTGACCATCAAGAGGTCATGAAAAGGGAAAGAGAAAAACTAAATCAGGTATGTATTGTTGAAATAAAATTTAATACTGTTATGACTACACGAGCTGAAACAATCAAACAGTCATCACAACAATCAGACAGAGACAGAAAGTCAGGAGAATATATGGTGTGCAAGTGAATGGAATAATAGTCGGGAACACCTCAGGAAGTCATGATCAAGTGAATTAATTACTTCGAGTTGGGTTATGTCAACTTAAAATAATAAAGGAGCATGTACGTGAATATGTATAAATGAGAATGGAGCAAGGATGTATGCCAAGACAGAGTTGTGTTGCGTTTCATTCTCTCTGCCTACCCCTGAAGCGAAATGATATCAGGATTTATTAATTACCTAACATCGTATTTTTCTGAATCTCTTTCTCCATTCAACCACTCTACAGTTCCAAACCATCTATGGGTCCCTTTCTTAAACTCTTTCAATATAGTTTACATTAACCACACATATGCGTCAGGGAGCTGATTTCCACTACATTGAATTTAGTCGCATCCTTCCTCCGTTCTATGCCTCAGTGCCATTCATTATATTTGGCATCAGAATTCCATTAGCTAATCTTTTTTAGTACTACTGAATTCTGTCCTCCATTCGTTTAATTAAAAATCTTAATTATGCAAAATTATTTATTTGAAATAAAACAACTTTTGTAAACAGCTCTTTTATATTTTAGAACTGTTGCCGACCAGCACCTTTAGCTTTTCGCTAGCACCATATCTTCGTCGGGGCAGTATACTACTCTACTAGTCTAATATCTAATACATATATGTATATCTTACAGATGCTTTTACAGTAAAGGAGTGGGAAAAAGGTGCTATTTATCAATAGGGTACAACTTTATTATCGGACTTTTATTTGGTTGTTAATGACTTTATTATTAGAGTTTTTGTCTTTCATTATCTCTAATGCCTCTAAATTGTCTAGTCTAATCACCTTTCCATTTTTATGTGCGAATCCTGGTCGGCAATAGGTATAAAAAATAAAAGCCATGTATACAAAGTAATTATTGTTTTATTTTAAACTGTAATATCACTTCACAAGTATCAATTTAATTTGAAAATATAAAATTATTTGCTATTTCATCTAAATCTACCAGGAGCGCATCGAGTGGAAGAGGTGTGCCGACCTGTGTGCTCAGACTCAGGCCAACTCCATGCAAGAAGCCCTCACCAGGAAGGACAACCAGTTGGAAGATGCCTCCATGAGGTGCAGGCAATTGCAGGAAACTCTCAAATCACTGGAGTCACAAATCATGTAAGGACTTTCATGAATCAATTCAATTGCCCTCTGTGTGTTTTCTCGTACCATTATCATATAAGTATTTTATTACAAAGATGATAAACTGTTTGGTAAAAGCACGAGGCATATCCAGAAAGTAAGTGTACTGAGGCTCTCACGACCGAATGAATTTTATTTTTGACATGTTGGCTACACTTACGTGTAGCCTGACTCTTCCCCTCCGCAACGAGACCGTTTTCAAGGTCAGTACGTTGAGAAGTGTCGACGCGATAACACGTTTCGTGAAAAATGTCAATCCAATCTCCCGCCAAGTGTAAAATACGCGGCGTCATCCGTTATCTCGTTTGGAAGGGAAATCCTCCGTTTGAGGTTTATAATGAGGTGAAAACTGCATATGGTGATAAAGCTATGAATCGTACGAGTGTGTACAAGTGGTATCACGAGTTTTAAAATGGTCGTACGTCTGTGCATGATGATCAGAGGAGCGGAAGATCTTCAATTGTGACTGACGAAATTGTGGAAAAAATCGAAAAAACGCTCCGTGACGGTCGCTGATTGACTGTGGAAGAACTTTCTGCGATGTTTCCACAAATCTCCAGATCTCTACTACACGAAACCATCACAGAAACCCTCGGATATCGGAAACTGTCCGCGAGGTGGGTCCCAAAACAGCTGACAGACCAACACAAGTTGAATCGAGTGGAAGCCGGACAAAAGTTTTTGAGGCGCTGCAAACTCCATGGAGATGAATTTCTCCGCTCCATCGTTACTGGAGATGAAACTTGGGTTGCACATTACACGCCTGAAACCAAAAGGCAGTCTCAACAGTGGCGTCACACCTCTTCACCCTCTGCCAAAAAATTCAAAACCACAATTTCAGCCAAGAAAATCATGGCATCCGTGTTTTGGGACTGTCAAGGCATAATTTTGATTGAATATCTGCCTCAAGGGCAGACCATCAACTCTGCAAGATACTGTGAGACCCTAAAAAAATTGCGGAAGGCGATTCAAAACAAGAGGAGAGGCATGCTGACAAAGGGAGTCATCCTGCTGCACGACAATGCCAGACCACACACGGCCAACGCCACGAAGGAACTTTTTTTTTTTTTTTTACGGTGAATGCCTCACAAGAGTCCCAACTGCTCCCATCTGGATCCAGTGAGACTATGGCATCCCCAATTGGGGGATGTTGTGAGGCTGAAGGTAAGTGGGGAAGGGAAAGAGGAAGGTGGGGAAGTACCTGGCTATTCAGATCTAGTCACTAAACACGGCTAAAGCCATTTGGAGCAACGTTTCAATTCTGAATGGTGGTCTTACACCAGGGCGATACTGGTAGTATCTTCCACTCTGGAACGTGCCGCAAATATACTATATATTATTTTAATTAATTAATTGTGAAATAACACAAATTAATCAAATAAAATTTATTTGCGCACGCCGGGTTCGAACCCGCGACCTTCGGAGTGGCAGTCCAATGCGTTACCACTGGACTATGCCGGCCGTCAAAACGTCGAGGAACTGCTTGCCTCGTTTAAATGGGATGTCCTGAACCACCCCGCACATTCCCCTGACCTAGCACCTTCAGATTATTATCTCTTTACCTTCCTGAAGCTGTACATGGGTGGAAAAAGGTTTTCAACCGACGAGGAGGTAAAGGAGGAGGTGGAGAAGTGGACGAAGGGGTTGGCGGGAAACTACTTCGAGGAAGGCATCAAAAAATTGATACCCCGCTTCACCACCTGCATTGAGAGGAATGGCGACTATGTCAAAAAATAGCTTAAATATGTACTACGGTAACCATGTAATTTTTTTGTTTCAATAAAAAATTTTGTAACCTACAAAAATTCAGTACACTTACTTTCTGGATACGCCTCGTACATATTTATAAAGTATTGTTTCCATTCTTTTACCCCTTCGGGTAATTTTTTCGCTTTTGTATCTCCCTTACTCTAATGGTGAGAAATATGATCTAATCGTTGTTAGAAAGAGAAAACACCACATTTTTTAATCAAATCTATAAAATAACCACAGAAGAATTAAACTGTTCATCTCTATGGCCGCAATTTAAGAAAAGTTTGAAAATTGTTTTTGAAAAGTTTGATTTGATTTTGCCCTTTTGACAGCTTAATCATTTATTTTCTATTTGGGAATATGTGTACTGTCTGGACGAAGCTAATGACTAAAAACAATTTTGACTGAGCATAGTGAAGCGTTTTAACTCAACCGTTTGGCCTTTCTTCTGTCTATAAATTTGTTTGTGTGTTTCGTTTCCATTTTTGAAACCTGCTGCATCTGATAGTATTATTGTCCTAGAGTCTGGACGATGTAGGCCCTCTGATTGGTCAAATTAAAATTGTCTCTTTCGGGTAAATTCCGCTAACTTGAAAATTAAGACACGATTTCATACTAAAATAGGATCGCCTCATAATAATACGAGATTTCTTAAAAAGCATCGTTTCTGCTCATATAATTTTTTGATAATATCGAAGAAAATATGTTTTAGAAAGTTCATAATCCATTGGGTTAATTACATTACAATGAAAATTATCCACAGTTACGTGATTATGTTTGACGTTTATAAAAAATCACGCATTCCTTCAATATGGCCGATACGCACGGCTATAGATGGCCGACAGAGCGCACCTCTGGCGGTATAAAAACGAACCAAATGACTGGCGCGAATATTTAAATATGCAGCTCACAATACTTGACTACTTACCATTAACAAGCGTTTAATAAAAAGATTTCTTCTGGAAGCTTATCATTTTGTAATGGCATTTTTTATTATTATTTATATTTTTTTTGCTTATTAATTATTTCTGATTTTATATTGACATGTTTTCTAATTTCTAAAATTTCAAAATTATTTATTTGCGATGCTTTATATCCTGAGTGAAGTATTTTAAGACCTGAATTTTTATCGAAAGTGTGATCATTATTCAAAAGATGATTTGCAAACTCAGATTCACTATTTCCATTTAGAGCCCTGCGATATTCTTTAGTTCTGACTTCAAAGTTTCTATTGGTTCCACCTTTGTAAAAGAAATTACAATCATCCCAATTGAGTTTTTAAACTCCTGATTTTTTTGTTTGAATTTTGCTATCTTTATTATTAAGAATATATTTCTTCATTGTTATTAGTGTAAAACGCCAGTTGAATAGTACCAGGATTGTTTTTATATATAATTTTAGAAGTATCGTTATCCACAAACAGAATTCTACGCCATTGTTTAATTCTATCTTTTTTATTTAGTATTTCAACTATCAATTTATTAGAATAACCGTTATTAAATGCTATTTGTCTTATGAATATATTGTTTTATGGTTATATGCTATTTGTTTTTTTCAGGTCTTTAAATACTTCACTATAAATAATTTTGAAATTCTAGAAATTAGGAAACATGTTTAATATAAAAGCAGATATAATTAACAAGAATTTTTTATAAACTCTCTTTTAAATATTTTCCCACTTAACTGGTCTTTCCCGTCTAACGATATTGTAATTCCTAATTATTATAAACCCAGCCTACTCTTACCCCTCCCCCCTCCTTCCACTTCTTCTTTCCCAATTGCAATCTATATTTAATTTTTGCCTTCTTTGTATACACAATAAAATGTAAACATTATATGTATTTATTTATTGGACAATTTGCATAGCGCCGCTTTTGTGAGATATCACCTCAGGGGCGCTATATTGTAATAATCTACCTTTATATATAGATTTTTACTCTCCTGATGAAGGTGTATATATAATCTAACTTTAAACTTTATTAGATACAGTAACAGTTGTAGGTAAAGAATTACCACCAGTTGGAGTAAAATTAACACCTTTTAATTAAACCGACTGCTAATCTCATCGCACAATTACCCTCCTTTTATTCATAAACACGGGTACAATTAATCAATATGTAATAATCTATTATTTAAGTCAACTTTGTTATAACTATCTTTAATTGTGACAAACTAAACGATATTGATTCAACTTATAGACATTGACGGTTGTAACATATTTAAGCACTGCAAGTCTCCTATGAGCTAATTATATTAGGTACGATAACAGTCAATATCAGTTGTAGACATGTAGTCAATAATAGTGTTTCATTTGAAATAATCCATCACAAATAAGTAAAATTTAATTTATTCAAACAACTGTCATTCTTATTATGCGTAAATTTAGCATGTTATTATTAATTAACTCCTTCCTGTTCCGTGTTTTAACAATATATATACTCACCCTCTCTTTGTGAATGTCCTAATATCTATCTATTAAATGTAACTGTTGTTAATATCACTTAAAATGGGCGAAGCCCAAGCAAGAGCCGCCCGCAGGGCCTAGCAGAAAAAAACCCGCGGGTTTTTAACTGCTAGTCCACTTCATTATTCAAGCAACTTATATAGATGGCTAACTTTGACTATGGTTCAGTAAATTAATTTTTTCAATATTATGGTACCTACCTCCAAGACTGTTTGAAAAAGAATTGTCATTGATATAGTGTGGATAGTGACATTTCTTTGAACAAATTTTATGGTTCCTTATTTGAGATTTTTTTTAAATGTTACATAAAATATATCGTTTGAGTTGGTAGATATTTAAGTACCTACTTACAAATCTTATGATTGGTTTTGATTTATTAAATAAGAGAAAATTAAAAACATACTTTTTTGGACCCGAGGTCTACTGTTCACAGTAGTTTAAATGTTTTTATTATAGGTTAACATACTCTCGTAAACACTCTAGCCATAAGTTCATTATGCTCTCTTCCACATCTCACCTTATTCCTGTATTATAAAGTTCACCAGGGTTGTCGTTGGGTGTTTGGTGAGGTCTTCTGGTTCCGAAACATGCTAGGCGCTTTCCACTCCCAATGGACAGTGTGTCTCCTGTGGTGGCAGTGTCCTACATGGTCCTACTAGTTCCCTCAGTAAGCTTCTACCTATATGATGTGTTCCCACATCCTTGCTGTTCTGTGATTCGCCACACGTTTCAATGTGGAGATAAGTTTTTGATGCTAAATAATGGCTTTGTTAAAGGCCAGTTTGTCTCAAAAACTCTTTAAATAAAAACTCCGTGGTTAACAAAACACTTTTAGTTAGTGATAGATTACAATGAGCTCGGATGGCTTTATTAGCAGGCGGTCGGAGTGATTCTGGGCCCTGACCTTGGGATCGCATTCGTATTCTAGTCTCAATCCTTGCATTATCGACAGCTTTATTGTTACCAGTTCCATCTTAATATTGTTACCAGTAAAATATTTAATAAGTAATATATTTTCAGGGACAAAGGCCAGAGAATTTTGTCGTTGGAGAAGCAGCTTCACACCGTCAGGTCTGACGCAGAAACTTGGAGGAACCAGAACGGAGCTCTAGACCGGGAGTATCACGATAAGGAACTTAACTTACAACAGACTAGGGCTAGGCTTATGGACACAGAGAAGGTATTGATATAATCCCCCCTTTACAGCATTTAAATACATTTTTTTTATTTTTTTTTTTATTTATTGCACAACAGATAGATTATCCAATTACTGTACAATTCTCAATTTGACAATCTTAACACCTATGAAGATAATTACTATACAAAAAAAACTTTAGGCTATTTAAAGAAGAATTATATATATCTAGTTCTTCTGAGATTTCATTCAATAGCACCATTCCTCTTGTCATGCTATGCTGTGCTAGAATATCTGTTCTGCCGTATGGTATTTTGAATAAGTTGTGTCGACGACTACGGCTGAAATTTTCGGGCATGTATAAACCATAGCATACATATTGCTATGTACATAATATATGGGAACTGCCATAATATTATTATAAATCTGAGATATATTATTTTGTCATTTTTGTTACGTTTCAGACTTTGAAAGACAAATCCGATATGTTGAGAGAGGCGTTGGATTCATTGCAATCTGTCAAAAGGGAAAAGGTAACAACAAAATTAAATGTACTCTATTTATTCTGATAATAATTTAATTGTTATAATCTATTACAAACATCAAAAACTCAAACATACATGTATGTATTTATATTATTCAGACGGATCTTATTTTAACATTTCAAAGGTGTAAGTCAAACACCGCTGAAGAACTATTTGGAAAAATGTTCAGGAGGGACAACAAAACTATCTAGAGATATATCCCCGCTCTTGCTTGCTTGTGTACTGGGTATGGTCCATTTGCGGTATTAGCTTTAACGGAGTACAAGCAGTCTGCTGGTTTGCTGTTCTAAATTATTGGGTCATACGCGGTATTGAACTTTCATAGACGATATGCTCCTTAGCATCAACACTAGCAACAATTTCTGCACACAATAATAACAATGTTAAATGAATTTAATTTTAATTAATCAATAAAGATGCTCCATTTCACATGCCTGATGTCACATCTCCGAATCAATCTCTACTAAGAAAAGTGTCCCCAATTTCAACAAATTAGTGAAATTCTTGGGAATATTTGTAGAATTTGAATTTGAGTCATATGTTAACCACGGAGATTTTCATTTGACTATTATCGAATTCAGCTGCACACATTCCAGGGTTTAATTTTGTTAGTTACGTATATTTATTATTGCGTCCTAGATGAAGTTTAATCAAATATCTGTAAATATTCCAGGCAATATTCGAGGAGAAGTTGGGGGAATGTGAAACTCTGGCGTCCAAACATCAGACAGAAGCCAGAACCACCGGGGAACAGTTGTTGAAAGCCAATCAGATCATTGCCAAGCAAAATGTTGACCTGTTGGAGATCAGAGAGAAGGTATTTTTACTGAAAATCATTCTGCAAATTGTCCATAACAAAATACTGTCATACAAGAAGCTTTGTAAATACATATGAAGACCCCAAGGCAAGAAGTTGTTAACTTACATTGAAGGCATTCTGAGACATTTAGACTTTTGCGTTTTGCCTTATAATTTTTTATTTGAATGTCATATACAATGTACTGATCCTTCATGGTGTAGTAAACAAACCAAATTTACATTACATCTAGTAATATTAAGTAGTTTCGCAGTCTAAAAGTTAAAATAAACATGTTTTCTACAAAAAAATGTAGTTAACATGTTCATGCCATCTTCAGGGATAGGTGAGGAAGATACAGAATTGAAAGGCAAGAACATGTTAAATTCTTGTTGTTTTATTTAATCAAACAAATTAAACATTTTTTTTTTATATAAAGTAACTAAATAATAATTATTATTGAAAAGAAAAGGTAGCAGAGCATGTGTCAATTTTTTTTTTGAGACTTTTAAAAAATCCACGAAAAACCTCATCCAGGTATGGTAACAATTTTTGGATATCATTCCAT
Organism: Hesperophylax consimilis; assembly: GCF_061612785.1. Taxonomy (NCBI): domain Eukaryota; kingdom Metazoa; phylum Arthropoda; class Insecta; order Trichoptera; family Limnephilidae; genus Hesperophylax; species Hesperophylax consimilis. The sequence continues at coordinate 10,895,041 of NC_142845.1, forward strand.
TTGGCCGCATTGATTTCTTTGTTATCTCTCACTTTTGATGACAGCATTGGCGGGGTAGATAATGTTTCACACCTTTTTTTTTAAAGATCCACTTCTTTACAAGGCTCTTCTTCGGAGAGTGATTCGCGATATTTATAAATCCCGAATTCCTCCACTCTTATCCAGCGAATTCCTTTTTGAAAGTTAACCTTTTTTCCGATAGTGTTTTTTGTATTGTGTATAAAGTTCAGATGCCTTTTTCTTATCATATTTTTGCATTTCAAATGCAGCTTTATACATATTTACATGAATTTGGTCAGATTTTTTGCTATCGCAAGTCCCACAAGTGTCTGTCTTAGGCACACCAAACGACAAGTTGAAATCCTCTGTAAAGATCCTAGTGTCACGATTCAACGAAACAGGGGCATACTCTTTTTCCCCACAAAACATATTATAGAGCTCATACAGTTTTGGGATTGACAAATCGGATGCGAGTTACAATTTATGGGGATTTTTGTTCCTGCAATAATGCGAAGCTTCTGCAGGGAACATATTGATGTGTTCTCTTACTTCTTTAAACTGGTTATCTGGTGTTTTGTTAGGCCTCGTGCAGTGGCGACCTCTGTGACTTACTGCTGGTGATGAAACTCCTGCAGCTACTTTTCTCCTCAAAATATCTAATCTGCCTCTACCTATTTGGTAAATGGATTGTAAGGCTGGTTTGCAAACTTGTTCATTATTTCCTTGTACATATTGAAACAGAGTATGTAATATTGCAGGATCGTTTGGCCGAAGTGATCCTGGTTATATTTTTAATATTCATCGATCTCAATAACAAAGTTGATCGGGCTTCTGAACGTAGTGAATAAAACTCTAGAAAGAGTTTTTGCCTAACTTCGGCATTAAATCTTAAATGACATTTCAATCTGCAGTTGCTAACACAAAGATTTTCTTCCAGTTTTGATGTTTTAGCAGGTTTAAGGTTTTTTTTATAATTAACATAAGAATCACCTCTCATCCTAGCGTTCCGCGCTATTTCTCTTGCTCGCCCTAGCTTGGGCCTCTTCCTACTCTTTTTAGTGCCTGAAAATAATACACACATTCATATCAGTTAGCGAACAGTCAAAAATGATTTTTTTTTAAAGTTAATCTGAAATTATATACCTAGGTACAGCAAGACAAATTACCTTCTAAATGACTGTTTTCTATATTAGAAACGTTTAAATTGTTTTCAATTTCGCTTTCAGCGTCCTCAGTATATTGTCCTACACTGCTTTCCAAAGCAATAGCTGCATCTGAAAATAATAATTTAATCTTCATTACATGTAAACCAGTAAAATAAAATTCAATTCAAGTTATAAAGCCTTATCCTCACCAGTTTGATTTAAAGTATTGAGTATCTCATCTTGTTGTACGTATTCCAAAATTATATCTCCTGTACCAGTGGTAGTAGCGATATACTCTAGACTATTCTGATTATCTTCTGAAAATACAAAGTACAATAAAATAATCATTTTTAGTTCAATGTTCAAACGAATTTAGTGTCACAATAAAGTATTTTTAAGTTTACCTTCCATTAACATGACATCATGTTGAGGTATTCCTAATAATATCCCAAACTCAACACCAGTCAGAGAGTCTTGAACACTTTAAGTTTACCTTCCATTAACATGACATCATGTTGAGGTATTCCTAATAATATCCCAAACTCAACACCAGTCAGAGAGTCTTGAACACTTTAAGTTTACCTTCTGTGATGTTCTACCCTTCAGGGTAGTCAGCCGTGGACTTCTTGCCACAGACTTCCAACACTCCTTGGATGGAAGATATAATAAGATAGGTTACTTGTTATTAACTGGTTTATTCAGAATATCGCGTGTACAATACAACCGCGTTGGTCAACCTTTATCGGAACTAGCTAGATTCGGTCCGCCAGAGGGATTCCAAATGAAACCTAACCTGAAGCTGAGACGCCCTCTGTCGTCGGAGGCTAAAACTAAGAGCACTGCCATCTGTGTCTAAAAGCCCGAAGCTTTATACACAACATCTTCCCCCTGCTAACTAGAAACCTGTCTACGATATTTCATTGTTACAGTATTATTTTTAAAATCACGAATCTATACAATCGCAAACAGATGTCACTAAAATCAATATTATTAAAATCAAGAACTAAATATTTGAAAATATATCATTACACACAAAATTAAATAATTCATTAAGCACTGACTCTACTCCAAAAAGATGTTGACTCTATAAGTAGCTGATTCTTTCCCTGGAGGTCATTTCAAAGACGTCTGGGACGAAGTCGTCCCGCCCATGGTGCTGGTTCATTTTGTGGTGGGCTTCTGTTTCTCCCTGGAGACCTGAAATCAAGAGAACTCCGGTTAAAATCTCTCAAAAGGAGTGACGTGTCAACCTCATCTGCCCAGCATTTCGTCATATCAGACGCGAAAGGTTCACTCTCTGCCTCTTCCTTTCTATGCTGCGGACATCCTCTCAGTTGATCAATATGCCTTTTCCACGACATCTGTGTCCCCACAATTTTAATAATATACAGTTTTTTTCCCAGTCTTTTTCCAACAATTCCTTTTGCCCAAGAACATTTATTCACTTGTCTGAAGTCTCTCGCTAAACACTTCTGACCTATCTGAAAACTTCTACAAACAACCCCACCGAAATTCCTAAACTGATTTTCTTGACCTTTATTAATATTCGCATTCGCTAAATTCTCTGTCGAGGTTGCTACGTTTCCTTCAAAACTTTTAGGTAAAAGGCTACTAAAGGTTGATTTTAATCTCCTACCAAACATTAGCACTGAGGGTTCAATTCCAGTTGTGGAATGTGGAATATTTCTATAATCACTTAAAAATTCATATAATCTATCTTTATAATTTGACTTAAATACGTTATTAACAAGAATTTTCTTTAAAAAATTCTTCACTGTTTTTACCGAGTTTTCTGCCTGCCCATTGCTTTGGGGATGACGCACTGGCGTTGTTAAAAACTCAATATTATTATACTCTAAGAAATCTTTGAACTCCTGACTAGTAAAAACGGTTCCATTATCAGTTACAATACAGTCCGGGTACCCAAAATTTGAAAAAATTCTCTTCAACTCATTCAGTGGCGGATCCAGGGGGGGGGTCACGGTGGTCATGACCCCCCCCCTGGATCCCAGCCCAGGGGGGGGTCATGACTACCTAGGTCCTGGGCCCATCCAGGACCTAGGTGGACCACTAATTAAAATTGTTAAACATAATGTTTTTATATATTTTTTGTCACAATATAAATTTTATTTAAGTACTTTCAATATTTAATTAATTTAATATAATACTTTGTTTGACGGCAAACGCATTATTCGGGAACGAAGGCATCGCAAATTTGAATGTTACCGCGTCACCGCGCACCGCCACCGGCGCGCGCTTCGGCCGCCACCTTTCATATTATTATGACACATTTCGTGTAACCACGTGTGACGCTTGCGCGCGCTTTGTTTCGACTAACGTCTAGCGTCTAGCAAAACCTAACCTCAATCGGAACGACTAAACTTTATTAATAAAGTGTTTACTTTTATTTGTTTACTAAGTTAAAAAAAATAAGTTCCAATATAAGTAATAGTGTTCTTAAAAATTGTTGCTGCAAATTCAATTCATTACAAGAAATGGTAAGTAATCTAATCAGTTTCTTCATTATGCCAGTGTATGTGTGTTTAAACTCAAATGTTATTTGTTAATGTTCTAAGGCTGGGGTTAGACTCGTAAGTTTTTTTTCCTGTAAATCGCTCTTGAAGGCGAGTTTGGCCAAATTCCCAATGTAAACGACACCAAAAGTCACTTAACGTAATTTTAGTAAGTTACAGAACTTATTCTTTCGGAAGTTTTTTGACAGGTCTGGACAGGTCTAACGCGCCCGCGCGAATTACCAGCCTTCCTATACTTCCTAAAGCAATTCTTAAGGCGAGACACAACCTCGTTCATCGAGGTTTTGCCCAAGGCTAACATTTTAATTTATTTCGGCGAAATTATAATTGAATTTAAAAAAAATAAAATTATGCCGCACGAGGGATGCAAGTTATTTATATTTTAGATTAATAAAACAATACCTTACAATTAATATATTTTACGTTCAACGATTTTAAAACTTTATAACCCGTGTATAACTATAAAGTTAGCGGACTTAGCGGTAAGTACCAGATTTTATTTTTCTAGATGATGAATTAATAACTTCGGAATTGGACACATTTTTAATATTTGTAACAAATTCTTCAGAATCAATTAAAATGAAGGCTAAAAGTGTGGTTAATTTTTTTACTAAGATTACGAAAACGTTAGTAATTTTTTTTAGAAATGCATAGTATTATTTTTAATGATGGATTTTGAATGATTTACATGAAAATGTTCCGTCTCCGATTATGTTCGCTTAATTTTGTAAAATTCCACACTGATTATTTTTTTTATACGGCAACACTTTGATATCCGGCGAATTTTTGAATTTGACGTTTAACGTTCACTAGATTTATTGTTTGTTCTCTGCGAACTTAACCACTTAACCTTACAACTTTTTGCATGAGTAGGTGATTTGGTAATGTTTGGTATATTTATGCTTTTTGCTAAAGATGGCGGTGTTTTGACAGATGTTATGAACAGAACTCCGTACAATTTCATGCCATTTTTGTGACATTCGTGTGGAAAACGTTCTTTTTTAAATGACTTTCGGCTAGTTAATTACCGTTTTTTTGCACATATAAAATTATGTCCCGTCTTTCCGGTTTATAAAAAATTGTCTGATTTTTCGAGTTGAAATTTTAAAAAAATCACCAGGGTTTCAAAAATACGATTAAAAAAAAATACGGAACGTCTTAGAATATTTGTATATATTATTATCAAAATTAAATTATAACTTCTTGTAACTGTAACTGACCGGACCTAAGTCCTCCATCACAACACAAGCAAGCATTTTCGGCTTTCTGTGGTAGTGGTAGGAGTTATTGTTGGGTTATTCGTAACCCGGGAATGTTTGTCTTTCTTTAAAAAAAAAAAAAACTTGACCACGACTACGTGACCCCCCCCTGGCGCCAAAGCTGGATCCGCCCTTGAACTCATTAATCGTATGACTTGAGTCTGCTTTCGGTATTTCCACGCAATCTACCCATTTTGAGAAAGCGTCGCAAATAACTAAAAACATTTTCCCCGAAATTGGCCCACAATAATCCAGATGCAGCCTCTTCCATGCTGATCCTGAATTAGGCCAGACTGATAAATGACTCTTAGGTGGTAACGGCCTAACTGCTGCACAATCTTTGCAACTTTATTTTCTCTAAGTCCTTGTTCATTGACGGCCACCAAAAATAACCTTTGGCTAATCCCTTCATTTTTACAATGCCCAAATGCGATCTGTGTAACAAATCTAAAACTATATTCTGAAGCGAACTTGGAATTATAATTCTATGTTGCCAAAACAAACAATCATTTTCAATAGATAATTCATTCCTTTTAATCCAGAATTTCCATAAAAAACTATCGCGATTTACCCACTTGGGCCACCCTCTACGAAGATGCCCTAAAATTCCTTGAATTTCTGGGTCTGAGACTGTCGCTGCGATTATACGCTTTACATCTAAGTGTTCACACTTTTCTATATAGCCTATGAAATCGGAACCTAGATCGTCTTCCGATCGATCCGGAAATTCACGAATAAAATTATCCTTATATTCCTCTTCAGGGTCCACCGAATTAATTGTATTTTGTACTGAAGCGATTTCTAACCCAAAAATATCCATGAAATCTCTACCTACAATTAGATCTGAACCTCCCGCAACAATTATAAATGTAACATTATTGTTTTTATTTTTGAACTTCACATCCAAAATAACTTTGCCAATAACTTTCAAAGGATTCCCTGCGTACCCAGTAATGATACGGTTATCCGCCAATAATTTTAATGAACCAAAATGACGCTTAAAGATTTCTTCCTGCATTACACTTAACGAAGATCCCGAATCGACCATCGCTCTAAAATGCTTGTCGTTAATTATAATGTCTGCTGTGAACGGTTTTATTGAAGCTATCACATGATTATTACAACAAAAATCCTCAACAATTGGATTTACACTATTTGAAAAGTTATTATTCACACAATATTTTTGCAGATGACCTACTTCATTGCATTTGTAGCATCTCGCATTGCGAAATTTGCATGAATTAGTACAATGACCCGTTTTCTTGCAAATTCGGCACTGGGTTTTCGCACCCGATGGTACTGTATACGTCGGTTTGTTTACAGATGAACTCGCGGCAAACTTTTGTTTATTGCCCTTAGAAAAATGCCTACTGCTAGTATTCTTACTGATGATGTTAACCTCTGATTTAACTGAATTATTTGGAACGTCTAAAACTGACATACTATTAGCTATTTCCTCTAGTTCGCTAAGTGACAATTTCAGCCCTTCCAAGTAAATCTTGTCTTTAATGCGACCCGGTGATAATCCAATGGCAAACATATCTACTAAATTTTTCTCCAACCTAGCTTCAAACTCACAATAAGTTGACAAAGACCGTAATCTAACCCCAAAATCTTTAATGGACTCGCCCGCCTCTTGTCTTGCTGAAAAAAATACTTCGCGTTCTTTGAATACTGAACGCTTTTTACTACAATGTTTTTCAAGAAGTGCCCATAATTTTTCAAATGAAACGTCCGTAACTCTAAGTGGAAAACACAAATTTATCAACAAAGAGAGTGTATCCGGCTCCAAAAGATTTAACAGAAACGCCCTTTTTTTATCCGCGTTAATCTCATCATTTATAACGAAAAACTGTTCTAGACGAAGCTTAAACACGAACCAATCTCCCTCGAGATGATTAAAACTCGGAATTCTTCCCGATTCCATATCTACACGAAGCACAGACCACAATAAAAACACACAAGAAAAAAAACAAAACCCGGAACAATAACCTCCAACAAAAAAAACAACTACTTAACTCAGGAACTCTTCTCTGCGCCGCCAATGTTCCAGAAATTCCTTCAAAAGTTGTTATTATCCACCGCTCGCCTTGGCAATAGATAGATGCTGCAAACACCGCACGTCCTGGCAATGTTTTATTGTTCCAAATTAGCTCCACCGCTCGCCTTGGCAATGGATTATTTTCCTTTGTTCCTCTTAATTCCTAGAACAGAAAACGTCGATCCTAGGCCTCCACGGCCCTGGATAACCAATCTTGTCTCCCTTCTCCACGAAGGAAAACACAATTGGAAGTCACCCCGTGACTTAGCCCTCACGTTCCCGGTTGACAAATTTTTGCTGCCGTGTGACAACAAAAAAAAATTCTCCAGTTATCCTTCGACTGCGCCAGCTGTGATGTTCTACCCTTCAGGGTAGTCAGCCGTGGACTTCTTGCCACAGACTTCCAACACTCCTTGGATGGAAGATATAATAAGATAGGTTACTTGTTATTAACTGGTTTATTCAGAATATCGCGTGTACAATACAACCGCGTTGGTCAACCTTTATCGGAACTAGCTAGATTCGGTCCGCCAGAGGGATTCCAAATGAAACCTAACCTGAAGCTGAGACGCCCTCTGTCGTCGGAGGCTAAAACTAAGAGCACTGCCATCTGTGTCTAAAAGCCCGAAGCTTTATACACAACACCTTCCATTAACATGACATCATGTTGAGGTATTCCTAATAATATCCCAAACTCAACACCAGTCAGAGAGTCTTGAACACTTTAAGTTTACCTTCCATTAACATGACATCATGTTGAGGTATTCCTAATAATATCCCAAACTCAACACCAGTCAGAGAGTCTTGAACACTTTAAGTTTACCTTCCATTAACATGACATCATGTTGAGGTATTCCTAATAATATCCCAAACTCAACACCAGTCAGAGAGTCTTGAACACTTTAAGTTTAATTTTTTTATAAATTTAATTTAGATTAAATTTGATAATATTATTATTAAGTTCTGCAAGTGTTTTAGTTTTTTATTATTGTGACAGTTTGAAAATGGCCTTGTAAGCCGAAACAGCTGTCACAATAATAAAAAACTAAAACACTTGCAGAACTTAATAATAATATTATCAAATTTAATCTAAATTAAATTTATAAAAAAATTAAATGGAGTTCTACGAATTAAACACAAAAACAATAAATAAAAAAAAAAAAAAAAAAAAAAAAAAAAAAAAAAAATACTTTAAGTTTACCTTCCATTAACATGACATCATGTTGAGGTATTCCTAATAATATCCCAAACTCAACACCAGTCAGAGAGTCTTGAACACTTTAAGTTTACCTTCCATTAACATGACATCATGTTGAGGTATTCCTAATAATATCCCAAACTCAACACCAGTCAGAGAGTCTTGAACACTTTAAGTTTACCTTCCATTAACATGACATCATGTTGAGGTATTCCTAATAATATCCCAAACTCAACACCAGTCAGAGAGTCTTGAACACTTTAAGTTTACCTTCCATTAACATGACATCATGTTGAGGTGTTCCTAATAATATCCCAAACTCAACACCAGTCAGAGAGTCTTGAACACTTTAAGTTTACCTTCCATTAACATGACATCATGTTGAGGTATTCCTAATAATATCCCAAACTCAACACCAGTCAGAGAGTCTTGAACACTTTAAGTTTACCTTCCATTAACATGACATCATGTTGAGGTATTCCTAATAATATCCCAAACTCAACACCAGTCAGAGAGTCTTGAACACTTCCATTAACATGACATCATGTTGAGGTATTCCTAATAATATCCCAAACTCAACACCAGTCAGAGAGTCTTGAACACTTCCATTAACATGACATCATGTTGAGGTATTCCTAATAATATCCCAAATTCAACACCAGTCAGAGAGTCTTGAACACTTCCATTAACATGACATCATGTTGAGGTATTCCTAATAATATCCCAAACTCAACACCAGTCAGAGAGTCTTGAACACTTTCTGAAACGAAATATTGTAAAGCATTGATGAAGGATTTAATAAAATATATTATATAAAATAACACATCAGGGCAGATGTGTTATTTTATAAAATATATTATATAAAATAACACATCTGCCCTGATGATGGACACTGCAATGCTGTCCGAAACGTTGGCTAAAGAAGGAGTTAGCGCAACACGGCATAATACCCCAAAAACAAATAACAAAAATTAATGAAGGAATTCAAAACATAAAAGAATATTCAGAGTCACAGATGAAACATTTTTTTTTGCATTTACCATCCATTAAAATTACATTATTTTGAGGTATTTCTAAATGCTTCTCAGGTTGTACTAAATTAGTGGACTCTTGAACACTTCCTGAAACAAATTAATAAGCATTACAATAAAAAATTGTTGACTTTTAGACAGAAAAACACCAAAACAAAAATGATTCACCCATTTTCAAACTACTTTAAGGATAAATTAAGATGAACGATAATGTTTTATACAGCTTACCTGATTCCCTGATCAATTTTTGACACATCTTCACCATTTTTTCACCTCTGGAACTCATTTTCGATGATTTTTAAATAAAAAAACACGCACTGCAAAACTTTTTAAAACCACCAAGGTAAACGTCAAAGTGAGTGAATAACATGTTAACCATAAAAATCTAAACCAATGTAGATGGGAAGAAGTTGTTAATTACAGAATTACGGCAAGAACTTGCTAACTTAGTAGTTAACAAGTTCTTGCCCTGATTTTATCAACTTAATGTCACAGAAACACGTAGTTAACATGTTCATCACATTGATTTAAGCATGTTCTTGCCGTTTTTAAGCTCTGGCATGGTGTTCATTGGAAAGAGCGTATGCGAATTAGTTTAGAGAGCATTCTAACTCATTTTTTACGAAAATGTAAGTTAACAACTTCTTGCCTTGGGGTCTTCATATAGATAATACATTAAAATAAAAGGAAATATGGCGTGGAAGCGTACCAACTGTCACCGAGCCGTGACCAAACTGCAGACTATCAAAGCGGCGGAGCCAATGAATGTTATGTGTTTGGTAAGGCTGGCCGCCATTGGCTATACTTCTGTACATGCCGTTTCATAAAAATAATGGTTCATTTTCCATTTTCCTTGTTTCTAGACAAGGGAAATCGAAAATGGAAAATCTTCAACAAATAAACAGTAACCTTACAATATTTATCATTTTAATTTTTAGCTCATGTGTAGAACAGCTATTGCGCTAGAACAGGAGAAGGTTATCGATCGTAATTCAGCCGAAATAGCCCACATTCACATGAGGGAAAAAGATTTAACCGAAGACATCGGAAAGCTCAAAAGTGAGATTGAGAAGCTGAAGTCGGAGATTGAAGTCCAAAAGCACATGCTATCAGAAAAAGAAGAAACAATAAAAAACAATCATTCAGGTAAACATTAATAACTAACTGACCACCATACTATTTCTCCGCAGGGGTCGACAGTTAGTCGACGATCGAATGCCAAACTTCTGACACACTCTTTGCTGTATCCACATGCATATATGCTTGTCAATTATTCCTAATTGTGATGTGTCCTGCCTCAAGTATTTGATTCATTTAACCGTACCAAACCATACAACAACATCCCCGGCTTTTTCCTTTTCTTATGCATATTCTCGTGACGCTCATTTTTTTGTCCATCGGCTGTTCGTGCCTGAATCATCTTGAAGGTATAGTTCTGAGTACAGCGATTGAGTTTGCAATTTAGAGTAATTATGTGTATTCGAAGAACCATTGATTATGAAAGTTTGTGTATGAATAATCTCTCATTAAGGAGAAAATAGGGATAGCGGAAGCGTCAATGATACTGAATGATTGTCGCCACAATAGAGCGACAGTATTATGCACCATACAAATGTGCTCCCGCATATTCCAACACACCGATACTAACGCAGCGTAATTAATGGGAGCAAAACAAGACAACTAGGTTGGCGTTCGTTGAGAGTCCACCGGCAATAGTGTTGTGGCCTTGGGAAGTGACTAGTGCCTTCGCTGTGCTCAGAACTCTAGCTTAAGTGTTTCTTTCTTAATATTTTTTATCAAGCTCGTTGCATTCCTTTTGGATCTCTAAGATAGATAATTTCTGAATCATTGTTTTTTGTTATGAAAAATCATCTAGGAGCTTTATCAAGATAACTTGTTCACTTGTTCAACTTTGTCAAGATAATTTGTTCCTACGTAGTTTTAGCATACGTACCACTCAGGGATCTAATTTTTACAGCATTCAGTTATTTCCATCATGAGCCATGAACCTTTGAAATGCATAAACTGTACATACATTAGAGAACACCCCATATTGTTGTCTGTGTCATTTTTCAATTTTTTGTATTTCTTTGGCATTCACTATGTAACAATTTCTAGACATTTTTTGTTTTTAATCAATCTCAATAATCATTTTTGTTTCAAATCCCTCCCACCAAAGAACCAAACTAAATAAAACCCCATATTTCTGCACTTAAAAATTTAGTTTTAAAATAGCTAGTTAATGACACAGACGTGTCGAAACCGGTCGCTTATTTTATGAAAAAATTTATACGTAACAAATGTACATTGTGAATAATAAAAACTCATTAAAAACAAAAAATGTCATTTTTCAATTTTTAATAAAATATATAATATTTCAAAAAAACAGTGTTGAAATTCGGACAAAGCCGAATAGTCTTTCATAAGATTGTTTGATTTTTCAGTAATACAATGGCTCCACAAGAAGCTAGACACCGTCCAGTCGAACAACGATCTTACAACACTACCAAGTGGACGTATGCAATCTCTCCACAGTTCCACTCCGTTCTTATCATCCCATCTGTCCAGTGAGAAACATATGTCGGAGAACAACAACGAGATGCTTAATGCGTACACAGCTGGTTTGGATAACAGACGAAGCGCCCCTGTCCAATCAAGTAATCTGAAATATAACCTGGCACAAGAGGATGAGTTATCAGATGATGCAATTGTAAAACCCGTTTCGAATAAGTACAGCGTAGACCCCAAGTATTTGAGACCTGCGAAAGCAAGCCTCAGAAGCAAATCACAAGGTTAGTTTGATGTGAGTTATTTGTTTATTTATTTGTAGAACCGGGGGTAGATTAAACCGCATCCCAATGGCGTATGCTGAACGTCAATACAATAAGGAATAACTGTAACAAATCGTATCTGGGCCCTTAATCTCCAGTATTCTAACGAGGATAGGGATCTGGTAATATATCTATTAATAGTCGTAGATACTTATATACGGAGGTTGTTTAATTCGGAATATAATAAACTGACAATACAAGTAACAAGTTGCCTAAAGGCCGTCTAGCGATAGAATGCCCCTGGCCACCCGACGACGATGTAATCCGAGGCCTTTGGTAGAGTTCTGTTATCTTCGGTAGAACCCGAAGCTGCCCGAACACCAAACACTACAATAACCCAAACCATTCCACCTACCGAGATATTGCAGCACTACGGAAATGTTCCTGGAAGGAGGAGTGTACTCTTACATAGCTTACATAGAGCTTTTCCACGACCAATGAGAGGATGGTACAGACTACGCTAATCCAAGAATACCATCATTAGTGCCGTGGCTGCCTGGATGGAGTCCCCCTTTACGACACTCTGAATACAGTAGACCAGGGGTGCTCAACCGGTCAATCGCGAGTGCTTTTTGAGTCGATCTCGAGAAAAATTTCCCATTTTTCATGCCTTCTTTTTTATTATTTATTTGTAGCTCGTAGCAGACTGAGTTACTGAACGAAGTGTTCTGGAACATTGCAGATAATATCCGATATACATCTCATAGCCACAGCATCTGACACAAAGTTCTGGTATTTTATATCTGAAGATAAATATCCGAATCTAAGGCAAATCGCCCTTCAGTTGACGGCAATGTTTGGGTCAACTTACTTGTGCCAGTCTGCATTTTCTGAAATGAAGATAATTATGTCAAAATATCGCAATCGACTAACTGACGAACATATGTCATCTGCTTGCGATTAGCACTCGGTAATTACGTACCATCGTATGAAAATTATGCTGAGGACATGCAGTGCCACGCTTCAACATCCAAAGTCATTATTTAGTTAAGTTTAGAAACTAGAAATCGTTTGTTTTTTGTAAGAACCAATAAACTTGCAATTTTGAATAAATATAAGTTTTTTTATTGACATTTTAGTGCAGACCTCCACCTACCTTGACTAAAAAAAATGCATATTGCGAACTAATTTCTGTCGTTCCTCCAAATTCTATGTGGATTCGTGGCCATGCAATTGTGCAACGTCCCTATATATATACTTATACCTGTGCCACGATACACCCTACCTACATAGACGACAATCCTGCATCACACATACTTGCAGCCTCTCAGAGTCGATCGATCGGAATCTAATAATATTGAGGTAGATCGCCAGTAGTTCAAGTTTGAGCACCCCTGCAGTAGACGGTCAAATATCCTCCAAAAACGATTTTTTATTTTGCTAGCTGTTAACTAGCTGAAAGCCCGGGCTTTACGCAGAGTTTTTCTAAATCAGTAATGATTATTCTCTTATTTTGAACTTCTTTTGTGCAAAATTTCATCAAGTATCAGAATTCTACTATAGGGGTGGGAAAGGGAGATCGGGGTGGTTTTTAGAAATCCCATATAGACAGTGACTTTCTTCTTGTTTTGAAGCTCAAGTATGCAAAATTTTATCAATCTCGGAATAAAACTGTAGATTTGTATTAAAATAAAATCCACGCCGCCTGTCACAGACTCTCATTATATAAATAAAGGAATTTTTTTTTGTCATTTTAAGTATTGTTATTTCCGTCAACTATGGTATGTATTGCATTGCACTTACTACCCCTGCATACGTTCCGGAATAAAATTACCATCATTTTTTAATTTTGTTTCAAAGATTCATGGAGTTTTTGTGCCTACCTACAATGCAATATGTAGTATGAAACGCTGACTGTTTATTCATGTTATATTTTTTTCCAGATTCTTCTAAATCCGGGACGGTGAAGAGTGCCGGAAACAATAAAGAGAACAGAAACACAAACAGACCCGTCAGCCGGACCTACCAACCGGACAAGAGTAACTTTAAACGTAAAGACGACAGAGATTCCTCTCCCATATCTGCCTACTTTCCTAGGCTGTGACAGTAAGCCCTATTATAGCTAAGCACTGGGGCATTATTTAATTAAATAAAATTCTGTGATAGAAATAAATATGTATAGATCCTAAGAATTTTAGTACAGACTTGTGACAATTTCGAATCTTCCCCACTTCAACATTTTCCTCTTCCCCTCTCCTTCCCCTCCTCGCCACCTTCAGCTTCGCCACATACCACAGTTGGGATACCATAGTACCACTGGCTCCAGACGGTTGGGAGCAGTTTATTTATTTTATTTTTATTTATTTCATTTAAACGCCCATAGGGCTTTTACATATAATAATGTACATCTTTATTTTTTTAGTTATACATTTTATATTAAAAAAAAATACATATAGATTACATATAAAAATGTCAGATTTAGCAAAATATAGGTTACATAAAATATAAGAGTTTAAAAAATTAGGTATGATAGAGTGCAAATAAGTGCGACAAAAAATATAAAATTTGCCAAAATCCTCCAAATCAACGATAATGTTAATAAGAAGGTATAAAATTAGTTGATAACAATAGTTTACAAAGTATGTAAAAATAGTTCGCACATACTCCGTTTAAAGTTGGCCAAGTTCAAATTATTGTCAAATACATTTATATTATTTAAGTATTTGTTACCAAGACTGTGTAAACGTTGTATTGGAGAGTGAAAACTATAGTTGGAATGAGATGTATGTATGTAAAATGTTGATATTTGCCTAGTTGTTCGTGTAGGTATGTGTAGATTTATTAAATGCAGGAGTTCACAACAATCGAATTTAGAGTTCAATAATTTTAATAAAAAGGTTAGGTCGTTTATTTTTCTTCTGTTTTCTAATGTCGGAATATTTAAATGATTCAATAATGACTGGTAATTTATGTGTTCTAAAGGGATGTTAAGTTTAAAATTGACGAAGCGTAGAAATTTTCTTTGAATTCTTTCAACATTATGAATATGTACATTGTAGAAGGGTGACCAAACTATGGAGTTATGTTCTATCAGGCTTCTAACAAGGGATATGTACAATAGTTTTATGATTTGTAAAGATTTAAAGTTTTTAATTGTTCTTAATATAAAACCTAATGTTTTCATACCCTTATTCACAGTTTGTTGAATGTGGGCCGTAAAGTCTAGTTTCTCATCCATTATTATGCCAAGATCTCGCATTTCCTTTACTCTTTCTAAATTTGTTTTATTTATTGAATAGCCAAAAAATTGTGATGTTTTTTTTCTGGAAAAGGTCAAAATTTTGCATTTTTCTACATTTAAATATAAATTGTTTTGTGAACACCACTTATTTAGCATGTCTATATTAGATTGAAGAACTTGACAGTCGTTTAATGAGGTTATTTCTTTATATAATTTAATATCGTCAGCGAATAGCAGTACATTGACATTTTCAAAGCAGTTGACTATGTCATTTATAAAAACAATAAATAAAATTGGGCCAAGATGACTACCTTGCGGTACGCCACTAGTGGCCAAAAATGGTTTAGATAAAAAAGATTTTATTTTAACAAGTAAAGTTCTACCAGATATGTAGCTACTTAACCAGCTTAACATATTTGCTCTGATTCCTATAGCATGAAGTTTTTGGATCAGTACTTTGTGAGACACTTTATCAAAGGCTTTCGAAAAATCAGTATATATACAGTCAACTTGTTTATTTTTAGAAAAAGACTCCAATATATAGTTTTGAAACAGTAGTAAATTTGTTGTAGTTGATCTACCTCTAACGAAGCCATGTTGTTTGTCATTTATTAATTTTGTTAGTGTAGGATATATTTCTTCCAAAACTAAAGATTCAAAGATTTTGGGTAATACAGATTGTATGCATATTGGTCGATAGTTTGAAATGTCAGTCTCGTCACCATTTTTAAATATTGGAATAATATAGCTGGATTTCCAGTAGACGGGAAAATATCCAGAGGATAGTAGGTGGTTAAATAAAATGGTTAGTGGTTTAGACAATACGGAGGAGCACTGTTTTAGGAAAATTGGCGGGATGGTGTCCGGGCCTGCAGACTTGTTTATGTCTAAGGAATTTAATTTTTTTTTGCAAGATTCTTCGGTGATGTAGCAGTCTGTTAAATGTGTGGTTTTTTTTAATGTGTATGAAGGAATATTTTCTTCTAGTGTTTCATCATCATAAACATTTTTAAAGAAGTCAGAAAAAAGATTTACAATGTCTTGCGTATTGTTGGCGTATTTGTCGTCCATGTGCATTTCTGGAGGATAGTCTGTGCTGTCGTTGTTTATTTTTTTAATAAATTTCCAGAGATTGTTCGAGTTTAAGGCTGTGTTCTCGATAGAATTTATATATGTTTTATAACAGATTTTAGAGAGATCTTTGCATTTTTTCCTACTTTCACTGAAATTTGTATAGTCGATTTTCTTCAGAGTTTTTTTGAATTTTTTATGAAGTATTTTTTTTTGTTGTAGTGAGGCTATTAGTTCTGATGAGAAGTATGTTGGATATGTATGTTTTTTAGGAGTAAATAGTGGTACATATGATTTGATAGTGGTGGAGAATATTGAATATAGATTTTCTAAGGAATCGTCAGTATTAACATCAGACAAAAAAGACCAGTCAACATGCGAAAGATGAGAATTTATAGATTCAAAATCTGCTTTTTTGTAGTTGAGAGTTTTTTCAACGGGTTTCGGCTCGACGCCACATATATTTAACTTAATATAAAGAGGGGGGTGATGGTTATCAACAGGTAACAGAGGATCATTACATTTCTCAATGAACAATTTAGGATAATTTGATATTACTAGATCTAGTAAGCGATCATTTATGTTGTATATAAAGTTATGTTGTAAAAGATTTAAAAAATTTGTCATATCTAAAATCTCACGTGCACGATCATTTTGACTTTCATTAACAATGAAACCACTATCACTTGTTTTCCATTTTAGGTTAGGGAGGTTGTAATCCCCGAGAATAATAATTTTAGAGTTAGGATATTTGTAGAGTAGATTTTCAACGTCTTCGCTGTGGCTTCGATAGTTTCCGGCATCAGATAGTGGCGGTGTGTATAAAGTTGCAATTATTATCTTTTCTACAGTGGTATCAATTTGTACAAATAGTTGTTCGAGTGTATTATTTTTTGTTTTGAGTTTTCTTGACATCAATTTCTTCTTTATTGCAATTAGTACTCCGCCTCCCCTTGTTTTGGAACTGGATTTAGAGTTTCTATCGCAGCGAAAAATTTTGTAGTTGTTGAGTCCGAGTTCTGTTGATTTTATTTCCGAGTCGAGCCAAGTTTCTGTCAGCACATATACGTCGTAATGGTGTAGCGATATTGTAGAACGTAGTTCATTTAATTTGGTGCGTAGTCCCCGCGCGTTCTGGTAGTATATCTTGAGTTTGCATCGTTTTTTGGCGGTGTTTGCACTATTTTAGGGTTTCCGTTTACATATTTTATAGTAATATCATTTTCGCCATTTGTCTTTCGTTTTTCCAGTTCTTCTCTTAGATTTTTTAGATGTTTTTGTTGAAAAATTGTAGCATCGGGGTATATCCTTGTGTTGTTTTTTAAAAGATGACGTTTACTTAGTAATGTTCTGGATGTTGTGGAGTTATTGAATTCTATTTTAAGGGACCTTGGTTTTTCAACACTTGGTTTTCCAATGCGGTAAACACGTAGCATATCACGGTTTGCGGTATCATCGAGAGCAGAGATTAAAACCGTTACCTTGTTTTTGTCATCTATTAATTTGTTGGCCGCAGTCGTTTCAGTGCTTTCGGGTTGGGACTCTTGTGCGGTACCTATTCGCATTTAAAAAATCGTGATCTACTGGGCTGTTCATTATAATCATGTATGTACGGGCAAATCATTTTATAGTATGAATGTTTCAAAAAAGTTTTTTTTAAATAATTTGGGTCATCCGTCCACAGTCCCCTCTTATCCTGCAAATGCCCAAAGATACCAGTTGGATGTTTATAAATTTCATTTAAATTTAAACTGCAATTCAATTTAAATGTTTTTTTTGTATCATTCATACAGGGTTTTCCAATAAGAGTTGTTATTTTGAATGGCCCGCTATTTCAGTAGATGTTACTTTTGAAGCTGTCATTTTTTGACATTTGACAAGTAGAAACTACGCCATTAATAAAAATGGAACGATACACGCTTCAACAATGCATTAAAATTATTAAAATTCACTTGAGTGAATCAAATGCAAATCATCTTGAGTGATGAGGCCCTTTTCCACCTCGGTGGCTTCGTCAACAAGCGAAATTGTCGCATCTGGGGCTCGAAAAACCCAAGAGTTATTGTTGAAAAGCCTCTCTATCCTCAACGTGTGACTGTTTGGTGCGGTTTATGGTCCGGCGGAGTCATTGGACCTTACTTTTTAGAAAATGAGGCTGGAGCAACAGTTACGGTGAATGGATTGCGCTATCGAGAGATGATTAATGATTTTTTATGGCCGGAATTGGATGGTATTGATCTGGACAACGTTTACTTTCAACGAGACGGCGCTACGTGCCACACAAGCAACGAAACCATTCATCTTTTTTGATTGAATATCAAAATAACACCTCTTATTGGAAAACCCTGTACAATAAAGAAGAAAACTAGGAGTGCCTTTCGTATAAATTTAAATGGAAACATATGTGGTACTGATTTAGTACCTTTTGATTCTAGACCATTTGGCATGTGGTCTTACTCTCACACTTGTGTGAAATTGTAAATCGCCGCCCCATTTGAATTTCACAATCATGGTGAAACACAGTTTTGTATGGAAATATAGGCCCAAATAGTGCTTATATTTGGATTACTAAACACGCCCACAATCCTGTACTTTATTAGGAAAAACAGTTCATAGGGAACCAATCCAAATGCATTAAATACGAATTTCAAGCAAAAAGCTCAGTGACGTCCCCTGTCTGCGCTGTACACTCTGCAGATGGCCAACGCACAGCCCCTTGAGCTCAAGTAGTGCATTGTGTATTATTGTCTATGGTTTAGTAAACTAAAAGGAAGGCGCGGAGCGCACCTCATTTCTTCCGTAAGAACTATTTTAATTTCAAGCTTGAAAAAGTTCGAAATAATTATACAGTGTTAATTATTTTTATGATTAAAGATTTCATTATTTTTTCTCTTTAAGTAGGTTTTTGGAATATCTTGGGGGGATCTCATCGTCCCCACTATGAAGAACCGCCACTGCATTTTTAAAAGATATAATATAAAAAATTTTCCTGCAAATAAATAAATCTCGGTAGGTAGGTACTTGTACTTAATCATATTATTGTAATAAATAGCCAAAATTTGTTTTTAATACTTTTATTTTTTTCGTATGATTGAACTTAAAATGAACATTAGTATCAAACTTAATTTAATCATTGTAAAGCTAACATATTATAAATTTAGGTCCGTACAACGGACTTCATAAAAGGTAAACACTTAAAAATTTCTTCCTGTCAAAGCAGGGTTTTCTAAACCTAAGAAAATGTTATAATTTTCGAAACTTTCAGGAAGTAAAATAAAAATAAACCGTGTCCCAGGAAACAAGGCCACTAGAATAGATAAATGGGCTAAAGAAAAATCTATGAAATAGTAATTTATTCTAATTTCATTCTGCTTTGTTGATCTTTTCTCATCCTGTCAAGATTTTTTTAGAGAATAAAAAACATTTCAGATTTCAGTATAACAAAAATATAGGTTTGATCCATATTGTTGTGAATTGAATATTGTTTAATGATTCAGTTGACTTGTAATTTGTGAAAAGATGGATCGCATTGATGTTATATTTATAGAAGCATGTTTGACTTCTTTATGAGATTTTCACATTCCATAAGTATAGATTTGTAAGCAGAATCTTAAGTTCGTGCTTAATCAATATTTAAAGCACAGTTAAACTGCCATAATTTTGCTGTAAATATTTATGCCTTATTTTTTTATATACATTATTTTATCTAACCTAGCAAATGGTTAATCGTGGGTTTGGGATCACAGGGACCTATCTACAAAAACAATTTTGAGATAATAGCAAATAAAGATAGGAATGCTCATATGCCCAACTATCTCTTAAATGTCTGTATGTACGAGATAGAGCTTCGTGTCACTAATAAATAAGATTATGGCATTAACAAAACAAAGCTTAACTCAAAACTTCAGTTTTTGTAGTTAGGCCCATGTGATTCTAAGCCCCGATAATATTACTAATACAGGGGATAGACAACTTAACCCGTAGTGGTATAGGTTGACAAGAAACTTTAATAAATAACTATTGTTTAAGTCGGTGACCGGATAAATCATCAAAATGATAATTCATCACATATTTAAAAAGTTATATAAAACCAAGGAAAGTGATGAAACAAAAACTTTATTAACTGGGTTATGTAGGTTAGGTTAGGTTTTAAAAAAATAAATAATTCATCAGTTTCTAATGACTTTATATCACTTTTTAAAAGTGTGTTGAATTTTCAATGTGTTGATTTATCATGGAACCGTTAAAGTCAACACGTAAACAAAACCATATTTATCTTTCTAGTAGGGTAACATGAAGGCAAAATGAATGCTTTATTCTGGGTGTGGGCATGATTCTTCAACACTGCAAATCGACCCCTAAGGATTAACCATCCAAAATGCGGCATGTTTGGCCTAGTCTCGTGGGATAGAATTTAAAGGACAAACAATACGTTGTAGTAAATTCACAATACTTATAATGTATAAACTAATTCAACTCAATCCCAGTGGCGGCTTTGATTTGTTTGATAAGTTTGGCATTGGCATCTTTGTAGTCTACAGCCTGGGCTGTCATTACAGTCGACTTGAGTCTGGATTCATCCTGAGAACAATTCAAATTTTATTAATATAGAATACCAAATTTTCACAGTTCGTAGAAATAATATATTACAATTATGTTATTTTTGACTTTTGACTTTTGGGTGTTGAGCATTCTTGTGTTTCCTGACCATAGATAATAGAAACAGAGGGGAGATATGGCGTGAAAATATGCTGACTGTTGCCAAACTACGACCAAAATGCACGGACCGTCAAAGCGAAGAACCAATGAAAGTTATGCATTTGGTGTGTAGGTAGAAACAAAGAAAAAAAAACACTGCAAAAGTAATCAGAGATAAAAGTGGCCCTTATTATTATGGCCCGGATATCCAGATACTTTCAGACTTGCGGAAAAACATTTTTTTAATACATTCAAAAAACCTAATTTTATATAAGACAACTTACGCTGTAATTCTCTATCTTTGTGCGTATTCTGAACACAAACGTCTTGAAGGTAAGCTCCTCGAACATTGCGGTGTAGGCTTTCTTGTCGGTCTCCATGGCCCGACCGATGTCTGCCACTTTGTGGCCCATGATGGCCTCAGCGGTCTCGTTGAAGATAGTCACCCACTGCTCACCGGTGTAATCTGAGGCATAGCCCTGGAAATTAAAATTTAAATAATATGTATGTATTTACATATTAACTAACCATCATGGTATTTTCTCCACAGTAGTAAGAAATTGTGGTTTTCGGCACTTAGTTTTGGTTAAGAGGATTAACGTGCGCAATGAGGTACACTTTTACACACATAAAAACAAACTTCACCACAATCTATACACGGTGTCCGGAAACTCGTAGTACAAGCGGGAAACTGGAGAATCTACACCACATGGGGAACCCAAAAAAACATAAAGTTTTTTGATTTGCGCATTTTCAAAAAAAAAAAAAAAAAACCAAAAAAAAATATTTTTCGGCTATTTTAGGGTTAAAGTTTTTTCTGGTGTTTAGGGTTGAATAACAGATGTTTTAACCCTGCAGAGCAGAAATATTTTATGATTACACCGGGTTAAATGAAGGGTGATTTCAAAATAATGCTTCAAATCCGAGTTTCTTCATTTGTTTTACTTTCAAATAGTTTTAATTAGTTGGGTACTTTGATCTTCAGTAATAATTTATAACAATTTGATTAAAAAAAAAATAAAAAAAAATAAAAAAAATCAACTTCAAACTCGATTTACTCGATAACGAAAGCTCAAATAAAAAAAATATATACTACAAAATCGACTCCAAATGTGATGTAGATTCACCAGTTTCCCGCTTGTACTACGAGTTTCCGGACACCCTGTATATCTGCCCCGATGATGGACACTGTAAGGCTGTCCAAAACATTGGATTAATGAGGAAGAAGTGACACAGCTTAATACCCCAAAAATCTATCAGGATAATATTATATTATGTAGTTTAATGCCCCCCACTGACGACCGCGTTAATCTTTGATTTGGGGGGAGGGGGGGGTCCAAACAAAATCTGTCCGTGAATGTGCAAATCCTATGCAATTTGCATGCTCCATTGGAGCGCTACCAAATGGAGCAATCGCCAATGGCAAGTTTAATAGGTTCACCGCCAATTCTGCCATTTAGCACCTGCCAATTGGTGTTTGCTTCAATGAACTTTCATTGCTTAGTGTTCATCTGGCAACAGCGTGTTGAATACGGGTGACAGAGCTTTCCCAGTTTAAACATGGTCGAGGTCGATTAAAAGGTACTAACCGACATGATGACCCTGTATTTATAATCAGGATATTCCCTGTTGCACTTCTCGCAGCGGTAGAGCCCGTTCTCCTGGTCCACCAACTTCTTATTACAAGTCTCCTGTGGGCATGCCTTGTACAGCGCGTTCTCCGAGTTGACGTAGCTAAGCACGCCCAGCAGATTGAAGTAGTCACCCTTCTCGCCGGCTCCCAGCTGCTTCTCCTCCACGTCGGCGAAGGTCACCCATTCGTTGGAGCCCATGCCTCCCACACCGCCGGTTCTGGATGGAAAAAACTTGTTGGATTATTTCTAAACTTTTCTTGTCCATTTCACCATAATTTACTAATGATTTTATATTAAATCCACACTCCTTGGAGTCTATTCCACCCACTTTTCCAGTTCTGGATAGAAGAATGTACATAGTTCCATTAGTATTTATTATTGTTGAATTTTCCTCCCACTTCTAAATGTTTTATTATATTATAACCACTCGAGCGATATGCCATCATATTAAAAATGAAAAATAAATAAAAACACCCTGAGCATTACAGATTTCCTGTTTTAAATTCGGCCATGCTAATTCCAAAAATCATACCTCCGAATATTAATACAGAAACGCATAAACTGCTTACTATGGTTTAAAGCCAATGAATCCACCTATATTTCACCTTTCATCCCATATTTTTAGGTGTTATAAAAAATAATTGGTTTTTAAAAACCACCTAACACAACTACCCACATTTGCCATTGGGAATAATCTATTTTTCTATTGCATGTGTCATTTACGAGAAAAAGTGTGAGGTTACTTATCGACGGTATGTCTTTATTCAAAATAAAATTGCACCCTTTAAAAATAACAGAAATCTTAGACAAACGTCCATACTTCCTACTCCTAAATGTAAAAAAACAATAGGACCGTTCAACCATGAATATCTCGGAGTTAAATTTTTTAACTCACTACCAGAAAAAATTAGAAACATGAATACAAATATAAACGAATTCAAAAGCCACCTTAAAAAGTATTCCGAACAGTTGAACTGAATCATAACAAATATAAACCAATATAACAACACCCCCATACACACAAGCCCTGCTTATTTATGGGGGTACATCAAATACATATATTATGTAATTAATAACTGTACTATATTCAATATTGTGTAATGTAAATCATGTATCTTTTTTTTACTAATAAAAAAAAATATAATGTAATCTTTGGAGATATTGCATGGAGTCTTTTTAAAGAAATGAAGGAGATAACATGAACCTTCTGTTAAGTGGCAGTAGAACAAGAAGCATTCAACGAAAAAATTATTAAATTTTTTTCTTTTGTGATACTAGTACTTACAATGCTATTCGTAACATACATATAAAAAGGGCCTACCTGTAAATTTGTAATTTATAAAGGTATAATCAACAAAACAATCCTTACCTAGCAGACATATTAGTGATATCCTGCGTACTACCACCATTGTCGAACCAGCCGCGCAGGCGGTGCGCCTCGGGTAGGTCGGGATTGACTCGCAGCACGGTGCTGCCACGTACCGACAGGGTCTTGCCTCCACCAAACTCTGACACAGAGGCGCTGCGCACTGCTACCACTGGCCGCTGGGACCCGTCAAACGCTTCGGCTTCTGTGCCCCAAAGGGTTAGGGTCACCTGAAATTTTAACATTATTAGAATACAGTGGAACCTCGCTTAACCAGCATAATTCGTCCAAAAATCTTACTCGCAATGTATAACACCTCTTAACTGAACAATTTTTCCCGTATGAATCAATGTAAAAAAAGTGTGTCTTT
The DNA here is from genome assembly GCF_061612785.1 of Hesperophylax consimilis. NCBI lineage: Eukaryota > Metazoa > Arthropoda > Insecta > Trichoptera > Limnephilidae > Hesperophylax > Hesperophylax consimilis. The sequence goes on from NC_142845.1 coordinate 10,919,400, forward strand.
TCTTTCAGTTTAAGGATAAATACAAACATATCACGAGCAATTAAAAGTGTAACTGACATAAAAATAAACTTACAGCACTTCCAGACTGATCGACCAGGGTGATATCTCTTTTCTTCAACTGTTTGCCGGTGGTGCGAGCCACAAGCTCAGTGATATCAGAAGCATCCCTGCAGACACCAATCACATCTGCAAATAAATAAGGTTACAATTAATTCATTTAATGTAACAAATGTGCGATTGAAGTCTTGTACAAGAGAGACGGCATGAAGGCGAGACAACTACTGTAGATATGTAAAGAGTATGCATGGTCATCCCGTCTTTTACTGAGATATAGATTGTGTTGATTACAGTCTATTCCACCATCCCAATACAACAGTAAAACTTTAATGTAAAGGGCCATTATATAAAATGCAATGACATAACACTTACAATATGATTAAAAGACCGGTCAGTGGCTGAATTGGCATCGCATTTGGGTCCCACCCAAGCGTCTTGAGTTCAATTCCTCAGCTGGTTAAATCCTCCATCATGACATAGGCCCTGAGAGAATTTTTTTTCCTCGGAGCCTCTTATATGGAGGTAATGTAAAATAAAAACCCAAATAATACCGCTTACTGTGGTGGTAGTGGGAGATTTTCAAATATTGTCAGGTTGAATGTAACGCGAGTCTAATCGTAATGTTTGTCTTTCTTTAAAAAAATTAAATAAAAAAACACCATAAAATTGTAAAACAATCTCATATATTTACCGACGGTGCAGTCAGTATCCTTGTTGGCAAGCTCGCTGACGGGGATAAAGTTGTACTGCACCCCGGGCACAGAAGTGGTGTTGTCGGTGCACTCCTCCATCACCGTATCATTATTGAAGGTCATCTCGTAGTCATTCTTCAGAGATGAGTACTGCTTGTTGGCCGTCTTCAGAGTGCAGCGGCTGATGTAGTACACCTTGTCCACCTGGGAGGCATAAACAAATACATTATTCAATTTTATCGTAATAACTTTTCTTTTAATTTTTGTTTGAAATAGCGAAAAGAATACATACTATTGAATTTACAGCTCAACTTAATATCAAAGAAGTCAAAATATTCCACTCGAGCGACAGTTAAACAAATTTGGATAGCTGTCAGTAGATGAGGTGAGTAATGATTAGCTAATATGTTCAGTCGCTAGCTTGATTAAGCTTCTATCTTCTATTTGAAACAGAATTCCAAAAACATTCGATGTGGTCACAAATCGGCAATGGGCACCTTTTTATAATAAATACATTATTGTCTCTTCTTCTTCTGGCTCTAATCTGGGCTCAGGGTTAACCTTTGCAGGGCCTCCCAGTTGGCTCCTCAAATCTCCCTGCAATCTTTGAATATATTGATCGATCAATGGCTGAGTTGGCATCACGTTTGGATCCCACCCGGGCGTCGTGATTTCAATTTCTCCGCCGGCTAAGTCCTCAATCACGACACAAGCAACATTTTCCACTTACTGTGGTTCCAAACCTATGAAGTTGTTGTTGTTTTCCTTTATCAAGTTTAGGTTTAATTCTAGCAAGGGTTTAGGTAATTCATATTTGTCACTATTCATGATAAGACAAAGATATTTGATTCTTTTCAATGTTTGGTCATTTGATGAAGAACTTTAAAATGAGTTAATTATTAATGTTTATCTTTAATAATATTAAAAGTAACAAAGTCAAACCTCAACCATGTCGTAGTACTTGTCGCACTGTTCTTTGAAGGCCGTGGCGCGTATCTCTCCACTCTCATCGCACAGGTCCATGCTGAACAGCTTCCCCTCGCCGCGGGAGTTGCTCCAGGTGCGCACGCTGCCCTTGTTCATCACACGGGCCTTGATCACCCACCTGGACAATTAAATTTCACATTAAATAATATTTTAGGCGACCTAAGGAAGTGTGGAAAATGTGTCGATAATAAAACTCTGCTATTATATCGTGGTCCCAACTAGGGTTTGCAAATACCGCACCTTTCGTCAAATCGCAGGACTGCGGGATAAAATCTAGAAATATTGTGGGAATATTAAATTGAAATAATGCCTTTTTTTATTTATTTGGTATCAATTATCTTTCATACTAGTTCAGGTATTGATCTTAACAAACAGATTGCAATCTTTAAAGCCCAGGCGTTAGGTAAAACTGCTGTCCTTGTTCTACTGGTATTACAATGGAAGATGCTCCGAGAAAATAGCATTATTGACTCTTTCTGCACCAGTGCATAGTCAGGAAACACGAAAAATGCGCACTCATCATTTGTACACGGTTGACATTTGTCACATGAGAATGTGTCATTTTTACAACTCGTTCTTCAGTTCATCAGCTCGGCTGTGGAACGATTTGCCGGCCTCTGTGTTTCCTCCCTCCTACAACATGGTTCTCTTCCAGGTCCATGTTCGCAAATCTGGCACATAAAAATCCTGCAAATTCGCAGGGTCAAGTATTGCCGATATCCCGAAAATTACAAACCCAAGTCCTAACAGTGTGTAATGTGCAAGTCAGTCACTTTGCACAAGAACTCAGAGTTTTGTTTCTACAACATTAAATTTTTGTATCTACATTTCGAAATTTTTTTGAGTGCAAAAAATGTAACATTGTTTTGATATTTCATTGGGAGCTTTTATAATGCCCAAGGCAACAGGTTTCATTTCTTTAATACATGTGACGGAGATGTATGATAATGATTACTTTTTTCCTTTGTGGGAAGCAGACATACGTACATAGTTTGTTTCATTTTCATCAGCTCTTTCTTACACACTTTTTAGTGCGTTTATTTAATGCGTAAGAGCTGCAGCATTCTTGTGATAAATGTACGTTTTATGCTTTGTGCCGTGGGAACTACAAACAGGCCCAACAGGTAAATGTTATAGCAACCTTAAACGGCTTTTATGATGTATTACCAACATCCACATCTGCCATTGTTCATTGGAATGTCGATATAATGCTTTCATTGACAATATCATAAAACAGGAGCTAACAAATTATGTTTGTCTGGATGTTGTTAACTAATATTATTTTATGCAGATATCAATATTTGCACATCTGACATTGTTCATTGGGACAGCTAATCCATTTAATTGCAGACTGAAGAACTTTTAGAACCCCATTTGCGCCATTATGGTGACACACCAAGTAATTTAAAAAATGTGTGTATTACAAAGGGTTAAAAAAATTACGTATGCTTGTCATATACTCAATATCAAAAACAAATTAACCTACTGCCGGGGGGCACTTATGTCAGTCAAACGAGCGGGCGACACGCGGTAAGTTGAACCTTTATAAAATGAAACTCACTTATTCTGATAAGGACTTAGTCCAGCAATAGGGTGCGTCATATGCGAGGAAAGTGTCCCGCCTCCGTGGGACGAGGCTTGCGGGGCAACAATGGGCCGGGACTGCACGGGGGCGGGGGCTACAGGACCAGGGGCGCCCCCGTTGGCCTGGGGGCGGGCGGCGCCCTCCTGCCAAGTGACGGGGTTGCCAATCTTCATGCCGAGCTGGTTGCCGGGCATTATCACGGTGAGGGCGAGGATTATCATTACTCGTCTGAAATTTAAAATAAGAATAATTGAGCACTTATGCAGAAAACAAAAATTTCCAATAAAATTAAAAATTATAAATTCTAGTCGTGTTACAACATATTAACAAATACATAACGTTACAGGGTCATCCCTAGCATGGAGGGTGAAATATTATAAAAACCATATGTACCCTCTAAATCATGTATTAACCCTTGGGACCTTCTAAGACCCAAACAGTCCCAAATGCCGTGCGCGCATTATACTCTCCTAAGACCATATTTGTCCCAGAACGACCGCACATTATTAAAATGCATATATCTCGCTTCCTCTCATCTAAAAATTAATTATTTCTTTTATGTCAGAAAGAGAACGAAATAGTGCTTGTTATTGTCTTTGAAAAAATGGAAGCTTGTAGAAGGTTCGATCCGTGCAAATCAACAACGTCTCAAGGGTTAATAAAATAAATAACACAATGCCGAAATAAAACTTTACCACCATATTGACAAATATGCCAATCACACAAACCGTTAGTTTATATTTAGTAATGGCCGACTTGTACTGAGAGCGCACTACTGGCTGTCGTCATAAGCCTTATACTGTCATCAATTATTAAATTAATGCACCAGTTGATAAATTTTATTTTAAAAACAATATTATTATTATTATTCATTGAGCAGGCAGCATTCTGCTAATGCGCTCATATCTGATTTCACAATAACTTTGACAGTAATGGAGTTGTTTTAAATTTAAACTAAGTTAATCCTTTCTTCTATCTCTCTCCAAATAAGAATCCAAATTAACTTTAAATTGGCATAATTAACCATGCATCCGCTACTCTATTTGCAAGGAAGTTAGTCCTAGTAAGTACCGCTAACGGCAAATTGGGATGTTGTTCCGTTTTTAAATCACAATATTATGCTGAAATCGTCAAGTTAACCATAAAATACTTCACTAAAATTTCCGTGCTGAACATGCACAAATTATTTAAATAAAACATTGTTTCTACTTTTAATTACTACAAGAAACAACTGTTTCGTCGGGGGAGATAGTAAACTTGCAGTCCTAATTTTTTTTCAATCAAAGTTCAAAATTTCCCACGTTTGATCTAGTTATTATGACGTGACGTTTACCGGAAAGTTCCGCTTCAAGCTAAATATGCACAAATTATTTAAATAACTCAAACTATGAACCTAATAAACTATTTCTTGGGTAAAACTTTAGTTACAACTATCACACATAATATGCGTAATTACCAAAAGCAATGTTTCTTTTAAGAAACTCAAACTAAAAATCTATTTTACGAAACTGGTTCTTAGTTTATGTTGAATTTTAAAAAAAAGATAAAAGAAATGGCGTAAAAACCTATTTTATTACTAACTAGCGGATGCCGCAAATATTACCATAAGTATTCCTCAGGCGTTCCTGACTTCCTCTACCATTCAAACCAGTATTTTAAACCTCATGGCACTAATTAGAACCAATTTTAAACCTCATGGCACTAATTAGAACCAATTTTGAAATTTTCAGCAATATCAATGAAGAACTTTCAGAGATTTAAGATTTTGAACAAACGAACATTAACATTTTTATTTATATAGATTATGGGTTATAATAGTTCCATAAGGCATAAAATATTAATTTTGATTTCAAGGAAATACAGGGTTTTCCAATAAGAGGTGTTATTTTGATATTCAATCGTAAAAGATCAATGGTTTCGTTGCTTGTGTGGCACGTAACGCCGTCTTGTTGAAAGTAAACGTTGTCCAGATCAATACCATCCAATTCCGGCCATAAAAATCATTAATCATCTCTCGATAGCGCAATCCATTCACCGTAACTGTTGCTCCAGCCTCATTTTCGAAAAAGTAAGGTCCAATGACTCCGCCGGACCATAAACCGCACCAAACAGTCACACGTTGAGGATAGAGAGGCTTTTAAACAATAACTCTTGGGTTTTCCGAGCCCCAGATGCGACAATTTTGCTTGTTGACGAAGCCACCGAGGTGGAAATGGGCCTCATCACTCAAGATGATTTGCATTTGATTCACTCAAGTGAATTTTAATAATTTCAATGCGTTGTTGAAGGGTGTTGGTTCCAATTTTATTATTGGCGTAGTTTCTACTTGTCAAATGTCAAAAAATGTGAGCTTCAAAAGTAACATCTACGGAAATAGCGGACTATTCAAAATAACACCTCTTATTGGAAAACCCTGTAGCTTGTTAAATTACACTAGTTTCCATTTCCGGCAACTGAAATGGTTTTTTCTTATTATACTGTTGAATCAAAGTGTTGTTTCAAAAAACATGTATATTAACTTGTTAAGCACCCAAAGTACCTGTTGGCTATGAAAACATTGTATGCGTTGATCCCCAATTGGTAATCTAAAACAATGCTTTCTGTCTGTGGGATTTTTGCCATAGGCACACAAGAGGTATTAGGTCGCAGGATTTCTTGTATTAATTAAGTTGAAACGAACGGTTATTTTAATAATTTGGGTGTATTTAGAAGGGCTTTTAGCGCCCTTGAGGTGATTTTTCACAAAAACGGCGCTATGCAAATCATCCAATTATTATTAAGCCGAGTATGGACATTTCATTATGATCAATATGGTGACCAGTTGTCACATATATTTTCGTGCTACCAATTTGTGTTGGAGTCTCCGGCTTTCCAAATGGTTCGAAAACTAATGTTACAGAAACTTTATTAGCAATCTATAAAATATGTTAAGATAGCAGAAAAAATGTCCAACTTACTTTTCACCGGTGCCAGTATTATTGAGGACTGACGTGATGTGACGATCTATCTTGGCAACAGTGAAGTCACTGAGTTCTCCATCATGTAACTTCTGGTTTAGTTGGGTGGCTAACATTGCAAAACTATGTGTGTGCTTTCCATCGGAGACTAATAATCTGAATCTTTCGTTGGCTCCACTTCCCTGAATCTTTTTACTGCTTAGAATCTGCATCACGGGCTCTAGGACTTCTCCTCCGGTCATTATCGTCTGCAAATTGATATTATTATTGTAAATATCATGTTGTCAAACGTTGTGTTGTTATCGACACGTTATTCATTCTTACCTCTAAGGCTCCTTCAGTTAGTTTTATAGACATGCTGATGCTTTAAATATCCGATAGTTTTAAACTGTGCAATTGCCAATAGTACAAAAGCGACAAAAGAGACAAGAAACAAATTTACAACAAACGTCACAATTTACAAGTACCGACAAGACAAGAGCTATGAAATGAACGACAAACGACGTTCGCGCCAATTTGTGTACGTACCATAGATATTAGATAAACCTTATGCTTCTCTAGTGGTATGTGATTGGTTTATTTATGGTGGTATGTATACATTTGCGAACCTAAACGCGAACCGAGCCACGAATTATGGGGAAGTAAGTTATCATAAGTTGAGGTTCAGTTCGGCTCGCGTTTGTATACGCACTAATACGCAGCTTAAGAGGTTTCAGTTTTAGTTGATCAACTTTTATTGAACCACAAAAATTGAACAATATTTTGTTCATACGTTTGAAACGTGTAAACGAATCGAAATTTTAATCGAGATGGCGTCAAATTAAATTGGTGGTGGATGCCCCTAGAATTTCTGATATTTTGCAAATTATTTGTTGAAAAAGCACAAAACATATTTGTGTTAGAAAATTGATTCCAAGAAGAATTGAATTAGGTGCATCTAATGCTAATTTGAGAGAAATGGCATTAGAATGTTAGAATATACTGACGGCCGGTGGCAAAATCGTTTACGAATTTCGGAAGAACCTGTTATCTTATCTAACCTGTTATGTTATCGCGTATTAGAACCTGTTAGAATTCATGATAAATTTCAAAAACCGGATACAATTATCTCAGCAAAACAAAATTACAAATAACATTGAGACATCTAGTAACGAGCGATTCGTTTTCCATTTAAACGTGTCAACGAAGTCTTGTTCAATGAAAGATGGTCATCTTTAACTGAGAAGTGCAAACGAGGCAATATTTGTTCAACTAAATCTTGATCTACTTTTTTGAAAGAATGTTCACAAATTTCGATAAGCTTTCAAGTGTCTTTGAACAGAGAGTTGATGAACTAAAATGAAACGTCTGAACTAGCGGACCCACACGTTTGAATTTTAGTTGATCAACTCGACACTTGAAAGCAAATTGACAATTGTGACAACAAAGTTGATCAAGTTTTCAGTGAGAAATCTTGTCTTTTATAAAGGTTGATCGACTAAAATTGAAACGTCTGAACTCGAAGTACAGACATTTGTTAGTGCTGCCATAGTAAAAAAATACTGTTCTTACTTCTACTCCTTCTACTCTATTCAATATTTCGACACGAATGGCAACCCTAAATAAAAGTGAAGTGTTGCAGATTATCTATGACTTCTACTAATGATTCATGACACTTGGTTAGTAAATTCAATAGTTTTGAGAAAAGTATTTTACGCTTGTTATATTGGTCGCGTATTTCTTTTAAAAAAACTGAAGCCCTTTTAAAAGAATTATATAGTGATGTCGATTTTGGATATTTTTGCATTTGCGGTAGTTTCTATAGTGGTTATTATGACAGCAGTGAAGTTTAGTGATGACTTGATAAATGATGGTCTAATCGAGTGAATTAGACTTCAATTGGTAGAGAAAGGTGCCTTACAAGATGCCTTGTAGCCTGCTCTGCTGTGTGCGGCAAGGAGTGGAGGATATTCGAGAACTAGATTACTCGCATTGCTCTCTGTCCGATGTTCCCAATGAAGTGTTCGTGTACGAGAGGACATTGGAACGGTTGCACTGCCAGAGTAACCACATCACGGAGCTCTCGAGGCAGCTGTTCATTTGTCACGAACTCCGAGTTCTCAATATAAGTGACAATGAGATCCAAGAACTCCCCTCTGCCATCTCTTCTTTGGTCAACCTTCAACTGCTCGATTGTAGTAAAAATGCGATCTCCACCTTACCAGAAACGATCAAGTGCCTTAAACAGCTGTTTGTGCTGGATATGAGTGTCAATCCTCTAGAGAAAGTGCCAGAGGCCATAACAAATTTGATATTTTTGCAAGAACTTTTTCTAAATGACGTATATTTGGAATATTTACCTGGAAACTTTGGGCGGCTGACAAACTTGAAAATTCTCGAATTGAGAGATAATTATTTAATGATTCTCCCCAAGTCATTGGCCAGGTCCTCCGAGCTATTGAGACTGGACATTGGGCAAAATGATTTTAACGAGTTTCCCGAAGTGGTGGGAAAATTTACAAAACTTCAAGAATTATGGGTAGACTGTAATAATCTCAATACAATCCCGCCAATATTTGAGAACCTCACTAAATTAGTTCATTTCGAGGCCAGTAATAACATGATAACGGATCTGCCAGCAGAGATATCATTCTGCAGAGACCTTGTAGAACTTTGCATATCTTCCAACCAGCTAAACCAACTACCAGACACTATCGGTAATCTCACCAATCTTGTTTCTCTTAAACTGGATTCCAACAAGTTGTTTGTACTGCCTGACAGCATTGGGGATTTGACTAATTTAGAGGAGTTAATGTTGTACAGTAACTTCTTGTGCGAATTACCCTCAACTATTGGTCGCTTGAGGAAACTTCAAATCTTAAATGTGGATGAAAATATGATAAAAGCAATTCCTCCAGAAATAGGTAGTTGCTCTTCACTGACCGTCTTATCAGTGAGATCCAACAGATTGACATTCGTCCCCAGTGAGGTGGGGCATCTTTCATCCTTGAAAGTTCTGAACTTGGTTAGAAACTCTCTTCAAAGCCTTCCGCATACACTTTTGAACTGCGGAAACTTGGTGGCTCTATGGCTCTCAGAAAATCAAAGCAAACCCCTTGTGCCCATGCAATCTGAAATAGATCTGCGAACTCGACAGCAAGTTCTTACGTGCTTTCTTTTTCCCCAAGTTCCCGATTCTCCATCAGATCCTATAACTCAAGATAGGAAATCTAACTCGTCCGATGCCCCCGCCACTCCTAGACATATTAGTTTTGTAGATATGAAAGCCGCAGCTAAAGGTGCGGCTGAGAAACCTGGACAGTTACGGAGAGCTCCAACTCCTTATCCAAAAGAACTAAGGGCTCTTGCAAAACACGCTCGTAATATACAGAAAGACTCTGCAGATGAAGCCTTATTATCAATGCAAAATGCCGTACACATAAAAGCTGCAAAAATAACACCTACCCTGCAGCAAAGGTTTGCTAGCAATCACAGTATAAGTGGAATCCGCAGTGGGACTAATGATTGGAATGATACTACATTTACTGAAGATTCTCAGTTAAAAGAAGCCAAGGCCCCATATGAGAGCCCAGTTAGTGAAAACCCTTATGACAAACCGATTGTGTTGGAACCGAGTCAGTCATACCAAAATCTTGATCAAACCCTATATTCAGAGAGTAATGATAGTGCTTATGGTGGATACGCAGATCAACTCAATGTAAAATCAAAGGATAGCAACTACGAAGATACCTTACTGCAAGCTCTGGAGAGCCACACTATAGAAGACAGAGTAGAAGGCATAATAAAACAATCATCTCACGACTTGTATCCACCCATCAAACGAAGTGAGCAATTCAGAAATAGTCCCCTGCAGAGGATGGACATACCATCTCCTGACAACTTGTCTGGGAATCGCAGTAGTGTAGCGAGTAGCACAGGGAATCATATTTACCCGAGAAGCAGAGATATACTCAATCGCAACTCTTCTGAAAAAATTTACGGCATAGTAAGTCCGCCACAGAATGCCAACCCAGGTGCCATGAATGGATTCAACCACTTAGGTTTACCTTCTACAGAGACTTATGCTCAGGCTAAAGAAAAGATATACGGCCGACGCCGAGAAGACGTATACGGGGGCTACACTAGCTACCAGAGTTCTCTCAATGCTGAGATTACAAACAACATGCAGCTAGATAATTACTCTTATAATAATTTGAATCCCGAGCCAGTGTATTTTACCAACCACCGTGACATCAGTGCCAGCAATAACCATCTTGACAGGAACGAACCTGCATTCAACCCCAATCAAAGAAACCCCATGTACCATCATCAGAATCATATCAACAGTAACCCAGACACGGCATATGATACTTCAAGTGTGTCATCGAAGCAAGGAATCTACGGGCCTACTGGTAACAGGATGCCATATCATAATTCTTACAATATCTACGAAGCTTTACCAAATGCTAATCCTCTCAATGGCTCGGAGCAAAGGTTCCAGCATCCCCAACACCCGGTGAACACGCCCATCAACCCCCCTCCATATCACATAGCCGCTACCTATTCCAAACAAGCGCAGTTCTTTAACCCTAACAGTTAATGCATCAATCGTGCTAACTGCCTGACTAAGATTAATATTGATGATCTGAGGACGTCTAGTTTGGTCTTGTGCTACAAAAGAGGAAGTTTGAGGTCATCGTCAAATATATTTTTATAGAAAAATTAACATGAGATACTCAGTGTCCAATTAATTGAGTTCTAAGAATTCAAATTCATATCCAAGTTGTTAAAACAATTGTGGGAGCTTATGAATATGTATTCAATTCTTTAAACAGTGGGGAGATTTAACTTCACTGATTTATACAATGTCAATATTAAAATGTTATAGGTATCTAATGAATATATTTGAATACTACTTATTTGGTGTTGACTCCTGTAGGTGGAAAAAAAACCTCTCCTCAATTCTGAACAAATCTTTCTATTTAGAATCTAATGTAAGTTTTAGGGTCAATTCCTTGAAGCTAATAAGAATTTGTATTTAGAAACATTTTAAAGATAACTTAATTTTACATAATGTAAAAGATGGCTAAAAATATATTATTATACTTATGTAGGTATATTTTAACAAACTGATGAAAGATGTTAGTTGCAAAAATAACTATGTATAGATGTTAGTATTTTAACTCCAAAGAACTAATATTAAAACTAAAGTTATTACCAACATTTAACCGTAGTTATTATAATAATGTAATAATATTGCTATAAATATACTTGTACTAAATAGAAAAATACGTAATTTCTATTATAGTATATGTACCTTATACATAAGGACGGTATATTTTTTATTTGTCTTGGGAATAACACATATTTTTAGAAATTATTGTAACATACTTTTTTTCTTCCATTTTTCATTATCTATGCATTTATAATTCTTTACAATGTACCTTTTCTACTTTATACACTTGTATTAATATCTAAAGGAGGGTGATTCTTTCTTTATGTAAACATAAATGTCCCCTATCTTTAACAAATCTCAATAATGTATTTTTGTCCATTTTTAATAGTAAAAATTTAATATTATGTAGGTGCCTTCCAAAAATAATAAGTAGATATATTTTATAAAATAGTTTGAGAGTTTAGAGTCCAATTATTATCATTACTAATTAAAGTAACTAGAATATTTTAGATTTAAATTATCGCTTCAGTGGGATTTGACTATGTGAACAATTTTTCTAATTTTGTTTTTTCAATTATTTCCTTCAAACATTTAATAAAATGCAACTTGCATTTTTTTTGACAAAATAAAGGCTGAATATCTTACCTCCTTTCATTTGAATAAAACCGTGGATTTTAGATCAATGTTGCCCTCCTAAAATTTTCTGGCCAAAAGTACCCTAAATGGCAACTTTACAAAAAAATCCTAGCAATATAGCAACACTAAAGACTGCAAATTGTTCCTTATTCAAATAAAACTGAAGTGATTTGAGATTTTTGACATTAACATAAAATTATACCCTCCGAGGCATACAGATGATTGAAATTCATATTGTATTTAACAAATGGGACCATGCATCAATCATTTTCCATCAAATTTTAGTACTGCTAACATTTAAGCTTTACTTTTTATGTATTTGATATACCCGATCCGTCAATAATGTTTTGATACAGCAGCTATAAAAGATGGCCGCTATATTGAAAAAGATTTTATTTGAGTTAATACATTGACTATATTTAAAGAATAATTAGGTACATAATAATATAAAATTTTATTTTTCAAAGTAGATAAATTTTAACATACATTTCTAGTCACGCACTTGTAAAATATATTGTGTTTTTATATTATTATAATTTTTTTCTGGTTGTGAGTACGACATTGCAACAATATTTTTTATGGCATCTGTTTTAGTTTATCTGATTATCAAAATTTATATTCAAGTAATATTTTTTTATCTCCAAGTTTTTATTTTGTGATAACTGCCAATGAGCAAATTGATGTTTTTATCTTGTTCGAGTAAGACTTTATTATTATGTATTTTTTGTTTTGTAGACTTATGGTATCTTTTTTATTTGTCTATGACTTCTATATTAAGTTTTTTACAACTTGCCAAACCTACATTTCTTTCGACGTTTTATTTAACTGTAAGAATGCCATGGTATCCCTCAGATATACAATTATTTTTAATTTATAATATTTTATTTACTACAATCACTATCAGACAGCTCGCTAGGCGTGGAAAGATACAACACCCTGGCATTAATTAAAGGCTAATTAAACATTACTATTTTTGTAACAGACATGTTAAAAGTTTTTTTTTTAAATTTTATATTCGTACAAAACAATCTGTTTTTGGATTGACTCGATGCGCACATGAAATAAAATATATTTCCCACTACCGGCAAAATCAGGAACTACATAAGATGTCAACGCTAGTGCACTTTTAGTAACAAATAAACTGTAGTTCTTGATTTCGCCACCCTCAAGCTCTCAGTGGCCGAAGTATATCTAGTTAACAACACTTTATTCCTAATTTGTAAATTTAAGTTGTGTCTGACAGCAAAATATTTTAATATTATGTATATTATATTTGATTAAAATATATCATCTTGAAAGAATTTTTTTAGTTATGAAAGTTCATTACTTACAAAATGTTTGAAAATTTTCAAATACTAAATTGGTTAATTAATATGAATTTATTTCTTGTAAATTTTACTAATTTTGTAATAAATATTGTCAACGTAATGTTGAAGAGAGTGAATTTTGTTGGGTGCAATATTGTCTAATTTAAAAAAAATATATCTTATGGAAAAGAACGTATTTATTTACATTTGGGTCAGATCAACTTATCAATATTAAAAATAATAATAATTAACTGTCATATCAGAAAACAAGAAATAAATAATATATTGGTAAACTTGTGGAATTCCGCTGCATGCAAAGGCTCTTTAAAAAAACAACACTTGATTTCAACTTAAATATCGAATGGAGATAACTGTTAGGGTTTGGGGTTTAAGTAAACAAGCACAAAATAGTTTTTTAGGGTTTAGTTTGGGTTATTTTAATAATTTTTGCGTATTTCCTAATAATAATAATAATAATAACAACATGGCATTTATATAGCCCAGTTTAGTGTCATTCTAACCTTCAAACATAACTTATATTGAGATAAAATGGAACTTTAATGCATCTTTTACCATTCCGAATCGCATGAATAGTTATTTCTTGCAGGAATTAAGTTGAAACTAAGTGTTGTTTGTAATTTTTTTGTGTATTAAGCTTGCAGCGGAATTCAACAAGGCTAATAAAATATTATCTACTATTGTAACTTAATGCTGACATTGAACATGGTTAAATTTTTTTATAGTAATAAAATATTGTAATTTAATGACGGATGTTGAATGCAGCCTGGTAGCTATTAAAATAAATATTGTACAGCTCTAGTCTACCATTTTAAATATATTTACTTGCACTTTGCTTCTTTGCATACAATAATAAATATTCTGCTATGAATTATATCATATTTGTTACAGTTTTCCATAGTTATATATGTAAGTCTGGAAATTTAGCTAACTTAATTTCGTTATTGGTAATTATGCTTGTTGTCAATGCCTACCTCTTTTTATATAATGGTTTTAATAATAATATTTGGCAAATTTATATAGCGCCGTTTTCGTGTAAAATAACCTTGAGGATGCTGAGGTGATTTTAGTATTCCTTTCTTGTACAGTTTTCGATTGCCATAACCTCCTAGAATAAATAAGAACACATGTATTGTGGGCGTATTTCGTGATCCAAAAGTATGAAAATTATTTGCTTAAGGTTAAACGCGACGTTTATTATAATTGACTTGTTGTCTACGTGTTCATAGATGGCGTTAATTTAATTATTTTATTAAAATACGTTTTTTGCATGTTATGTTATTTATACTAAGAAATACGTACCCAATATGAGTATAAATAAATAGTTTTGTCTGTATAAAAAGTCAATTTTTCAAGAAAGGCATACAAATACAATATTGTATGGGTGATTCAATTCAATATTGTATCTGAAAGAATTGTGTTTGTTATATGGACACAACTATTTATTCATATTGCATATGTACGGGCGCAAACAAAAAATTGTTTTAATATTGTAAAACATAACTTGCAAAAAGCGTATTTTAAGCCCCGCATTCTGAATTTCTACCGATTTATAACCTAACCTAACGTTTTATTAGCCCAAACGATGCTGATTTTGTTTTTCATGCATTTTTCAAAGCATTACGGTCAAA
The DNA here is from genome assembly GCF_061612785.1 of Hesperophylax consimilis. Lineage (NCBI taxonomy): Eukaryota > Metazoa > Arthropoda > Insecta > Trichoptera > Limnephilidae > Hesperophylax > Hesperophylax consimilis. Next base: position 10,934,425 of record NC_142845.1, read on the forward strand.
ATCGCATCACACATTATTCTAATAAGGATCATATTAGAATGCTTGCAGACCCATCGGCGTTCCACTGGTTAAGTTTATATGTTCCTAAAAAAATATATGTTATTTTTGAAGATAATATCAATACATTTGTAAAGCCGAAATGGTAGTTGTATGAAATTCCCTCGGTAGAAAAAAATCTCAAAGTAAGCTCTGAAAATTATTAAAACAGATTTTTCCTGTTATTTAATACGTTATAGATATGAAAAAATTCACAGTGTATCTTTAAATGCAACTTATCACGAAAATTTTGATCTCTTTCAAACGAGTCGTGTTCTATTAAAAAGTAAGCGTTCAAAGCATCTTTGAACGCTTACTAAAAAGCCTTAATAAAATAATTAAATTAACGCCATCTACGAACGCGTAGATTGTAACAAATGTCAGGTTTAACCTTAAATTTCAAATACAGAAATTGGTTTCAATTTCATTATAATGAAATTTTCATTTCAATCAATTGGAATGACGATATACAATCTCAGACGGTGTAAAGGAGACAGAGCACATGCTAAATGGGCTAAAACCAAAAGGTACCAAGTCAGTGGCGGCATTATTTTTTTTATTCAAATCTAAATGTAATGAATTTCTAGTTTGTATTATCTATTCATTGCATAACCCATTTTTTTATAAATACCATAGAGTAACACCTATTCGTGTACAGTTATCCAACTTTTATATAATAATATACATCTTCTTACTTAAATCTATTCTTGTCCAGTTGTCAAATTGTTTTACCCCATATTGCATGAATTCCATAGTGTAACACTTCTTCTACAGTTCTTAAACTGTTATCCACTCGAGCGATGGAAGATTTCCGGGTGTTCAGTTTTCGATTAGGCCATTTGATTTAATAATTGATATCTATCTACCTCCAAAAATTAATTCCGAAACATATGAACTACTTACTACGGTATAAAACCAATAAATAATCCACCTAGATGTCACTATTTAACCCGTAGTTTTAGGTTTTATTAACAACTAGCTTGGCTACCCCCGGCGTTGCTGGGGGTTATCCTTAAGAGATAGACATATACCATCAAGGACTTTTCTGTAAGATATACTATTCCGTAGTACATTATTTTGGCGTATCTCATAAGGTTTAGCTAGCGTTAGCAATGTAAGCATCCGAAAAAAAAAATTTACGAGTTCGTTACAAAACATCAACTTTTCTTTACTTTTTATATATAATATGCATATATTATACATATATATAAACCTCCCGGAAGAAATTCTCTATATGATAGTGAAAACCCTATCAAAATCCGTTGTGTAGTTTAGAAGAACTAATTGCACAAACAGACAGATGCGGAAAGCAACTTTGATTTATACTATTCATAGATAAAAAATTCTTAAATTTACAATTCATAAAGATCACCTGCCCATATTTGTGTAGCTATCACTTGAGTGGTTAAACCTTTTCTTGCGTAAATTCTCGAGTAAAACCCCTTCTCGTACAATAAATTTTTACAGTTATATAATGTCCTTCTTGCATATTGGCAAACTGTAATACCTCCTTTTGCACAAAATTATTATTTCTCTGCAAAATAAATGTTATACCTCTGATAATATGTGATGAATTTCATTTTCTGAAACCACAGTTTAATATTAAATATCTATAGATAGAAATACATTCAGCGTCTTGCAATAGTAGTAGGAGACGCAACACATATTAATTAATCAAATAATATTAATGTGCATAATAAGTAATAAACCAAAATCTTAATAATTAAGTTAAAAATGCATTTATTGTAATTTTATTTTGATAATACAGTTGTATGTACATTTTTATAACTGTTTATCGTCTTCATGTGCCATAATAATTTTGAAAATAATTCTTTTTTAATATAGTTTAACTTCTCAAGCGCCAATAGTATCCATTGGACACGAAAATTTTATACCTGTTGAGCGCCGGTATATCTATATTATCGGCGTTCCAAAGGTTAAATTATTCTAAATTTGTAATCCATCAAAAAGTTATCTCCTTGCATTTATTTTATTATTATTATTTTTGCATTAAATTAATAAATCTCTCAAATATTTTATTTTTAAATTTATTGTAAAAAAAAATAGATTTATTGGTTCAGGGGTATATGGCATAATTTGTAAAAACAATTCTAAAATACATTTTTTTAATACTATGGCTGTTTATAACTGAACCTCTAACATTGAATGTGCCATTAAATACTATGTTCTACTTCTTGATTCAATGGTCCATAATAATTTATGTTTCTGCATTTATTTTGTAGCCATAAAGTTTGATAAGCTATTAAGAATTCAATACTATATCCATGAGAAATGAAGCAATGCATGTTCGCGTGCGGTTTTGAGTATCATAGTTTGCAGCTTTGCAAATAACCTACTTATAAATGGCCGTCTATAAAAATAATTACATTAATTTGTCCTTTGTGAAAATGGCGCTAAAATTTTTTTTACAATAATAAACAATGTTTCCCTAAGTATTTTACTTTATTGCATATGTCTCAGTTTTATGTAGTTTTAGTCTCTGTTGTATTTTAGTATATTTTCCTAAAAATATGCCATATAATTAATATTATGTGAATAGATGGATATTTTAACACAGTTTATAGATAATGCACAGTAATTATTGAACCATAGAACTTCCTTGTGGCAAATCTCGTTGTTTGGCAAACCATCCTATGTTTGCATTGGTGCATATTTTAAAATTGCCAAAATCAAGTCAATTGTCTAATTAACGTCAGATTACTCAGAAAATAAAATTTAAATAATTTTTTATAGTTCATAATTAAATACTAATGTTAATAAACAACTGACAATCTACAATAATGTGTCGTAATTATTATTAAAAATACATTTTTTTATATTCATAATTCGTACCATAGACATCCAAATTAATAGACTAGCTCATCGGGGAAAGGGGAACAAGTCATGTTGTGCGGAGGTACCATCTCCCTGTCTGTAATTTGTCAATAAATGAATCTGACAGTACATATACAGATTACTCATATTGTAATATCGCCATTTGATTTGCAAAAGTAACATCTGCTTACTATTTACTATACCTTTTTACAAATTGCTGGCTGCTTAAAAACAAATCTCAATGAGGTGAACGAAAGTTCAGGTTTGTTTCCAAAACTGAATATTTCGTTACACTATTTAGTTGAACACTTTTACAAATGTTATGTAATCTACCCACCTCGCTTATTTTTAGCGTCGCTATGCAACACGATTTGGAGGTGGTTTGGTTTTTTAACCTTCCCACAGTGGATTCCACTGCAAACCGTTGCCTTACTTTAGCAAACTTTACCTTTCTGCGCCCTTGTTATTTCAATGTGTGCTCTCCGGCGTTCAGTGTACAACTGATATATTACTCAAACCATTATTTAAACCATTCTCGGTGCCTAAAATGGTTTGCCTCAAGCTCTTGGAAATGATACCCGGATTTCAAGTTAGGTCAAGTCTACTAGTTTGGATGTCTATGATTCATACCCACATTCAATGTTCTTCATCAGCTACCATTGTTTTCAATTGTTAGGTAATAAGTCTGTTTTCAGTTAAAAATAAAAAATATAAATGATTTATGTCGTGTGCATGTTTAATTTAAATAAAATCCTTTGATAATAATCCAAAATATAGATATTTTAACATTGATCCAAAAAATTGGACATGAAGTACAACATATATATTTTTCTGTTCTACAATTGTGTAATTATTAATAAAATTAAGCTATGTAAACATAGGAATGCTAGAATACAGTCTTATGTTGTTTTTTTTTTGAGGTACGAGTATTAGTACCCCAATGCCATCTATTGATTAAATAATATAATGTGTCAATATTTATTGATAAAATTATTTGGGAAAGCATAGTAGCCAGTTATTATAATTTTTTTTATTGGTAATTAACCCTTTTAAAACAGATAAAACATGCAAATAAATATTAATTATGATAACAAATGAGTAGTCCAATTTCAACCATTTTTTTTGCATTTCTTTGAAATTTACAATGTAAAGCCTCTAGTACACGTTGGCCCAACGCTGTTGGCGCCAAGATCCTTTGATATTTGCATGAAAAACGACAGTAATCTGGTTGGCCGGCCAACGCGTGCAATGACCAATATACGCCAAGTGGTCCTATGCACGTTGGCCCGACGCATTGGCCTAATGTATTGGGCCAACATGTACTAGAGGCTTTACAATTTGTAGACATTTTGTTTTAGAAGAGTTTTTTTGTAATGTTCAAAAAGGTTAAAGATAAGTATCGAACAATAACAAAATAAAACTATTTAAACTGAACTTTACAGGTGTCCGAAGGCAAAGTGCACAAACTTCGGGAGGTGATTCTACATGATGGTAGAAGTAAAAAAGAAAAATTACCTTTTTCGAAATTCCATTTTTTTTTCCAATACAAAAATATTTTTCCATACAAACAATTAAACTTTTTACCTTAAAACATTGAAATACGAAAAAAGTTATTTGTCTTTTTTACTTTTATAATCATGTAGAATCACCTCCCGAAGTTTGTGCATTTTACCCCACCAGAGACCGTAAATAATATGAGTAATAAAAAGCAAAATAGTCTTTATTGGCTAAAAATGTGTTGCAAGCTACAAAATATATTACATAGCAGTTTTATAACTTTAAATTGTTTTGAAGTTTAAACACTTATTATCTGTTTCAAAATTCGAATGTTTTTATGTAACTTGCAATATCTTTGATGGGCGGACATAACAGTATAACTGCATGTTTGACCATTTAACGATTTATATGAGAAAATGTGTCTTGTGTATGCCGGCATCAATGGTATTAACAGTATAGTTACACCAGTACTCAAAACATATTATGTTTTGAGTACTGGTGTAACTATACTGTTAATACCATTGATGCCGGCATACACAAGACACATTTTCTCATATACATAGTTAAATGTTCAAAAATGCAGTTATACTGTTATGTCCGCCCATCAAAGATATAATCCTACAGAGTTCTATGATTCTAATTTTGAATAAATTAATTTATGAAATGTGGCATAAATATTTAAAGTTAACAATTTTATCATGTTCAAATTAACAATCTTACTCACTATAATAATTTTATGGGGAGAACTTTGATTTTCCAAAACATTGAATTTTTATTTTTATTTGATTGTGATTGATTGTACTATTTTTATTTAACAATAATACCCAATAAAATATTTTATTTTCAATTTTTGTTTTATTTATTACATAAAATATAAATATACGGTTAAGTTACCAGATATAATATATAGCCAGTATAGGTTCTATTACCGAAAAATTCGGACTGTAAATAAATCAATCTAAAATATAAATTATCATATGGCATAGTTTCTCAACTTGAGGGTCGCGATCAGGTATACGGGGGGGTCACAATCTGAAATATTAAGTTATCCTATGGATAATGCTTATCGAGAGGATGGTGAAATACCGACTTTCTACCGATTGCAAATTATCCACTATTAGAACGCGATAAGTAGTGCGCGTAGACTGGATTCGGTGGTTTCAGTTAGAGGTCAATTATTGGAAGTAAAAAAGTGGAACCTATTTTTTCGCTTCATGTCTCATCTTGTAGTAGTAGTTGATAATAATCAATTAATAATAACCCCACTTCATAATCTATTATTATTATCCATCTTTATAAAGGAGAGTGTCTGTGCCCTGTGACGGGCGGGCGGGCGGCATTATAAGTAAACCTCTCACGATTGGTGTGGATAGATTTTTGTACAAATCTACAGTTTTATTCAAAGATTGATGAAATTTTGCACAATTGACCTTCCATACAGGAAAAGACTGCGTGGAATTTCGAAAAAATCTGCAAAAAGCCCGAGACTGCGGCTAGTTATTATTATTTATAGAAGGGTATCTGTAGCAGGCGGCGTGGATTTGATTTTGTTATACAAACCTACAGTTTTATTCCAAGACTGATGAGATTTTGCACACTTGACCTTCAAAACAAGAGGAAAATTACTGTTCGCATCTTTTTAAAAAAAACTCTGCGTAAAGCCCGGGCACATGGCATCTAAAAAGCCCTAGACAGAGCATTAGTGCGATTTTGTATGAATGAAATTGAAGCCATATCTAAGGTGAGGGGAAATTGCCTGGCAGCCATCTTGTACGACTAACTTTTGAACTGACTTTTGTAAGTGGTGCATAATATTATTTTATTTTTGTGTTGTTAATGCAGTTATATCGGCTTATGATTTTTTGGGGTATTAGATGAGACATGGAATGGGGTAAGTATGTCGTTAAAAATTTTAAGTACCCCGCTACTTTAAATTGTTCTCGAATTGCTCAGTTGGCCTTTCAGGTTCATGCCTGGGCAGCGACGGGACTCAACTAGCCGTACATAACAAAATGTTTGGGATTGTTTTGTATATATTTTTCCACTCAAATTTTTTCCTTGTTTTCCAATAAATTTTAAATAGATTGAAACTAATATAAAGCCATTTTGCAGCAATCATAAAATTGACATGCCACGGTACAGGTGAAAACTTTTGGTTCATATTACATATATTTTTTTTACCGTGAGCACTTAGGCCATAAGCCCATTATGCTACCTCCCATTTTAACTCATTCCTTTAACAGTAATCCGGTCCCTTTAATAAAGTTCACCAGGGTTGTCATTGGATATGTGGATATGTCATCTGGTTCTACAATGTGTTTTCCCAGGTATCTGAGCCTTGTTCCCAACAGAGCGGGACATTGACACCAAAGGTAAATTGGAGTCTCTTCATCCTCTTCACATTTCCTGCATCTGTTGGTGTTTTCCACTCCCAACAACTGCATGTGCCTCCTGATTTGGCAGTGTCCCTTTAGTAGTCCTACCAGTTCCCTCGGTGAGTTTCTGTCCATATTGAGTAGTTGTCTGGTTCGCCTTGGGTCTGGTCCGTTTATGAGTACTTTGGTTTGCCTCATTCCGGGTGCCCTTTCCCATTCCTCGCAGTGCCGGGATTTGACCCACCTTTCAATATGTATTTTAGTGTGGCGAACTGCTACTCCTACGGCTGGCTTGGATCCCGCAAGTGATGCTTTCACCCCTTTCCTTGCTAGTCCATCAGCCCGCTCATTGCCCTCAATTCCTTAATTTATTATTTATTTATTTTATTTAAGTTTTAATCCAGCAGGACTGGGAGGATAGTGAAATCCCAGTCTGCCATATTACATGAAATGAAGTGAAACAGGGAAACAATAAAATAAAGTGAATAATTATAAAAATGGAAATAAGATAAAACAAAGAGAAAAAAAATATTAGGCAAGGTACCTAAACATAAAATTAAAATATAAATCAAAAATAAAATAGTCATATAAATAGGTAATACAATAAAAACAATTAGATTAAATTAAATTAAACCGTCCATCAGGGAGGTCGCTGCATCATCTGCATCCATCGCTCATTGAGTGGGGAACTGAGCCACTCGGATGCAGCCACAACGAAGATGTTGGTTGACTTCCGAGTCCTACCCCAGAAGCTGGCTAGTCGGTGGCGAAGTAAGGCGGGGAATGAGTGCACCCTCCCTTCAGTAAACATTGTGGAGGCACTGCAGAACCTCGGTAGTTGCATGAGCTGACTGTATGCATTATTGTAGCACACCCCCAGCTTGTCCCGTTGCGCTGCTGGGTATTGTGTCCACAGCTCAGATGTGTACAGTGCAGTGCAGAATGCCTTGAAAAGTAATTTTCTGACATCATCACTAAAGTGGTAGAACCGCCTTGAGAGCATTCCGCCCCGTATATTGATTGCTCTTCTTTGTCATTCCATGTCTTCTATATCCTTCATATCTTCGGGATATGTCCCAGATATTTAACCTGCGAGGCTACAAGTAGTTCTTTTCCGTCTAAACAGATTGGAAGAATATTTATTGGCTCCTTGTTGTATTTAAAAACCACGATTACTGACTTTTTTGCATTGTACGTTGTATTATGTGAGATTGCATACTCTTCGCATATTTGCACAAGTCGTCTCATCGCTTTAATCGAAGGCGCCAACAGCACCATGTCATCCGCGTAATTAATGTTGTTACTGCCTTGACCGCAGATATGACAACCAATTCGTGTATCATTCAGTTCTTGTAAGAGGTCATTAATGTACACATTAAATAGAATAGGAGACATATTACCCCCTTGTCTGACTCCGCTTTTTAGGAATAAGGGTCTTGAAGAAGCTCCTGCCCATTGAACGTAATTTTTCTGCTGTCCGTACCAAATAGCCAACATATTAACCACTGCTGCTGGGACATCTCGTTTTATGAGATTTTCCCATAATAATTTATGAGAAACACGGTCAAAGGCCTTGCTTAGGTCGAGAAAGCACCCATTAACAGTGGTTTTTCTTTTTTTGTAGTATTCTATTGTTTGTTTAACTCCATAGATGGCCATATCGCTTGACGATGCACTTTTGAAGCCGAATTGGTTAGGTTAGGTTAGGTTAGGTCTAGGGTAAATAGCTTGTCTTTTACTAGCGTGAATAGAATTTTTTTCTAATAGTCTTAAGATCATTGTCGCTAGGGAAATAGGTCGGTAGTTTCCTAGTATCGATGCATCCAGTTGGTTGATTGGTTGGTGGATTTCAAGATTGGTATGATATCAGCTCGACTCATGTCCATAGGCATATGTGTGTGTCGTAAGAGGCTTGAGTACAGGGCGGCTAGAATAGTATGGAAATGATTTCCTGCGTACCTTATGTGCTCGATACCAATACCGTCGTATCCTGGACTTTTACCGAGAGCGGTTTGCCTAATTGTGCATTCGATCATTTCAGGAGTAATGTTCATGATCAGGTCATCATTTGCCGCAGGCAAACATGTCATCATATATGGTTTCATGCTATCTCCTTGATCCTCGCTTAAATAAAAAAAGTATCTAAATTCGTTAGCAATGTTTTCATCCCCCGTGATGTTGTTAACACTTACTGGAGCTTTGCTCTTGGCTTTCAGCACAGTTGAAGTTTTTTTGCCAAAATTTTTTGAAGTCTTTGTTGTGCATAGCCGTAGCTATGCTATCCATTCTTGCTTGATTTTCCGAGTGCTGACATTTTCGGAGAGCAATTTTAAAAGATTTCTTACTAGTTTTTCTTTCGTCTGCAATACGACCTTCTGTAGGCTTTCCGGCTTGGACCCAGCAAAGGAATGCATGCCTTGAATGGCGATACAGAGTTGATACTTGATCATTCCACCCTGGAACAATGTCATACTTTTTTTTGAATACTTTATTTTTGAATGCTTTTATGGCGGAGTTTCTCAGTGTTTTCACGATAGTGTCGTAGAGAGAATCTAGTTAATGTCCTGGTACCCAGATCAGAGTTATTTTATTGATGGTAGCAAGTTCTTCAAGAATGGTTTTGCATTTCTTCACCAGTCTGGAGTCGCATCCGTTATTTTCCAGTGCCATTAGGGCTGCCTGGCTATAGGAGCATATGCCTATGTTCTTATTACTGTACACGATATGTATGTTCTCCTGTGCACAAGCTAAGATGGCATCCATCTCAGCTTGAAATACGGTCCAATGTGTTCCTAGAGGAATACTAAGTTCCCTCTTGGAACCCTCTAATCAGACCCCGGCCCCTGTTCCTTCCTCCATCTTGGACCCATCTGTGAACCAGATTAGTTCCTGTTTGTGGATAGGGCCTGGAACTGTATCCCATTGGTTGGGCCATTATCCTTTGTGGGGTACGTCACTCTAAATTGCTGTCCGAAGAAGTATTCAGCTTGTTTTCGTCCTGCCTCATTCCAGCTGTTGGTCTAATCGCACTCAGTTATTCCAAAATATTATATTGTGGTGTCATTAAGCCCATCGTCACACAGGTCGGTAAGCAATTTACATAAACCAAATTCTCTGAGCACAAAAGTTCCACACAGAATTTTGCTGCATATCGTTACCTTACTATAGCGAACTTAATTTTCTGTGCAGGGTCTTGCAGCATTTGATTTATGGCGATTGCTTATCGACCCGTGAGACTAGGGGCGAAGACCTTCAATGCCGAGTCCGTGGCACTATATATTTCTACCTCTATCCGAGAATTTTAGGTTATTGGGTACTGATAAAGTTTTGAGGTTATGAGACTTTTTTAAGATATACATTTCCTTAGTACATTATTTTGATCTATCTTCTAAAGTTTTGCCAGCATGAACAATGTAAGCGCCCGAATTTATTTTTATTACGACTTGAGTAAAAAACATCGACTTTTCTCTACTTTTTAGAAATATAATATGCATTTATTATATATGTAAACCCTTTGGAAGAAATTCTCACAATGCTAGTGAAAACCCTATTAAAATCTATTGCGTACTTTAGAAGAACTAAGCGCACAACAGTATGAAGATTAGGATTACGAATTTGTTTTATACTGTTTAGAGATATATTTTTTATTATACAAATTTATTCAATTGAATCAAAACAGTGTAATCAATTTATTTTAATTTTTTTGGAATCGCTCTAATAAGATAGACAGAGATATTCTATTAGTAATCGAGAGTCGTGATTGTAATTATGGTTAATAAATGATTATAATTTTCAATTCTAAATTAATAACATCGATTTACCTAAAAAAACACCTAGGTGACTACTTATATTAACCAGGACCGGCCTTGTGCAGGCGCTATTGAAGTGCGTCAAGGAGCCAAGCATAAATAAACCACTCTCTAGAAGTCTAGATCGATATCTTCGGGCTTTTTGTATGGCGCCATTTTGTCACCCCCTTAACCACAGACGACCACAGATAAAACGGTCGTTTGGTCCAGACAGGTAAATATATCGTGGAACATAAATAAATCTCAAGGCCATTTAGTTACATTACATTAGTGTAACCATAAACAATATAACTACACCCAGCGAACATCGTTCATTCAATAGCCCACAAAAATTATATTTTAAAAATAAAAATATTGGAAATGCAGGAAAAGGAAAATAAAAAAAACCCACAGCTATGCACACATAAAAATACTTTTTATTTTCAAAAAGACAATGGAGAGTAATACAAAACAGGGTCAGTACAACCGATGTATTGAGCATTGATTTATCATTGAAGTAGAAGATAAAACTAATATATATATAAACAAAACATGAAACAGAACAAGACACAGAAAAATAAAAAGTAACGGTCTCAACTAGGAATCGAACCCAGTCTTACTGCAACAACTTAATAGAATTTAATTTGACCTTGCACAAAAATACAAGAATATATACACAAAATACATATTCAACAAATTTAAGTGTTCATTATTATTGCCACAGCACTAGAAGTTATTAAAATTCTCCTGCAAGGGTTTCATATAATTTCCACAGCTTTGTCGTCAGCAAACATCATGGAAAATGCTGGTTAAATCTGAATACTTACATGATGCAATTCTGGAGAGGTTTAAATGACCTTGTATGATGTAATCGTGGCTTTTTTTTAGCAGTTTTAGCATCCTAATACGTGGTATTGTATCTGGTCGGAATACGGATAGGTCTGAAAAGGAAAATTAATTAAATTATTAGCCAATGAAGTACATTCAGAAATCAGGAACATTGTATCAAAGAACGAGAGGTTAGTACCTGTATTTTACAACGGGTTCGGGTCCTTCTTTCAATTGGTGGAGATAGACCGGATAACACACTTTAACACAATACGGCATTAATTTATCACCTTGAAGAATTCTGGCACGTAACATTATTTTTAGATGGGTGAAAGAAAATTCAAAATATTTACGTAAAAACTTCAACTGACTTTTCAACTTACGAAATGGCGTCTTGGAAATTACCGTTAATTTTTATCGGAGCATAAAGCATGCTTAGCTTCTCTTTCTGTTACACAAGTCGCTATGGTAGAGAGCGAGAGATCAAACTACAATTTTTGCTCTAAGCCAATGAGATCTGAGCTTTTAGCCACAACAGCTTTGTCTATAAGAATTTGGGTATTGAATAACTCCTCCCATCAGGGTTACAAGGTCATGCGGGAGTTATACGCCCTAACATCTAAAGGGATGTGGACACGGTCAAGCGGCTTGATCGCAAGCACGTAGTTTTTTTGTCTATTGTTGTCTATTGTTGTCTATTATTGTCTATGCTTAGCGGCTTGACAGCCCGCATCAAGCCTCTCCGTCAAGCATGGCCACGCCTTCCTGTGATTTCGTGGTGGTCTATGTATATGTACTTCTATGCCTTCCTGTCATTTCGTGACTCGCGGCAAAATGGAATCTGTCAAAGACAAAGCGTTCTTGGCTCTTACGTTAGCTTTATGTTTGAATAAAATAATAAAAAGAAACGAATTTGGTGTCAAGAATGGTACAAGTTAAGGTACCGCTTTACCCATGAGCATTTGCAAAGTGTATTACAGGCTACAGCTATTTTTTGTATGAATATCTTGTGCGGTATTCATACAAAAAATATGTTTTCTCCATTGAAAATTCAGAAAATTATTTATTCTACAGTTTGATTATTAATGACCTTGAAAACCGCTGTCATAATTATTAAAAAATACTAAAATACTTCCAGAATTTTTAAATTAGATGGATTTCTACTAATTGAACACAAAAACAATAACTAAGTACATATTTTATAACAATTTTATTCAATTTATATCATGGTTTATGATACGTGATATTTATTTGTCTATTGTCGTTTGTCTATTCCCCCAAAAATATAAATTCGCATCAAGCCTCGCCGCAAGCACGTAGAATTGCGCAATGCTTGCAAGCCAGCTTCGGTACACGGTCAAAATGCTTGACACAAAGTGCCATAGACAATAAACTACGTGCTTGCGATCAAGCCGCTTGACCGTGTCCAAGTCCCATAATACAGCGCCTTTGAGGTTTATACTAGCGCCAGACGCCGTTTGGCTTAGGGCCGGTTGATAACTACCTAGTTAAAACTAATTTTGTGGCTGTATGCTAAGTAGGTAGATACTTTTTGCATCAATTGACAATAAATCTTTAAAAAAAAAATTATAAAAACATAATTTTTATTATCGTCATCTTCATCATTCCAGTATGTTTTTTTTTTCACTAGCTCTGTGCGAGGGAAATAATTTCCCTAAGGGTCTATATCATTTTTGATGATGCTCCGGGAAGGTCATGATGTAGTAAGGAGGAAACACAAGGCAGGCAAATTGTTCCACAACCGAGCTGCATAAACGAGCAGAGTATAGTCGGTCCTGAGCCAAACGGCTCCCTGGCACGAGTCAAATTTTAGCGCCAGCTTTCAAAACCAGTAGACGTTTAGGTAGGTGATCACTGTAATCAATGATATTCATCTTATGCACAGAATTCACACAAGGATCTGTTCGGCGGGGTGACCGGATAAATCATCACATCTTTAAAAAGTTATATAAAGTCATGGAAAGTGATGAAACAAAAACTTTATTAACTGGGTTATGTAGGTTAGGTTAGGTTAGGTTAAAAAAAAAATCATCCTTTTTAATGACTTTAAATCACTTTTTAAAAGTGAGTTGAATTGTCACTGTGTTGAGTTATCGTCGTTGAGTGTTGATTTATGTCGGATCTGTCCACCGAGCAGATTCATGTGGGAAAAGACACAAAATCTGGGGGAATTTTCAAATTTTGGTTTTGTTTTGTGTAAATTCTCAACCCAATCCTGGGAAATTTTGAAGTCTTCTGGGGAATTCTGGAAACTTTGAAATTCACACTACACAAACTCATTGTGAAATCTAGGGACATTTTGATCTGAAATCTAGAGAATACATTTTTTTGGGTATACCATCACTGAATGATGTCATGCTTATCGACTGCGATCGGGATCATGCTTGGCGAGGCAATCCGTTGGGTACATTCAGACACGGATCGGCTCGTGGCGGACGAATGGACAGCGGACCAATGGACCGAGCCGATCAGGAATACACGGGCGGACCTGTCTGTGAATTCTTCGGATCTAGACCTGGAGATGAATGGCTAATGTGAATTAATTAATATGAATTAGCCATTCATCTCCAGTCCTCATATTGGCCTTCGCACCCAGCTGCTATATTTGTATGCAAAGCTTAGTCATATTATTTCTTTTTTTAATCAATATTATATCTAACAGAAATCTTTCATTTCAATCTGAAAATGTGAAGTAAATAAATAAAATATTAATGTACAAAAATATAGCAGCAAATGGGTGACTCATAGTATTCGTTGAATAAATTGACAAACGAAAATTAGTCAGAGTATAAATTGGAAAGAAGATGAGATAAAAATCGTACCACGAATGGTGAATAATAAATGTATTACAATATCAAATTACTGAAATATATTGATTTTAGTGAAGAAATTCACGATTAATGGGGGTGACAGATTACGCGTTTTATATAACTCCATTGCTCGCAATACATTCCCATAGGGATCTGTCCAGAGATGTGCAAAATGGGTACCCAAAACCATTTGAAATGCAAAATGGAAATGGGTCAAAACTTTTCCATTTGAAAATGCAAAATGGTTTTTAGAAAAACATTTCAAATGCAAAATACAAAATACCTATTTTCAAAATGCATTGAAAATGCAAAATGGTTTCTCAGGTGAAACAATTAAAATAATTATGGAATTTTTAAAGAATTTTGTCATTTAATAATGGACATCAATGTAGAACAAACATATTACATGATGTTAAATCCAAAAACAACATGACTACAGATTATGAAAATGTTGCCAACGTAAAAACATAGAAACGGCTATCTAACATTTAATATTTATTTATTTATTTATTTATTTAGACGCCGTAAAAGGCTTTTACAATATACATGATTTATGTTTACAGTGGTTCACAGGAGCGAAACAGTATTATGTTAAACAGAATAATTACTGAGAAATTATGTTGAAAATTAAACAAGAATAACATCTGGTATACATAGGTACAATAGCATTTTTATTTTCAATCCGTACAGTAGTTTGGTATTGAGGTTATTGTTACCTTCAATATTGAATTTGGTTGAATTTGCTGAGAACTAAGAGTTAACTCTATTGAAACAGGGCTGTCAGTAAGACATCTCATAACAATTTTGGGAAAAATTATAGTTTTGATTAATTTTTTTATTTTATTTTTTATTTTTTATATATACAATAATATTATTATTGGGTTTATAAAAACAGTTTATTTTTAAACAAGTTCTGCTGTGTAATTATTATTACGCGTGACAGCTGTTTCGCCCTCTGAAGGCATTATCAAACTGTGGGTAGCCCACTTACAGACGATACATTTATATTATTTCTAGCTAGGTATTTTAATTTCATTTACTGATTTCTTAATTGATTTCTAAGTAAAATATTAAAAATTATTAATGGTTATTACCCCAGCAAAGTTTCCCCAATTAGTGTAATGTTTAAATTTGACTGAATGTCTTTATGTTAGTTATTCCCAAACGATGACTCATAGGGTTATTTTAATAGCATAATTAAGTACTTCATAGTGCACTCATATTTGCATTAGGTTTGAAGATATCTAGTAGGGGTGAACGAATTATATTTGTTTGTTCATTAATTAGAATAGCTTTCGGATTATTAGAGTTTTTGTTAATTTCTAACTGCTCTAAAAGATTCAGTTTACGGCCTTTATTTTGTACGTGTAGCGGAGTTGGTTTATTATTATCATTAAGTGAGTGATTTTCATCTAGGAGATGTTTGGCAAATTGAGATTGTATTTTATTATTATTTTTAAAAGATCTTATATGTTCTTTAAACCTAGTGTTAAAGGACCGGCCCGTTTGTCCAACATAAACAGCGTTGCATTCGTCACACTGGAGTTTATAAATGCCACTATTTTGTAATTTGAGTACCTTACTTTTTGAGTTTTTAAGAGATGATCCTAAGTTGTTATTTGTGCGGAAGGCAATATCTAAACCACACTTTTTGAGGACTTTGGCAATTTTATTAGATGTCTGTCCGATGAATTCTAAACACCCGAATTTATTATTCGTCTTATTATTAGTCGTTGGGTAAATTAATTTAAGGTTATTTTTGTGTTTGTTATTATTAATTATTTTTTCAATGTCTCTACCCTTGAAGCATTCCTAAAACCAGAAGACTTTGAAATCTTAAAAAAGGACCCAACGGACAAAATTTCAGTAAACGTGCGCAACCTAATAAATAATTGCCAATCAATATTCCCAAATAAATTCGCTAGAAGAAGTGCAATGGTGATGAATCCAAGGGCTCCTGCATTATACGGACAACCTAAAATTCACAAGGATAATATCCCCATACGTCCCGTTGTTTCTTTTATAAACGCCCCAACGACAATACTCGCCAAAAAACTTAACTTTCTTTTCAAACAACATACTAAATTCTACCCAAAACATAGCGTTAAAAATTCTCTCGAACTTGTAAATAAAATAAAAAACATTGATCTACCGCACAATTGCCAGTTCATATCTTTAGACGTGGTCAGTCTCTTTAGCAATATCCCTATTCAAGAATGCCTTAAAATCATTGAAGATATTTTAGACGAATCTAATATAAACCCAGTTACTAAAAAAGACTTATTCGATCTATTTAAAATTTGTGTTGAAACTAACTACTTTGAGTTTAATGATAAATTCTATCAACAAAACGACGGATTACCAATGGGATCGCCCCTCAGTCCACTTCTTGCAGAAATATTCATGGATTACATTGAAAAACAAATTTTAAATTCAATCTTTAGCAAACACATAATATACTATGTTCGTTATGTTGACGACATTTTGGTCTGTTGGAAAGGTACCAACAGACAATTAGATCTTTTTGTCACATTTGCTAACTCCATCAACCGTAAAATCTGCTTTACGGTTGAAAGAGAGTGTAATAATAAAATTAATTTTTTAGACCTAACCATCGGTAGAGAAAATAATAAACATACGTTTGAAATTTTCCGTAAGCCTACGTTTACAGATACGACCATTAATTATAAATCTTTACACCCATGGTCACATAAATTATCTGCCTACCACTCAATGGTACATAGGCTTACGAATATCCCACTCGACAAGAAAGCATACGAGAAGGAAAAAAATACAATCCTAACTATTGCTAAAAATAATGGCTTCAAGGGTAGAGACATTGAAAAAATAATTAATAATAACAAACACAAAAATAACCTTAAATTAATTTACCCAACGACTAATAATAAGACGAATAATAAATTCGGGTGTTTAGAATTCATCGGACAGACATCTAATAAAATTGCCAAAGTCCTCAAAAAGTGTGGTTTAGATATTGCCTTCCGCACAAATAACAACTTAGGATCATCTCTTAAAAACTCAAAAAGTAAGGTACTCAAATTACAAAATAGTGGCATTTATAAACTCCAGTGTGACGAATGCAACGCTGTTTATGTTGGACAAACGGGCCGGTCCTTTAACACTAGGTTTAAAGAACATATAAGATCTTTTAAAAATAATAATAAAATACAATCTCAATTTGCCAAACATCTCCTAGATGAAAATCACTCACTTAATGATAATAATAAACCAACTCCGCTACACGTACAAAATAAAGGCCGTAAACTGAATCTTTTAGAGCAGTTAGAAATTAACAAAAACTCTAATAATCCGAAAGCTATTCTAATTAATGAACAAACAAATATAATTCGTTCACCCCTACTAGATATCTTCAAACCTAATGCAAATATGAGTGCACTATAAAGTACTTAATTATGCTATTAAAATAACCCTATGAGTCATCGTTTGGGAATAACTAACATAAAGACATTCAGTCAAATTTAAACATTACACTAATTGGGGAAACTTTGCTGGGGTAATAACCATTAATAATTTTTAATATTTTACTTAGAAATCAATTAAGAAATCAGTAAATGAAATTAAAATACCTAGCTAGAAATAATATAAATGTATCGTCTGTAAGTGGGCTACCCACAGTTTGATAATGCCTTCAGAGGGCGAAACAGCTGTCACGCGTAATAATAATTACACAGCAGAACTTGTTTAAAAATAAACTGTTTTTATAAACCCAATAATAATATTATTGTATATATAAAAAATAAAAAAATAAAATGGAGTTCTACAAATTAAACTTAATAACAATAAATAGTTTTGATTAAGTATATAAAATTATTAGATAACACTCTTCTGTCTGATATCTGATGGAAGTGCATAGTTTAGGTTCTGTGATAACTTATGAATAGAATGGTATTATGCCTAATAACATTGATAATTACGACAGAGGTATGTTATTATAGCCTTCTTATAACTATATTCCGTGCAGTTGAACACATCTACTACTTCTGAGAAAGCATTGCCAACTGCATGCAATCTAGGTATAAGCGAGTTTCTAAATGACTCAGTCCTGATATTGTTATTGAAATTAAAAAGAATTTTGGATCGAGTGGTTCTAGTGGGTATATGGAAGGTAATTAGGCTTAATATATCAGGGCTGTCTATAATACCATTGACAATTTTAAAAATAAAAGTCAAATCGGAAATAAGTCTTCTATCTGAGAGTTTAAGTAAGTTTAATTCTTTCATCAAGTGATTGTAATTTATTGATTCTATTGGTAGACCGAGTTTATAGTTAATGTATCTTAGGAATTTATGCTGAATTTTTTCAATAGAGTCGGAGTGGATTTTAAAGTAAGGACACCAAATAGGAGAATTATATTCGATTTGACTTCGAGCAAGTGAGGAATATAAGATTTTTAGTGTTGAAATATTTTTAAAGTCTCTGCCATTTCGGAGAATGAAGCCGAGCATTTTTAATCCTTTGTTGGTGACTGTTACTACATGTGAAAGAAAGTAAAATTTTGAATCGAAAATAATGCCGAGATCATTAATTTCACTTACAGAGGCGAGAGAAACATTATTAATTTTGTATTGATAGTTAAGGGGTTGTGTTGTTCTGAAAAATCTTATAATGTGGCATTTACTAATATTGAGATAAAGTTTGTTAGTTTTGCACCAATCTTGAAGTTTATTTAAATTTAATTGAATTTGAATACAGTCATTTATTGTTTTTATAATTTTAAATAGCTTAAGGTCATCGGCAAAAAGTAGCACTTCAACATTTTTATCAAATACAGTAACAATATCGTTTATGAAAAGGAGAAACAGTATTGGGCCTAAATGTGACCCTTGGGGTACACCGCTAGTAGCTATGAATTTGTGTGAAAGGTTAGAATTATTTTTTACTTGTAGATTTCTATTTGTTAAGTAGCTTTTTATCCATTCCAATAGTTTACCCTCAATTCCGATTTGACTAAGTTTATTGAGAAGAATTTTATGGTTAACTTTGTCAAACGCTTTTACAAAGTCTGTATATATTGAGTCGACTTGGGTTTTGTTTTCGAATGAACATGCTATAAAATTTTCATATAAGGAGAGATTTGTTAGTGTGGATCTGCCTGGCATAAATCCATGTTGATTAGTTACAATGATGTTGTTAATATGTATGGAGATTTTATCGAGGATAAGTTTTTCAAACAGTTTGGGGATAGTTGAGAGCATGCAGATGGGTCGGTAATTAGTGACATCATGAATATCGCCTTTTTTAAATACAGGTGTTAGATAGCAATTTTTCCATAGGTCGGGGAAGCAGCCAGAATTTAATGATTGGTTAAATATATGACATAGTGGATTGGCTATTATTGATGCACAGTTAATTAGAAAGGCAGGACTAATTTTGTCAGGACCCGCTTTTTTCTTTAAGTCGAGTGTTTTTATTTTGCGTATAACATCAGGAACATTTATATGTAAAGCGGGAATGTGGACCGATTCCTTTAGATGAAAGGGTGGAAGTTGAACATTTGGGATATCATTATCGTAAACATTTTTGAAGAAGTCGGCAAAC
This sequence comes from Hesperophylax consimilis, assembly GCF_061612785.1. Taxonomy (NCBI): domain Eukaryota; kingdom Metazoa; phylum Arthropoda; class Insecta; order Trichoptera; family Limnephilidae; genus Hesperophylax; species Hesperophylax consimilis. The sequence continues at coordinate 10,954,196 of NC_142845.1, forward strand.
AAATTAACGATGTCATTAGTATCACTACTACTTTTCCCTTCGAAATACATGTATGTTGGTAGGCTAGGTTTGTTTTTTCTTAGTGACTTTACATGTGTAAAAAAGTTTTTGGTATTTGAAGGAATAGACTTTTCTGTGTTGAGTATGTATGTTTGATATAATTTTTTGGAGAGCTTTTTACAGTCAGTTCTATATTTATGAAATATTTTGTAGTCTGAGATAGAGTTGCTCTCTTTGAAATTTTTGTGCCAGATTTTTTTGTTAATTATTAAGTGTTTTAAGTCATTATTAAACCATTTGGGGAACTTTGATGGTTTGAATTGAATTAAGGGAACATATTTTTCAATAGCCGTGTTGATGATGGAGTAAAAAGATTCAAGATTTTGGTTAACATTTGTGTTTTTGTCTAAAAAGGACCAGTCTGTACTTTCTAAGTATTTTGTTATCAGTGGATAATCTGCTCTTGCAAAATTGTATGAATATTTAGGAACACTATTAGAGTAAATGTTTAGGAAGTTGTTAGTAATGGTGATGTTTAAGGGAGGATGGTGGGAATCTTCGGGAAGAAGGGGGTCTATGGATTTACATAATTTTACTGAAGGATCGCTACTAAATGCAAGATCTAGTAAGTGGTGATTAGAGTTGTATACGTTATTAATTTGTTTAAGACCTAGGAAATTTGACATATTTATAATTTCACGAGCATTAGCAGATGTATTAAAATGAGTTGTTGAGTTATCGCAATGGGTAATCCAGTCTATATTGGGAGTATTGTAGTCGCCGATTAGCAGCATTCTAGCTTCCGGATATTTGAGCTTGAGGGCCTCTACATCTTCAATTACAGCGTCATGGCCCCATGTTCAGTATTTGAATCAGTATTTTTTGTACCGGTATCACTCAATTGCCAGGGCTCCTACCAGGGAGCAACTTGACAAATGTAAATTATCTCTCATAGTGAGGTTGAGGACCGACTGATATTTGGGGCTTATGAAAAAAAGATGAGTGGAGATAGTAGGAAGAATGTTGCAAAAAAGCATTTAAAATGGAAAATGCATTGAGAAAAGCATTTAAAATGCAAAATGGAAAATACCCATTTTGCATTTCCATTTGAAATGGATTTATTTGAAATAAAGCACATCTCTGGATCTGTCACACCTAAAAAGGTTATATTTATTTTATTAATACAAGACTTAGAGGGTACGTATGGTTTTTATGATATTTCACCCTCCATGCTAGGGATGACCCTGTGTTATGGCGGGTGAATTTTACAGTTTGTACAGAATCTATACATTACTATAATATGAAAAAAATAAGAAAAATGATGTAAAGCGAAAAAACAGCGCCAGGCACCTTTTGGCTCGGATCCGGTAGTGTCTGAACCCGGCACCCCCGCGCTAAATAACCAAACGTAGCGAACCAATTGGAGTTGACCTATGGCAGAGGTGTTGTTGGTAATCCAATAAATAGTTCCTGGGCCTGCGGTACCCCAACCCGCCTTCCAAATTGACAAATTAAAAATAATCTGGCGCAAATCAATTAAGTACCTACCTATTATAAATGATTTTTCGAAGTTGCAAGAAATGCAGAATATGTCATTCCCGGTCGCTAAGAAAGGTGAGGAATGAAATGCATAAATACGTTAGAGGTGAAGCGTATAGGTAGGGGAGGGTGGGGCGTGTTGTGACTAAATTACAAAACTGAGTGTAGTAGAAAAATCTTTAATGAAATCAAAGGTTTGACATTTTAATGGAAACAAATAACTCTTTGGCTACATTATTTTGGTATTATTAACCTTGTTAACATACCAATAAAGTGACAAAATATTATTTTACAAAATATGGGAATTGGCTCAACACGCCCCACCCGTGGGGCTAGTTGAGACGGGGGTGGGGCGTGTTGAGACGAACAAATAATTAAGCAAAAGCATTAGGTAGGTACGAAATAAAATTGGTAAAAACGAAAGTCCCGATAATATATTGTTATCAGTTAAATAAAAGTGGTTTTAGTATACCTCCAATGTAATAAAAAAATAAAAACATTTAAAATAAATCTCAGTCAGTCAATCAAAAGTCGCAGATGAAGTCAGGAATGTATTCATCCACTCCGGCACATAACTCATGACACCATTTATGACATTTTATGCACCTCACCCATCTTTCACCAGAAATATCATTAGAATAGGGGTTACGACAAAATATAAATTGCTCTTCTTCGTTTGCATCGCTGTCGTCAGTTTCCATAAGTGGTAGGTCCTCTTCAGTTTCACTGGACGATGTGGACACCAAAATTCGTTTTTTTACATCTAAAATATTTTTTTTTATCTAGTTCTGTTTTTGACACCACCTTTGTTTTATTGGGTGCTTTTTTTTTAGTTAGTTTTGTATATAAGCTTTTTTTAAATTTTTTCTCTTTCTTTTCCTTTCTTAGTTTGTCTTCTAATTCTATTTTTTTCTTTGTAGGGGTGTCCGTTAAAATTGCGCTCGTAAGTTTTTTACGATTTGGAAAGTTCTTTCTTGGTTGAGCTTTGGGTAATGGCCGGACTTGTTCTGGCGTTTTCTGACACACAGGTTTAATGGTTGCGCTAGTTGATGGTTGAGGGTCCAACAATTTTTCTTCAATTTCTGCATGCGTTAGGTCTTGCAATGGTGTTCTTGTGAGATCAGCAGCAGAGGAGTCTGTCAAAGGCACCTCAGCACGATTTGCAACTTCCGATGGAAGAAAGTCTTCATCTGTGAAAATATCCCTATTAAACGGGAAAATTCCACTTGAATTAAATCCTGCCATTATATTATTTGGCGTGATAGCAAGCGGAAGAGTTTTTTTGATAATGCCAGGCAGATCATATATTTTCATGGTCCGCCCTGGATGTTCTTTCATCCAACCATCCGCACCATTATTAAAGTATCGTTTAAAAGGTCCATAGACCGACCTGTCTAGGGGCTGCAACTTGTGTGTTGTGTGAGGTGGGAATGTTAATAGATGAACACCATTGTCTTTGCAGTAGTTTAATAATGCTATCGATAAATGGGATGAATGGTTGTCAAGAAATAGCAAAACGGGCTTTTCTTTGGTACATCGAACTTGCTTTGTAAAGTGCTGGATGAAAAGTAAAAAGCTCTCCTCTGTTATCCAACCACTTGGATGAGCAGCTCCAATACATCCAGGTGGTCCATCAGTAATGAACTGATTTTTAAAATACTTTCGTGGAAATACTAAGAGTGGTGGAACAAAATTTCCACTAGCACTAACTGCAATCAGCATCGTAATGAGCGTGCCTCTTTATGCTGATGTTACTGCTCTAACTTGCCGTGCCCCTTTCACAGCTAATATTGGCTTCTGCACTGTCGTTACACCTGTTTCGTCAAGATTCCAAATATCTTGGCATTCAAACTTAAACCTATCAAGAATATTAGATAGGTTATCATAAAATAAACCCATATTGTGCTTAGCTAGTGGCACGACTCAAACTCGTGGCTTCTGGTGCACGGATAGACAAATTCGCATTCCTTTTCATAAAGCTGATTAACCAATCTTTTGTAGCGCTTTGAGTTTTCTTCCAATTTTCCGGAACTTTCGTTACATTTTGGAACGCATACTCATACGCAAGCTTTTTTGCATCAGTTGTATTAAGCCCATAATAAACTTTGCTGCATTTTGCGATGTAATCTGCAAGTTCTTTTTCCTGTGCATGAGTAAAAACTTGACCAGGATTGGAAAATCCCACCTTACAATTTGTAAGAGGACTAGCTTTTTTCCTTTCGATGAACCGATTTAGTGTCATATGATTAATTCCAAAAGAGATTGCAGTTTTTCGAAGTGACACGTTTGTAGTAATGATTTCAGCTGCAGCTTGTTCATAAACGTTTTCTGGAATTTCCCCTCTATTCGTCTTTTTTTTATATTTTCGGACCATTTTGCAAGACTGAAAAAAAAAATTACAAATAGGCACAAAAAGGAAATGTATCTAAGTAATAATGTTACATATATACATTCATAATATGTTAAAAAATACGCCTGTTTACATAACACATATTGTATTAATGCATATTTTATATAAATGTTAAAAAAAACTAAATTCTAGCGGCGAGTTATGTCTGCCTCAACTCGCCCCCGCCTTGATGTAACAACTCGCCCCACCCGACGATTTTACATAAAAATGGCCATGCAAGTAAACATACTTGACGTAGGTACGCATTTCATTTATAACTAATAACACAGTCAAAAGATACAGTTTGTGGAGAAAAAAAACATATAACGACTTACCGAGTGTTAGCAGGTTGGCAGACGACTTCGAAAATTTCTTGAAAAAGTTCGTTTAGCACCTAAAAATCTTACTTTGTCGTATAACTTTAATTCATTATAACTTTAATTCTATCCATTATAACTTTAATTATATCGACCACACGGCACCACCGTTTTGACAGAAACTGGCGGTACGGGGTTCACACGAAACGGCGCGATGCGCGCGCAGCTAAGTCAACTAGCGGGAATTTTAAACGCGATGTCTCAACACGCCCCCGTCTCAACACGCCCCCGTCTCAACACGCCCCCGTCTCAACACGCCCCCGTCTCAACACGCCCCACCCTCCCCTATACTACATCAGATCTCAAAGATACTTTCGTCTTAGTATTTTTTCAAGTATCGCGCGTCTTGCGATTCTTGCGAGTATGACGAGTCTTGCACGTCTTTCGCGTCCTGTATACGCAATAATCGCCAGACGTGCAAGACGCCTTATGAGAAAAGTGTTTCTCTAATGCAAATATGGTTCACCCCATAGACATATGAATATTAGTAGACCTGCCCTAAGTGATTAAAAGCGTATTTTTCCCCACTCCCCATACCGGTTCCATTGGAGCCGGCTGTGCTCGCGTATGGCCTCAAGTGAATTTAGAAAACGTGACGTCAACATTCTTGTGCGAACTATGGTCGAGGCATCATCGGTTCATTTTACTAAATAACACGGCAAAATGGTGGCTTGTGGTATGAAAACTTGTAAAAATAGATGTGAAAAGGAGAATAAACCCAATTGTCGTATTACATTCCATATACAGGGTGTATTGGCACTAACCCGACAAACTTTAACCAGCTATTCCTTAGCACATTTGGAGTAAAAAATGTTATGGGCACTTTGCTGTCCGGTAGCATTTTTTTTTCAATTAAAAACAAAAAAAAATAAAATTTCCACACTACATCACTGTCATTGGCATTGCGTTTCGTGTTCAACAGCTGTTATAAACAAGTATGTCAAAAAGCGTCTTCGCTCTTTCGCACACACTAAATAATAATAGTTAAAAATGAGACGAATGGTGCCGTGCCATTTCGTTGTGATTGTAAGTGTGCGCCAATATAGGTACACACGTGCATTATTCAACGGAATTCAAATAAAATATTTGCCAGATGGGTTTTCAAACTTTGACAAAGGATAAAACAGTGGTGACATGTGGTGAAAATATGAATAATAATTTTTTTATTAAAAAAAAACGTTACCGGACAGCAAAGTGCACATAAGATTTTTTACTTCAAATATGCTAAGGAATAGCTGGTTAAAGTTTGTCGGGTACGTACCGATACACCCTGTATAAGCATTATTTTACTTTATTTTAAGCATATTCACATCGTATAATATGGATCAGTTGTAGAAACATATACTATCACATCTAGATACGTCTGAACACAAAGCTGGTTGGTTGCTGGGAAGTAAATTATGAACATTTATAAAAGTGTCTTAACTAAATACGTAAACGAAATATTCGACTCTGAAAATAGAAGAAATTTATTTTGCCGAATTTGGACTTCGCAAATTTGTTCATAACGTGGCGAGTAATTTGCGCTCCCATGTAAAAATGTCTATTCATTCAAAAGCAGATTTTACTTTTAAGAACTAAATGGTTATATTATAATGCGAGATGCCTATATACTGTCAGATTGATTTATTGACGAATCACAGTTAGCTTTACCCCCTTCGTTCTTCAACAGTTGATTTTACCCCTCATCTTTAATTTCTAGTCTATATATTCATATGTCTGTGGTTCACCCGTAAAGCATATGCACCAGAGGACACGAAAAATGTGGGGAAGTTCTTCCATAGAAGTATTCTCTAGCTACCCCCCCCCCCCCTTGCCATGTATTTTAAAAATCACTGTGGGGAATCATACTTCGGAAATGTACTCAGAAAATAAAATTTTGTGGAGAATTATGTTTTTCAGAAACCCCCCCAAACAAAATTGTGCTGAATCCAGCACTGAGTGAGCAATACCCCACTTTTTTATTTTGACATACCATCACTTATAAGTAGGTACAAGTGCGAAATACTAGGAAACATGTATTTGGAATAAATATTTATTCCCACTTGTACCAGTTGTTCCAAGTATCGAGACGAGCTAGTACGACTCATCTCTAGAATACGTATCTAATCGTGTATATCACCTAGCGCCTAGCAGCCCAGCGCAGCCCAGCGACAGACTCCAGAACCTAAATATTCAGATCCATACACTCCCAAACTAATTTGGCGACCTAGACTAATTTCGACAAGATTCTTTTAATAATACTAATAATATTTGGATGATTTATATATCGCCGTTTTTGTGCAAAATCACCTCAAGTAGCTACATCTATTGAACTGTGTAAAATTTTTGACAAAATAAAGAGGCGACTATGTATCGGTCGCCAAATGTTGGTGGTTGCACATTTGCCTATGATGGTCGTCAAATAGGCGGCATGATATAAATATTTTATGTAGTTATGTAACAATAATTTTCATTTAACACTCTCTCTCTCTCTTGTTTATTTTCACAGTTATAAAACCTCATGCATATCTCAAAGCTCCACGATGGAATTTACGTTTCCAAATAAAATAATAATAATAATCATAAAAAACATGTTTTTTGGAACTACAAATATTCATAGAAATATCGGTTATAATTAGTATCGCAAGATTACACTGTTTAAGAAATTTACTGGTTCATTTAAAAGAGTTTTCGGAATGTAAAGATATTATTCGTTATGTGTTATGACAATAAAGACAGAGAATCACAGAAACTAACCAAAAAATACACAGTTTAGAAAAGATGGACTTTAGTCTACAAATCAAACTGCAACAAATTTCATGAATAACCTTATGGACGATTAGATTATTTATTTCAGTGCGTTATCAAATGTATTTGTGGGCACTAAAAGTGTGAATACAAAAGAAAACATCACTATGAATAATGACTAGTATCAGATGACTTTTATCTCAAATACGAATCTACAACCTCAAAGTACCACATGAAGAAAAATCTATACAGAGCCGGACTTAGAAATATACTGGTGAATTTTTAGCTTAGGGCTTCACAATCTAACTACAAGATAGTGTAACCGTAAATGTCTGTAATTAATATATTCTCTAACATTCCTTTACTACCTTTTATTCCGTGAATTTCTAGTCGTTCGGAATTGTATGAGTTTTTATGACCCATATTTTCCCAAAACCTCAAAATATAGTAGAAATAAATCGCCTTATCTTTGGTAAAATATTACAAATATTTGTGTAAACGAAAACGCAACTATAAATTTGATTATAATAGTGTAGAGTTTCTGTTGTTTACTACACTTTTCTGTTGCTCAAGGCTCGTTAGATGATTGATAACTCTGATGGTTCGTTTACAGATTTATTACGATAAAAGCAATTACAACCGAGCTGTACAATATTAGTTGGTAACGTGTGCTCGCTAGTGGGGTGCATAAATCAACTATCTAGTGGGGTGGTTTTCCGTCTGGCGCTGCTCAGCCAGCGTCTGTAGTTAACGCGACCGGTTCGGAAGTGCTCGGCCTTCCCGAGCAGTTCCGAACCGCTTGTACAGTGTTGCAAGACACTGCAAATAGATATTCCGTTGTGCAAACATTCTCAACAGAAAACAATATTCCTTACATATTTGAGAACAAGAATATGTATTTCATATTTTATTTCCTCTTTATCTGTCCTTCAAAACAGAGCAGGTAAAGTGGGCTAACTTCAAGAGGAGATTCTACATGATGGAAGAAGTAAAAAAGATTTTTTACCAAAAAACTTTCCTGAAACGTTTGAATTTCTAAAAAAGTTTTTTTTTTTACTTGTACTCATGTACTCACCCCCCGAAGTCAGCGCATATTGTTTGCCTGGTTACTTGATTTAGTACTTTAAAGTCGATGAGCTGCAAGGAGTTCATAATAGTCTAGTTCGGAGTGAATAGTTTTAAACAGTAAATGTTAATTAATCAATACGTACTGTAATAACACTAATAAGTATTCAGCCAAAAGTTAGCTTCATATACTTTGTACACTTGTTTGCCCTGTATCCGTAAACAATAAAAACACTGCTTTCCTCTGACTGTGTTGTATCGAGAAAGCAAACATGTATGTGAAGTAAAATTGTGAATATTTATATACCTACCTCATTGGTTATGAAGCATAGTCAAAGCTAATTACGCCCCTGACAGATAAAATTATAAAAGTGATATATAGGTAATGATTTTGACAATCGATAGAGTGCTGCAAGTGTGTGGAGTGTGACGTAGCATTAGTTACACATTCCTGTTTTATCGTGAATACCATTCGTTGGCCTAGTATTCCCGAGGTAACGTGATTGCATTCTGAACTTTGATCTTTATCATTCTAACCTTTCACCGTAATCAGGCGTAGTTCGTAGACTGTTGTAGGTATGAGGTAATATTTCATCAACGGCCCTTCGTTGCCGACACATATGGTATCCAGAGATGTACTTTATTTCAAATAAATCCATTTCAAATGGAAATGCAAAATGCAAAATGGGTATTTTCCATTTTGAATTTTAAATGCTTTTCTAAAAACCATTTTGCATTTTGCATTTTAAATGCTTTTCTCAATGCATTTTCCATTTTAAATGCTTTTTTAGCAACATTCTTCCTATTATCTCCACTCATCTTTTTTTCATAAGCCCCAAATATCAGTCGGTCCTCAACCTCGCTATGAGAGATAATTTACATTTGTCAAGTTGCTCCCTGGTAGAAGCCCTGGCAATTGAGTGATACCATTACAAAAAATACTGATTCAAATACTTAACATGGGGCCATAACGCTGTAATATTAAATGTTGGATAGCGGATCGGTTCTGTCTCCGACTTTGTTTTTGTTGCACATCAATGACCTTTTGAAATGTGCACCGATTCATTGTTACGCGGATGACAGTACAGTTCATGATAGCTTTTTGTTTGACAAGCCCCCAAAGGGCACACAAACTCCAACGGCTCGGAGGGCTTTGAAGCAGAGAATGGACGGTTATCTCGAGAGTATTTCCTCCTGGGGTAAAAATAATCTCGTCGAATTTAATGTTTTAAAGACCCAATCCTGTCTGATTACGTCTAAAAGGGATCCAAATGATAATCTAGTCTCCTTCAACGGAAGCAATCTTCCGAACAGGCCTTCCATTCAAATGCTTGGTGTAACTATAAGTGACCAGCTCAGGTACGGGAGCTCCATCGAAGCCAGAGTAATGTTGGCCTCTCAGAAGCTGGGCGTACTGTACAGGGCCCGCAGATACTTTAATAGTACACAACTGCTGACCCTGTACAAATCGCAAGTGCGCCCTACTGTCGAATTTGGCAGCCATCTCTGGTCCGGAGCCCCTAAATACCTGAAAAAACCCTTGACTCTGTTCAAAAACGGGCGGTCCGTTTGATAGATTCCCCAATCTTAACAAACGGACTGCAATCTTTAGAGCACAGGCGTCAGGTAGGTATGCTGTCCTTTTTCTATCGGTATTACAATGGAAGATGCTCTGAGGAACTAGCGTCATTGATCCCTTCGGCACCGGTGCGTAGTCGGGATACACGCCAAACGCGCGCCCAACATTTGTACACGGTTGACATTTGTCACATGAGAACGGGTCGCTTCTACGATTCGTTCTTAAGTTCAACAGCTCGGCTGTGGAACGAACTGCCGGCCTCTGTGTTTCCTCCCTCCTACAACATGGGACTCTTCAAGACCCATGTTTACTCTTTCCTCTCCACAAAAAGACCCTCCACACAGCATCCCAAAGATGACATAGGCCCTAAGGGAAATTATTTTCTTCAGGGCCTCCTGTGTGGAGTTAATATAAAAAAAAAAAGTTTCTATGTTTTTACGTTGGCAACATTTGTCCCGCGCAAATTTTTTGTGGTTCATAATCCGTAGTCGTGGCATTTTTTGATTTACCATCATGTAATATGTTTGTTCTACATTGATGTCCATTATTAAATGACAAAACTGTTTAAAACTCAATAATTATTTTAATTGTTTGACCTGAGAAACCATTTTGCATTTTCAATGCATTTTGAAAATAGGTATTTTGCATTTTGCATTTTAAATGCTTTTCTAAAAACCATTTTGCATTTTGCATTTTCAAATGGAAAAGTTTTGACCCATTTCCATTTTGCATTTCAAATGGTTTTGGGTACCCATTTTGCACATCTCTGATGGTATCCAACTGATCTCCCAGTTCCTTTCCACATTACATTAGGTTCTAGGCCACGAATGAACATATATACAGGGTTTTCCAATAAGAGGTGTTATTTTGATATTCAATCGTAAAAGATCAATGATTTCGTTGCTTGTGTGGCACGTAGCGCCGTTGTTGAAAGTAAACGTTGTTCAGATCAATACCATCTAATTCCGGGCATAAAAAATCATTAATCATCTCTCGATAGCGCAATCCATTCACCGTAACTGTTGCTCCAGCCTTATTTTCGAAAAAGTAAGGTCTAATGACTCCGCCGGACCATAAACCGCATCAAACAGTCACACGTTGAGGATAGAGAGGCTTTTCAACAATAACTCTTGTGTTTTCCGAGCCCCAGATGCGACAATTTTGCTTGTTGACGAAGCCACCGAGGTGAGAATGGGCCTCATCACTCAAGATGATTTGCATTTGATTCACTCAAGTGAATTTTAATAATTTCAATGCGTTGTTGAAGCGTGTATCGTTCAATTTTTATTAATGGCGTAGTTTCTACTTGTCAAATGTCAAAAAATGACAGCTTCAAAATTAAAATCTACCGAAATAGCGGGCTATTCAAAACAACACCTCTTATTGGAAAACCCTGTATTATAAAGCTAGACCGTTCCAAAAATACCGAAATTTCTTGCAAAAATAGTGAATCTCAAAAAGCTGCTGGCCTGTTTTTTTCTATACAGTGACAGAAAGATGCCCTGGTGTTACTGGTATATTACGAATAGAGTTAGTATAATAATTTGTTAGTGAGAATATAATTTATTTTTAGTATGTAAAATTTTTTTTTCAAATTTTATTTGTATGATAGTGAAGGTATACCCATTACCTATATCCTTCCAAAAGTTTTCGTTGACCCTTTGTTCGAAATTTGAACAATACGAATATCTATCTGGTGTTCATTGAAAATTGTATTAATTCTCATGGATTTTTTTTTGAGAAAAGTTATTGTCATATATTTACCAGGATTTCTGGAAAATAATTTGGATGTCGTCAAAATACATTTACCTACATTGTTGTTTTTAAGATCTCATCTTTTCATAAAAAATATATCACCAAAACTGAAGGCCTCATCACGTAAACTAGTCCCAGCGAGTGTTCTGCCTTCTCTAGACGAAAAGAAGATACTAGAACTATAACATCAATGGGACTAGTTATATCTAATATTGGCAATGTTATAAATTGTTTTGTTTTTATTTTTTATTTTACGTTATTTGAATTATACTTCCCAGAGGCCTTTTTTTATTCGGTCATGATTTACTCATATAATTTAAACACGTACAGGCAAATCATTTTTGAAATCGCATACCTATTTGAATGTATTTGTGCACATCAAAAGTGCTTCAAACATTGAAGATTTCTATGGGTCTAACTGGTTAGAAATAATTTGGAAAGCAAGCCCGAAGTTTTTTATAACCCCGCAATAGTCGTACGATGCAGTACACAATCTTAGGGTATTTTCTTTAGTCATTGGTACACCACTACACAATCAAGAACAATCTACTGTAGGTACCTACATGTTCGTTTGCATCGTTTGAAGAATTGGAAGACTTTTTGATACGGAAATCGGATTGCATAAATTCAACTGTGGGTAGGTACTAAGTACCTACATACACATTACCTATTAAAAACCCATGAGACTTCTTCAGAAAACAAATTCAACTGTGGGTAGGTACTAGGTACCTACATACACATATCTATTTAAACCCGTGGGACTGTTTCAGAAAACAAATTCAACTGTGGGTAGGTACTACGTACTAGGTACCTACATATACATACCTATTTAAACCCGTGGGACTGCTTCAGAAAACAAATTCAACTGTGGGTAGGTACTAGGTACCTACATACACATATCTATTTACCCGTTGGACTGCTTTAGAAAACAAATTCAAAGAAACTGATATTTTTTATGTTTTTCGAAGATTTTTAGCTCCATTAGAGAAAATGAGATAGCGAATGTAGCAACACATAAGTATTTTAATTTTTTTTTTAAAGAAAAACAAACATTTCCAGGTTACGAATAACCTGAAAATATTTGAAAATCTCCTACTACCACCACAGTAAGCGGAAAATGTTGCTTACGTTGTGATGGAAGACTTAGCCAGTCGAGGAATTGAACACACTACGCCTGGGTGAGACCCAAACGCCACGTCAACTCAGCCACTGACCGATCTACGGAAAAGGAAAACCTACTGGCAGGACGTAGTTTCATACAGCATGCGTAGTCGTTTCAATGTAAGCGAGTGATGGTATCTTGTCATCTATGGACCTAGAATGTAGTATTCGACGAAACTTTTAAATTAGGAAAACACCGCAGGGTCTTATTATTTATTTCGTCTGTACACACCATTGATGTATGGTTCACACATATTCTTGAACATGAACAACATTTGAATTAAGAATTTACTGTAATCATAAGAGTGTTTCTTACTTGCCGCATTTTTCCTTAATTTTGTGAGACAACTACACGTCTAGATGTATTGTAACATCATTGTTTTTAGGTCTTCAAAAATTTTCTTCTCAGTAATTTTCTTAGCGAAGTTTTTTATTCAATTTTATGTAAATATCTATAATGTTTATCAAATATAAAAGCTTTTTAGAGTAACTAGAAACCACACATTGAACATTTAAAATTTGAAAATGAATTTTTCAAACGTCAGAAAGTCAAATATGATTTTGATTTAATGCGACATTCGCGATATGATTATTTATAGACAACGTGTGATTGGCTTCAATTGATTTTTTTTAGAAATTAAGTTATCACAATTAAGCAAAAGATACGATATTAATAATCTATTATTCACTTTATATACTTTTCCTTGAACAGAATACAGGGCGTTGAAATATTATACCATGAGATGAATTTCAAGAATTTTATCCCAGTTGATAAGAGTAATTAAATAAAGTATTTTCTGTAATTAAATTAATGTGTTAATTTTGTAACCTAAAGTAGGTATCTTCCTAAACGACACAAAAAAGAAAATGAAAGAAAACATAAATTTTATTATAAGTTTAAAAAACAGAGATAAGTATTGTATTGTATCATTGTGTTACGTGTGATTTGCTGTTATTAAATTGTGAAAAAAATCCGTACCTTTTGTATTTATCCAGACCGAAACATGTTTGAGATTATATGTTGTTGTTGGTGTATTCTGTGTGGATTGTTTTAATGATGTGAGCATGTGACTATAGAATAAATTGCAGTAAGGTAGGTAATTTAAATGCCATTGTCCATGGTTGGTTTATTTTAGTGTGTAGTTTTTTATTTATTTTTGATTGGGACTGTAAAGGAATATGGAGATTGGATTTGAAGACATGTTTAGTTTAATGTCCAGGGGGAGATTCCGGTTCTAGGTACTTAAGAATAAGAAATTGTTAACGAAAAATCTTCCATTTTAACAAGTATAATGAGAAAATAATTAAAAATAATAAAAAAATTAAAAAACTAAATATGAAACAACAATAGTAAAACGTATCAGTCACATGAAATAAAATGGAATCTAGAACAATACTACATGCAAAACAAATCACTAAAACTACATTACCAACGCTACTATAATTTGTAGGATTCAACGAAGTGCTGATATAGATTACGCTTAATTCAAACTTGTTGCCTATAAAATGCATCTTATTGGTTAGTGAGTGTGTCTGTAGTGTGAGTTGATTGTGTATGTATTACAAAACAATGTTACATTTTTTCTTTTGTTTCTAGTCGGTATATGGAATTTTATAGTGGCGACGATGATAGGGCTGTCAATCAAGTTATTAGTGACTCTGTATAATACAACCAGGTCTGAGATAGGTACAATAGGTTCATCAAACTAACATAATTATTGTTTTCAATTTTCAGCTTAAAATTTATGCACCTAAGAAATTTGTGCTGAACTCGTTCTATATTGTTATAGAACTTTATACAAAGGGGACCAAATTGGTGAATTATATTCCACTTGACTTCTAATCAGAGATGTGCAAAATGGGTACCCAAAACCATTTGAAATGCAAAATGGAAATGGGTCCAAACTTTTCCATTTGAAAATGCAAAATGCAAAATGGTTTTTAGAAAAGCATTTCAAATGCAAAATGCAAAATACCTATTTTCAAAATGCATTGAAAATGCAAAATGGTTTCTCAGGTCAAGCAATTAAAATAATTATAGAATTTTTAAACAATTTTGTCATTTAATAATGGACATCAATGTATAACAAACATATTGATAACACATGATGGTAAATCCAAAAACACCACGACTACAGATTATGAAACCACAAAAAATATGCGCGGTACTAATATTGCCAACGTAAAAACATAGAAACTGCTATCTAACATTTAATATTATAGCGTCATGGCCCCATGTTCAGTGTTTGAATCAGTATTTTTTGTAATGTTATCACTCAATTGCCAGGGCTCCTACCAGGGAGCAACTTGACAAATGGAAATTATCTCTCATTGCGAGGTTGAGGACCGACTGATATTTGGGGCTTATGAAAAAAAGTTGAGTGGAGATAGTAGGAAAATGTTGCAAAAAAGCATTTAAAATGGAAAATGCATTGAGAAAAGCATTTAAAATGCAAAATGCAAAATGTTTTTTAGAAAAGCATTTAAAATGCATAATGGAAAATACCCATTTTGCATTTTGCATTTCCATTTGAAATGGATTTATTTGAAATAAAGCACATCTCTGCTTCTAATGAATGAAATATAAAGCGTTCCCATCCAATCTAAGGACTTAAAATCAATTAAAGTTGTTCAAATGAAGCCAAGCTTCTTTAAAGCCTTATTAGTTATTTATTTATTCTATTTATTTATTCATTTATTTAACGCCAAGAGGGCTTTTACGTGTATGTGGTACAATTTTAATGACAGTTTTGAAACATGAGAAAGAAATATAAAAAATAACAAGAACATAAATTAAAAAATACAGCGATTTGACTGGCTTACAAAAATATAACTTCCATTTAAGAATAGTGTTTAAATAAGTCTTTTACGTAATCCACAAAATTCGCAAAGTTAATATTAAATATATCGACATCACCTAAGTATTGGTTTCCCATAGTGTGAAACCGTTGTATTGGGGAGTTCGCAATGTAATTGCGCTTATGTGTGTTGCAGTGGAATAGGGTATTTTGTCGTGTTGTTATTGTAGGTATTCGTAAGTTTATGAGTTGCAGAAGTTCGCAACAGTCGAATTTAAAGTTTAGAATTTTGAATAAAAAAGTTAAGTCGTTTATTTTACGCCTGTCTTTCAATGTGTGTATTTTTAGAGTATAGAAATGAAATTGTAAGTCTTCTAGTGGGATATTTAATTTAAAATTTATAAAACGTAGAATTTTTTTTGTATTCGCTTAATGTTATTAATGTGAATTTTGTAAGAGGGAGACCAAACTACTGAGTTGTATTCAATTATGCTTCTAACTAGAGATTATGTATAACAGTTTAATGGCTTGTATGGAGTTAAAGTTTTTAGTTGTTCTTAATACGAAGCCTAGTGGTTTTATGCCTTTGTTTACAATTTGGTGGTTATATCATTTATGTGTGTAATGAATTTCTAATTTTCATCGAATATTACACCCAAGTCACGAATTGGTGACACCGGTATTAATTTAATATTATTAATGGATATTCAAGTCAAACGGCGCCTGGCGCAAGTAGAATTTTGGAGCCTCTTGTCAAAACCAGTAGACGCTCAGGCCCTGGGTAGTAGGTAGGTGGTAGGTGGTAGGTGGTAGGTGGTAGGTGGTAGGTGGTAGGTGGTAGGTGGTAGGTGGTAGGTGGTAGGTGGTAGGTGGTAGGTGGTAGGTGGTAGGTGGTAGGTGGTAGGTGGTAGGTGGTAGGTGGTAGGTGGTAGGTGGTAGGTGGTAGGTGGTAGGTGGTAGGTGGTAGGTGGTAGGTGGTAGGTGGTAGGTGGTAGGTGGTAGGTGGTAGGTGGTAGGTGGTAGGTGGTAGGTGGTAGGTGGTAGGTGGTAGGTGGTAGGTGGTAGGTGGTAGGTGGTAGGTGGTAGGTGGTAGGTGGTAGGTGGTAGGTGGTAGGTGGTAGGTGGTAGGTGGTAGGTGGTAGGTGGTAGGTGGTAGGTGGTAGGTGGTAGGTGGTAGGTGGTAGGTGGTAGGTGGTAGGTGGTAGGTGGTAAGATATTATAATGAGTTTTATAAAATCGTATTTCTTGAAATTTCAGAAAGTTCAAAAATACAGCATTTTGTTCACACCATATATGAAGTTTATCTAAGTTAGTGAGTAAAATTTGATATTGCCCTACTTGATTTTTGGTGTTATTGTAGCTGAAAACACGTGTTTTCAGCATTACATTTTTTGTATAAAAGAAATAAACAAATATCTTCAGCCACAACAACATCAATAATGTCGTGTTTTTCAATCTTACCACTCTAGCTCACGAAAAGTCTAGTACCGCCCCTGATATTATTAACTCAAACCCTTTCTTCTTGATGATGCCATTCCACGTTGGGCCAACGTATTGGGCTGCGCTAACCCAACATTTGGCGTATATTGGCCGTTACACGCGTTGGCCGCCAACCTTGGCCGACTAATCCAGTTATTATCGGTTTTCATGAACACATTAAAGGATCTTGGCGTCAACCCACCAACAGTGTTCACACGTTGGCAGATTGAACGTGTGAACGCTGTTTGCGGGTTGGCACCAAAGTTGACCCAACGTGTACTTGAGGCTTTCCATTTTTTGTTACTAACCCACAATTTTTAAAACAATGGCGCAGAAATTTTTGTCATTGAACCACAAAATTTATTAATAATTTGTTATAGTGTTACATATTTTTCGGGTCTGCATTGGAACATTCCGTATAAGATTATTTACTTCGATTAACAAAATTATAAATCAGTATTGTTTTATAATCAGATAAAGCAATGAAATCCTAATTAGATATATTTTGATTTATTTGCGATTTTCGGTCAGTCGGTGAGAGTTTCTGTTCCCAGTGGTAGTAGCCTGCCAAGGCGGCATCATTACACAATTCATTTAGTTATCATTTCGCGATTGTGACACGTGAGTGTTTATCTAAACAAATCAAGTAAGTGTATTTCGTTCATGAAAGTGACATATTATATATATATTTAAAAAATATTGTTACATAACTATATAATAGATAACTACAAAACAAAATGAAAGTTCAAAGATCAATAGCCTACGATAGAATTGCAAATACTTGAATTTACTTCCAAAAATCCCACAGAAAATCTACATGATGACGCCAAAGCACTTCGTCAAAGTGATATTGAAGTTCCAGAAAAGAGATTTTTTTAGAAATTAATTAGGTACCTACCACATAACCCCTACCTTGTTACAAGGGCCGACCAGCCAAACGGCGTAGCGCTAGTAAAAATCTCAAATAAGGTTATCATCAGCGCCTTGGTTTCTTGGCGTCTTGGCAAGGACTGCTCCAATTACACCTGCACAGGATCGTCCTTGCCGGTTATTTCGCCATAACATTGTGTAGCAACATTTAAAAAATGCAGGCTTTGATCAATAAATGATCAATGAGAATATTGTGTGGTGTAGACACAGAACATGCCTATTTATAAAGGTAGTACTTAGCTTTTAAATATGGGGTTTTTGTAGCTATGTTACTATCTATGATTGGGTATTTCCGATCTAATTGAGGATTAGGATTACCTTGTCAATAAAGCGGTATTATTGTATATTCATTCAGATACTTATAATCTCGAAAACGCATTGTCACTGAAATAATTAACAAGATTTTTCAATTGCCTTAATTTTCGGCTTATAAATGCGCACTTTAACCCCTGCGTACTTGCGTTATTATGTAGGTAGGTACCTACAATCATGTTGATAGGATCTAATCTATTTAGTCATTGTTATAAGATATGCAAGCAGGTACAATCAACGCGTATCAATGTGTAAATTATGCAAACCCCCCATGAAATCTAATAAAGCTGGTAGCCCACCGAACTCATAAAACCGTTTTAAAATCGAAATCAATTATTGCGATTTTCCCTTTGCTTTACTTATTTCATTTCGTTCACACTTGCCTTTTTCTATGGCCAATTATATAAATATATTATATAGAACGAATGTTGAAGTTGGCATTCAAGAAGTCAACATTGGGTTTTAGTTTCAATCGGTCGTTCTACGGCCATAGAAAGCCTGTTATAATGTTAAAATAGATAATGTGTACCATTACATAAGTAGGTACACTTTGTAGACTGAAAATCTGGTAGGGTACTTACCAAACAAAACAAATATGAAACCTCGATAAATTATTTTACACGGAGAAAACTTACTGATTTAAATTAATGTTAATTTATTGAAAATATGATCAAATTATTCGTTTTCCTTAACCAGTGGAACGCCGATGGGTTTGTGAAGAACATGCGAGCATTCTAATATGATCCTTATTAAAAAAATTTGCGGTGCGATTTTGACCATAATACTTCGAAAAATGAATGAAAAACAAAATTATCATGGTTTGGGCTAATAAAACGTTAGGTTCCACAAATATTTTTTCTGTTTTGTGCTCCGGCTTTTAACAAATTAAAAACGGGACTGCAGACCTATTACAATTAAATTGACAAATTTGATAACAAACCATCATAATATTCTCATCATTATAATATTTTTACATCTCGTTTATTATAATTATTAAGATAATGGCACCTGCGTGAACAACTTTTCAGATGTATTCCGAATGACTAATATTTTATTTGAAAATGGGCATGCAGTCGCATTTTTAACAGTATTTTTAATAAAAAAATCTTTCTCCATGGTTCTCAATGATGGAGATTTTCCGGTTTTCCGTTTGTACTATGAGTTTCCGGAGACTGTGTATAACTTATCATCTTCCCGCATGGATCAATTTAAAAATCTCCTGTATTGCCCAGTAAATAATCAAAACTATGTAGGTATTGGATATGATTTGACATATTCACGGCCAAAGGAATTGTAGTGGTTTATTTTTGGGTACATTTCATCAACACATCTGCCCTGATGATGGACACTGTAATGCTGTTTGAAACTTTGGCTAAAGTAGGAGGAAGCGCAACACAGCGTAATATCCCAAAAATAAATCACTATGCCGTGTAACTTTTTTTCATAAATTGGCATTACCGAGTACCGAGCCCAATATGCACCCTGCTTTTTCAAATTAATGAATAATTTAGAGTTTTTGATCTTAGAGAACTTGATTTTTGTGTCATGATACATAAAATACTAAATGAATTGCAGGAACTGATCCTTACGGATGATTTGTTTACGTTTTAGATTGTTCGGAATTAAGTACCCATAAAATTGTTGGATAGTTACAATTTCCCAGGGTCTTCGTTTGGAATAAATTTACTCTGAGATCTTATAATGGTGAACAATCCTAGCTAACAATCCTGTACGCTTATTGATAAATGAAAGATATGATCAAATTACTACATATCAATGTAAGCACAGTGGCGGACTATGAAGGTAGGTAGATGGCATACCAGATCCCACAGTACCTACCTATATTTAAAGCAAGAAAAAAAAAACAAATATTGTCCCTGAAGACCTTGAAATGTTTTCTCTTTAGGAACTTCCCTCTTTCAGTGAATTGAAATTTTCTAAAGGTAAATTTGTCTAACAAACGTACACATATATGTTTAGAAATTTTTCTGTCCTTTCCCACGTATATGATATCAGATTTTCAGCTGCACAATCAATAAAAAAATAGCAGTTTTCACAGCAGTCGGAAAAATACTAATTTTATTCGACAAATTAAATCTTGCGGTTTCGTAACAAATAGTGTTTATGTTAAAGCTGTCTTTTAAATTTCATCAGTGGGGAAGGAGTCATTGAATATAGCCAAAGTGATTTTATTGAAAAGGAGTAAATCATACTTCTGTGAAATTGGCATTTTTACTAATACCAACCTTTGTTCGTAAGATAACATTGCGTGTAAAATTGATAAATGTCGTATGTTGTATTGATTTCGCTGATTGCCGTCAATGGTGATCGACGAATATTGTTTCGAAACGTAAACACAATTAGTTCTGATTACGCAAAACGAAGGACTTTACATCTTTGTTATTATGGAATTAAATAAATCACTGCTATGGAATTAAAATTCAAAGATAAAGCTAGTCAATCGGATCAATCTTAGAGATAACCACTTCATGATAAAAAAATCAATGTGATGATGCAATATGCAGACGTCACAAAATAATTAATATACACGGTATCCGGAAACTCATGCTATTCAGTAAAACACCGAACGAAAACATCATGGACTGCTGTGAACTTGTTGTGTCTTTGGGGTAGTAAGAGTAACAATTGTACTTTTTTTTGGTCAATGCACTTAGTCATTTCTCGTAAGCATCCTGAAGTAGATCTTCGAAGTCAGTGGGTGCGTAGTACCTAGATAGGAGTTTCTTGTTTTTGTCCTGTATTTAACTTTGGTAAGTGGCTATTAGACGAGACCCATTAAGTCCCCACTCCCTATGTGTTCAGATGGTGTTCAGTTTTGAGCGCTTTCCGTAAAGGCTGATCAATTATTGTTTGCTAACTTTCAATGGGTTCCATGATAACTCAACACACCTTTAAAGTGATTTAAAGTCAGCGATGAAAAAACTAGCCTATTAACCTAACCTATTTAACCTTGTTTTTGTTTCATCACTTTACAAGACTTTATATCACTATTTAAAGGTGAGTTGACTTGTCATTTTGATGAGTTATCCTGTGACCCTACCAATCGGTACACCCTTTCCAAAGAAAACAACATTACCTGCTGGTAGATAATATTTGGCACTAATCCTATCACTAGATTATTCCTTAAAAAGCAAAAAATGTTTAATGAACACAGTGTTTCAAATAGACAAGCATCTATTTAACTCTGCAGTATAATTAAGTGTTACAAAATTGATTTATTTAGGCACATTAATGCCACTTGCATATTGGGTACCATAGTACCGTCTATGAGAGACTTTATGAATGGATTTTGTCCACATAATGAGCCTACGATTTTATTGCACCCCCTAAAACGTAGGTCGTAATAAGTAGGTCGCCGACACTGCAATCAGGTCAAGGACTGATCCACAAACGTATCTTAACCAACGGATAAGCCATCATTAGAATAAATAGACATCAGAGTGCAGCGGTTGACGGGTTTTCCAATGAAAGCTTCTAAGAACTAAAGCCGGGAGAAAGGGGCAACAAGTGCCCAGCATTATTTGAAAATCTATTAATCTAATAGCTCTTCAGACACGTGTTCACTCATTCCTTCATACTTCGATTCCCTTTAAAATTACAGGTACCAGGCATTGCGGTCCCACTAGATTTAACAAAGGAAACAAACAACATTATTTGAGAACAGGAATTTTCAACAGTTCGTCTGTGGAATTAATTTTCGGCCCAGTATTTCTTCCATCCTACTGCATATTTTCCGTTTAAGACACAGGGTCTCTTCAAGACATATGTTCACTCATTCCTTCATCCTTCGATTCCCTTTTCAAAAAATGTTGTTTGTTTTCCCTTTAAAGGGAAAACAAACAACATTATTTGAGAACAGGAGTTTTCAACAGTTCGTCTGTGGAATTACTTTTCGACTCAGTATTTCCTCAATCCTACTGCATCTTTTCCGTTTAAGACACAGGGTCTCTTCAAGACATATATTCACTCATTCCTTCATCCTTCGATTACTTTCTCAATTACAACTACATACCAGCATTGCGGTCCCACTAGATTTAACAAAGGGAAAACAAACAACAGAAACAACAACAAGACAACAAGAACTACATCCTCATATTATTCAATGTTGCACTCATTGAGAAATTTGAAAGCCGCCATTCATACTAAAGTGGTGTACCATTATTCCACCTGCCTGTAACTTCCAGATATTAGTCATTGGTGAAAACCCCTTTTCCAAATCTCAAAATGATTATTACACACCAGTTATTAAATAGACACTGCCAGCATAATATGGCCTATAAGGCTGCATTATAATATAATTTGAAACTCGTTTTCCCCTTTCACGTTCCATTACCCTAGAGTAGCTTTTGATAATGAAATAATTACTGCCTTTTCATCTGGAATTTGACCGTTGCCTCGGCTACCACTCCGCTATGAAATTTCCTTTGAAGGTCTAATTGACCATCAGCCTTATCTGTTGATAAATGATCGTTCCAGGTGATTAGATAGCAGGAAAATATAATATTATTTATAAAAACATAATAATGTTATGTAGATTATTTAGATAATCTCTTTCGTGCAATACTTACGTTAATCTCATTTAGTGCAGCGTCATTGTCTGATAATTTATAAACTTTGAGATACATAGGGTCAATCTAACGAATGTTTCAGACTACCACAGACTCGAACATCATCACACGACACGTCGTGTGAGTGGCACAAATGATGCATAAATCACAATCGATTAAAAATCGGAGCAAATAGTTAATGCTACATATAAATATGTGAATCTGCAAATAATTTTCTCAATGTAAAGGTTTAAAACTGGGGCAATGCTAGAAGTGCCTATGTTAAATTTCTGAATCGCTCAGGGATGAAGATTGTTCGATGTAAATACGAGTATGTATATTGATTTCTTGGCGTAAAAATCGCTGAAAAAGATTAGTGAAATTGTAATTAACCTAGACCACCTGACATAGGTATTTACAGCATTCAAATGAG
Organism: Hesperophylax consimilis; assembly: GCF_061612785.1. Lineage (NCBI taxonomy): Eukaryota > Metazoa > Arthropoda > Insecta > Trichoptera > Limnephilidae > Hesperophylax > Hesperophylax consimilis. The sequence goes on from NC_142845.1 coordinate 10,977,311, forward strand.
GGTCGTTATTAGAGTATTTTTAGGTAGGTACATTAAATAATAAAATATCAAAAAACCCCTACAAAAAATCAGGTTTTCAATGCCCCTTTACCAGATGTTTCAGCGAACATAGTTTCCTTTCTTGTGTCCCCTAAGGGGATACCTTAGAATTTTTTTTTTCGGAATAATAATCATAATTTTAACCGTCTCAGATATCGGGTAACAAACGCCGGATAACATAGAGGCGGGTAACGAACGAGTCCACGGGCGTAAGCAAGGGAGGGCACGGGAGGTAGCTAGTTTATTCTGACTACTTATTTGTTCCTTCCCTGTAAGCTCTATATAGCTCTATAGCTGGCAACGCCCCTGGTAGATTCGTTGAATTATCAGTATTCTTTTTTACTCTGTGATCATCACTTCAATCATCTAATTTCATGTCTTCATAATATGTTTTTGTAACTACATAACGGATTCAATATTGTTGTCAACGATGCGATTCTGCTTCACATAGGAACCTAACGCTTTGGGCTACTCAGTCATAAGTGATCAAGGTATAGATATTATTTTTTAATATCGCTTTTGGGAAACAATAGTTCCCATGTCGTGTAGATGATTATCTTCACTCGATGTCTCAAATTGATATAATTGTCTGGCACAACTAAATCGATTTCGAATTAAGTAGGATCCTACCTTACGTTGCGATAATTTATGGTGATCGCACAGAGAAAAATGAGTAGATATTGCTAATTTATTGAGAATCTCTTCACGTTATTGGTAATCCGGTTACCACGATGTCGGAACACGTGTTCATTTTAGTATTTTGTCATCATATATTATCATGCATGAACACGTGTATCGATATTTTAAGAATTTACTAATAGTTTTTCAGGAAACGACCTGCAATCCCGTTTTAAACCGGATTACTCATTTTTAACCGTGCGGATAACTTATCAAAATGACAGCTCAACACAACTTTGGAAAGTGATATAAAGTCATGTTACGTAGGTTTTTTCATCGTTTTAACGTTTGTGATATTCCATCGGATCGATAATAAATGTAATTTATTTTCAATCAATTAATCGTCCGGTGATGGATAATTATCGAAATAACCCTCGGACTAAGATTCTTTTAACTGTCAGCAAACGATTGATGGAAACTAAATACTATTATACCAATATTATCCAGTTTGACGAAGCTGAATTCAATATTATTATTTTAAAAATTACTTATTTATCATTACTTAATTTCAACGTATATTTTTTCAATGGAAACTTATGTAAATCTCCGCGGACCTCCCAATCTCTCCGAAGTGATAGTGAAAACCCTATAAAAATTCGTTACATAGTTTAGAAGAGCTAAGCGCACAAACGGACAGATGCGGATAGCGACTTTTTTAATACTATTTAGTTATAGATATGCCCAAGGTTACATCGCATTGTTTATAAAATTGCATTTTTACAATATTTTTTAAATACATTCATTCTTCCGACTTTCAGGCATATCAACATACATTTATAATCATTTAGGTATTCAGTAGTTCTGTGACTGCTTTTCTCACATGAGGCGATCTAATTATTTTTACATTTCTGGTTCCATTATTATGTATATTTTTATTAAAAACAATGTCATCCATGCATTGATGTATGCCAGTATTTTGGCATTAGCTTTTACATAACATTATCTATAAAAATTCACAGATAATTAGAAGGCTTTGTTTTATTGGAATCCAATTTAGTCCTTCTCTCATCTGATTCTGTTTTCCATATTTGCCTTTCCGTTGTATACATCTCACAGCTCTGTTTTATTGGAATCCAATTTAGTTCTTCTCTCATCTGATAATGTTTTCCACATTTCCGTTGTATACATCTCACAGCTCTGTTTTAACTAGAACATTTTAAAGTACACTCTTTGAAACTATTTTCGGTATAAATTCGTATTTTAATCTATTTGGACTTTATGAAACGTAACTAGATTCACTGTTTTTCGTAATAAATAAAAAAAATCTCTACTATCTTTCTGATTATTATTTTAGTTTATACTTAGTAGAAATACTAGGATGTCTATTTATCAACTAGGTAAATATGTACTTTACGATATTCGATTCTTTAAACATTTCATCGATATTTTCCTTTTTACTCCCTTTGAAAGATATTTTCTGGCCATATAAAGGTGGTTTTAAAGACCATTTTTGTTAAATTACAAAATTTGTAGATATAAGTTTTCTAATCTTTCGAAAACCTGTTGGAAATGTGTGATTCACTTCCATCGGATATAAAAAAATGGCATGAACACACACCTAGTAGCTGGTACCTACCATACTGAGATTCCCCACTTTGCTTACTAGTTTCCAAACGTACTATAATATAATAATTACTTATTCAGTTTTCTAAATAGTCAATCTATATTCAGTTAATTGTGTAGGTAGGTTCTTATAGAAACGATAATGATAATGGATTTTTGTCAATTTCCTAAGGTGTATTTCGGCAACCCTCTCGAGAGGAGAGGTCCCACCATGACGAAGTCAACTTATAAATTACCCAATGACGGGAGTGATAAACCGAACCCCTTGGACGTGTGAGTATTTTTTTGTTTGTATTAATTTTTCAGTAGTTTGCAATGACCAAATAAAATACCTATAATATAAATACATATATAACTAATATTATATCCCGTCTTGCGCAGTATCTATGGTAAAAAGAAGAGAAGTGCAATGTTTAAGTTCAGTATAAAATATCGGTATTCTATATAACTTTTTCTTTTTTCAGAACATTTGTGCCCGCATCAAAACAAGAGACCAGTAGTACTTCTAGTGACAGCACAACCAAAGAAGATGTCACGCCGTCTGTACCATATTACCGGCTGGTAGGGAAAACTCTATTCATAAAACTTTTTCATTCTTATGATGATATATATCGTATTGTAAAAAAATGATGCAGGGGAACATTTTTCTATCTTCCTTCGGCAACTGGGGGTAAAGGTGCATAAATGAGGAGATAATCTTTTCTACCCGGTGACTGGACTGTCTTTTGTTACTGTAGGGTTTTTTGTAAGTAGGAATAATATTTACATCAAAATGTTTATAGCGAAATAAACTTTTCTTTTTTACTTGTGGCAATCATTTATATAAACCTGCTCGTAGATTTATATAAAAGATACGTTTTACTTAGGTACGTTAGTTTTGGTCGGATTGTCGATGTGTAAATGAGAAGGTAGTTTTTTAGGTTTAGTTTACTGCTGTAGCTGATAAGGGGGTATAATGCGTTTGTTGTTCGTCTCGTTTTCGCTATTGTTTCACAAATGTGTGTGTTCCATCCATAGATGTGCAAAATGGGTACCCATAACCATTTGAAATGCAAAATGGAAATGGGTCAAAACTTTTCCATTTGAAAATGCAAAATGCAAAATGGTTTTTAGAAAAGCATTTAAAATGCAAAATACCTATTTTCAAAATGCATTGAAAATGCAAAATGGTTTCTCAGGTCAAACAATTAAAATAATTATAGAATTTTTAAAAAGTTTTGTCATTTAATAATGGACATCAATGTAGAACAAACATATTACATGATGGTAAATCAAAAAATGCCACGACTACAGACCACAAAAAAATTGCGCGGGACAAATGTTGCCAACGTAAAAACATAGAAACTGCTATCTAACATTTAATATTATAGCGTCATGGCCCCGTGTTCAGTATTTGAATCAGTTTTTTTTTGTAATGGTATCACTCGATTGCCAGGGCTCCTACCAGGGAGCAACTTGAAAAATGTAATTTATCTCTCATAGCGATGTTGAGGACCGACTGACATTCGGGGCTTATGAAAAAAAGATGAGTGGAGATAGTAGGAAGAATGTTGCAAAAAAGCATTTAAAATGGAAAATGCATTGAGAAAAGCATTTAAAATGCAAAATGGTTTTTAGAAAAGCATTTAAAATGCAAAATACCCATTTTGCATTTCCATTTTAAATGGATTTATTTGAAATAAAGCACATCTCTGGTTCCATCGTGGTTTTCTGTCGAGTGCCACTCCAAAGTACTTAGCATTTTTTTGCCATGGTAATATAGTCGTATATTTTAACGAGGCCCATCGGGGTTCCGCGGGTCTTTCGTCTGGAGAAGAAAACCCCTACGTACTTGGTGGCTGTACCTACTATTCTTTTTCAATTAAGAATGCCGAGTGGTGAAAGACTACCATTCAGAATCGAAATGTAACATGATATCATATTAGCTATGTTTGGACCTGACTGATATGACTGGGATTTGAAACTGCGACCTTCGGATTGCTAGTCGAGATCGAGAGCCTTATCCCTCGACAACGGAGGCCGTCAAATCCAGATAGATGTGGAAATTATCGCAGTCACGGCAATTTATCTGAACAGCACGTTTATTCAATAAAAACGCAAATAATCACTGACGTAATAATTAACACGATTGTCTCAGCTGAAAGCGTATTGGGCGTATTGCGTTCTGAAGACAGGGCCAATGTGAGAACACGTTGGGCCAGTGCATTGGCCTAATGCATTGGGACCATAAATCAACTATCTTACATAGGGACAACGTGGGTGTATTTTATTTTATTTAATTTAATTAGGAACATTAACAGGTTTATAACATAACATGCATAGAGAGAGAGAAAAAATAAGTAAAAGAATTAGGTTACAACCCAATAACCAATGTTCACATCATGCAATAAAGATAAAGAAGGTTAAAAAGCAATAAACAAACAAAGAAAACAAAGAAAGGTTAAAAACAAAGAAATGTTAAAAACAAAGAAATAATAAGAGAAAATGTATATAAATATACACGTATAAACACATAAATACATATATATACATACACATGCATATACACATATAAATACATACGTACACACATACATATACATAGTTGCATACATACATACGCATACATACATGCATACATACATACGCATACATACATGCATACATACACACATACATACACGTACATTTGATATTAAATACAAATAATATGTAAGAGTGATAATGAATAAATGATGAATGTAATGTATTAAATTTAGAAAAGGGTTAATTATTACAATACTCTGTTAACAATTTTTTTAAAAGCTCCTAAGGTACACGACAGGATATCAGCATCAAAATAAGTTTTATTATAATGATTGCAAGTTCTTAGTTAGAAAGAATTTTGCCTGAGACTCGTTGAAGCAATTTCGATATGAAACAATGATGTGTACTATGTGATCTAGGAGCATAAATAAATCAATCACTCTGGGAGGTTTTGGTACTAGCCGCATTTGGTAGGTACCTATTTCTCTGAACCATAGACTTATAGACTATTTAGTATCCGAAAAAAACAGGGAATAAACAATTAAATTAATAACACAAATAATCTACTGTCAAAGTGACAGTTCACTTTTATTTGTATACAAAAGTGAATTGCACCGTTGTTGTATTTTCAACGCGATATCTCAAGAAAGTTATCTACAAAATATGTTAAAATCCTTGCACAAAACCATCGATATTTTATTATATAATAGACGCTCCTAGTTAATCTCCACTGCGCCGGTTGGTAGAGGTTCAAAGGATGTTTTTAAAAACCTAAGCATCGCGTGATCGTACCCGCATGAACGATGATGTGTATTTTGTTCGATAGGTTCGACACCCTCTGTGAAGAGGGAAAAGAAATCACCAACAGCTTGACTCCATTCGAAACCAGAGGCGAAAAGGGAGGAAGAGTGAAGTGTTCCAATTTTACTCACCGACGACCTCAAACTTTAAATCGTTTGGTCTGTGAAACGAGGTCATCTGCGGGTATTGCGAGGTCATGCGCAGATGACAATCCAGATGGAAACATTTACCTCTTTGCGAAATCGAATACGTCAACTTTCTTGAGACACTGCGATAATTCGCCTAGGAATGCGGTGCGCGGTGCTAGAGATCCGAAAGCTCTGAGAGCCACAAAATTAAGGAAGCAAAAGGCGACCGTATCTCAGCTATATAATATTGTTGGTCGATTTGTAAAACTGTTGCATCATTTACAATATCATTAATATGGAATTCAAAATTGAAATGAAAACATGAAAGAGCTTAAATGAATATATTATTGATGGACGTTGAACAGTGGTCCTCTTTTGTCTCATCAACAAGCTTACTAAAATAATGTAAGACTTCTTTGATAAACTTATAATAGCATCGGTAAATATCCAAAAAGCTCTCCTCAATATGCACAAATTATTTAAAAAAAATTCATGTCAGTAATTACTGCGAAGAACAACTATTTCAATCACTGGAGAGGAAAAATAATGGATTTAAATGGCTATTTCGTTCAAATTAATACACAGATTTTTTTATATCTTTTGTTAACGCCATATTTGTGACCTGTGAAAATAGGATTTTAGGTTAGTTTAAAAAATATATATTTTAATTAAAAAAGAAAAAAAACTGTTTTTAAACCTTTTTCATAAGTCACCTCGATAGTAATATTGATCTATTAACATTCAAGATGGCTGCGATGTGATCATGATAAATTTGAAAAATTTAAATTTTTATCATATTAATTAAATGCATTATTTTACGTCTCCGTTGACTGAAATAATTGTTCTTGTAATTAAACTGATACAGAGTGTTTTTAAAAAGAATTTGTGCATCTGGATATTTACCATAACATCATCAATATTTCACTGTATATAGAAAGAATGTAATACCACATAATCTGTCTTGCACTGCTTGCTTCATTCACATGCAAAAATCATCTCATACACATTATTCTGTTTTACCAATGACCCAAGTCTAGTATATTTAGCATACTTTCTTAACTCACTGCAATACATGAGGATTGAAATCATAACTCCATGGACTCCTAACCTGACTTTTTTTGACAGTTTTTTTATTAGCTTGCTGCATTTAGACCTCCATTAATTAAATCTCCTGTGATCATCCTTTGTTAAATGCGCTTCTTAACAATTTTTGATATTTATATTTATTCGTTTAAATTTTCAGTTTCGATTTGCGTCTGCGACAGATCGGATCATGTTATGTATCGGATTCTTGAGTGCGTTAATAACAGGATGCGTCGCTCCCCTCAACACGCTAGTGTTTGCAGATCTAACAGAGGCCATGATATACTACGCGGTCTCTCAGACCCCGGGGGGGTCTACTGAGGGCATGAAGCCCACGGTGCTATCTGAAGCTGTGTTGACCTTCACTCTGAGGAGTGTCGGCCTGGGTGTCACACTGCTGGTGTTCAGTTACCTGGCCACTATGCTGTCCAACTACGCTGCTCATAATCAGGTAAAACAATACATACATATTTGCATTATGTATATTATATTATGTTTATATACAACTCTCCTTTACAGGAAACCACGCCACTTCTGTAACAAATGGTTTTTAGTCTTATTTTGTATGTTTACATAACTATGACTTACAAAAGCATTACTCATGACATAATATTATTCTTAGTACACGGCTGTGTCCAAAAATGAAGTTATTAATGTAAAAAGTATAATGATCTGAAATTTTTGTAAAATGTTATTGGTTGCACTCATAGACATATGAATATTAGTAGACCTGCCCTAAGTGATTAAAAGCGTATTATTCCCCACTCCCCATACCGGTTCCATTGGAGCCGGCTGGGCTCGCGTATGGCTTCCCGTGAATCTTGAGAATGTGACGTCATCATTCTTGTTCGAACTAGCGTCGAGCTATGGTCAAGGCATTTTATGAAATAACACGGCAAAATAGTGGCTTGTGACATGAAAACTTGTAAAAATAGATGTGAAAAAGAGAATAAACCCAATTGTCGTATTACATTCCATATGTAAGCATCATTTTAAGCTTATTCACGTCGTATAATATGAATCAGTTGTAGAAGCATATACTATCACATCGAGCCAACATTGGTCGAATGTAGCGATTCTCAAGTGTGCGCATCGTTGTTACTGGGAAGTAAATTATGAACACTTATAAAAGTGTCTTAACTAAATACGTAAACAAAATATTCGACTCTGAAAATAGAAGAATTTTTTTTTTGCCGAATTTGGACTTCGCAAATTTGTTCATAACGTGGCGAGTAATTTGCGCTCCCATGTAAAAATGTCTTCATTCAAAAGCAGATTTTAATTTTAAGAACTAAATGGTGATATTATAATGCGAGATGCCTATATACTGTCAGATTGATTTATTGACGAATCACAGTCAGCTTTACCCCCTTCGTTCTTCAACAGTTGATTTTACCCCTCACCTTTAATTTCTAGTCTATATATTCATATGTCTGTGGTTGCACTTTATTTCACAATCAATAAATATATTGTAAACCTTAAATTTACCTCCTGAAACTCTTATATTCAATTGTGAGTTCAATTCCTCTGCTGTCCATTACAACTCAAGCAACATTTTTCACTTACTGTGGTGGTAGTAGGAGATTTTAAAATATTGTAGGTTATTCGTAACCCGGGAATGTTTGTCTTTCCTTTAAAACAAAAAATCTGCCGAACCATCTGGGCATCCTTTTTTAAATCTTGCTCACTATGTTTACATTGGTATTACATTCCTTTTGCATTCCTTTTGTATTTCTGTTGTACATAATATATATGGATTTTCTCTGAATCATATGAATAAGTAGTCGCAATTATAATAATAGTTGCGATGTTTGATTTTGTTCAGATATTATTGTTATGTAACTTGGTAATAAATTTAAGTGTAAACAATAAACTATATATTAGTAAATCACTACTTTATCTCGTATGTTGCCTCAAATAGATTGCTTATAAATAATGCAAAGATTGATTGAGATAAAATATTCAGATTGAGATAGCAAATGGCACGACAAGGACTTGTGACATGTGCGCAGGGTGCTTATCTTCTTGATAGAGATATTGTGTTATCCTCCAAATACCTTGAAATATTACAAGCACACTTCTCAAAATGCGGTGGTAAAATGTTGACTAATAATGAAGCAACTTGTTTCTTGGAAAAAATATATCTTTGCCTTATTCAAAATTCTCTAACAGTGTGCCTGGCATCATGATATTTTCACAGCCTTCTCTGTCTCAAATTGTCAACACAGCTACGTTATGCTTAATGTCAATTCCATCATGAGCTATGGAACTTGTTATGTGTATCAACTGTACAAAAATACAGCATATTATTAAATTTGTTTCATATTTTTGTATCAAAGCTCAGAGAGAAAAAGGACTGAATTTTGCAGTGTAGTTTGGTTGGTCTATTTTTTAAATAATTTTCAATTTAGATGGGTTAAATTAAGAAAAGGTTTTATTTTATTTAATATGTACATTACTGTTTTGTTTACATGCATTTATTTACTAAACATATATCATTCAGGCCATAAAAAAATGCTATTATAATAATAATAATTGGATAATTTATATAGCGCTGTTTTTGTGAAAAATGACTTCAAGTAAATACTAGCTGCAGTCCCCGGCGTTGTCCCGGCGGGCTTAATGCAGAGTTTTTCGAAATTACGCTTAGACAGTATCCTTGCTCTTGTTTTTAAGGTCAAGTTTCGCAAAATGTCATCAATCACGGAATAAAACTGCAGATTTGTGTAAAAATCAAACAAACGCCACCAGTCCACCCACCCACCCGCCACCACAGACAATCCTCTTTATATTAATAGATTATGAGATGAAATGTACTCATACATAAAGGGTCTTAATAAATAAATATAATAAATCAATTATCTTGACCATTTGACTGTAATGGTAACCTTAATTTCTTTACATAAGTATATATATTTTTTAAACTTTTCAATTAATTTTGATTTCAGATATTCAACATCCGAAAGAAATTCTTGCAGTCTGCGCTAAATCAAGACATTTCATATTATGATCTCCACGAGTCTGGAGATTTCGCATCCAGAATGACCGAGTATGTTTACTTATTAATATTATACATCTCATTCTTTGTTTAACAACTGAACTGTCGAATGATTTTCCGGCCATTGTTTTTGTCCCTGCTACAAGCAGTGGCGGCTCGTGACTAGTGCTAAGTTTGAAAAATTAGACATTATTGATGTTGTTTAGTCCAAAACAATATATTTTTTTCGAAAATCCGATTTTTTGTTTAAGATTTTCATGATATTTCAGTTTTGCCGTGCGCCGCACGGATTTCCTTTAAATCTTCATAGAAAAAACTGAATTTTGAAAAAAAAATAAGAAGACATTTTTATTTACAACAACATCAATAATGCCAAATTTTGTAATATTAGCACTATTAGCACCTAAACATCACGAGCCGCCACTCCCTACAACATGGATCTTTTCAAGACCCTTTCAAAAAATTTTCTTTAAAAAGTCCCTCCACGTAGAATCCCCAAAGATGACTTAGAACCTGATAGAATTTATATCGTTCAAGGCTTTGTGTGTGGAGTTATTCAGTAAAAAAATTTCTCGTAGTTCAATCTTCTTTATACAGGGTGTCCGGAGATAAAGTACGCTAACTTCAAGAGGTGATTTTACATGATGATGGTAGTAAAAAGTATAAATTGCAATGTTAGTTTTTCATACAATTTTTTTCCATTGAAAAATATTTATTTTTCCATACAAATAGTTTTTCACCTTTTTTTAACTTTTTCACCTAAAAACTACTTTAAAACGTTTGAATTTCGAAAAAAAGTGAGTAAGTGCATAAATTGTATTAGGAATTGTACTGTTGCTGATTCAGAAATAAATTTCCAAACATCACCAAAGTCATCCAATTAAATGAATAATCTAGGAGATCTCAAGATCCTATGATTCTAATCAGAGTTATTTTTAATGGATTTTTATTATTTAGAACGTATCATTATATATTATATGATATTATTATTCGTCACAAAATAATATGTCTGCAGGATTTATATAATGTGAAATTCCCTTACATCAGTGTTCTCGCTAAGGTGTGCAGGTGTGTGGCCGCACATCTTTTAAAATTGTAAATATATCTTACAATAATACAAAAGGAGATAGATTACTGATACGGACTCATAAAAGTCAATCTGTCTCCTTTTGTATATATCTTACAATAATACAAAAGGAGATAGATTGACTTTTATGAGTCCGTATCAGTACTCTACTGCGGTCGGTGTACCGTATAACGTGTTCTAAAGGGCACAAAAAGACCAAGGGGTTAATACTTTTCTCGTGTAACAAATGTATTTATTCTGTTTGTAGCGATCTTGTGAAACTTGAAGAAGGACTTGGCGAGAAGGTGACCACTTGCTTCCATTACTGGGTCTCCTTCGTTGGATGCATAGCCTTGGCCTTTGTACGAGGATGGAAACTCTCTCTTGTGTGCCTCTCATCCTTTCCCATCACGCTTATATCAGCTGCTGTTGTCGGAGTTGTAAGTAGACGCTAAAAACAGCGCATTCCTATATTGATCACCCATTCCTCTTGGAAAACTATGACTTATATGTGCCAGAAAACTTCAGCCGTAGTCGTCACCACCACTTGTTCAAGATACCACGCTGAAGAGCAGATGTTTTATCACAGCATAGCATAGACAAGACGAATAGTGCTATTGAATGAATTGTGTAAAACAGTAGATACATTTTATCACTCTTTAAATAACCTTAAAAAAGAAATTGAATAGCCATCTTCTCTAATGTTAAAATAATCATGGGTTGTTTCACAGACATTCAAATGTGACAATGTCATCAAATGGTCATTCAGCGCCATTTTGTTTTTTGACAGTTGAAAGATCATATCTGCCCTGATGGATACTGTAATGCTGTATGAAACGTTGGCTAAAGTAGGCGGTATCGCAACACGCCATAATACCCCAAAAATAAATCACAAAGTATATATAATATAATACTTTTGGCCGTGAAAATCTCCACTAAGTCCATTTCTTCTTTTGAAAAAAATTGTGATCAGCAGAAGAGAACAACTATCATGATTATTACGATTTGATAGAAAGCTGAAAAGCATCATTGATGATTTTGTCACACGTGAATTTGTGCAAAACAAATCTTTCAATTAAAACTCCTAGTTCTGGTGGTGGTATTGTGTACATCCATGAATGAGACAGTTGTTGCAAGCTTTCAAGAACTGACAATGCTGTGAACACATAATGTAGGCCAATAATTCCCAGTCATTCCACAACTCACATACTTTATTTAGTACAGAAATACATTAGTACATACAATTTTTCATAAAGAAAGTTTTGGTTGTCCAAGTATGTATGTAGTAAGCTTTTCCTGTTTTAGACCGTATGTTGAAATACATACACATGTACCTAAATAATTGTCATCATTTTGTGCATTTCACAACTTCAACAAATATTGCTATAATATATGTGTATATTAGGGTACGTATACATTTGCGAACCAATACGTGAACCATACCATGAATTACGAGAAAGGAACGAAGCAACTACATGCGACGTTTCACGCCATTTGCTGTTGCTTCGTTTCTTTCCCATAAGTTGAGGTTCAGTTCGGCATTTTGGCTTGCGGATGTATACGTAGCATTATCTATTTCCCTTCTAAAATATAGTTTTTTTTTTCATAGAAATCCCTTTGTTTTTTGACATATATGAAATGAAAGAATAACTTAGTTTTATTTTACCCCACAATTTTTGTATTAGTTTTAAATTTACGCATAAATTCAGGCATAATTTTATTTTGTGCTGGCCCCATAATAATGCCGCCTTTGGGTTTTAGATGGATTATTATAGTGAATTAGCTGTCTTTGACATGCTACTTTTCTCTCCACGGTAAGTTTAGTTATTTGTAATAAAGTGTCTTTATTTAATTTCCAGATGTCGTCTCGGCTTTCCAAGCAGGAATCAGTTGCCTATGGATTTGCTGGTTCGGTGGCTGAGGAGGTGTTGAGCGGTATCCGGACCGTCATCGCATTCGGAGGGCAAAAGAAAGAAGCCGTTCGATTCAGGGAAAATCTCGTTGAAGCACAAAACATCAACATCAGAAGAGGTAATCACTTTCTTACTATTACAAACTATAGCTAAACTGCAAGCAAAATATGGTGCGCAGACGCATGTCTCTTGCCATTTGCAGAAAGGGTATGATTTATTAGTAGTTCTCTAGCGTCTGTTGGTTGCTTGCCATGCCACGCTCACCTCCCGCACTGCGCTTCATTCCGGGTGACGCTAAGTCTTTTGTTTTTGGTTGAATTGGTATAGCTTTATTACCTGCTTTCACCTGGGAATTTGTTTTTTCCCTCAGTAGATTTTAACACTTTTCAAATTTTCAGCGACTCGTCTTATTTTTTTTTACATTTTTAAATTAATGTAATATTATTCAAACTTCATAATTCGTGATGGAAATCATATTTCTAACAAAAAATAATTGTGTTGATATAGAAATTCCAAACAGACAGAACTGTTCAAATTTCATGACGCTAGAGCTTACCGTCGATATGTTTTTATTGGACATACATACATTAAGTATTATTTTATAACCTTTTCATTTCTGTAAACCGCAGAAGCACTAAATGATTTTTAAATCAGTTTGATAATATGTATGCATATTTATATGTATATTTTTTCACTCTTATTGCCTTTTATTAATACACTTTAGTAATATGTACTTAATATTTTTTATAACTTGTTTATAATGATTACAAATTAATTTCCAGGATTGTACACTGGCATTGGACTGGGTATTTTATGGTTCTGCATTTACTCCTCGTATGCTCTGTCCTTCTGGTACGGAGTTGGGCTGGTCATTGATGACAGGGAAACATACCCTCCTTCAGTTATGGTTGCCGTAAGTTCATATATTTTTATCATAACTCACTTAAATAATATATAGGATGGTAAATATGTAAAACTTTTTTTGAATAATGCTACATACTTACAATACTGATGTACAAATTACATAAAAGAAAAAGCATAATTATAATAAATATATCGATGGTCCCGAAGAACAATGTCGAAAACTTAAGCGTCAGCTACACTACTCGCTTCGACGCTTCGACGAAGTCCTCGACGAAGTTAGCCGAAGTTCGAAGTACGTGCCCACACACTCGTGCAACTTCGCGAGTAACTCAGTCCAGTCCTTTGACTCGGGCGCATTTACCGACAACAATCGGAAGTCGGGCGAAGCGAAGCGAAGTTGCCCGAAGCGAAGTGAAGTTCGTGCCCACACTATCGTATTCGGTCAACTTCGATCAACTTCGCGAGTAGTGTAGCTGGGCTTTTCAGCTTAAACAGCTCTACTGCAAAACTACAAATTTGCACATCCGACATTGTTTTTTTCGGGACCGTCGGTATATATATGTATTAGAGATGCAACGATATCCGGTTACTATCCGGTATCCGGCCACTTTATTACAATCCGGCCAGATGCCGGATAGTGACCTAATATCCTAATGTCTGGCTGAAGCCGGAAAAACAGGTAGAAACATTCATAAATATTTTGCCAAAATTGAATACTGGTTAAAGTTAGCTAAAAACCATATTTCATTCGTATCATCTCCTTGAATGTATCGTTTCTTGCTCTCACGATTTGGTGGCTTAGAATCACAGGGGCCTAACTAAAAAAACTGGTGTTTTGAGTTAAGCTTGGTTTCGGTAATGCCATAATCATATTTATTAGTGACACATAGCTCTATCTCGTACATACAGTTGTTTAAGAGATACAGTTGGGCATATAGTTATGCATATAAGCATGCCAATTTTTATTTGCGTTTATCTCAAAACCATGTTTTTGTAGATAGGCCCCTATGATCCTTAACTCCCGAATTCAAGCTTAGTATACTAGCCGCTATCCGGCCAATTCACTATCCGTTGCTTCTCTAATGTGTATCTTTATTTACAATAAGATATTTTCGTGCTAAATGATTTTCGAGTTGTTGTAGTTGTCTTGAGTTTGAGTTTTATCTTTATTATAATAATTTTTTTACTTCTAACATTTTCCTATGATTGAATTTTTATTTATTTTTTGTTTTCAGGTATTCTTCGGTGTGTTCATGGGATCCATGAACTTTGGCTTTTCAACTCCGTTTATTGAGATCTTTGGAATGGCCAAGGGAGCTGGTGCCAAGATATTCTCTGTTATCGACAGCATTCCATTGATTGACCCCCTCCTGGACATCGGAGAGAAGCCCGAGTCCTGCAAAGGAAACATACACTTCCAGAACATTGTCTTTGACTACCCGTCGAGGCCAGAAGTCAAGGTTAGTAGATAATAATCAACCACTTTTAATACTATTCAAGATTTACTCTCAGAATGAGGATTGATTTTTTTTCATAATGACTGAAAAAAGTATAGGTACAGTTGTATAAATTATAAGTGTACATATATATTTAATAACTGTACAAACAAATACAAACAATAAACATATCTTTAGTAGAATCAATAGAGACATGTATGTATGTACCATCTTTTGGTTTACATATTTTGTTTTCTATCCGCTCTTCTTTTGACTGTCTTCTCTGACACTTATTTTACCGCTGTTTGTACATAATGCTGGGTACAAACCTTTTCTTTTCTATGGTCTATTTCATAAAATGAAAGTTGAAGTCAATTCAACTTTGGGTTTACCAGTTTTAACTCTATTTCGTTTCCCGCCATAAGCAATTTTTGGTCTGTGTATCCAATATTATCTATGACTCTTCTCCCTGCTGTAACTCCTTCAATTTAAAATGGTTATTGAGGGTTGAGATTATCTTTTCCAGATAAATTATTAAATAAAATAGGGGACATCATGCATCCTTGCTGAATACTCCTCTTTTTACAGATTTTGAAGAAGTTAAATGTACCCTCATTGTTCCAAGTAAACGTTCTCTCTCAGCTATATTACCTCTCTACCGAGGCCAATTGTATTTAATATTGGATCATTTAACCATGTTTAATTCTTCCAAATGCTTATTCAATTGTCATTTTCGAAGATGTTGTTATTTTAACTTCTTGAGTGCCGCCCTATCTAATTAGAACAATGAAAAATTAATTTCTCTTAGCTATACTTGGGAAACTGCTTCTGGTAAATTATTTACTATTTTTATAAATATATCATTATCTGGTAATACAGTACAATTATTACGAAAATATAAAGCAGCAAAATCACACCAAATTTTCTTTTAAATAAACATAATTTTTTTAAAGTTAATTATTTAGTTATAAAATTTTACATTTTATATCTAGTGTACATCTAGTATAAAAATATTCTATTACCTAAGTACTAATATTTGGACTTCACAACATTGAGACATAACCCACGAAAAACTGTAAGGACGGGTTGTTTCGGAGAATTTGAACAATTCATCAAATTTCAACGTTCATTTACAAGTTCTGTGAAAGATTTTTTCAAGTTCTGTTTTTATTTCAGTTCTGTCAAGTAACTAGCCTATAATGATATAATAACAGAACTTGAATAGGACTTTCACAGAACCCGAAAATGGACGTTGAAATATGATGAATTGTTCAAATTCTCCAAACAACCCGACTTTTGGCTTCCTTAACATTTAACGGGAGTTCATTGAACATTTTGAAACCTTAATAATAAATATTGTTTAGTGTTGCCAATAAATTTGTCTTAGGAAGCCAAAAATCGTTGCAACTTCTTGTAGGATAACCATGGACTGTACTACATATTAATACAAACACTTTTTAACAAATAATCTGGTAACATTTTCTTTTTAACTTGTATATAAATACTAGGGTTAACGTTGCCACATACTTAGAATATTGAGTTATGTTAAAGAAATTTGTATTGTGTTTTAGATTCTCCAAGGATTTGACCTGGAAATTGAACGAGGACAGACTGTGGCAGTTGTCGGAAGTTCAGGCTGTGGAAAATCTACTTGCATCCAGTTGGTTCAAAGGTTCTATGACCCACTTGAAGGAACTGTAAGCAATTGTTTTTTAAACCCTGTTATAATATTATAAAGATATCTTATCTACGTGTTTTTGATTCTTTTGATATTAATAATTTATTTATTTTCAATTTTATTTAAGGTGATGCACTATATCGTGTAACATTTTGAATCGAGCCGCTAACAATAACACCCCTTATGCAGATGGCGATAAGGTTTAAATTCCCGCTTAACACCATCCGCCAGTTTTGATTTATGCAAGTAAAAAACATTGCCAAAATGTAGCTTTTATTTTATTTTGCGGATGTTCAGGCACAAATATTTAAATATTGTACAATCATTTTATAAAGAACTTAATTTGCCACCAAATACAATAAAACCATAGTCGAAAATGGCTTCGTAAGTAGGAGATTTTGAACTGGGCCTGATACATAATTTTCTTCTGGGCTTATAAAAAGACAAAGGCCAAGAGGTGTTCTACTCGCAGTATTTAATTAAAGCATCAAAAAAATTTCTAAGCGATGAAATTTTCAAACCAAAAACACATGATTTTGCATTACTACATAGTGCATCGCCTTAAGCACTTTTTGTTAGTGTATCAGAACTAGCAGAAATTACCAGGCTAGTTTCGCAAGTCGACGACTCATCGCTTATAAAGATTTTCTACGATGAATTCATTAAGATCAATCAAAAATACTCTTTATTTCCTGAGAAAACAATATAAATATTTGATATTTTGTAGGTACATTAAACTCATTTTTTGTTTGTTTTTGTTATTTATTACAAACATTATTTTCCGTTTTTGAATCTTATAACTTTTACAATCTTGTATACTTGCTCAATTTATTCAAGCACAATAATGTTATATATACAAAACATCCATCAACTTAGGTGATACATTAAATTTTTGATAGCTCTAAATCTATTTAATCTCATAATTACATATTTTAAATCTATTTATCTACAACATCTTATTATGTATCGTCAATAAGCCATCAATCAAGATATATCTATTTGGAATTCATTTTATTTCTCTAATCTTAAGTAGAAATAAACTGTACTTTCCAATCTTATTTTAACAATATTAGAAATATGTGTGTGAAAATTACATGGTTCATGTAATTTCTTTGTAAGATTTTCCTTCATATTTGAATATAAACATTTTTAAAGTGTGCTAAATAGTAGTAAATCATTTTAAACATCATACAAATAAAATCATATACGTAAGTCGTCTCAATGTGGCATAACCACAGTCTGATAAAAATAAAAACCCTTTAAATTATGGTGACTCGGACGGAAGGCCTTCTGAGAGAGCTGCCTTAAATTATGGCGGCTCGGACGGAAGGTCTTCTGAGATAGCCGCCTTAAATTATGGCGGCTCGGACGAAAGGCCTTCTAAGATAGCCGCCTTAATTTACAGCGGCTCGAATGGAAGGCCTTCTGAGATAGCCGCCTTAATTTATGGCGGCTCGGACAGAATGGGTTAAAAAAATTAAATATAGTTCTATCAATGACAGTAAAAAACGTCAGCTTTTTGAGACTGGTGACTGGTGACTGGTAAAGTCACGGGTCATGTCCATAGATTTGAAGTGTTTTTTGGAGACCCGAAAAACTAAAAATTTGAATTTAAACTAACTATAACAATAAAAAAACATACAGATGAAAAAACACAACACGACACTGTTTCATTTATTATTGTTACGTATTAATTAAGTATTTCTCATTATTCTTCAGGTATTACTGGATGGAAAAGACATCAAGACCCTGTCAGTGAACTGGTTGAGGAAAAACATTGGAGTGGTCGGACAAGAGCCAGTGCTATTCAACACCACGATAGCGGAGAACATCCGATATGGCCGAGACGACGCCACGAGACAGGAAATTGAAAGGGCAGCCAAGCAGTCCAACGCTCATGACTTCATCAGGATTTTGCCTAAAGTAAGTGATTTTAAGTAAGAACTAATTACCAAATTACATTGGCTTTACGTAAGAAACTCTGATGTTCTTTCAGGACCTATCTATGCCTTTGTGAATTCTTCGGGAAGGGTATTAAATAGAGATTCATGTTACAGAAATTACTTTGTATACCCAGTACATATATTATAATAGTATGTATTTCATTTTCAGGGTTATGACACCATGGTCGGTGAGAGAGGAACCCAACTCTCTGGTGGCCAGAAGCAGCGTATTGCCATCGCCCGTGCCCTCGTGAGAAATCCCAAAGTGCTGCTGTTAGACGAGGCCACGTCAGCCTTGGATAACGCCAGTGAACACAAAGTGCAAGTTGCACTTGACCAGGTAATTGCAGTTTTCTGTGTATTACTTGTGTATATTATTTGGAAGATAATTAAACCTTAGGACCTGTTGTCTTTAAGCCCAATCTCTGTACTTAGTATCTTGACTGTGCTTTGCTTCCTTCAACCATCTAATAGCTGATAACATTTCTGAACTAAGAATTGATCTGTTCATAGACCGTAAACCTTGGAAGACGCGTGCAGCTGTTGGAAGTGGAAAACACCAATAAAAAAAGAGGATGAAGAAACATGAATTCACGAATAGTGCTAATGCCCCGCCTTGTTGAGAAGAAGAGTCTGATAACGGATGTCATGTTGATGCAAAGGTTTATCTCTTGTAATTAAATACAATATATTTATATTTATTTCAGGCCAGTGAAGGACGCACCACAATCATCGTAGCCCATCGTCTCTCCACTATTCGAGGAGCGGACGTCATTGTGGCAATTGACAAAGGGAAGGTCGTGGAGAAGGGATCCCACGATGAACTGATGGCCGTCAAAGGACACTACTTCAAACTTGTGACGGCGCAGCTTTCTTCCGAAAATGAGAAAGGTATTCTTAAAATAAAAATGTATGGGAATATATATTCCATCTACTTTTTTTAAGGCATACATTGCTTTACAGCATCTACATAATGCACAAGCCTGCTAAGTAGGAAATTCACTTTCCATGTGTGGTAATAATATATTATGTATATTCCATCTACTTTTCTTAAGGCATACATGGCTTTACAGCATCTACATAATGCACACGCCTGCTAAGTAGGAAATTCACTTTCCGTGTGTGGTAATAATATATATTCCATCTACTTTTCTTAAGGCATACATTGCTTTACAGCATCTACATATGTAATGCACACGCCTGCTAAGTAGGAAATTCACTTTCCATGTGTGGTAATAATATTTTTATTTTTTTTTATTTTTTTATTTATTATTTAACATTATAAATGATAACAATATGCAGACTTATAAATAATTTGTTCATTATATATTCCATCTACTTTTCTTAAGGCATACATTGCTTTACAGCATCTACATAATGCACACGCCTGCTAAGTAGGAAATTCACTGTCCGTGTGTGGTAATAATATATATTCCATCTACTTTTCTTAAGGCATACATTGCTTTACAGCATCTACATATGTAATGCACACGCCTGCTAAGTAGGAAATTCACTTTCCATGTGTGGTAATAATATATATATAATGATATTTTCCTTGTGATTTGAATGACAGTCAATTAAAACACAATTGAGTTTCTCTGTAATGAAAGAAGAGGTTTATTTTGTTAATCTCACAAGAGTTACATACAGAAAAGCATTCAGTAACAAAACATTACCTGTAATGAAAGAAACGACATTTAATGTTATTAATTTTATGTCAATTCCTTAATCACAATCCCGATAGGAATTACAAATTATTTCCATCAATCTGTCATGTCACAACCCATAGATTATTTTTACTATGTCTTAAACCATAGATTACGAAATATTGATTCGACTGTGTAGGTACTGTGGCGCACATCCAGCCAGTGACAGTCCACGACACACACAGCCAAAATGACGAGACAAGCTCGGCATTAAAGAAAATTATATTTTTCTTTACATCTCCCCCCCTAGGGAAGAAATAAACCCCAACCCATTAAGTATCCTCTTTTTGGTTCATTAATGCAGGTACTGGAGTTAACTTTGAGATGTGGAAAAAATTCGATTCTGATTTTTGTCGACCAGTGTTTATCTTGTAAATTGAGTTCGATAATTTTTCTATAATTTTGTAGGGTCCGATTCTCAATTCGTCTAGCTTCTTCCTATTAAGTTTGTTTCCATTCTCCACAAAAACAATATCACCAACGTTGAAGTTGAAGTGTCTCCTGCTTTTATCGTAAATTATCTTGTTGTAATTATGTGACTTCATAGTATTTTCCAGAGCTTTTTTTCTGTCTTGCATCAAACTGATGTCGGTCTTCTTAAGTTTTAACTCATTTGGCAAAATCGTGACATCTGTGCCGTTAAGTAGATACTGTGGCGCATATCCTGTGACAGTGTGCTCCGTTTCATTATAGATTTTTACAAAATTATGTGCTATAGTTGTCCAAGCTACTTTTGAGTCATTTTCGTTAATTTTGCATCTAATTTTATTGACCAGTGTTTGGTTCAATCTTTCATTTAATCCATTTGAGAAAGGTGAGTTTACTGCAGTAAAAATTATTGGAATATTTTTTTCATCCAAAAATTTTTTGAATTCTCTAGAATTGAGACCCGGGTATTGGTCTGAGAGTATCATGCCGATGTCATTAGTTTCTGTGGAATTTACGAGTTTGATGAAATCATTGGTATTTTGAGTTCTTGATGTCAAAATATATGCAAACCTCGTAAAATGGTCTGATAGCAAGTGCAAGTATCTCTTTGTTGACCGTGAACCCCCAAAACCGCCTATTGTATCAATGGAACATATTTCAAAAGGTTTTGTTGCGGGACCCAAGTGGGACATCAATCCATATTTGTTTTGACCTCTTGATTTGTTCTTTAAACATACTGAACAACTTTCGCAGGTTCTCTTTATATTGTTTGTCATATTTTCTGCTGTGTACAACGAGCTTATCATTTTTTGCATTTGTTTAATTCCTATGTGACCTAGGTCTGTATGAACATTTTTGATAAATACTATGCTGAATTTTTCTGATAGAATTATTTTTTCTCTTTTTTTTACTTTTTTGTAATAAACATTATTCTTCGATATCAATTTATCTCTTCTGCACTGTATCTTCTCATTTTTCACCTGATCTTTTAAGATATCTTCTAATTTTATTAAGTTGATAACTTTTAATTGCTCATCTTGGTTCTCATCTGGTTCTAAGACTGGGTTTCTGCTTAGGCAATCGGCTTCAATATTGTATTTACCTGGAGAATATTTAATTTGAAAATCATATTGTGATAGGTAGTATGTTAGATCTCCTAATTCTTCATCAGTTCTTGATTTTATATTCATATTCTCTAATGGCTTGTGATCTGAAAAGACAGTAAATTTCTTACCTATCAATAGATGTTGCCAATATTTAATACATTCTTTGATAGCTAGACATTCCAGATATATAGCTTTCTTCCTTTTTTGAACTTCATTCAATTTCTTTGAGAAGTAAGCTACTGGTTTTTCCTCATTGTTTTCTTGTGGCTGTTTTAGGATAGCTCCCACTCCTAGTATACTAGCATCTGTGTATACATGTATAGGCAAGTTCGGGTCAAATATGGTCAATATTGGTTGAGAACATAAAAGTTGTTTCATCTCATCAAATGACTCTTGGCATGCCATAGTCCAATCAAAGGTTTGACCTTTCCTCAAAAGATTATGCAACGGATCCAATTTTATTGCTATTTTTGGCACATATTTATGGTAAAAGTTTATTTTTCCCAAAAATTGTCGCACGTTTTTCTGCGTTTTTGGGGTTGGAAAGTTTCTTATTGATATCAAGTTATCTTTCAGAGGTCTAACTGAATTATTTTGTATTATGTGACCCAAATATTTAACCGAGTCAGCTGCGAACGTGCATTTTGTAAACTTCAGTCTTAAGCCTTCACTTTCAATCGCTTGAAACAGCTGTGTTAGATGTTTGACATGATCTGAGAAAGTTTTTGAAAAAACCAGGATGTCATCTATGTAATTTACTGTGAAATCTCCGAGTTTGTGTTTCCGTATTATGTTACACATTATCCTCTGAAATATTGCTGGTGCGGTTTTTAAGCCGAATGGCAAACATGACCATTGGTAATGTCCTTCTTGAGTGACGAAAGCAGTTTTGTGCCTGTCTGTGACTCGCAGAGGAATTGACCAAAATGCTGAGTTCAAGTCTAGTGTTGAGAAAAACTTACAATCTCTTGTTTTTACCATCAGGTCTTCAATAAGCGGGAACGGCTGTGATTGAGGGATAACAATTTTATTTAAATCTCTGAAATCTATGCACAATCTAGATTTTTTGTTTTCATCTTTTTTATAAGCCAATGTAACTGGAGCTGCAAATGGACTATATGATTCTTCTATTATATTTTTTTCTAGTAATATTGCAATCTGTTTTTCAATCTCTTTTTTATCTTCGATTGTGCAACGATACGGTCTTTTATTGCAATATTTTTCCACTAACAAATCAATGTGTGCTTCATAATCTTTTACCTTTCCAATGTCATATTTGTCCTTTGCAAATACAGATTTATTCTTCACTATTAATTCATCAATCACTTTTTGTTGATCAAAGTCTAGATGTTTTATATAAGTAATGAAGTTTTTTTTTGTAAAATTTTCATTGAAGTTTATTAAATTATTAGATTGGGTTTGATTAGAAACTATTTCATTTATTTGTGTTGGAGCTTTCTGACTGATTTCTAAGTTTTCATCTTGAATTAAGCTAAATTTTTGTATGCAATCAAGTCCAATTAAAAAATCGTAATCAAAATTTTCTTTGTCTATTACAAAGACATCCATATTTTTTTCAATGTTAAAAATAGTTACATCCAGTGATATCATACCAATTGCCTTTTTAACGCCATTAATTGTTTTTAAGTTAGTATTGTTCGAATAACCTGTTTTTTCATTGTTTATCTTCAATAACCTTGAGTTTATCAATGACACATTAGAGCCCGAGTCATAGATTCCAAATACTTCAACATTTTTATTTAACACTAACTTTACTTTAATTAATGGCGGCACTATTAGTTTTTTTGGTTCTCACATTGCAGTTCGCATTCTAATTCTGAATTATTAATGTGCTTTATTTTCCTCTTATCATTTTCATTATTATTATTCTTTGTTCTGAACCAACATAAATCTTCTGAGTGATAGCGCACACCTTTATTTAATTTTTCACAAATGCTACATTTTTCTTTCAACGGCTTAGTATCATCTTTCTTTCTCATATACTTTTTCTTCGAAACTAAATGTTCTAATTTGCCAAGTTCATTAAACAAGTCTTTTGTTTCTATAATCTCATCCTTGTTGATTCTATCTGTTATATAATCTGGTAAACCGGCAGCAATTATATCGGTTAAAGTCCCCTGATCAATTGTTTTTCTTACTTCAAGTAAAAGTCTTTCTTTTTTAACCGCATAGGGTAGTGTGGGGCAAAGATCCGCAATTTTAGGTTTCAACCTTTTTTCTCACCCAATAAGTAAAAGGTCCTGCAGGTTTTGGCTTCACTGGAAATCTTAATTTATGTGCTACAATATACCATTTTATTACTAGCGAAATAGGAACCATTTAGGAAAAAAAAGGAAAGGTAGACAACCTTGCCTTTGCGGACCTTTGCCCCACTGTTTGGGGTAAACGTCCGCAGATGCGGGGCAATTGTCCGCAGCTGCGGATCTTTGCCCCATTGAAATGAAATACACGGAAAAATTAACTTTAATCAGTTTATTTATTCACAGTTATGAGTAAAACCATTCAAGTTCACTGACTGAATAAACATTTCGGGTTGTGCTGGTTTTTTTTGGCTCCTTTATACTCGAAACGACTGATCCCCATTCATAATCGAGAATGTCAGGCCGGTCGGGCCATTTCCATAATTTTCCAGCTTTCACCATTGATGATACAGTGGCATGGGTTTCTGAAACGCCAGTAATAACTCCTGGAAACAGTTTTTCTTCATATCGAACGGTACAAAATTCGCCTATGCACCTCTTTGGAGGCACCATCCGCTCAGACGATTCTTCCAT
This sequence comes from Hesperophylax consimilis, assembly GCF_061612785.1. Classification (NCBI taxonomy): domain Eukaryota; kingdom Metazoa; phylum Arthropoda; class Insecta; order Trichoptera; family Limnephilidae; genus Hesperophylax; species Hesperophylax consimilis. The sequence goes on from NC_142845.1 coordinate 11,002,042, forward strand.
CTTCTGATCACTGTCAGATTCTGAGTCGTTGTAGACCGAAGTTCCAGATGAAATAGACTGAGACTGAGATGAGTCATCTGAATCAAACTGAAGTCTACGTGGTGGCTTCTTCTTCTGCTTTGCTGCCATCTTGAGCTTGTCTTTCCGTTTCATTGCATTTTTAATTTTACGATCTTCTCTTTCTTTGACCAACCTTTCAGTTTGTAATTTTTTGTCCCGAAGGGCTTTCTTGTGCGGAGAAGATGTTAGAAGTGTCGACTTTAAACTTCTTCCGCTCCGCTTACGTCGTGTTGCTTTGGGAAGAGGTAGTATGTCTGCTGGAGACACAACTGACACAAGAGATGACGTGGAGACAAGTCCAGGAGAATCAGTAGATAAAACAGGATCAGGCAGTCTTGAAGGTCCAGGAACAGGGAAGTCGAGAGCTGAAGGAACAGGATCAGGCAGCCTTGAAGGTCCAGGAACAGGGAAGTCGAGAGCTGAAAGAACAGGATCAGGCAGCCTTGAAGGTCCAGGAACAGGGAAGTCGAGAGCCGAATTGCAGTTATCGTTGCCAAAGTCTAGTGTTGGTTCTTGGACGAAATCTTCTTCCGGGCTTTGGTCAAGTACTGACGTAGGAGCCTGAGGCAGCACTGAAGGCTCAGGAACAGGGCAATCGGGAACGGCATCACAGTTATCGTCGCCAAAATCTAGCATTGGTTCTTTAACGATATCATCTTCTTCCGGACTTTGATCCGTCACCTGGCTCGGAAGAAAATCAGCATCCGAGAAAACCCCGGGGTCCAGGGGAAAGATTCCCGTTGCGCGGAAGGAGGTAGTTGCTTTTTCAATGGTAGCCGTTCTTTCATAAGCCCGGTTAAAGAGCTCAGCGACATGATAAACTGTTATTACCTGCCCGGGGTGGGACGATTGCCACGAATCCGTGACCTCGTTGTAGTAGGTTTTGAGGGGTTTAAAAAACACCCGGTCGAGTGGTTGAGTTTTGTGGCTCGTATGGGGTGGCAAGCTGAGCATAACCACATTCAATGCTTCAGCCTGAGATATTGATTCGATTGAAACATGCGAGGCATGATTGTCCAGGACAAGAAGAACAGGAGCTTCCGGAGTGGGTTTGGCATGTTCTGCAAAGTGTTTTAACCACTTAATAAATGTAGGAGTGTCAACATATCCCTTGTCAGTGACCGCCATCTTACAGCCGACCGGGCCATTTTTTATTAAAAGAGGATTTTCCCTCTTTCTTTTGAATATAAAATAGGGCGGAATGTAGCCACCGTTGGCGTTGAGGCAGCAGATAACGGTAACTGTTTGGCCTTGTTCGGCACTTACATTTTTAGCTACTTCTTTCTGGCCCTGGTCGGACACAATTTTCGGAAGTTTGTCAGGAACAGTCTGGATTCCAGTTTCGTCCATGTTGTATATGGAACCAGGAGCAAACTTGTATTTTTGATAAGCCGATTCTAGGTTACCAAAAAAACTTTCCACTTGATTGCGATTAAAACCCATTGTTCGGGCCACTGACGTTTTTCTCGCAGTTCGCAAACTTAGTTTGTGTCTCTTCATGAAAGAAATTGTGTAATCCTTCCCTGCCATTCCCTTTTCTTTATTAAAGTTGTGTCGAATCTTGTTTTCTTCAGCATATTTGAATATAAGAATTCGGAGCGTTTTGAAGGAAACACCATAAAACATATGGTTCAAGGTTCGGCAGTGATCTACAATATCCTTTTCTTGCAAATGAGTGAATGTTGTTGTGAACCGGCCCAGTTTTCTGGCGCCGCCTTCCTTTTTCAACCTGTAAGAAATCAAATCGACATTCAGAATAAAAGATTGTTAGTGATTCCTAACTTGTAATAATTTACTGAAGGGGTAACCCACCTCTTCCGTACAGTTGATTCATCGAATCCCAACTCCTTCCCAATTTTTCTAATGGATAGCCCCTGATTTAGCATTTCTTGGGCCTGCAAGTACAGTTCTGGTGTGAACGGCTTCACATTAGTTTTGCGTTTGTAGTTTCTATAACGTAAAAACAAAAATTAGAACAATGAATACAAATCTTGGGGCAAACGTCCGCGCGCGGACCATTGCCCCATGCAAAATGCGGACCTCTGCCCCATTTTTTCATTTTGTAAACACAAACTAATCTAAAAACAAGAAATGCGCATTTGGCCAAATTATTGTCCATAGATCGCCTTTCAAAACCTGAATTATGGAATTGAACCAGTAAAAAAGTAAGCAAAGCGTATAGTAAATTACATTTTCAACTGAAGATGACCTACGGATTATTACATCAAAACAAGTAAAAAGAATTCTAACCTCATTGTTTTTGTTGTGCCGGTCGGACGCCATGTAACTTTTGTGAGTCGTCTTCTATCAATGTTGCCAGCATAAAAATGTATCTAAAACCACGACAATATTAAGCGATCATTTTAAATTGACGGTGCGGATCATTTCCCACTGCGGATCTTTGCCCCACCCTACCCTATTCTAATAATGATCCTGATTGATACTTGAAAGATAAAGCATACCTGCTAGCAGTCCAACCTTTATCACCATAGGTTTGCAGAAAGTTTGATTTCCAATCTAACCACTCTGATTGTAAACTAAGCTTTATCATCATGGACGAATACCAATCTGTACATGATTTGTCCAAAAATAATCTGAAGATTTCAATTTTTTCTTCATCCTTAGTAATGTCAAACCTTGCACATTCTGTTTCAAATACTTCCATCCAGTGACATGCACTTATATTTTTTCCATTAAATTTTTCAAGTACAAACCTGTCAGCTAACTTTTTCATGCTTTGTTTTTCGTTTTTCTGCTGATTTTCAACTAATTTTTCCAAAATTTTCACTATGGGGTCTTCTGAACTCCTGTTATTGGCAATAGACACTTGTTCTTTGGTAATTTCCTCTAGAAATTGGTCCTGAAAAATTATGTTTTTATCCTCATCCACATATGTTTGTGAAATATCTTCTGTCATTTTTATCCATACACTTCTGGTTTGGTGTCTTTTTTTTAATGTATTTTTTACTGTAGCATAAGCCTTAGAGGTGTAGATAGGTTTGTGGAGTGATGCTGCTTGACATTCTTCAGGAATCAGGAAAACTTTGTCATCTTGTGTAACAATTGAGGTTATGGCAATAAAATTAGACTTTCCGTCTGTTGTTGGTTTTGATTGAAATGTAAACTTCAACTTTTCCATATTGTGACAAGAAATGTCGTTTTATAATGATATTTTCCTTGTGATTTGAATGACAGTCAATTAAAACACAATTGAGTTTCTCTGTAATGAAAGAAGAGGTTTATTTTGTTAATCTCACAAGAGTTACATACAGAAAAGCATTCAGTAACAAAACATTACCTGTAATGAAAGAAACGACATTTAATGTTATTAATTTTATGTCAATTCCTTAATCACAATCCCGATAGGAATTACAAATTATTTCCATCAATCTGTCATGTCACAACCCATAGATTATTTTTACTATGTCTTAAACCATAGATTACGAAATATTGATTCGACTGTGTAGGTACTGTGGCGCACATCCAGCCAGTGACAGTCCACGACACACACAGCCAAAATGACGAGACAAGCTCGGCATTAAAGAAAATTATATTTTTCTTTACATATATTCAATTTAATTTTCTTAAGGCATACATTGCTTTACAGCATCTACATAATGCACAAGCCTGCTAAGTAGGAAATTCACTTTCCATGTGTGGTAATAATATATGTATATTCCATCTACTTTTCTTAAGGCATACATGGCTTTACAGCATCTACATAATGCACACGCCTGCTAAGTAGGAAATTCACTGTCCGTGTGTGGTAATAATATATATTCCATTTACTTTTCTTAAGGCATACATTGCTTTACAGCATCTACATATGTAATGCACACGCCTGCTAAGTAGGAAATTCACTTTCCATGTGTGGTAATAATATATATTCCATCTACTTTTCTTAAGGCATACATTGCTTTACAGCATCTACATAATGCAGACGCCTGCTAAGTAGGAAATTCACTTTCCATGTGTGGTAATAATATATATTCCATCTACTTTTCTTAAGGCATACATTGCTTTACAGCATCTACTTAATGCACACGCCTGCTAAGTAGGAAATTCACTTTCCATGTGTGATAATAATATATATTCCATCTACTTTTCTTAAGGCATACACGGCTTTACAGCATCTACATAATGCACACGCCTGCTAAGTAGGAAATTCACTTTCCATGTGTGGTAATAATATATGTATATTCCATCTACTTTTCTTAAGGCATACATGGTTTTACAGCATCTACATAATGCACAAGCCTGCTAAGTAGGAAATTCACTTTCCATGTGTGGTAATAATATATATTCCATCTACTTTTCTTAAGGCATACGTGGCTTTACAGAATCTACATAATGCACACACCTGCTAAGTAGGAAATTCACTTTCCATGTGTGGTAATAATATATATTCCATCTACTTTTCTTAAGGCATACGTGGCTTTACAGAATCTACATAATGCACACACCTGCTAAGTAGGAAATTCACTGTCCGTGTGTGGTAATAATAAAATTTTTAAAACATAATTTATGTTTTTACTACTTTGTGTCCAGGTGGCTATGTTTGCAATTAGAATAAGAAGATCTCTGTGTGCATTTTGTCTATGTGCACAATTGTCCTGTGTACATTACCTGGGGCCCTAGCATGGTCGATCAATAATACCATAAATCATTACGATATTGACTAAATCTGTCATCTATGTTTATTAGTCGGCATGTTTGAGCAGTCAGCAATTGATATAAAATATTTCGACAGTCGGTAGACAAAAGCCGCCTAATTAAGCCCGGCGTCTTGACTGTCACTGAACTTCGGTTAACTGTCAATATACACAATTTTTGAATTATGTTAAATCAGTTTTCTTTTTAATGGTTTACAGAAGTGAATTTGGAACTCAGGAGAGCCAGTATTGCCAGTGTTCACAGCATCGACGAGGATCTAATCATCCCCCCAGAAACGGTAAATCTTTAATCAATAATAATAATAATAATAATTGAATAATTTGTATAATGCTGCTTTGGTGAAAAATCACCTCTAGGGCACTGCATTTTCTTGAAGAACTCTTTACTAAATCTCGCAGTGTAAAGTATATCGGTTTGTATAATGCACAAGAGTCCCTGTTGCTTGGAACAGTAAGATTATGGCATCCTCGAATTCTAAAAATATTGTGAAGCCGAAGAAGGGAAGGTAATAAAAAAATGGGAGTATTTCCACCAACTATGAATACCAGTAAAAATTTGTGGAAGATTTATAGGTTATTTTTCTGATTCTTTGTATTCCTTGTACTAAAAATGTGTAATTTTTTTTCCTATTTTCATTTACAATTATTGATTAAAACTGCACATACGGTTGGATAAAACTGCACACGATCTTTTGGAATAGCAATATACGGAATACTTATTTTCGTTCGTTCTTGTTGATATCAAATGTTTTGAATATCTATGAAAACAAATGTGCCGTAATTTCATTCACAAAGAACATTAATAAATTCTCAAACAAATATCACATTAACAATATCCCTTTACTAAACACATCTTCAATCAAAGACTTAGGCGTGACATTTGACTCGTCACTTAGCTTCAATAAACATGTAGATACAATTTCAAAAAGTGCATCACAAGTATTAGGATTAACGCTAAGAATCACAAATTGTTTTAAAAGTACAGAATTAACTTTAACATTATATAAATCAATTGTGCGAAGTATTCACGAATACGCATCAACAATTTGGTCTCCCAATTATGAGATTCATAATTATAGGATTGAATCCATACAAAGAAAACTAACCCGTGTAATTGCTTATCGTGAAGGTTTATCTGGTCACTTTGGAACATATAATGACCGAATTTTGCACTATAAACTACACTCACTGACGGTCAGGCGTAAACTCTCTGACATACTGCTTCTACACAAAATTATACATGCATCAGTTGATACACCAAACATTTTATCCCAAATTAACATCAATATACCATCAAGAAAATCAACAAGGAGGATGAAAGACATTTTCTATATTAAAGCCTACCACACAAATGCAAGATATTTTTCCCCTGTACCGCGAACATTAAGAAATTATAACATTATACATGGCTCTAATAATGAAATAGACATTTTTAATGACCAATTTAAACACTTCAAAAAAAACGTATTACCTTTAATCATATCAAGCTGATATTGTGATGAAGCCCTTTATTTAAAAATAAGCAACATTGTACCTACCTAATCAGTGTCTCACCAGTACAGGTGTGACAATAATAAATCGTTCATGAACATATTCGTATTTACCTTTTACCCCATTCTTATTTGTCATTTACTTCTGGATATTTAGCTTATTCATTTTGTTACTATTTTTGTTATTATTATGTATTTAAACATCCATGTATGTAAATTTTTGGGCACCATGCCTGTTTTATGTACTTAAATAAAAAAAATAAAAATAAAGACAGCTATCAACAACATCGCTCGGCAATGCCGCCGAATTCACAAATGAAAACAAACACATCGTTTTGGCGGCAAATTGAAAATGGCACATTTTAAATCGTTATAGAAAATTAATTCGTCACCATAAAAATAAAAAAAATAAAAATTTCCTGAATTTTCATAGTAACATTTATTTTTTCAGAATGAAGATGAAGAAGATTCCGTAGTCTCCCTGCCTAACCTGTCGCTCGCCAAGATTATCATGCTGAACCTACCGGAGTGGAAGATTGTCAGTGTCGCCTGTTTTTGCTCTCTGGTCATGGGATCTGCCATGCCTAGTTTCTCCGTGCTCTTTGGTAACATTATCGGGGTAAATATTGTTACTGCTCTCTAAAAATTCATTAAATTAACCTAAAGCCTCTGATATTTTGCAATGTACTGCTCGTAGGCGAACTGTCAGATTACAGATTAATATTTTTATTCACAATTATTGATTAAAACCACACATACGGTTCCAACTGGCTACAATGTTATTATGACATAGAAAACGCCAATGTCAGATTCATAATATGTATTTTCACATTTCATTTGATTCTTTACTGTTTTTAAATACAGGGTGTCCGGTAACTCGTAGTACAAGCGGGAAACTGGTGAATCTACATCACATTTGGAGTCGATTTTGTAGTATATTTTTTTTTTATTTGAGCTTTCGTTATCGAGTAAATCGAGTTTAAAGTTGATTTTTTTTTTTTTTTTTTTTTTTTTAATCAAATTCTTATAAAATATTACTGAAGATGAAAGTACCCAACTAATTAAAACTATTTGAAAGTAAAACAAATGAAGAAACTCGGATTTGAAGCATTATTTTGAAATCACCCTTCATTTAACCCGGTGTAATCATAAAATATTTCTGCTCTGCAGGGTTAAAACATCTGTTATTCAACCCTAAACACCAGAAAAAACTTTAACCCTAAAATAGCCGAAAAATATTTTTTTTTGGTTTTTTTAAATTTTTTTTTGAAAATGCTCAAATCAAAAAACTTTATGTTTTTTTGGGTTCCCCATGTGGTGTAGATTCTCCAGTTTCCCGCTTGTACTACGAGTTTCCGGACACCGTGTATATTTCAAAATAAAATACTGTTCTTGAAAGCAGATGAAAGACTCTTTCAGATTTCAGTATGTTTTACCAATCGACATACGCAATTAAAAATATTAAAATTTTGAATGCATACAAAGATAAAGTTTTACAAATCAACGTACGCAATTAAAAATAAAATACTGTTCTTGAAAACAGATGAAAGACTCTTTCAGATTTTAGTATGTTTTACAAATCGACATATGAAATTAAAAATATGTATTAAAATTTTGAATGCGTAAAAAGATGAAGTATTTAAAGTCGCTGACCGACTGTTTTTATTGTGTAAACTATAATTACTTCATATATCAAACCTAAGTTCCTACCCCAAATATGATACTTCCCCCTCATTTCTTCTATCATCTCTTTCATAGATAACGGTTGTTCATAAAAAAAAGAAATTGTTGCACATTCACCCTTGCTCTACCCTATTTCGTTAAAACTTGCTCTATTCTGTGATAGATATTATATATATAAAATACAATGAAAATTGAAGTTGATTCAACATTGACTTTCTATTTCTATCAGGCATTCTACGGCAAAGAAAGCCTATTCTCACTGATGTATTCCGTAGATTCTATGAAATAGATCATGGAATAGATGAGGTGGGAATGTACCATAACATGTAGAAATCAAACATTAACAGCTAAAACCTGTTAACAATCCGATTATTTACCCAGAACAATTTTGTATAGAATAAATAATGTTAGCAAGTGGGTACATTTCTGCATATTATTATTAGTTTTTACAATAAGGAACTCCAGTGAAAAATATTATGGCTTAAAAAATATATAATCATATAAATCAACAAAAGCTGATTCTGAATAATATATAAGTTTTATTATACAATAGAACCCTGTTAATTCTAAATCCATGGGAAATCGAAATTTTCATTTCGAATTAATGAATTCCCACGTAATTAGAAATTTAAGAAAAAATAATTGCCGAAAATCGAGTTCCTCAGCTGTACCTTCAAATTCGGGGAAGTATCTTCGGAGTAAATTTGTAATAATATGACTTATTCCCTTGTAAATCAAATTTTCTCAGCTGATTACCGCCGAGGTCGTCCCTTCAAGTTCAGTTATTCCAAGTTAATTCATAAAAATACCACATTTATCTGCGAAACTTGAAATTCCGCAGCCGGCCCTCCAAATTCAGTATTCGAAGTAAATTCGCAAAAATACGATATATTACCACGTATATCGAAATTAAGTGGCCGATTACTGCTGCAGCCAGCCCTTTAAATTGAGATAAATAAGTATAATGTAATAAATAAGATACGAATAAAATTCGTAAAAATACTATATATTTCCGCATAAATCTGATTTTTCTCTGCCGATTACGCTCAGTCCGGCCCTTCAAACTCGGATATTCGAAGTAAATTTGAAAAAATACAACATTCCAGTGTAAATCGATTCATATTTACAAAATAACAATATGAATTAGGACAATGTTTAACCACATAAATATATATTTTACCACCACAGCTGTCTAAATCTAATTTTTTTGAATTACAAGGACAAATTTTCATGCACGGACAAAAATAAATTTTAAATGAGGAACCGCGGACCATTTAATTTTTTTTTTTATCAATATTGACCTTCTAAATTAAATACCTGTAATTGAACTGTTAAAAATTATTTTAATAGTTAAAATAATTTTTAAGTCTCTCGGAAATGCATCGAATCTATGGACGTGTCCACCTACATTATCTTCAATATTTGTAACTTGATTTTCTTTGCTGATACAAGTACCTAACTGAAAATACATTAATGAATCTTTTAATTTCAGACCCTCTCAAACCCTGATGATGACGAAATCCGAAAGCAAACTAATGTGTACTGTATTATCTTTCTTTGCTTCGGCGTTCTTACTGGAATTGCTTCATTCACCTCGGTAAATACTTTTTAAGCCTTACATCCTATTCTTATAATTTATTATAACAGACCTTTTAGAGTCTTGCAAAAAAATTCTGTATTAAGTAGGGCTTTCAATCCTGGTATTTTTTTCAGAACTGGGATTATGGTGCCAGCATTTTTCAATCCCGGGAACCCGGTGCTGACACCACTAATTAAAATTATTATGAAAGAAGGAGTTATAACAAATGTTTTTATTTTTCAGATATTATACAATTAGATAGCGTACATTATTAACTTAATTCCACTAGCATAAAAGTACATCGTTTTAGAGATTCCGATATTGAAAGCTCTGGTGTAAAGGGTGTTAATGATTTGGTTTTGTTTGTTATAATAAGTTTAATTTATTTTCAGATCTTCTTGTACGGAATGGCAGGAGAAAAAATGACACTCCGGTTGCGTGCAGAAACATTTGAAGCCATGTTAAGACAGGAGATTGGATGGTATGATGATAAGGCTAATGCCACTGGCTCTCTCTGCGCTCGCTTGTCTGGAGAGGCCAGTGCTGTACAAGGGGTAACATTAATTTCTCATTACATTTTAAAACACAAAATGGCACTTCATAATAGCGGCCCACTGAAGTTTCAGTTTAGAACAAAATAATAGCCTTTACAGTGTCTTTGTCTAATTATGTAAACATATTTTTTAGTTTTATGTAAAGTGGTCATTGATAAAAACCATCGGTAAGGGAGAATAAAAATTATATCTATATTTGCATTCAAAATTTTAATATTTTTACTTGCATATTGTCGACTTGCTGCCAGAATTCATTAACTAACAAAATGTTAATTCTGGGATAATCGACTTTAAAGTTTCAGCTACCTTTAATCAGTTATCCAAGCTAAAATAATAACATAGTCGACTTTTTTAAATGCACTTTTATTCATTTGCTACAACTGCTTTTTTTGTGGAAATTTCACTTTTTGTTTTACTCATATTAATAGGAAAAAAATAGTAAAAACTGCCCTTCTTGCAAACATCATTTAACAACGAGAGGCAATATTTTGTGTCTTGCAAGAAGTCACCAAAATGTTTTAATTATTTTTAGGTATCATTTTTAGACATATTTTATATACGTTTCTGCACCTTATCCCACTTTCATAAATCATTAAAATATGTTAGTGATTTTGATTTAACAATTATTGGTATTATATCCACTTAGTTACTGTTAAGATTCTTAATTAGCTATAAACAATGTGTTATTCCACATAATTACTTATTTACTGTAAAGTAGGACAAAATAGGTAGATTGTGACTTCTGGTAGTAAACTGATGAATTATTTCAATTTGTAATACTAAATAGAGTCTTCTGAAGAATTTATCTGGAATAGAATGTAATGTGAAAATATTTCCCGCACAATTCATATTTTGACAGTTCGCTTAAGGGTAAACATAACGTACATTATAATCTATGCGTTCATAGACGACTTTAATTTAATTATTTCATTAAAGTACACGTAACAAGTCATTCTTTAAAATATTAAGACAAATTTAAAAAAAATTCTGTTTAAACACTCGATTCTTTCAAGAAAGGCGTACAAATACAATATTAGATTGAATCACCGGTACAATATTGTATTTTTTTTGTCTTCCTTGAAACAATTGAGTTTTATATAGACAAAACTATTAATTCATATTCATATTGCGTATGTACGGGCGCAAACAAATAATTTGTCTTAATATTTTAAAACATAACTTGCAAAGAAGTATATTTTAATGAAATAAATTAATTAACGCCATTTATGAACACGTAAAATATAACGAGAGTAACACGGTACTATGTATAATTTTTTCAGGCCACGGGGCAACGTATCGGCACCATCATCCAGTCTATTGCCACCTTCTTCATCGCCCTGGGGCTGGCCATCTACTTTGAATGGCGGCTGGGCTTGGTGGCCATGTCTTTTACCCCCATCACGCTGTTCGCCACCCTCATGCACCGCTCCGTCGCCAAGGCAGAGAGCTTTGGCTCCTCCAGGGCTATGGAGAGAAGTACTAAGGTAACATTTTATTCATCAAATCTTTAAACTTGATGATGATTTAATGCTTGACCTTGTGGAGACTTTTCCCCCTTTCAATGCAAAATTTCATAAATTTAATTTTTTTCATTCAATATTTCTTTTTATTTCTGCAAATATTAAACCCGTCTAATTGAAGCTAATTGGGTAAAATAATTATATTTTTGCCTCAAATAAAATTTTAATTTTTTAGTGAAAAGTTTGTACCCACGCAATTTTAGATTGTCAATACCAGGAAATGTAATTTTTTGTTGTTGGTTTGAAGTTCTGTTACTTTTATATTTCAAGCAGACTATACCTGTTTTTCGTATCAATCGATAGAAGAAAAATGAATTAAAATTATTAATGTAATGTCCAATTACAATTTTAAAAATAATATGTGTATCATTCATAAAGTTTAAAAAACCTTAAAAAAAAAATTTTACTTCGAAAATAAACAATTATTATCTTTGTGCACTTTGGCGCTGTTTGATGGCGCTGAACATCTTTGAGAAACAATAGTTGTTTTAAATATTAATAATTGTTGTTCCTTGGCTTTTTCATTACACGGCAAACACTTTATCATCACACACAAGGGCATTTTGACACTTTTATGCAATATAGTTAGAGGTAGCACACAACCTAATGCAACGCGTGACAGATTAGTACTCAGACTACGAAATTAAAAGCACAACAAGTAGCGTTTCTTTTATAATAGTGATATTTTCATTATTAATGTTGTTTTTGCCTATAGCTTGCAGTGGATGTCATCAGTAACATAAGAACAGTAGCCTCGTTGGGACGCGAAGGTGCATTCCTGAAGGAGTTTGCGGCCGAACTGTCTCCCGCCATGAAGAAGGCCAAGAAGAACACCCATTACCGCGGCATGGTGTACGGCATTGCCAGGAGTCTCATGTTCTTTGCCTTTGGCGCCTCCATCTACTACGGAGGGTACCTGATTGAGAATGAGGGAGTGTTCTACGCTGATGTATTAAAGTGAGTTGAAAGTCATGATAAAAGTTTAATTTTGAATATGAATCTAAGCTGTAATATACTTTTAATATTTGAAAGACAAAGTTCTTTTGTGTCTTTTTCTAGTCTGGTCAATGACAGTAAATACCTTATAATATTAATAATACCTTATAATAATAATAATTTGGTTGCAGTATGCTACACTAGAGGCTGTACTACCTAGCTGCGCAATGTTGCCATTTTTTCATAAAAAATCAAAATTTGATCATTGCTTTGAAAATTAATATATTTTTTAATGTTGCGTAAAAATGCTATAAAACCAAAAAAAAATTTAAATTTAAATTAAATTTTTACCCCTCAGGCTTCTTGTATATTGACCATTATATTTCTTATAAACGTAGTGCATTTCCACTTGGCATTAAATAAATATAAATATTTCTTAACATATCCGACTGAAAACTGTTTTTGAAAGGTGATGAAATAAGCTTTCTAATTTTATGGTCAGATATAAAATTATAATTTTTTGAAATTTTAAATTTATGCTTACGTAAAATGGCGCACCTTACGATTTTTCATCTAAACACTGAATTAAAATTACGGATAACGAAAAAACACACATTTTATTAGACAAATGTATTATAAACATTACTAATACCTCAATTTTTTGTCGTTTCATATAAAAATAATTTATAAAAAATTCACAATGTTTCAAAAAATTTTCTAATTGCGGTCGGAACCTTCAGTTTCACAGAGGTGCACGTTTTAATTCTTCTTTAGTCTACTTCTAGATTTGAATATAAAGTGTAGTGTTTTCTCTTTCTAACACCGTTTAGATCATATTTCTCACTAAGACAGTAAGGGAGATACAACGATTTCTATGAGACCATAAGAGCTTTTCTGAAAATTGAACAAATAGACTCTACGGATAATATTTGTTTACCGAACAAATTACCCTCAGGGGTTTTAAATTTAATTTAATAAAAGCTTGCCTGTATTTAAAAAAAATTAAATGAGCTTCAAGGTAACTTTTACTCGAAAAGCAAGGAACCTATAATATTTTTCAAGAAATTTAACTACATATCTGAAACTGAATCTAAAATATCAACCAAAATAATCATATTAATATTTTGTCTTGCAACTTATTTTCAAAGTGTCTCAAGTATTGGTAATGGCCACCCTATCCGTAGCCAACGCTCTTACATTTACGTCCAATCTTCAGAAGGGAATTTCATAATAATATTTTGTCTTGTAACTTATTTTCAGAGTGTCTCAAGTATTAGTAATGGCCACCCTATCCGTAGCCAACGCTCTCACATTTACTTCCAATCTTCAGAAGGGAATTTCATAATAATATTTTGTCTTGTAACTTATTTTCAGAGTGTCTCAAGTATTAGTAATGGCCACCCTATCCGTAGCCAACGCTCTCACATTTGCGCCCAATCTTCAGAAGGGAATTTCATCTGCTAGCCGAATCATATACCTTTTGAATAGGACACCGAAAATTGTCGATCCTCCCGGCAAAGAAATCCAAAACTATGTTAGTATAATCTTATTTATTTAATTACTCGATCAAATGACGAATGATTCATTCAAACTACGTAATAATATGTACATACTTTAGGAATGGAGTTATTTAAGAAATTGTATGTTGGTGGAATCATGACATGTTATAATCATTATTATTATAATTGTGTAATAGGATGTGTGTAGTGCATACATATTAATGAAGCGACTCACCAATGTTCAACAAGAGCTGTTTTATTTATACACTAGCTGTACCCCGCCACGTGTTGCTGTAGCCCAGTCTGTCTGTGCAGATAGAGAAACAATAGCGCGTGTTGCTTTTACGTCCTACAGCTACAGTACAGCTAGTGTATAAATAATTTGGCATCCTGAAAAATGACCTATTTTTGTTGTTTGTAATTATTACATCCGTAAACTGCACACACATAACCTACGTTATTGGGACATTTTAACATATTTTTATCAATATTGATCAAAATAACAAATAAGAAAGCGCAAAACACAGCAACCAACTATTAAAAATATTAAATTTACTGCCATTGAAAGGAATGTCAACGTCAATACGCTATGCTAGTTGCCATCATTGTTGATAATGGCAATATATTTACTGGAGTAGGACGTATGTATTATTAAGATTATATTATAGTGTATTTGGCATAAATCACTAGCTTTTACGAGGTTTAGTCAACTTCAGTGGAGTAGCTGCAGCTGTCAGGCAAAGATTGGTCAGTATGATATAGCAGCAGGTAGCTACAATAATATAACTGTATAAAATGTTAAATTGTAGTGCTGCTTCTACAGTCAAAATAAAAAATTATTTGGGGTTTGCTGTGTTCCCACAAACAGTTCTCCAACTCGTCGTGGAAGGAGATTTTAATTAGTAGGTTCTTGTTTTTAAATCAGGGATTTATTAATACTTCGCATATTACAATGGTGACTCGATAATCGACCTAACTAGAAGCTGGCTAAATGGGATCTGGGAACAGTAAGTTTGTCTGGGAGCATTCTCACTGGCCCTGGCGACTACTGGCCACTAGCTGCCATCTTACGCACTCCCATGCAAGCTCTTTGCACTGCCCTCTATGAGTGCATCTGTGAAGCTCTTAACTAACTCACTTCTCAACAGGGTTCAAAACCCATTAGTTTCTCATGCCTAATGATGTGGTGCTTCCACACTGTCCAGCCACCTAAGTTTCACACTGCTTCGTCCTGCAGGCTTATTCTACAGAAATCTCTTTGATAGGCTACTATCTTCCATCCCTGCTGTATATCCTGCCCAGTAGAGCCGTCCCAGTTATATTACTTTGTAGCAAAGGAAACACCATTCTCGCGAGACTTTTTATGTTAATGCTATTTTTGCCACAATATTGTCAACCAATCTGCATATGTTCGTGCTCAAAGTGTTAGCGCTCTTATAGTTTGACTAAAGTTGTCACTACGGGAGGCGAGTGCGGTTTGGCAAGCGAACTATTAATAAACTGAGTCCTTTCTTGCGCACCTTCTTTTGCTTGCATGTTTGACATTGAACTTAAGTAACTTTTCTACTTTTTCTTGTGCTCTCGCCTGTCAGAGGTTGGCTATTATTATTTCTTTAATTTCTAGGAATCTGAGGGCAAAGTCAAGTACATGGGTGTTTCATTTGCTTACCCAACGAGGCCATACATCAAGGTCCTAAACCAACTGGGTCTGACCATCCCGGCTGGTAAAACCGTAGCCCTGGTGGGAGCCAGTGGCTGTGGAAAATCCACTTGCATCCAACTGCTTGAGAGGTTCTACGATCCTAGCGAAGGAAAAGTGGTAAGTTCAGTTTTATTGTCATATAAATTCACAATAATTTATATTTAAAAAAGATATTGTGGATAACCGGTGAACAAATCTTTGCATGCGTTCATTGTCTCATTAAATGTTACATAATTACATTAATGAACTACTAACCTTTTTAAATCTTAAATACAAAGCATAAAATCTGTTTGTCCCTCTAAAACTCTTGTTGGGTGAGTTCTGGTATGATGAAATTTTAACTGCCTCTTCTGTCTACCTTAATGGCATTCCTTTAAGTCAACATTTTGAAACATTAATATAACTCCGGTAAAAGAAGACGAGGCCATATTATTGGTTTAGTCAATTATTAATTAAAAAAATATTTACATATGTTTTAATAAAATATACAATTGAAAAATGATAATAAATTTTTGGCATTAGTAAATTGTTCGCTCATAAAATTTGAAAAATCTTGATTTGAAGCTGATTTTTCCAATTTTTTTTCCAGATGTTGGATAATGAGCCAGTGAACGAGCTAATGATGGAAGATCTCAGGAGAAATCTGGGAATAGTGTCTCAAGAACCAATTCTGTTTGACCGGACCATCGGTGAGAACATTGCTTACGGCGATAACAGCAGAGTTCCAGCAGAACAAGAGATCATAGAAGCAGCTAAACAAGCCAACATTCACAACTTCATCACATCCCTACCCATGGTTAGACATATTCTATTTACATATATACATATGTTTAGTTGGACAGTTTTACACGCACCTGTTTTGTTATAAAACCACCTAAATAGACAATACGGCATGCAAGCGTGCCGACCGTCGCTTTGCTAATACAAAACTACAAGGACTATTATGGCGGCTATGCAATTTGGTGTGTAGGTACCAACAAAGGCGGGACATCAATGTGCGAAGATGTGATTTGCAGTATGTAGTATTTTTGTGCTCACGTTTTCGTACTAATAATGGTTCATAGCTCATCTCCCCTATTTCTTTTATCTATGGGCACTACAGTGAAACTCTCTTTGTAAAGTATTTCAAGTGACTGATAAAATAAATTCTATGTTGATAACCTATTCATAATAATAGTATGTGGTTTACAACCAAATACATTTTTTGCTTTTTGATTTTTTGACCGAAAAGCGAATATTATATGTACATCAACACACTTATTTATGTAGTCAGTGGTGTCACCACTGTTTAAAATATTGTTCATTCTTCCGATATTTCCTTTTTACCATGAAGAGGGATAAGTCTTCAATCTGTACATATACAGTTATTTTGTACATAGGTCGTCTTACTTATTAGATTCTTACCCATCGCTTTAGCGTTAGTATTGTTAGGCTGGCCATACAGTTTAAGGCCATTTTAACCATACCTATGCCGTGATAATAAGTGAAGTTATTCAATATTCCAAACTTAATCCGCATAAACACTGCGAATATGTATAAGGGGGTAAATGTTTTAATTTGCTGGCCTTTTGTTTAAAGTTTTTAGGAATTATTTATAATCTTATTGTGTTTTTTTTATTACAATCCTCAAGTGACAAAGCAAATTTAATGTGTAGTTATCTTTTTATTTTGATGACAAAAAATATGATTAGACTTTATTTATTTTATTCAGGGATATAACACAAGACTAGGAACCAAAGGAGCTCAGCTATCAGGAGGACAGAAGCAGAGGGTGGCCATTGCAAGAGCGCTGCTCAGGAATCCCAAAATATTGCTATTAGACGAGGCTACTTCTGCTTTGGATACAGAGAGTGAAAAGGTATGTGACATTGACTCACTCTTGAGGTGGCTGGTAGCCTGATAGGGCCCGGTGGGTAGGAGGCTTTTTAGAACATTGCTCATCTCTACCACGGTCTTACTTTTGACATATTTAATTTATTATGAAAAACAGTGATTCACAAAGTCACTGAAGTTTGTCTGAAAAATGATGACTATAGTCCATAAATAAACCAACCACTAGATTGATAACTCTGTGCTTTTTGTTCCCAGCAAGTGGACAAATATAAATATATATGGATAAATATGCCATATTATACTTTTTTTTCCTGTGAATATCTAAGCATAAATCATGTATCTAAGTCACACAAACCATCGACGAGGATAGAGGAAACTAAAAAAGCCCAACCATAGACAATATCATTCTCATTCGGAGCTTGCCCCCATTCATTAACCTAAAATATTTAAAAAATAAAAAGTGTAATGTTTTGAAGCATCGAATTTTGATATTTCTCTGCTAGTAACAGAAAAATATAAAACTCAGTTACACGTTAAGTATTTTTATTTCAGCAAGACAATAAATTATAGCTACATAATAGGTTAAATCATTAATGTATTAGAACAATAGAATTATACCTTGCATAATATAATTACGATATGCAGTATGGCATCACAGTACGCATAATCCTGGCAGGAACAAGGATACATAATGAGTTGCAGTAGTGGTTTAGTCCGAAGAAGTCGTAGGTCCCCTTGACGCACTCGACTTCCTCAGGAGTGAAGGCGGGAAGAATCTCTGAATGCAACCCGAGCGTAATCTTCGAAGTATTTTTCGATCAGGGTTTCGGCCACCCTCCATTATCGGCATACTACACGGCCATACTCCACGAGCCACAAACTGACGGACATCTCACTAATATCAGATAAACAATATACATATTCAAATCTGCCAAATCTCTACAACCAGAGATGTGCAAAATGGGTACCCAAAACCATTTGAAATGCAAAATGGAAATGGGTCAAAACTTTTCCATTTGAAAATGCAAAATGCAAAATGGTTTTTAGAAAAGCATTTCAAATGCAAAATGCAAAATACCTATTTTCAAAATGCATTGAAAATGCAAAATGGTTTCTCAGGTCAAACAATAAAATAATTATAGAATTTTTAAACAATTGTGTCATTTGATAATGGATATCAATGTAGAACAAACATACATTATGGTAAATCCAAAAACACCACGACTACAGATTATGAAACCACAAAAAATTTGCATGCGACTAATGTTGCCAACGTAAAAACATAGCAGTTAATATTACAGCGTCATGGCTCCATGTTCAGTATTTGAATCAGTATTTTTTGTAATGGTATCACTCAATTGCCAGAGCTTCTACCAGGGAGCAACTTGACAAATGTAAATTAGCTCTCATAGCGAGGTTGAGGCCGACTGATATTTGGCGCTTATGAAAAAAAGATTATAATAATAATAATAATGATTGGATTATTTATATAGCGCCGTTTTCGTGAGAAAATCACCTCAAGGGCGCTTAACAACTTAATTTATGCATTGATCACTTAGACTTAATTAATTTTGGTTTATAACTAAGTTTCATAGATAGAGAGAGACTTATAACTAAGACTAATGTCGAGTGATTTACAACTAAGACTTTTAACTAATGACTTAAGATATATATATTTTTATGACCAAGTAGGCATTTACACAATACCGCTATAATACGACTTACAACTACGGCTTAAACTAGAGATTTACAACTAACATACATATTTAATTTATATTTACAAATACCGATTGTTATGATTTGTGGAGATAGTAGGAAGAATGTTGCAAAAAAGCATTTAAAATGGAAAATGCATTGAGAAAAGCATTTAAAATGCAAAATGCAAAATGGTTTTTAGAAAAGCATTTAAAATGCAAAATGGAAAATACCCATTTTGCATTTTGCATTTCAATTTGAAATGGATTTATTTGAAATAAAGCACATCTCTGTCTACAACACAAC
The DNA here is from genome assembly GCF_061612785.1 of Hesperophylax consimilis. Classification (NCBI taxonomy): domain Eukaryota; kingdom Metazoa; phylum Arthropoda; class Insecta; order Trichoptera; family Limnephilidae; genus Hesperophylax; species Hesperophylax consimilis. The sequence goes on from NC_142845.1 coordinate 11,021,572, forward strand.
GACGTGCTTTAAGTTCAAGATGTCAACTTTCAACGAAACCATCATAGATATATATTCATTCAGCCTGTACTCGGCTGTCAAAATTCAGAGTTTTTCATTGGAAGTAACCTGATGACGTTTCAGACCACAGACATTACTGTGTCTTTTTTTGGGTTTCATTTTTTGATCGGAGTTAAACCTCCCTGTTGTAGTCATTCCCCCCAAAGGCATGATTATTGGTAGGTTGGTCCTGTCTCTTGAAAAACTAAAAAGCCTGTGCTGCCTAGCTCTTGTGAAGTTAACGGGGACATAAAGTTTAATACGTTCCAGAACATCAGGATCGGAATATACCCATTGAGCAACTTATATGCTATTTACACCATTGCAATTTTTCTTCTCACGTCTAGACGATCTAGTTCTAGCATTCCAGCGAGAATGTCCGATGAATGCAACAACATTTACAATTATTATATACATTTACAATTTGGGAGACGGGTGCGGGTACCGCCGCCCCGTGAATCATTTAACACCGCTGCCAATGGTCACCCCAATTGTTTTGCTACATTTGGTCAGGAGTGCCCGGGTTCATGTGCTGAGGATTTTCTAGTTATTGGCTACGGATGCTTCTGCCCACCTATGGCTTGGCCCGTATTGATGTTTAGTAATATTTTATCTGCTCGATAATATTTCATTTTGTTTATATGAACATCGCCACGTAGTTAAGATATGGAAGCGTTATTTGGGCAAGGTTAATATGATAATCGCCACGTAGTTAAGATATGGATGCGTTATTTGAGCAACGTTTATATGAACATCCCCACGTAGTTAAGATATGGATGCGTTATTTGGGCAAGGTTTATATGAACATCCCCACATAGTTAAGATATGGATGCGTTATTTGAGCAAGGCTTACACAAAAAACAATCACTTGAAATATATTCAATTACGGTATTATTAAAAAGTATTATTGGTCGGCCAAATGAGATGAAAAAGTGCCGTGTGGTGGTGAAAATCCATATATTTGAACGCACCCCAAAGGTCAAACACACTTGTGAGTTTCATTTGGCGTAGCAAACCTAACCCAGTCCTATGCAATGCTCTGTTTCAATTCCTTGGTTCTTTGGTAGCAATTAGGGTATTTACACACTTATTTTTTTTTTTGAGAAAATAACAGTAGTACATCATTTATTTATGGAAACACCCCATTATCTTTGAATTTTTTTGATTGTTGATAAATTTTTTTTTTTTAGGTTGTTCAAGAAGCGCTGGACAAGGCCAAGCTGGGACGCACCTGCATCACCATTGCTCACCGTTTGAGCACAATCAAAGATTCAGATCTTATTTGCGTGTTTAACGAAGGAAAGGTTTCTGAATCGGGTACTCATGCCCAACTTATGGAGAGAAAGGGCATTTACTACCGCCTTCAGAATCAAAAGGGTGTTTGATCATAATTTAATTAATAATTAGTCATTTTCAAATGCCAGAATATATTTAGAGTATGAAAAAATATAATAGTATAAAAAAGGAGGGCTCTGCATTAGTTTAAATTTCTTAATGGCAACACCAATTCAAAAGTCAAACGTAATATCGCATTTTAATGCACCATTTTATTTATAAAATGGTTTTTGCTCGGTGTGTCCATTAAAATGTTTAAAAATTTGCTCCACTTCATTAAATTTGTACATTTTATAGTGAAACTACCTCTCATGTCCTTTACTCAAACAACCATTCAATATTCTGCAGATTAATTTATGTTCCTACAAACCAATGTTTTTGGCAAATATTGTTTATTTTGTAAAATTTAAGGTCATACTTCTATTGCACTAATTAGCCTTTAAAATATTTAAGATTTCTTTACATTCTGTGTTACCATTTTAACATTTAAGGTTAGGACCCACTGGACCCAGGTATGCAACACATTAAGACATCTCAACTTACAATCCATACATTTTCTATGAAAATAGACGATTTAGAAACACACTTGTCACACACAACTCAATCTTACGCTCCTCACGCAACACCGATCTGCGCTCTCCAGATCAGCGTGGGACATGACAAAGAAAGATGGAGGTTGTGAATGAGTTGATTTGACATTTATTGCTAGTTTTGTTTCAAAATTGGAGATAAACAACTAATAGATTTAGTAAAATTTTACAAAATGATTTACAGCGTAAAATCCATTGAATATTGCAATACTACGAAGCATACGATGCTTGCATGGGCCCAGAAGTCCTTTCCTTTATTCTATCCAATTTATTATCTTTCATGGCTAATTAGTGAAATAAATACCAAAGTTTGAAAATTAACCAGTCAGTCAAGGACAAGTAGGCTGTGTATTTATTTACTCGTATAATTTATAAATAAGATTTACATATCATAAGGGTGTTGAAGTGCAATAAGGTTTACATGTAAAAGTAACATTTAAGATTTTTATTCAATCCTGTTCATAAATTTAAAACAACCAATTATTCTAAACCTTTGAAAGAATCCGTAATGGTATTTCGAATTCCACAGACAATGCCTATTACTAATTCCATAGACAAAAATTTAAAAAGTTAAGAAATTGGTTTCCTAAATAAACAAAGAGAAAACTTTTAACTTCTCGGGCTAATTTGTTCAGATTTTTGAACACGCAGCTATAATCCGTAGAGTCAATTGTTTTTGAACAAACAGCTATTATCCGTAGAGTCAATTGTTTTTCAACAAACAGCTATTATCCGTAGAGTCAATTGTTTCGAACAAACAACTACATATTATCAGTAGATTCAATTGTTTTTGACAACTTTTCGGAACAGCTTTGTGAATTTTTTATTAATTAATTTTATATGAAACCACATAAAAGTGAGGTGGCAGTAATGTTTACAATACATTTGTCTAATGAAATAAGTTTTTTTTTCGATATCAGTAATTTTAGTTCAGTGTTTACACAAAAAAAACTTAAGTTGAGCCATTTTTCAAACTTTTTGTGTTTGATTTCAAAATTTTAATATTTAAATAATTATATTTCTAATAGTATAATTTGAAGGTGTATTTCATCACCTTTTAAAAACAGTTATTAGTTTTCGGATACATTCAGAAATATCCCGTTTATTTGGATTTTCATAAATAATATCAAGAGGTGTTCTCACTCCCAATTTTCTAAAACCATAGAACATCTGTTTTCTTCAACAATTGACAAAGGTCCTATAAGATTTGAATTACATATTAAATGTATTGTTTTTTATCTTTACGAGATTGTTATTATATGTATAAAGAATCCCAGTAAGTTGTCCACATTGTTCATTGATTAGTTTTAATTAAATCATTACATAACTTTTCATAATTTTAAGTAGGTAGCTTTAATAATTATTGTTGTGTCATCGAACTGTTCTAATATTTTTTGTTTATTTTTCCTTGCAAGATTTGTGTTTATATCATTAATTTATTTTGTATTTTTTCAAAATATAAAATATTTCAAAACACATAGGTGCGCTTAATTTTTTTTTTTTTTCGATTGTCTCTGGCTTTCACCCTTCAAGGGTGTTCTAGGCCTTCATTTCAAATTATAGACAGAGGGAAGGTAAATTTATAAATAAAAATTTGGTTTTAAATGGGCAAATTTCAAAATTGTATGGAGTCGAATTCAGATTTAGAGGGGAGGCAATTTTAGATAAGGCTTGATAGAAGAGAGGATATTTGTTTAGAGAGGGACAACCAAAAAATATGTGATCTAAAGTTCCCACTTCTAGACCACAGAATGTACAATCTGGGGAGTCAAGGACGTGAATTTTAAAAAGATGGGAAGGAACGGAACAATGACCGATCCTCATTCGAATGAGTGAGGAAATTTCTTTTTTGGAGAAATGGGGGGATTGGGGTATAATACTTTGTATTGAGGCATAGGCACAGGCTCCCTTGGATTGACTAGATTTATACTCTGACCAAAATTTTTCATTAAAACACAAAATTGTTAAAAAGTTTGCAGCTTGGAGTAACGATTTATGTAACTTCCTCCAAGTTTATAAGCTTTCCCTAATTAATAAAAAAGTGGTTTTATAAATTAGGAAATGTTATGTGATTAGGTGCTTAGTTTAATGTGATTCAAAAATGACTGCAGGTCTTTTTGACCCTACGCCAGTGCATCTGTGCCAAATTTAGGCAGAGGCGCTTCAGGATTAGATAAAAAAAAAATTACAAGTAATGGAGTATTTAATTTTGTTATTTTTTCTTGAGGTGCCCGTAAACAATCAAGATAAATTACCTATTATTGTCTACTACTGAACCACAGTGGTGTACATTGTTCTATGACCAAAGTCAGTCTGTGTAGTTTTCAAGTTTGGGTTTGAATTGTGCTTAGAATATTTGATAATTGTCATTTTACTATAATTTTATGCTAATTGTTTGTACAACTAAATAATAGGCATTCAAGTTCCTTACTAAATTGAGAGGAAAAAAAACAAATTTAACAGAAATTTTACACATTCTTTATTATCTTATAATTTCCTTTTATGGTTTATTCTTAGGATAGTCAAGAGCTTTTCAGGTTTATGGACTACTTGCCACTGCCATTTATATATCATACCACATATCATGCTAGGAATGGTCATCCTAGGAATGGGCAAGGTATGATTGTGTATGTCCTATCAATATTGCCATATAGCTCAAACACTTAAGACAAACTCATAACACAAAAACACGGCCTCCAGCGATAACTCCACCAATTTTTAATTTGTTTAACCCATTACCTCCATGACGATGTCAATAGGCATCAAAAAAATAGATGAAAAGTATGATTTTTTTTCACTGTGAATAAAGCTAAATCCCACCAAGTTGTTATGCAGCATTTACATATTGGTATGTTAGCTTTCAATAATTAACATAATTTAATAAATTTTATTAATTATTCTATTTTTAATATTTTTTTTACTAAAGCCCTGAAAATAGACCCATTTTGAAAAAAAAAAAAAAAATTAAAACGGAAAAAAATAAAACATGTGTGAATCACATATTGTTATCAAAAGATGAAATAGTCGACAACACTATTTCAACATAGTATTATATGCATAAGATGACCGCTGGATGTCACTGAAATCAGGTGATGCCTGCGCGCAACGTTTGGAGGTTAGCTGTGACAGTGTTTTCATATGTTTTTGGTTAGCTTGCCTTCAAATAATACGGTTTTGTTGTGTTTTTATGGGTGATTTTTATTAAAAATAATAGTTAGTCTGCAGTTTTCGGATATTTTTAAACAGAGAATGTTGATGAACAGACGGACGAAGAGCTGATTGACGATGATTTGATGGCATATCACGACTTGACTGGAATCAGCCTTCGACATCCTCTGGTGCGAGTCGTAATACCTTGCGAATATCTATTTCAAATGCACCACCAGCCAAAAAATTAAAACTACAGTAAACTGTTGCGTTCCTGAACCGCTGAATGTGGTGCATAAAGATATGTACGAAAAGCTGAAGTCTAATGCTTTTCAAGTGTTTTCATTATTCTTTGTTGACGAAGTGATTCAGTTTATTCTTGAGAGGATGATCAAATACGCTCGATTTAAAACCAATACCAAATTCCAGTAAGATATATACGAATTGAAGCGTTTTCTTGGTTTCTGTGTTGACCGGCTACAATACATTGCCATCTACCACAGATTATTATTCGTCTGACCCGACCTTGGGTGTAAGCGTCATCAAAAAAGGAACCAACGTCCACATTTCGAGCTTATAAAGCGCTATATACATTTTTGCGATAACAACAATCTAGATATAACCGACAGAATAGCTAAGGTATGATAATGACTAACGTTCCATCTTTATTTGTATTTGATGTTTTTGCACACAAACTTTCAATCGACGAGCAAATGGTGCCATATTTCGGTCGACATTATTGCAAGATGTACATTAAGAATAAGCCAATCAAAGTTGGCTACGAGATTTGGTGTCTTGCTTCCTCCGAAGGCTACCTGTTTCCAAGCAATGCCATATTCCTGAGCATCTGATACATATGACCCCGTATTAGGTCAAAGATTATCCTTCGTACTGTCTATGATGGAATATATAGAGTTCCCCGCACGCCATGAGTTATTTATGGACAATTTCTTCACATCTCACCATTTGATGTGTATCCTGAAGGATAAGAGAATGTGCGCTACTGGCATATGTAAGCCAGTTCGCTTCCCTAACCTTGAAGCTTCAGGCAAGTTGAAGACAGGAAAGTAATTGCCTAACGGTAACATTTTCTTCTATATTTCCATTGCGCATAGCGAACATTTACCTAGCAGGTGAATTTGATGCGGTGGTAGACGTAGAAAGCCAAATATGCCGTTGGTTAGGACAACCGTGAAGTAACAGTGGCCACGAACTATGATCGAATGGAGCCAGTAAGTCAAGTGCAGAGTTGGCAGAAATTGAAGGAAGACAAAAAAGGCAAAGTTTTTAAGGAAGCATGCAAAAAAAATCGGTTGCCCAGCATGCCAACACGAAATTATAATTTGGGAATGGGTGGGGTAGACCTCCATGATAATGGTATACAAAATTATTGGGTCAACATTTGGTCAAAGAAGTGGTACTGGCCTTTATTTGCATCTTGCTTGAGCACCACTCTTTTAAATGGATGGAAGTTGCTATGCTTCTTTGGGAAGTACGAGCATGATATGGGAAACCAGATGACTAGGCGACAGAGAAAACCTTCCCAGAAGGAATTCCGTGTGGAGGTTACTCGTACTCTTTTATTGTCTTTTCCAAATCAGGTCAATGCCGAATTCGGAGATTCTCGTGTGAAGGAAGAAGGCCATGACGCAGAAGATGGGAATCGTGTGCGTCGAATGCAAGAATTTCATTTGACATATCGTGGCGAATCTCGAATTTGTTGTGCTCTATGTAAAAAAAATCCAGCAGTCTATCGATGCCGGGCCTGCAACCGCGCCCCTCATTTTGACTGCTTCGCACGGTATCACTTAGAGAATAATTTGGTTAGATTTGGTTAGTTTTCCTCATTCTAGAAGGTTTTTTCTAATATTGAATTTTTTGTTATTTTGTGTATTTTCCATTAATAAATTGTATTTTCATTGAATTATAAACAATGGCAATTATTTATTTTACATTATCAATATAAATCATACAGTTTACTGCATTTTACCCATACTTGACGTAAATTTTGCTTAGGGGGGTTACCTCCAAGCGTTGCGTTTAGGCATCAATTTTCTAGACGCTCCGGTGAGAGGGTGGGCGGGCGGAAAATTCTAAAACTGATTTTGGGCTCTCCTTTAAGTCTATACTATCGGGTTATAATGATGATTCAAGTTTATAAAAATAAAAAATAAATCATGGAGGTAATGGGTTAAACTTAGAAGCGAAATCGCGAAGATCGAAACTATGACAGAACAAAACAGAGGAACACATATTTAACATAGCGAGAAGGAAATAGATTGGGCAGCAATATTGCCATAACATCGGTAGCGAAGCGATCTCACCAACAAGACAGGGCAATTCGTTGACCAGAATTGCCCGACAATACGTACATCCTGATGGCTGAACACCAGCAATACATTATCGGCTAGACAGTGCCTTAAAATATTGCTCATGTACGGGCATTTACCTTTTTCAATGTTGGGTAACAAAACAAAGAAAAAATATTATTTATTTATTTTTAAAAATAATTTATTTAAATACACACAAATGATGAATAACAAAAAACTAACCAACAAAATTGTTTATTGAAATTTTAGAGTTATGAAATACGTATAAATGTTCGGTAGCAAAAATATAATTTACTGAAATTTTAAGTACATACTAATTTTATTATATTTAATTTAAATATTAGATTGATTTTTTATTATTTAATTAAATGTATTATAGAAAGGGAGCAATGCAGCAACTTCGGTATGACCTGGAACATGGTTTGAAAGAGAGATATGTAAATACGAATGTTAGAGGGACCCCGCTAATATTAAAAAAAACTAAAACAATTAAACAAAAATGATGAAAATATTAATAAAGCACGACTCGTTTGAAATAAAGCAAAAATCTCTCGACAAATGTTTCAGTTTCATTTAAAGATACACTGTGAATTGTTTCAGGCCTATAACATATTAAATAAGAAAATAAAATGAGTTTTTAATAGTTTTCAGAGCTTACTTTGCGATTTTTCTCTATCGAGGGAATTTCATATAATTAACGTTTCGGTAAAACAAATGTACAGATATTATCTTCAAAAATAACATATATTTAATTTATAACTTAAAGAGTTAAAGGGAAACTTGTTATAAATCGATAGAAAATGGGAATGCGGGTGCTTAAGCGGTTTAAGTCATTTGTTTGAAAATGTAATTATATTATAATCTCTCTACTGAAAACCTCAAATCTACTGGCTTCTGAACATCCCAAAATTATATACATCTTTTAACCCATGGACTTGAGAAGCCCTGGACAGAGCATTAGTGCGATTTTGTATGAATGGCATTGAAGCCAAATCTAGGGTGAGAGAAAACTGCCTGGCAATCATCTTGTATGACTAGATTTAAAACTTAGATTGTAGGAACTATTGAAAGGCAAGATAGAGGGTCGCAGAGGGCCTGGTAGGAGACAAATGTCTTGGCTGCGAAATATACGAGAGTGGACCGGCATTAGAAGTGTGGAGGAGCTATTCCGGGCAGCGCAAGACAAAGAGACATTTTCTAGAGTGATCGCCAACGTCGGGGGGACCTGATACGGCACATAAAGAAGAAAAGTAGGAACTGATTTGACCAGAAAAATCATTAACAACAAATAAAAATAGCATAGAAAAGAACTATGATATAATTTCATCACATGGACCTAAAAAGCCCTGGACGGGGCAATTCAAGAACAATTTGAAGACGCGGGGTGAGGGGGAAGATGTATGAATAATGCCAAAACCTACTTTTTAATGACTTATCCCATTCTTTGTCACATCAAATACCCCAAAAAGATCATAAGCTTTTATAACTGCATTAACAATTTAAAAGTTAGTGAAACAAGATGGCTGCCAGGCAATTCCTCTCACTGTAGATTTGGCTTCAATGCCATTCATACAAATTCGCACTAATGTTCTGGCCAGGGCTTTTTAAGTCCATATTTAATCGCTTAAATATAGAAATAGAGAAGATGATAGATAAAAACATCGCACATTAAATTTTAGTATAAATGCAGTAAGTTCAATGAAAAAACTGTGTTTTTACTTATAGAAACAAAAGTACTGCATTTTTATTTACCAACAGCGATGAATAAATGGAAGTGCAAAATTTTACATAAATTTTTTTTGTTTATAATAATTTTTGGTAAGCCGAATTCAGAAAACATGGTATTTAAATTCATTCCAGTTGACCAGCATATGGGGGAGACGGACAAGGACCTAAGGTTGGGTTAGGTTAGGTTAGGAGAGCTGATATGAAAATGAATGTTACCATTCCTTCTGGCCAGCATGTAGGGGGAGACAGAACAGGAACTGGGATTGGGGTCTGCCCCATGCTGTAGCAGCCACTGCACCAGCCGGTGGTTGCCAGTGCTGGCGGCGAGGTGCAGAGTGGAGTAGCTCTTTTTCTGGGGCTCATTTACTTCACAACCTAAAAAAGATAACAAACTAAAGGGTACAGAAAATAATTTGAATTACTACAAACTTAAAACAATGGTTCCATGATAACTGAACACATTTACAACTCAACACACCTTTAAAAAGTGATATAAAGTCAAGCGATGAAAAAAATGTGTCCACATCTTCGGATCTACCGGATCTGCCCTGATGATGGAAACTGCAACGCTGTCCGAAACGTCGGCTAAAGAAGGAGTTAGCGCAACACGGCATAACACCCCAAAAACAAACAACAAAAATGCTTTTGGCCGTGAGAATCTAAAAACTTACCCAACATAAAGTTTAACTAATTTTTGTTTCATCACTTTTCAAGACTTTATATAACTGTTTAAAGGTGTGTTAAATTGTCATTTTGATGAGTTATCCGGCCACCAAAAAATGTGTATTGCATTTTGTCTCCAGTGACATTTTACAGTGTACCTAATATTCTTTAGCATTTGGAAAGGTCAATAAATAACATTTTTTAAATGTGTGTCGCATCGCGTTTGGGTCCCCACCCAGGCGTCGTGTGTTTAATTCCTCGGCTAGCTAAGTCCTCCATCACAACACTAGTAACATTTTCCGCTTACTGTGGTGGTATTAGGAGATTTTCAAATATTGTCAGGTTATTCTTAATACGAGAATAACAAAAAAAAAAATAATAAAAATTGAAAAAAAAAAATTCTAATAGATATTTAAAAAAAAAGATTTCGAAAAGAATTGTGGTTACTGCAGATTAGTCTCGATTCCACAATAACCTCAGAGCCTGTGAAATTATGCTATCCTCAATTGGAGTAGGTGATACATCCAGAGATGTGCAAAATGGGTACCCAAAACCATTTGAAATGCAAAATGGAAATGGGTCAAAACTTTTCCATTTGAAAATGCAAAATGGTTTTTAGAAAAGCATTTCAAATGCAAAATGCAAAATACCTATTTTCAAAATGCATTGAAAATGCAAAATGGTTTCTCAGGTCAAACAATTAAAATAATTATAGAATTTTTAAACAATTTTGTCATAATAATGGACATCAATGTAGAACAAACATTATACATGATGGTAAATCCAAAAACATCACGACTACAGATTATGAAACCACAAAAAATTTGCGCGGGACTAATGTTGCCAACGTAAAAACATAGAAACTGCTATCTCACATTTAATATTACAGCGTCATGGCCCCATGTTCAGTATTTGAATCAGTATTTTTTGTAATGGTATCACTCAATTGCCAGGGCTCCTACCAGGGAGCAACTTGACAAATGTAAATTATCTCTCATAGCGAGGTTGAGGACAGACTGATATTTGGGGCTTATGAAAAAAAGATGAGTGGAGATAGTAGGAAGAATGTTGCAAAAAAGCATTTAAAATGGAAAATGCATTGAGAAAAGCATTTAAAATGCAAAATGGTTTTTAGAAAAGCATTTAAAATGCAAAATGGAAAATACCCATTTTGCATTTCCATTTGAAATGGATTTATTTGAAATAAAGCGCATCTCTGGATACATCAATAATAATCTCAGCACGGGCAAGCCACCCAGTGAGGCCAACATTACTGGAAAACTTTGAAATGTGAAAAACGATAATTGTTTTGTTGTAGTTTAAAATGGAAACTTGTAAAACATATTAGTTTAAACGGCTACTAGCCGAGTGAACACATGCGTCAGATTCCCACCCAGGCGTTGCGAGTTCAAAGCATTGCTATCTGAGTCCTCCATCATTGCATAAGCAACATTTTCAGCTTAAACAAAAGTGTGAAATATTTTATTCCGCGTCCAGTGTCCTCAATGTATATCATTTTGGTACCTAGCCGAACAATGGGGCCCCAAAGAAAATTTCACGTATTATATTCCGATAACTCTGTCCTTAATGTGTATCTACCATCTTCATAGCATCGCCAAATTACGCCGAATATATTAGTATTGTACAAAAAAAAACAAATAAATAACAACCAAAAAACGTCGTAAAAAAATTTGCCAGTGTGAGTGGTTCATTTATGCCATTGTGCATTCTGAGAACGCAAGATGCGCGCGACACTTCTAGGCCCTATTACGCTCGGCGTAACGACGTATAATAAATGCATGGTGAGGCCGTGCAGGAGACTGCTAGGAGACTTTGTATGCAGCGCGATGTATACGCGTAATACGACGTAAAATGAGTTGCGCAAGACATGCTCAGTGTGTTTTGGCCCTCAGAAACCATTTATTTCCCATCAGGGCCTTCTATGTGGAGTTAATATTAAAAAATTAAACAAAAATTGGTCTCCGGCTAGGGCCCTCCACCCATTGGTTGGGGCCCTAGGCCGGGGCCTCTCGGGCCTAAGCGGAAGTCCGGCCCTGACCGAGACGAATCGTTACGTTTGTATCTGGTACTAATTTAATGTAAGTCACAATTATTGTAAGGCTAGCTTTAGACTTGTAAGTTTTTTCGTAAATTTACGACTTCTAGCCAATGGGCATATTGCATTTTGAAAATCCAATACGCCCATTGGCTAGAAGTCGTAAATTTACTAAAAACTTACAAGTCTAAAGCTAGCCTAAAAAACTAACGTGTTTGTAATTTTGGCGCGAGTTACAAACGTAATTTTTTGTTTTTTTTACGAATTTGTTGAAGGGGGGGGGGGGCAGCTGCTCCCTCCTGTCGACACCCATGCTCAATACATTTCGATTCCGAATGGTGGTCTTTCACCAGGGCATTACTGAGAGTATCTACCATTTTGTGAGACTCTTCGTACGAATAAAATTACTTTCCCTGTCTCATATCCAGGGATAAATCACTTTCCCTGTCATATCCAGGAATAAATCACTTTCCCTGTAATATCCAGGGATAAATCACTTTCCCTGTCATACCCAGAGATAAATCACTTTTCTTGTCATATCCAGGGATATATCACTTTCCCTGTCATATCCAGGGATATATCACTTTCCCTGTCATATCCAGGTATCCAGGTCATTATAGTTTGGTAAATATTAAAATAGTTTGCTAAATCATATTGAATCGGCATAGCTTCTTAACGGGAATTGCTTGGAAATTAGGCCTAGAAGGAAGCGATTACTCTAACGATGAACTTGTAGTAAAATTATTTTTTTCTTCTTCAGAAAAAACTAAGGACGGACTTTGATCTCATCTGCATTTTCTAAATTATTAACAGTATGATTAACTCGTATCCATCCTGAACTCCATCAAAACCTTCACTTGACATTCTCTTTAATTATTATAAGTGTTTTGGTGCCCTATTTTTGTTATAGGTGTAATTTTTTAGTATGCTGTATTGTAACATTTCTCCTTGAAATTAACTTCGCGTAAGTTAGTAAATGCATAAATAAGTCATACAGCAGTCAATTCAAATCTCCCGGTAAAATGCGGACTTCAAGCTACGTCACGACTTTCTAACCAATCACCGATCTACACCATGTATGAGCGAACCGTGTATAATATTCTTTCGAACCTTGAGCTTAAAGGCCCGTTTATAATAGGAATAAGCGGTAAGAATAAGCCGTAAGGCCCTAGGCCGTAGAAGTTGGAAGATAGGAAACCTGTGTATCCGTTTATAATAGATGGCAATAATCTCTTATTTTTTTCCATAACCGAAAAGATGGTCCAACTTTAACTTTTGCGGTTACGGATTACAGAAAGCTGAGATATATACCGAGATTTATGTATTTTCGATCGATACTCTATGGATCTACTATTTGACAAGAGTGGTTAAATTCAGGTTTATTCATGTATTTGACAATCGAATCGAACAATAATTTTGTGAACAAGTATTTACGCGGAGTTAGATATTTTACCGAATTTTATATATAAATTTGCTGAAGACGAAAGTGATAAAAATAATGGATATAAATGACGCAGAATTGATTTCTTGGGTCGAGCAATTTCGTCATTTATATGACAAGAAAGAAAAAGATTATAAAGACCGAAATGTCGTTGAAAACTCCTGGTTATTTATTGGTAACAAATTGAAAGCATCAAGTGAGTGTAATACAATATGTTTGATAAATATTAATACTTCTATATATTATTACTAACATCAGAGATTTACACATTTTTTATCGTTTTGTATGCGCACATAAAAAGTTAGGTTATTTTGTTAGGGAAGGCTCTCTAGCTCCTTATCTTTTTAAATGTGAATCAATTGATACTTTAACGTATAAGTTTCAATTAGTTTAAGTTGCAATAGGAGACACACAGTTGACGAAAAAAATAAGGAAAAAACGGCGTTGGAGTGTGCGTCCCATTAATCATAAAAGGAAGAAAACAGGACATTTCCATAATTTGTTTAAAGACATGGCGACAGTAGACAACGATCAATTTAAGAAATATACAAGAATGTCGCAGACCAATTTCTATAAATTGTTAGGACTTCTACAACACAAATTAGTAAAGCGAAGCAGACGTGAGCCTTTAAGTCCGGAACATAGACTAGTTATCACATTATTGTAAGTGATAATATCTTTTAATATTTATAATGTTGAGAATTATATTTATTCATTTTGATGTAAAAAATAATGTACTTATATTATTTTAGCCATTTGTCCCAAGGCTGCAGTCTGCAAGTAGTTGCATGGTCCTTTATGATTGGAAAAACCACTGCACATGTAATAATAAAGGAAACTTGCGAGGCAATATGGGATGTTCTTAGTCCCATATATTGCAAACAACCGACAGTCGAAGAATGGAGAGAAAAAGCCAACGAATTTTATAAGCAATGGAATCTCCCTAACTGCTGCGGTGCAATCGATGGTAAACATATTACAATTCAGGCACCTAAAAATTCAGGAACTGCTTTTTTTAATTATAAAAAAACATTCAGCATAGTCCTCTTGGCTGTTTGTGATGCTGACTACATATTCACACTTTTAGACATCGGAGCATATGGCTCGCAAAGTGATGGTGGAGTATTCTCGGAGTCAGCCTTCGGCCGAGGTTTGGACTCCGGTAAAATAAAATTACCAGCAGGTACACCATTACCGAACACAAATATTGATTTTCCGTATTACTTTGTTGGAGACGAGGCTTTTCCTCTAAAACCATACATTTTAAGACCTTTTCCGGGAAGGAATTTAAATCAAGAAAAACGAATCTTTAATTACCGATTATCAAGAGCAAGGAGAACAATAGAAAATTCTTTTGGCATTTTAGCATCTAGGTGGAGAATCTTGAGAAATAGTATCATTGCCGAAGTTGATAATGTAGAAAGGATTACCGCTGCCACAATATGTTTACACAATTTTCTGCGAATCTCTGAAAAAAATGCCGAACAACTAGTGTATTGCCCTTCAAATTTTTGTGACACTGTTAGAGATAATGGTCAAATTTCAGAAGGCTTATTTCGAGAAGAACAAAGTGATAGTGGTTTTCAAAGGATAGGACGGATGGGTGCGAATAATCCATCAAGATCAATGATCGCTCTACGTGACAGCATGGCACATTATCTTTTGCATGAAGGGGCAGTTCCTTGGCAGTGGGCACATATTTCAAGAGGATCCAGACCAGAGTGATATCGAGATTTAGTAAGTTTTTAATGCGTTTACACTCTAGTAAACTGAAGTCTCAATAAATGAAAACTCAATGTATCCTTAATGTAAGACAGATCAGACATCGCCTTTGTAATTATTATTTTTTTTTTAATAATAAATGTTGATTAAAAAAAAATAGCAATTTTTATTGTCTTTTATTTTATTTTATTTTTTTTTCACTTGAAGAAAAATTGTACAGATCGTGTTTAGAAAAAAAATACAATTTATGTAAAATTATATATATATAAATTTCCAATTATTCTGAGTAATACATATTATGCAATATGTATTACTCAGAATATTTGGAAATTACTTGCATAATTTCTATTTTGCACTTTATCAAATTAGTTTTTTCTATATTTTTCATATCAGCATATAGTGAATTGCAAAAGTTTTGCAATGAATTTTCTTCTACACTCAAAGTGTTTTTGTCCGTTACAAATTTTTTGAAAACTTCTACGGCTTCATCCATTTTGGCTTGGACGGATGCTATGTTGGGATTTTGTTCATTTAATGGTGTGGATCTGGAGCGCGGGCGTTTTGTTGCTCTCGGAGTGCAGCCTACAGATTCTATGGTCTCGTCCATTGGTATGACACCAAAACCCTCAAGCGTAACTGAAAATTTAATTAGTATTATTACTATGTTTATAATCGAGACAAATCATTATAGATGGAAGAATCACTCATCAGCTGTATAAAATCATTCTCAATTTTACTTTATACATTCAAACATAAACATAATTGCTACAACCGAAAGTGTCTGATGATAGTATCTATAAAGCCATATTATAAAATTTTTAAATAAAATCACAAACCAGTTTGTTCGTCCAGATTTTCCACATATTCTTTTGATGTTCCATCAAGGAACTGAATGTCATCGTATGTAAGTGATTCATCACAAAAATCTGGAGAATCATTTTCAGTATCATTGTTTGGTAACTCGACGTTACCAAATGTTTTCCGTCGTTTTACATATTCGTATAAAAATGATAAATTTTTCATTAGTGGCCATTCTTTGTGACCTGATGCTCCTGATCCAGATCGTTCAAATTTGCATCGTTCTTTTGCAAATCGACTCCGCAAGGCAATCCATCGCAATCTACATTCAGAACCTAGAAGCAATAATTATAATTGTTTGTACAACTGTATTCCATCCAGATTATTTTATATAAAATTGTATGTGACGTGTATTCAGCGCACTTAAACTAATTGAAACTTATACGTTAAAGTATCAATTGATTCACATTTAAAAAGATAAGGAGCTAGAGAGCCTTCCCTAACAAAATAACCTAACTTTTTATGTGCGCATACAAAACGATAAAAAATGTGTAAATCTCTGATGTTAGTAATAATATATAGAAGTATTAATATTTATCAAACATATTGTATTACACTCACTTGATGCTTTCAATTTGTTACCAATAAATAACCAGGAGTTTTCAACGACATTTCGGTCTTTATAATCTTTTTCTTTCTTGTCATATAAATGACGAAATTGCTCGACCCAAGAAATCAATTCTGCGTCATTTATATCCATTATTTTTATCACTTTCGTCTTCAGCAAATTTATATATAAAATTCGGTAAAATATCTAACTCCGCGTAAATACTTGTTCACAAAATTATTGTTCGATTCGATTGTCAAATACATGAATAAACCTGAATTTAACCACTCTTGTCAAATAGTAGATCCATAGAGTATCGATCGAAAATACATAAATCTCGGTATATATCTCAGCTTTCTGTAATCCGTAACCGCAAAAGTTAAAGTTGGACCATCTTTTCGGTTATGGAAAAAAATAAGAGATTATTGCCATCTATTATAAACGGATACACAGGTTTCCTATCTTCCAACTTCTACGGCCTAGGGCCTTACGGCTTATTCTTACCGCTTATTCCTATTATAAACGGGCCTTTACACCGTGGACCGAAAATGCCCTCTTACACAGATAAGTTTGCAAGCCGGTAAATTATAATTAACGTTAAGTAAATATAAGTACTTACCGACTTCAACTAGAAGATCCAAAATTGAGAAATCAGTCATATTTTTAGTGATGACGGCACACGCAGCAAGAAAGAATGGGCTATCTCCTCTTGATGTGGAAGTATTTATATCCGCACCTATAAATATTTAAATGATAAACATTACGCCGGCATCTAAGCACAACATTTACGTACCTATTAGAACTTATTATGAAACTCTGCAAAATATTTTCACAGCTCCCACAAGGGAAATATTTTTAAATACCGGATTAGAAATTTTTATTCCTTTACCATTTTCAAGCATTTTAATAATAATTTCCTTAGAACCCGAGGCGCAAGCTTTCTGAAAATAACACGTCAATAAACAAATAAAACAAAATAATAATCAATTAGTCCTAAGATTTGGCAAATAACTAACATAATATATCTAAATATTATTAAATTTTGTAAAATAAATATTATTTTTTACCAGGAATGGTGTAGTGTTATTTATACGAAAGTTTATCACTTCGGGAAATGTGCTGATATAATTCAAACAATTCTTGGTTTCACTTGCGTTGTTAAAAGAACGCTGAAAACAAAAGATAGTATCAATAAAAAATTAAAACAATAATATGTATAAATAAATCGATAAACTTGATACAATACGAATTCCTTACAACAATGGCTTGAATTAATTTTACTGAAATTTTTTTCTTGATATCCGTTTCTCTCACTTCTGTAGTAAACCCTCCCGTTGCCTTGCGTATTATTTTATTAAGTCCAAACATTATAAATGCACAACCAGCCGCAAATAGAAATGAGCATAATAAATCATGCATAATAAACCACTCAGGCAATGAGGCCAAACAGAGAACTAAAAATAAACACAAATAATTCAAAATGTCCGTTATCGACCTGCAAAAATAAATCACTCACGTGACCTGTAGGAAAAACTGGAAAAGCATCTAAATGTGTGCGCCCAAGCAGCAATGCCGTACCTTCCGAAATTTTGGTAGGTCTACCGATCTACCGATACTCGCAGAAAATCAACCGAAATTTTCGAAAACCTTCAGAAGAAGATTCTGACTTATGGGCAATTTCTTCCGAAAATAGTTAAATGGAAAATTCTTATGCCCATGGATTTTAAAATAATATTGTGCGAAATAAGTTTTTTCTGATATTCTCTTGCCACACCCCCTCCCCCCTGTCCTGTTTAGAAAATTCCCCCACGGAATCGAAAGAATATTTTGAGGAATCCAGTACTGAGGTAGCAATACCCCGCACAAATCCATTCTGAAATTCTACCGATTTTCGTATCTAATCTACCGATATTTTTCTCCCAAATCTACCGATTTTTGTTTCGCGGTATGGCATCACTGGCCCAAGGATTGTAGAAAATGTATGCCTGCGCCTGCGCACACTTGTAATTTTAAAAAGGCTAATAATATAGTTTTTGAATCCAGTAAATACTGCGACCAAGGAACTACGTGGGTGGTTTATTTATGAACTACACAAAAACAAAAACACGTGCCATATGCCCCTTCAGACAGAGCGATTTTAATTGAAAGACTTTTTTATTGAACGACAAAAATTGAACAAGATATCGTTCGGACGTTTCAGTCTAACTCGGACCGATATTGTTTATCGAAATGGCGTCAAGTGAAGTTATCACTGCGTACATCCCTAAAATTTCGGACCTTTTACGGAACGAATTTGAGAATATGAAAAAGCGCAAAAAACGTTGTATGTGGTCCAGAAAATGGATTATAAGGAAAAACGAATCAGGTGCTTCTAACACTGTATTGAGAGAGATGGCGTTAAAAGATACTGAAGACTATCGCAATGATTTGCGAATTTCGGAAGAACAATTTGATGTACTGCTGTCTAAAATTCAATAAAAAAATTCCAAAAACAGGACACAGTTATGCGCGCGGCTGTCCCGGCATAAACTAATTTACAAATTACGCTGATTATTTTTCAAGTATAGCTTATATGTACCTACAGAGTTCCAAAAATACGATATCATTGTTTAAAAAAGAAGTGTTCGTTGCAATAGTTGATGCCCTAAATTTTTTTATGAAGGAAAAAAAATAACATTCAGAGACATGCCATTTAAGAACAATAACTACTAAGTCACAGTAACATTTCAAATATAATATTATTAATTGCAGTGTCACGGGCATTTCTATTTTTGTAAACTTCTTGCTTCTGATCCCAAAGACACGACCACTTAATACATTTTTTTATTGAAATAGATGCCGTGATAGTGGGTACGCATAAATAAACCATTCTCTAAGAACGTCTAACGTCTACTTTCAACTGCAGGGAGATAAAAATTGCCATCGACTTGAAACAAATATGCACACGTTTCGATTCGGCGGGAAAAACGAACAATGACTCATACTTGAACAACAAAAGTAGACGGCTTTCAACTTTCGTCGCTCAACTTAAAACTTATCAACATCTGAAAGTGTGTTCACACTCGCCGATTAGTAATTTAGATTTCAAGTGTCATTCAACATAAAGTTGATCAACTAAAATCGCTCTGTCTGAATCGATAATAAATTTACTGGCACGTGCAGAATGTGCACGGAAAATATTGTTATGATGGACAACACTGATAGTATGCCGTCATAGACAACAACTGTGTTATGCAAAAATGATCCTAAATACTACCTAGGCATGTGCTCTTTTAAACTGTTTTAGCATAACAGATTGAAATAATGCTACCATGCTTATAACCGATCGTATTTTTACTTCCGTGCAGGTGTAGAAACTACAGAAAGAAGTAAAAAATTGGGTCACTGCCAGTGTTGAAGAAGTGCATTTATATTGTGTTTTAGCACTTATTACGATTTGCAGGAATTATGAATATTATCTGTAGATTCGTTAATTTAAATGGGAAATTCCAATATTAAATCTGATAGCAATAATGCAAATGACAATCATGTAACACGTGAAAGACAAAATGATGTTAGCCAGGTAAGAAAACAGATAAGACTAAACACAGCTGGTAAATAATGCGTAGTCTCAGATGTTTTGTATAAATAACACTCCTTTGTAAACACATCCCGCATATCGCACACGCTTATCCTATTTCAAATGCTTCTTATTTTGTTTATCAGGTGAGTATAAGACTTGACAATGACATTCATTTGTTTGGCAACAATCGTTATCTACAGAAATCGTGTGTATTTATGAACGTAATTATTTTCGTGTGGTTATTTAAAATGTCTAATTCTTTGTATTATTATTTTATTTTTTGCAGTTTAGTTTGTCGAGCTTTATTGGCAATTTAAGTGGACGGTCATTTGTGAGTACGACAAGCAATTACTCAGCATATAGCTCATCACGACCGTGGTCGAGGGTATCGAGAAGAAGGTATGTCAGTCTTTTATTATCCAATTATGTTGCCAACCTTTCATAACCTCCCTAATGCTTTTATTACTAACACAGGGGACCACTAGACGTTGTTGGAGGTGTAAAATTCAGAGCACATAGTACTATTGCGTTTATTTTATTTGGATAGTGCACAAGAGTCCCACCTTCCCCTGTGGCATTACCGATTGGAATAAGATTATTTTTCTCTTATTCCGCCTCACTCTTAATACGCAATATTTCACTTACAAATAAATGGATTTAGCTTTATTAATTCAAAACATGATTTATTATGTCGGGGGAGATGGAAAAATACGCACTTTTAATTTCGTTTATTAAGTCACTTATGCGATATGTCAATTAGTATGCAGCGCCGTTATAGTCGCAGCCGACGGCGACTATGTTCATATCCAGAGTTGCATTATATTCATAATATTGTATTAGAATTAAATCACAAACCAGTCTATACAAACTACTTGAAAACTGGGATATAACTCTAAAGGGGACGCGAGCAGGCGTTATTAAAGGTTCCCCAACATTTATAGTAACTTTTAGTTATATATATCTAAATTCAAGTATTAATTCGAAGTAAACATTCCATATTTACCGTGAAGCGGAATTCGTAACCTTTACCGGAATAAGTTGTGTGGCTGAAGAAGTGGGGAGGGGAAAGAAATGGGAATAATGAAGTTTGGAATGTAACTGACTAAACACGTAACAAGTAATGTTCAGATTTTTGCTTACAAGAGACCTGGGAGATACTGATGAATTCCGCCTAATGCATGCATTTAAAAAAACACTTGATTTCAACTTAATTACTAATGGAAACAACTATTTAAGTCAGGGGAGATGTAAACATGCACTGAATAGGTTTTTAGGTTTAAGTCTGAGGCGGTTTACTTACGTTCCCTGCAAGCACTTAGGCCATAGGCCCATTGTACTATCTCCCATTTTACCTCATTCCCTTGCCAGTAACCCGGTCCTTTTATGAAGTTCACCAGGGCTGTCATTGGATATGTGGCGATGTCTTCTGGTTCCACACTGTGTCTTCCCAGGTATCTGAGCCTTATTCCCAGCAGAGCGGGACATTGGCACCATAGGTGAATTGGAGTCTCTTCCTCCTCTTCACATTTCCTACAGATGTTGGTGTTTTCCACTCCCAACAGTTGCATGTGTCTCCTGAGATGGCAGTGTCCCGTTAATAGTCCTACCAGTTCCCTCAGTGAGTTTCTGTCCATATCGAGTAGTTGCCTGGTTCGGTTAGGGTCCGGTCCGTTTATGAGTACTTTAGATTGCCTTCTTCCATTCCTTCCAGTGTTGGGATTTGACCCACCTCTTGATATGTAGTTTGGTGTGGCAAGCTGCTACTCCTACGGCCGGCTCGGATCCCGCAAGTGGTGCTTTCGCCCCTTTCCTTGCTAGTTCGCCAGCCCGCTCGTTGCCCTCAATACCTTTATGTCCTGGTACCCAGAGCAGGGTTACTTTATTGATGGTCGCCAGTTCTATAAGTTTTAGGTTGTTAGTTTGGGTTATTTAATAATTTATGCTATTTCCTAACCTTCAAACTTAACACACTTTGGCCGGAAAAGGTAGTTCTACCCGTTCGGTCGATTGATGCTTAAGGCCGGGGAGGGTAGTTCTACCTATTGCGCCGGCCTCATTTCAATGGCAAAAAAGACAAAACTATTCCAATGTTTTTATATTATTATTATATACCAATCTCTTTATAAAGATCCTACTATATGTACATAATTATCGAATCGTAATGCAAGTTTGTTTTTTATATTTATTTTCGTGCCTTTCGTTTACATCGGTATTTCAACAAAAGGATAGTATATTGTTTCTTATTGAAATAATTCACATCCTGGAATGAGGGTTTTTATGACCGTGAAACCCGATTCGAATCTCTTTCTCTGTTCCGCACCCACTCAACTCCTATGTGCAAGCGAGCGAGATATGTCGGGCGTATTTAAAGAAAGCAGGTATGAGCAAATACCGATAGGCGGACCGTAATAAACATATAACAAGGTTAATTGAGTTGCATTTCAAATAATATTCGATTTTCTTTTAGAACTTTTATAGCTTGGGTATGCTGAGTTATTACGTAGAAATTTTTATTAAAATATTTTAATTATTTTCAAAGATAATTTAAAATGAATTGAAGAAATTCACGCAAGACCTTTATTTTCGCCCGGAGTCAGGGTAGCGCCAGTTCAAAAAATACCTGGCCGAAATGTGTTAACTTTGATTGAGAAAAAAATAGAACTTTAATACATCTTTTACCATTTCCCCTGGCATAAATAGTTGTTTTTTGTAGTAATTAAGCTGAGACGAAGTGCTGTTTACAATTTTTTTGCTTATTAAACTTTGGAACGCCGGACCCTTTTTGAGGTAAATCAAAAATGAACTATTTAAATATTGAAGACAATATTAGTGATTTCTAAACGAAAATCTGAAACAGAAAAATCAGAAAAGGAAACGGTCACATCTGGGACTCGAACCCAGGACCCTTGTCTTTCCGTGACAGTGCTCTACCAACTGAGCTAATGGGACCCTATTCCCCTCAGTCACTTTTAACTGTATCATACTTCGAATAAGAACTACTACGAAGTATGATACAGTTAAAAGTGACCGAGGGGAATAGGGTCCCATTAGCTCAGTTGGTAGAGCACTGTCACGGAAAGACAAGGGTCCTGGGTTCGAGTCCCAGATGTGACCGTTTCCTTTTCTGATTTTTCTGTTTCAGATTTTCGTTTAGAAATCACTAATATTGTCTTCAATATTTAAATATTACAATTTGAGGTTTTACTCAATAAAGTTATTCCGAAAAATAAATAACAAAAATGAACTCTAAAGTGTTTCAAGTGTAAGCGATTCTGTTAAAAAAAATTATGCACTTTCTCTTGGCATAGAGGTTTAAATCGTGTATCAAAAAATTCCAGCGCCAGCAGCCCATGAACGGTTTGTCGGCGGGAAAAAATTCTTGTCACTGTTGTACAAACGGTTTTCCAGAGGTTAAA
The DNA here is from genome assembly GCF_061612785.1 of Hesperophylax consimilis. NCBI lineage: Eukaryota > Metazoa > Arthropoda > Insecta > Trichoptera > Limnephilidae > Hesperophylax > Hesperophylax consimilis. Next base: position 11,045,006 of record NC_142845.1, read on the forward strand.
CGTGAGGTGGAAATAGACAAGTTTATCAAACCTTTCAGGCCCCAAAATGAAAACTTTACAGTATACGATAAAAATGAATATTTAGAACCTCGTAAAACTAATTAAAAATCTTAAGGTCAATATGAAGGTGGTTATTTGTTTTTAGAAATTTTAATGGAAAATATTGCATTTCTATTTATGATTAAGAAAAATTTGAGGGTTGAGTAATTTCATCTGAAGAGTTCCCGAAATAAACAAAAATGATTGTAACCATTAATTTAGTTTTTAATATTAAAATTTCCTCCATCATCACAAATTACTTTTATCATGTTATACTTAAACAACTATTCCATATGAAAACACTGAAAAATAACATTTCCAAAATTTGTTTTTTATACTCGTACTTTTGATTTACCATCATTTCCAAGAAGGCATATTCAGAGCCGGTATTTCAGTAAACTTGGGAATATTATGATTAAGATCGTGTTGTCGGGAGTACTACCCGAGACCTAACTATTCATATCGAATGTAAATCATATCTCTCAAGCCATGCTTAGAAATTAACTGAAATATCGACCTACGGTGTTCTTATTTCCATTTCGGTGCTCTAATTCCACCAACGGCTATGTAAAACGCAGCCAGTGATAATTTTAATTAAGTAAGTAAGATAAGTTAATTTTAAGTCACAAAATAAATCTGTTTTTGAGAAAAGTGAAAAGTGATTGAAAGTGCTGCTTATGTAGGGTAATTTCACGCGCACGTGTTTTAACCAGTAAGTTACCCTGCCCCATGGGATCATAATTAAGAGCCTTACTAGTGTGGTCCTTAACAATGTGGAAATTTTTTGTCAGTTGCAAAGGGTTAAGTGTGATTGGCAAGTAACGTTAGTAAAAAATGTTTTTTTACTAGGTGGAATACATCTACGCTCAACAATCCCCTTATCGGAAGTAAGACAGCGTGGCCCGTCGCCAATGTAGAGGCGCTTTTCCTTCCAGAATTTAAGGTTGAGAGCGACACCCAGAGCAAGAAGTTTAATTACGTTGAGACCATTTCCAAAGGGGCCTTTGGGAAAGTTCACAAAGTCCTGCACATTGAGACAGATAAATTGTACGCTCTGAAGGTGTTGTCTAAATCCCAGGTAATTAATTAATGATATTAAAACATCTCGGTTTTTGCTACGAGCATTGGCATTTTATAGAGTACTTACAAAATTATTTTTTGGTCCCGTGACAAAAAATTACACTGAAGAAATGTGAAGAATAAAGTATTCCCAGGCAGAGCTTGTATGCACGTCTTCATGGATTATTCGAAAGGAACGCACGTCTACTTGCTTCTTATAATATTGACGGGTGACAGTGACAATTCTTCTACATTTGACGGATATTGACGATAGCATATATTTATATTAAAAACGTATTATTTATAAGTACATTGATGATTATTAAATGTAATATTTTATTTGTATGAAAACTTGAATAAATATGTTTAATAGCAATAAAAACGCGAGTTATATGCCCATTAGTTGTATTTATTTGTTCAGTTGAAAATGTCTGAAGAAATAATGATGAAAATGTTGGAACATAAAATTATACAGGAATTATTTTTTTTAGTTACATTTTACAAAACAAGTTATAATATTAAAATATGCATATTTTTTCAAGTGTTTTAAAAATTCTAATATTCAAAATTGCATTGCCACATTTCATCACAATGACATTTGAATTTGAAGTGTTACAAATCTAGAAAGTCGTTCAGGACAGGAACTGATATAAACTTTATAACGTTAATGTCATATTATTTTTACGGTAAAATTATTAACGAATAAGTGTATAATTAATGTTCAATTTCTACCTCATCCTGTGCGAATTTTATTATATTGTTTGCGTATTATGAAATAAAGCATTATTTTTTTTTTATAACTGTCAATACCATAATAGTTATTCGATTCGAAAGAAACATTTGTTTGCGAAATGTCTATAAGAGTATGATTGAAGACATTTGTACATTCTAGTATCTTCAGTCTTTTTCATACCCAAGACGTGTGAGAAGGAAGATTTTTATAAACAGCTTTTTGGAAAATCGTCGATGACGTTCATACAATCTCTGCCTGGGACTAGTATAAGTTTTATCCGGCTAGGATTTTTCTTGCTTGCAGATTTTTCTTGCTTGCAGATATTTCTTGCTTGCAGATTTAGCTGCTTTAGTGTCGAGATTTTGAAAAAGGTTTCAATATCAGATCTAATGAAATAAGATCTGATCGAGATAATATTTTACTTGGCAGTAATTAGCGTTGCTACTGTAGATATTTTGAACGCATAAAAATGTACAGATTTATAAAATAGTCTGTTTGTTCCTTAGTTTCGCTTTTGGCTGTCTGCAAAGTTATGTAGTATATCGAGTTGTACACCTTTATCATTTCTCACCCTTCTTCTTTCTGTGTTTCTCTAATTCTGAATCATGAATGATAATAATATAATTACTTATTTTAATTCCTTAGGCTAATTTGTTCGCTTTTGTGAATAGCTCATATATGGCCTCATAGAAATCGTTGTATCTCCCTTATTGTCATGGTGAGAAATATGATTTAAACTGTGTTAGATAGAGAAAACACCAAGGTTTATATTAAAATCTAGAAGTTAATTAAGGAATAATTAAAATGTACACCTCCATCAAACCAAAAGCAACTGGACCTCAATTTAAAACAAAATTAGGAAACTTTGCAAATTTTTTATTAATTATTTTTATGTGAAACAACAAAAACAAGTGAGGTGAAAATTACATTTGTCTAATAAAATATATGTGTTTTTTTTTGTTATCAGTAATTTTAGTTTAATTTGAGAGCATATTTTATCACCTTTCAAAAACAATTTTTTGTTTTCGGATATTTTCATAAAAATTTAAGTTATTTGATTTTTTTTTCAAAGCGGAAATACTCTGACCTTCTGACAGAATATGCCAGAGGCCTGAGGGGTTAATCTAATTTTTCCTTTCTTATGGATGATTTTGCATAATTTGTTTGTTCTACATCCTCTTCTTCCCTTTGCATGTAAATTATGTTTTATGGACCGTTAAGTATGTAACATTACACCACTTAAAATATATAATACTATTGCAAAATTCATAATACCTGTGTACATACATATTTGTTTATATTTCATACTGATAAACACTGGGAAGTGTATATATCGATATCTCTTCTTTGAACTCAAGGCCTAGCAGAACTGATATTTAGATATATTATAATAAAACAAATAAAAAACTTTATTCCACTTAATTTTAAAATTAAGTGGAATAAAGTTTTTTATTTGTTTTATTATAATATATTATAATGGAATTCCACCACGAATTATCGGTCTCAAAAATAGTGATATTTAGAGATTTGTATAGTATTTTAGTTGACCTCTAGTTTTATCTACGAGTCTGACTTCTGTTAACATTAATATCATCAGTGTGACCATCAATAATAGGAACAAGGGAGTTGTGCCACAAACCATTATTATTATGAAACCGCACGCACAAAAGTGTTACCGACTTTTATTTTTTTTAGTGCGCATACTACTGCAAATTGCATCTACCCAACGCAGTGTCACCAAGCGCATAACTTTCATTGGCTCCACTGCTTTGATAGTCGTAATTTGGCAACAGTCAGCACGCTTCTATGCCATATTCCTCCTTGTTTATATTATTTAGGGTAGCCCCAGAGAGGTCGTTCGTACGTCATCAGTGATAGACCTCTTTCTTCTCACGTCTTGTATGAAAACGAAAAAGACAGAAGAGACTAAAACTATGTGACGTCACAGACTATTTCTCTCTGTGACTGCTATATTATGGGACGAATTGTGTGTTAGTTAATGTATTTTTTCAAAGCTCTAAATATGATAGTATTATTAATTAACTATTAGCAGACGGCGTAAACCAGTAGCTTTAAAGAATAACTTTTGTAAAAATACAATTATAATGATTTCAGATAATCTCAGAAAACTGCATAAAGCAGGTGAAGGATGAGGTGCATATTCAGGAGGTGTGCGGCCACAATCCCTTTATAGTTCACTGCTTCCAGAAGTGGCAGAGCAGGAAAAGATTATATATAGGTAATAAAGGTTTATTTTCTCTGTCAGAGTCCCAACTGCCCAAAGCCGTGGGGACTACCTCATCCCCAATCGGGCTATGTTGTGAGACTGAAGAAAGTAGGGAGGTGTAGGAGATATGGGAGAGGAAGGTTGGGAAGTACCTACAGTCTGTTTTAACATCATTTTGATATAACAAGGTCAACAAACGTAATGGAAATGTCTGTTCTTATTAGAATTTTCCCATTTAACACGGTATTCTGTATTACAACGTATGTATTCTCTGTGTAAAAACAGAATTAAGGACGGGTTGTTTGACGAGAATTTGAACAATTCATCAAATTTCAACATTAATTTTCGGTAATTATTTTTTTAAAGATAAACTTATGTTTATAAGACAAGGTTTTTATGCATAGCACAAAGAATAATAAAATGATAAAAAACACTGCACTCAAATCACCCACTATAAAGTTCTAATAACTGGTTATTAAGTTTATTTTTATTTATGTTAAAATGTTGATAGATTGATTTTAAAAATAATTTCAAAGGGATGTTGGCTCATTTCCCTTGAAAATACTAAAAAAAATACAAAGCGGTTGGAGGATACGTTAGGACGCGTCCTGCTGCCACGAAGGGCGCTATAGTTATAGTACTAGTACTTATTGAATTATTTGGCGGGTTGGAAATAAGCCGACGTTGCTCAGTAGTTCAGAGTGTCTGACCGGACATCAGAAGGTGCGGGTTCAATTCCCGTCGGCGGCATTTATTTTTACTCTGGAGATATTTTCAATTTGTTTTGATATTACAGGCGACTAATTATTGCTTATAATAATTCAATATTAATTTTCAGGTTCTGTGAAAGTCCTATTCAAGTTCTGTTATTATAACATTATAGGCTAGTTGCTTGACAGAACTGAAATAGTAACAGAACTGAAAAAAATCTTTCACAGAACTTGAAAATTAACTTTGAAATTTGAAGAATTGTTCAAATTCTCCGAAACAACCCGTCTGTTATGGGTTGTTTCATCGTCCGTCAAGAAAAAATTCAGCGAAATATTCATGAAAATGTGATCACCCAAAATCGGCCGGTTAACGCGATTATCCATATTTTTTAAGAATGACGCATGCGCAAACGTCACAATTGCCATATGGCAGATTGTATGTACTACAATGTACCGATTACTGGTGATAACGACCTGACTATTTTGGCAAATAACGCAAAGAAAACCCAACGATTAAAATTTATGAAGTTAACGGTTTTGTGGGAACAAGTTCAGATACCTTTTCTACATATAATATTGCCGAAATTCGTTTTTATATCGTTGTTTCCAGTGATTGAAAATGATGAGAAAACATTGAAAAAGAACATGTTTGTTTTTCTTGTCGACCAATGTATCACAATCTATTGACTGTAAAAATGTATATTTTTCGATAATTTAGCAAACTTGTGATTGAAATTTTCGATCAAGTGAGCCAGATGCTTGAGTCGGGTCATGTCAAGAGTCGGAATAACGGAAGAGTATGTACGAGACGATGTATGAGTGTGAATGAGGCAAGGAGTCTGTGACAAGACCGACTTGTTTGACAGTCCATCCTCTCTGCCTACCCCTGCGGTAACGGCGGGATGGTTTTATACTATAAAAACAATCCATAAAATTTCTTCCAACGAGATTCTGGTAAAATGTTTGTGGGCTAGTCTGCCTAATAAACATTTGAATTCATATTATACACTGTCCAAGGAATGTTCAGGATATACGCTACCTTTCTACATGATTTCCTACAATGGGTTTGAGTCACAGAAAGAATTCACTTTATAAATGCAGAATAAAGTGCTGAACGGGCTGGCACCGTCATACTGAGCTGATATCCGCATGAGGGACAATCGTACCGCTAAGGTCGGCCAAGTCTGGCCTTTGAACAGACTAGTTAAACCCTCACGTATGAATGTTGCATAGTTTGGAATGTTGCATAATTGGCACAAACCTGTAACTGGCATTAAAATTTTTAGAAGACAGTTAGAAACAAATTTCTTTAATATCAGGTATAAAATATGTGTTGTGAATCAATCTCAAAACGTGAATATCAAAAGAATATACCACATAAATCAAATTAACAGTAAATAATACTACGGTTCTTGCTGACGAAAACCGTTTTGTTCATTTCCCTTGAACGTTTAATTGGGGAGTTGTTGGGGACACATGGAGATAATTTGGTTTCTGCATAGGAACAGTCACTATCCAAAACACAGACTTGTATGATGCTCTCAGTAAAGTTATTCATAGGGCGTTCTTGTAACCAACCTCGTACAAGGTTTTATCTACATAAACAGCGTTTAAATGTTTGACAGTCGTGTAGTTTGGTTTAACTATAATTTCTCTAGGCATTATATTCATTTCCTATCTGTTTCCATGATTCTGATGTCATTTGAGCACCATTTCCCTCAGTGGCTTTTAGGTTATGTTTATGAAGAACTTCCCATCCTAGAAAAAGATAGAATAAATCAGTAATACGATTGCATGTTGCCATATTAACTTTACTAAATACGTAATTCTTCGAGGAACACTAAGGACGGGTTGTTTCGGAGAATTTGAACAATTCATCAAATTTCAACGTTCATTTACCAGTTCCGCGAAAGATTTTTTCAAGTTCTGTTTTTTATTTCAGTTCTGTCAAGCCAATAACCTATAATGATATATTAACAGAACTTGCATAGGACTTTCACAGACCCCGAAAATGAACGTTGAAATTTGATGAATTGTTCAAATTCTCCGAAACAACCCGTCCTAAAACGGATTATTCAAATATAGCGAAAGCTTTTTTGGAGTTGAAACAACCCAATTTGTATTTGAATAAAATCGAAAAAAAAAAATTTACGGGTTCGTATGTATTTTTCCAAGTTTTTAAAGTTATTTTCCATTCAGCCAGACTCAGCATAGCTCGTAATTATTCGTGAAGGAACAATTATGCAATCATCTATAAATTTCATCTGTTATTGTCTTATTTTAGTGACTGATTTTGTTCCTGGCGGAGAACTCCTTAACCAGATAGAAACCTACTGCAAGCTTCCAGAAGAATTGGTGCGTTTGTATGTGGCTGAGATCTCACTCATTTTAGGTAAGGAACAGCACATCTGACAACATTTCTTGCAATATATTTACATATGGTTAATTTTTTAGAATGTTTTAGTATGATATTTAACCTCTTGTGTGCCGCTATATCCAATAGACACAATCAAAAAATTATTTCTCTAAGCTATTTTAGGGAAACTATTTATCGACTGTGGTTTGGTAAAACCCTTCGAGCCACAAAAAATAAACTTTACAGGAGGCGTTAAAAACGATTATTTACGAAAGGTAACATTCCAATGAAATGTGACTTGAAGGGTTTCACCAAATCGCAGTCATCATTGTAGATTATGTACCTTTTTTTATAAATGTATAAACACATTATCTGGTAAGATAGTATAATAAGTTAAGTTAAGATAAACAAATAAGTTATTACGAAAATAGAATCAGCTGGTGGATAGTGAAAATTTAGGTTAGCATCGGCACACCAAAAGTTAATATTTACAATGAGATTATTGGGTAATGCAAACAAAACTGTACGGTTTATGAGTGTTTATCAATGTGTATTAGAAAGATTGTGGTATTAAATATTGGGTGCCCGATGAAATGAATCTAGGCCATGTACTTGTTATAAATGAATATTATGGTATGTAACATTAATATGTATTAATAAATAAATTTTGTTGAATGTTACACATTTAAATGTTTCAGATTTCCTGCACAACGCTGGAATAGTGTACCGGGACCTGAAGCCAGAGAATCTTTTGCTCAATGCCCTCGGCCACATCCAGCTGATTGACTTTGGCCTTTCCAAATGGTTAAAGTTTGGCTGCAGAACCACCACTCTGTGCGGAACTCTTCGCTATATGGGTACTGCCAGCTTCCTTACTTAAACACTACTGTATCTTGCAAACAAACTAGTTCTCCTTCTAGTTTTCCCTTCTTTTCCTAGAGATACAAAACAATGTGTTTAATCCACACCGCCAATGAATTGTGGTTTTTTTAAAGTTTTTTTTTTTACATTTGTGTTGGGAGTTTGCTGCATCAATTTAACATGCAAGGCTCTGAGGGAAGATTATTATGATATTGAAGAATCAATGGTTTGAATTATAGCAGTTGATATTTGATAACGTGTCCAAACATCAAGCAAGATGAACGCTCGCTCGCAAGCTTTCTCCCTCACCATGGAGGGCCGACAGGTGGACGAAGCTGTGGCCAGCATCTTCCACACGGTGCTCTTCCACAGGTCCTTTGGGAAGTTCCTCTACAACGTGGAGGGAAACTACTCCATTGGAACCCTTGGCTACATGGACGTAGACTGCGACTTCATCGACTTCACTTACGTGTGTTGCTCATCAAGCGGTCTCGATCGCACTGTAAAAAAGGAGATTTCAGGATTCTCAGAGTTGTTAAGAAGCAACGATGGTGCTGCCACCGGCCAAATCAGCCTGGAATTCTTTCAGAAGAAGAGAAATCGCTGGCCGTTCCAGGCAGAATGCATCCCATGGGAAGTGTGGACGGTGCGCCTAGAACTGATAGAACTGCACAGCGAGGATGAGCGACAAGTCTGTCGCGATAAAGTCGGAGAAAACCTCCAAGACAAGGTGTTTTATATAACGGAAGTGATGAATAGACACGAATATGTTCCCAAAGTACCGGTACAGTCCGATGTGGATCTTATCTTCGACACCTCTTACCAGGATGTCCAACCCTATCTCTTCAAGATCAACTACAGCCTGGCCGGACCCCCCGCTTCTTCAGTTGGCAACACCATGAAGAAGTTAATCCGGGAAACGCTGGCTTTGTGATAGGGCACACTTTGCCATTTTGCAATCAGCAATCTGCTAATTCATTGTTTGCTTTCGAAGCATCCAAGTTTTGTTTGGACACCATGCTTGCAAATTATTTTGCAGCTGTTTAAATCAAAAGTGAATATAATATACAACATTATCGGATACTTTAACAAGGAGTCATAATTCTGTGATAATTACTTTAAACTTGTTCGAGTTTGAGATGAATTTTGTTTAAAATATCTAATTTATTTATCCAACGGACAACCGAAAATTTTGTATTGCGTGTAATATTATAGTAAAGTAGTTGTAAAATAAAATCGCAAAATCTTCATCATGCATTGTGCACTCTATGTACTTAGAATATCGGTAGACGACTTTATTTTCTAGAAGACAGATGTTTTGGGAAATTAGTAATATTTTATTCCCTGAACAAGACAGCCACAGATTGGAAATGCCCTCATGGGCCGGTAAGGAATCCACATAAACGGAGCGCTGTAAGACCCTGCATAGCGCTGCAAACTACCTTACTTTTATGTGCAGGTTCTTGTAGCATTTGGTTTATGTGGATTCCTTACCAGTGCACAAGGGAGCCGCCTAAATGTTTTATTTTGACTAGATAAGTAAAATGAGCGTAGATTAGTAATGTGGCTGTGTTGTCCTAGGACTGAATGGCTGACTTTCACTTTAGTATATGTATTTGTCATATGAACTGTGTTACAATAGAATAGTGTTAAGAAAGGCCTTTAATTCAAAAGTTAATTATCGTTAGGAAGAGTGTTGTAAATAGATTATCAAATATGTATCAATTTCACTCAACTCAAGACAAAATTCCTCTTATGAGTGAAAATCTGAAGTGTGAAAAAAAATTATGTGGAGGCTAATATATTATGTGAACATAAAAAACCCTTGATAATCTTATGTATCTACCTACATTATTTTGCAACAAATCAATTTCCAGAAAACATTGTTTTTTCTTTGGTCAAAAATGGATGTTTGATACAAACATCAATAATAATAATTCAAACTATTATTTTGGTCGTAAAATAAATTATGTAATAAATATTTTATGTAATTGTTATTTATGTGTTAACATTGTTTTTCTTCAATTCATTGAAAGGCCAATTCAATTGAATGTTATTTCAAAAGTTCAAACTTTTTATAATATTTCAGGTTTAATCTGATATAAATAAACAAGTAAATTTCGTTTTGTTAAATCTCCGAAAATTCTTCACCGAATTTTTTGAAATTTTTACACATTAAATACGCATGTGTTTTTATGTCCCCATATTATGTAGAAATCACCTGTGACAGGCAAAACATGTTTTTTTTCAAACGGTGCCATCTGTTGGACATAAAAGCAAAATGCGCTACTGGTAAATTTTTTTAAATTATGATTTAATCTTGTAAAGTTTGTAGGTTATTGATATTAATGATAATAATATCTTATTGTAAAGTATCTGCTTTAGTTTGTATATTATTGAGGTTGGTGTGGAGAACACATTACATTATGTACCTAATAATCAAGTTGTACAGAGTAAATTGAATAAATGTACCAATTTGCATAATTTTTTCATAATAGTATCGATGCGAATTTTCATAAGCTTATTATTATGAACTGCTGAATTTTAAATGAACTCATTGAAGAGTTTGGTGTTTAATAATTTGGTCTTTAATGTTTTGTATTTTTGTAAATTAGCATAGTTTAGACTTACAATAATTTGTGTTTTGTAAATAAATACATAAAGGTAATCACGAAAACTAGGCAAAATGACCCGCTGCGGTCTTTTCACTATAATCGCAATTTGATATTCCGTAAATTGGTTAAGTTAATGATATTCTGCCTTATGACTTAATATTAAGTCAAACTAGTTTAGGTAATTATCTTAGAAATTAATTATACTTTAGTTGTAAGCGTAAAACTACAAAATTCACAAAAAACTAATTCAATCATTTTAAAATTTATTTGTGTACATAACTGATTTTTCTTTGAATTTCCGTCATTGTGCAATGCATGGATATTTGACATATAAATATTAATTACAAATCAATATTTCAGGAACAATCTATATGAATAAAAAAGTTAATTTCGTTTTGTTAAATCTTCGAAAATTCTTCACAGATTGCTTTGAAATTTTTACACAATGAATATGCATGTGTTTTTATATCCCTATATTATATAGATGTCACCTGTGTCAGGTAAAACATGTTTTATTTTTCAAAAAGTGCCATCTGTTGGACATAGAAGCAAAACGCGCTATTGTTTAACTATCTGCACAGACAGAATGAACCACAGCAAAGCGTAGTATTTATATAAAGTTGCAGCAATAGTGTTTGGTCATGTTTTCAATCATCACAGATATAATATAGAATATTCATTTGAAAAATATTTTTCAGCGCTTATTAAATTTGTTGTGTGCATTATGTATTGTATTTAATAATTTTTGTAAATTTGAAAATATAAATAGCAAACGTAGAGTTTTCCTTGAATAAATATATTCCACATAATACAACAATCAAATTTTACTTGCACAATACGTGCACTAGAAACTGAACTGTTTGAAGTTAAATTGTTATCACAACATTAATGTTTTCAGACGATAATTAACTTTTGAATGAAAGGCATTTCTTATCACTATTCTATTGTATTACAGTGGAACCTCGTTAATTCGAAATCCACGGGACATACCACACAGATCTGCGTAAATCAAATTTTAGCGGCTGATTACCGTTGTGGCCGGTCCTTTAAATTCAGATATTCATGTAAATTCATTAAAATACAATATATTTATTTGCATGTAAATTGAAATTTCGTGATTGATTTTCAGCGCAGCCGGCCCTTCAAGTTCAATTATTCAAAGAAAATTCCTAAAAGTATGATATATTTGCTTGTAAATCTAAAATTTGCAGGCGATTTCCGTCTCCGCCGATCCAAGCAAAGTAAATTTGTAAAAATATGAAATAAAATGAAATTTCGCAGCCGATTGTCATCGCGGACGGTCCTTCAAGTTCAGTTATTCAAAGTAAATTCATAAAAATACAATATATTTGCGATCCTAACTCAGATATTCGAAGTAAATTAGTAAAAATACCATATATTTACCACATAAATCGAAATTTCGATTTTTATAACATAAAATAACATTTTATTTTCTGTCTATGTTTTTCTCAATCAAAGTTAAGTTTGAAGGTTAGGAAATAGCATAATTATTAAAATAACCCAAACTAAAATCCTATAACACCTATTTTGGGCATATTTACATCTCCACCGACTTTAATAGTTGTTTACATTAGTAATTAAGTTGAAATCAAATATTGTTGTTTTTTTTAAATTGTAAATCTGCGCAGGTGCAGATATATATTTTCTACAAACCTTGTGCGTACGCATTTAGATGCTTTTCCAGTTTTCCTACAGGTCACTAACGGACACTTTGAATTGTATAGGCATATTTTTAGTTCTCTGTTTCTGAATAGTGTTAAGAAAAGCCTTTAATTCAAAAGTTAATTATCGTCTGAAAATATAAATAACATACGTGGAGTTTTCCTTGAATAAATATATTCCACATAATACAACAATCAAATTTTACTAACGTGCACTAGAAACTGAACTGTTTGAAGTTAAATTGTTACGACAACATTACTATTTTGTATCTATTGATTTAATCTTTTCTCTAAATATATGTTTTGATCATAAGGACTCTTTGATTTTGAAATTTAATTATACTGAAAAATTCATTACCTAATTATTGAAGTTGAAAATCGAGTCCCATTATTTTTTATGGTTTATGTGTACGATGGAATAACGATGGTGATACAGGTTTTGGTTTAGGTTTATTTTTGATGAATGTTTTTCTTTAATATCTTGTTAATAATATAATGGCTTAAGTATACTACCCAAGTAAGCCAGAATTGACGAATTAGTGCACTATCAATGTTGTAATAGGAAATGTCAACAAGGCTGTGAAGTTAATATGAGACAATTAAATATTCATATTGTTACCTTATTCTTGATTCATAGCTCTGCTCTTTCGTAATATACTTATTTATGGTAAAATGTAATAATTGTTTTAAAAATGTATGAAAATAATATTGTAATTAAATATTGTAAATGATATATGTTTGTTTTATTCATTTCATCCTGAGTTCATTATTATACTGTACATTAAATGAATACACAATAAACACAAAAAAGTTTTGATAAAACACAATTTAGAAATCAAAAACAGCAGTTTAATGTCAAAATTAATTTCAATCGGAAGTAATGAATAGGAGCGAGGTTTTAAGAAGTTTTTAAATAGATTTTTTGATTGACTCTTATATTGTGTGTGTTTACAACATCAAGAATTCTACCAGTCATCTGAAGAAACGTAATTATTGATATTTTCTATTGTTTTGATATAATTATATTATATTTTTAAATACATATTGATATGCTTAATATCTTTGGGCGAATGGTAAAGAATGAGTGATGCTGTAAATCGCACATTTGGGAGTAATCGCTACTTTTGATACAGCTTATTAAAATCTATATTATGGTAAAAAAATTAAGCTTCTTGCTGAGCACAATGATTGTCATCAACTTATGCTTTCTTGGCACATTTCTTTTTAATATTCACTAATGACAAAATAATGTTATCCACTACACATAACTTTAGTTAGTGATTAGTGATAGATATCTTGATTTGTTATTATGATTGTAGAAATTCCTGTTACAATTTTCGCTGTTCATTTGTGATTATTATTTCTCAAATTAAATGTGAAACCAGTTTATGAATGTTGCTGAAGTTTTATCTGATTTAGAAAAGTTCTCATCCACTCGAACGATGATGATTTCCGTTTGTTCAGTTTTCGACTCACACTCGATTTAATTAATATCAGACCTCCAAATATTAATACGGAAATATAAATTAACTGCTTACTGTAGATTAAAGCAAATTAATCCACACAGATTTCTAGGGTTTATAATAATTTTTTTATTAAATCTTTAATTTGTAACTCATTTTAATTCATAAAAATCACCTACCTAAATTTGAGTAGTCATCGCTCAAGTGGTTATTTAGAGAGAACAAAATTATCTAGCCAGTTGTTTGACTAATGCATATTTGACATTGTCACAATTTGACAATCAGCGCCATTTTTAATGTTTTGACATTTGATGTGTTCCCGTTAACGATCTTCAAAATGTCAGCGTTTGGTTAATGTTTGGTGGTGGCTGAATTAACGGATGATCAAAAAACCAAACTCATATTAAATTCCAAAATATATTTTGACAAACTGCTGTTGGGACGAGAATCGATGGCTAACGGGGACTTTTAAAATGTCGAAATATTCAAAATGGCACTGATATCGAAATGTGACGGGTGGTCAAACAACTGGCTCTAATTAATTTATAGTTTATGAAGAGCTAAATTTTGTCTATCATTTTCAATTATGATGTGTAATGTTTTCAGCCCCTGAAATCCTGAGTCGGGAGCCGTACGGGCATGCAGTGGACTGGTGGTCCCTCGGAGTTGTGATGTTCAAAATGTTGACAAACGAGGTAAGCATTTAAAAAAAATATTAATGTGTTTACATCAAAAGCCACTGCTATAAATGAAATTTCACATGAAAAATAAACACCTTATTTAAGGCTGTGTTTTGATGAGGATTTTCGGCTCTTACCTGTGGAAATATTCTTATCCAGAAGTCACTTTGATTACGAAGACAGCAACAACTCTTGGACAGGATTCCAAGCGGTACAAGTTGGTTAAAATAGTTACAGTTCCACTAACCATTAAGGATCTTTTAACAGTCATCATTATCAACAATTATTTTAGTAGGTACTTGTATTTTTCACTCCCCCATCCTATTTGTATCACCCAAAATTACGATGAAGAAGCAATGTTGTGGATCGACACTGGGCCAGACTTCCGCAAGGCCGTGGCTAGGTGCCAAAATGGTACAAATTGAAGACAGAACTAGGAAAGAAATATGTCAATAAATTTCCTAGGGCCTCCACTTCTGAGGGGGCCTCGCCTAGGTGCCAAAATGGTACACGTTGGCGACACAGGACAAAAAATATGTCAATTTTTTGAGGGCCCCAACTTCGGAGGAGGCCTCTGCCTTGTTTCAAAATGATACACATTAAGGAAATATAAATTAAGACTTCCATTTCCGAAAGACATCAAAATCTCAGAAATCATTGTTATATGGCAGTGAACATATTTCAAGATTGTAGACCAATGTAAAGAGATTATAACAAGTAATTATATATCAAGAAGTTTTATGTGTGAAGGTAATAAACATGGAGAATGTGTGAATGAATGGAGAATTATCAAAAACCTACAATTTTCATCTGCAGCCCATTTTGTTGCAATCTACAATTGATATATTTAAAGGTTTCCATACAAAAAATGTAAAAGATTTTGCAACAAAACTGGAATATGTATAAGTCTGCCTCAAAATACCTCACCCGTTTGTGGATGTTATAGTCCCACTAACTAGGAGAAATTGGGAGTAGCGCAAAAAGGAAATATATGGATGATAGGGGAGCATGGAGATTTTTTAAGCGTTGAAGTGGGGCGTAGCATGAAAAAGGTTAAGAACCACACATTAAATAAACCCATGTTTCTATAAAGTTTTTTTGTGCGGTTCGTATATTGCGTATACTCTGGCGTTATGGCAAAAGTTGATATGTCTGTTTTTTTGACAAATTTGGTTTATTCTCACAAGTCCTTGTAATGTGGTGGCAGAACTTCTTATCTCTATCAATATCCAATCAAATTTTTCTATCAATATCCAAAGATATTTTCGTTTGACTAAACTTGATATGTTAAATTCTTAAAAAGGTTGAGTAGTCAAATGATACATAATATGTTACTTACTTATAATTTTTTGCCATCACACACAGAAATATTATTCCAATTGGGATACATATCAACTTTTGGCAACCCACCTTTTTCATTGGAAACTTGAAACAGTGTGAAAATTGTACAGAACAACAGAACTGTCAGTTATTATTAAGTAAAGATGTGAATATAAAAATATGTATTCAAACCGGACTAAACAGATATTGGAATTAGCGAAATGGTGACTTGAATAGCAAGACCCTAACAGATAAAGATGGTACTTATTATATTTTTTTTTGCATTAGTTTATTTCGTTCATCACCTTAATTTTATTTGACACATTATGACATTTGTACTTGACTCCATTTATTTACATATGTACACAAAAAGCCGCTTACGGTTGCATTGTTCCTTTCCTGTAATTCATGGCTCGACTTGCGGAAATTTTGTCCCGTTTATACGCACCCTTATGGGCTTCAGAGTCTTCAGATGAAGCTGATATAATCGTACCAGGTATTTCTCATGCACAAAATCATTTTGTTGATGAGCAAAACAATTAGTGTAGTACAAGGGAATCACATTATATTGCTGAAGATGAAGCTGATATAATCGTACCAGGTATTTCTCATGCACAAAATCATTTTGTTGATGAGCAAAACAATCAGTGTAGTAGAAGAGAATCACATTATATTGCTTGAAGCCTCTTTATTAGGATCAACAATATGTACCAAGGAAAGCAGTATGTGTCCCGGAAAGGAAATTTTTAAATCAATTCATTAGTTGCAGAAAAAAATTTCTCATTTTGTGTTCTCCTTAAGAGCAAAAGCAAATATTTGACAATTTCTACAAAACACCTGCACAAAATCAAAAATGAGTAAACGAAAGATCGAGAAATCAATGTTAAATGTGGATCCGATGATTTGTTTTTAAGGAAACGAAATACAAATTCTAGCAACCTAAGCTTGATACTTGTAAAACATGCAATAGTTTTGCCAAAAATAAAACTATACAAAGTGCAGTGCAAGCATAAGGTGAATTTTTGTAAATTGACTTTATGGCAGATGATCCAACCAAAAAAAGAATAAAGTCTCAGCAGCAGAAATACCGGGGTTTTGGTTTTGACTTGCAGAAAGTGTTGGATACCCCATCTCTAACATTGAATATATCATTTTGCAAACGTTTGCTGTCAACGTACAACCTAACAAGAAGAGGCTAGTGGGACAATTTTTTCATGAAGCACTAGGTAAAAAAGGATCTGAAGACACAATGTCATGTTCGTATGAAAAACATGCAATTTATGGGCCAAAAAAAATTAGTGATGTTCCCATTATGGTTCTTAGAGATTGGTATCAATTTGTTTGAACACTGAAGATGATTTCTGGGCTTTTTCAGGTCTTTCAGAACTTTTCTAATAAAGGAAAATTTGGTGACGGGCCTCTTCTTGTAAACCCTCCCAAAAAGAAATTTTTTATTGATGTATTTTTACTAATTAATGGTGAATTTCATTATTTCCATAGTTTTTTTTACATTAACCCCACACAGGAGGCGCTGAGGACAATAATTTCCCTCAGGGCCTATGTTATCTTTGAGGATACTGTGTGGAGGGTCTGTTAAGGAAAGAAAAGAGATGAAGTTCTGGGAAGGATAAAGGTATGAGGGGTGGGATCTAGGATCTAGGGATCAGTATGTCCAGGAGTGACGGACTTATGAATCTATCCTTCCCGCTGCGGTAAGAGACCAGTTGGATAGGTTAAAGTTCCCTCCCCAAACTTGTTTCTCTGGTATCTGGTACGCCACGCAGCTGGTGGGCTAACGCAACCTGAACACTCTTCTCCCGATGAACCCGGTTAAACCCTGCTAAATCACCAAATGTAGCGAACCACTTGGGGTGACATATGGCAGTACATAGTTGGTTATCCAATATGGTTGCCGGGGCGGCAGTACCCAAAACCGCCTCCCAAATTGAATCCCTCCTGAATGGTAATTTAAAAACAAGCCACACACATTTGATGTATCTGAGTCCGAGGGTGAGGAAGATTTTGAAGTGAATTGTGTGTTGATTAAAGTAAATTTTAAATTTAAAAAAAATATATTTTGTTATTTTATTTCCGCTGCTAGAGGTTTTTTTTTTTTTTTTTAAAGTCGGAGGCGGTTTACTTCCGTTCCCTGCGAGCACTTAGGCCATAGGCCCATTGTACTATCTCCCATTTTACCTCATTCCCTTGCCAGTAACCCGGTCCCTTTTATGAAGTTCACCAGGGCTGTCATTGGATATGTGGCGATGTCTTCTGGTCAGTCCTGGATTTGTCAATAGGCCTTATAGGCCGCGGCCTAGGGGCGGCAGAGTTCAGGGGGCGGCACTCGCTCGCTTTGGTAAGCCGTGTATGCGATTATAAACAAAAAAAGTCCCTGTGGATAGACAGAGTTTTATAACTATTAGACGATAAATATCATTTTTAAAGGCGCTAATTCCTAGTACTTTAGTTAGATAGTTACTTATATTTATGCTACTGCCCGGGCGGCAAGGGTAAAGGGTGGCGGCGGATCGGGGGCGGATGATGTGATGAACAGTCACCCCCGCTACCCGCCCGCGCCCGTACGAACACATAATATACCGTATCACGCGCGCGCCGGGCCGGCCGGCAGTGCAAAACGGCAGTTTCGTGTGTATACTTGTGTCAATTAATTGTAGACTCTACATCGGATGCAGCACACGTACATCAACTGACACTTGTGATTAGATATGTTTTAAATAATGGAGAGCCATGTGAGAGATTTCTTAAATTCTTACCTTCTGTAGGACACAAGGCTCAAGATATGTTTGATGCCATTACTTTA
Source organism: Hesperophylax consimilis (assembly GCF_061612785.1). Classification (NCBI taxonomy): domain Eukaryota; kingdom Metazoa; phylum Arthropoda; class Insecta; order Trichoptera; family Limnephilidae; genus Hesperophylax; species Hesperophylax consimilis. The sequence continues at coordinate 11,063,572 of NC_142845.1, forward strand.
GAGCTAGAAAAGTTGAACATAAATCTAGAAGACTGCCGGGTTCAGTCATATGATAATGCCTCGAACATGTCAGGAATTTATAATGGTTTACAAGCCATAATTCAAGAACAAGCACCACTTGCCATGTTCGTCCCTTGTGCAGCTTTTTCATTTAATTTGGTGGGAACCTCGGCTGCTGAGTCTTGTACAGAAGCCTGTCACTTCTTTATGTTGCTGGAAGAGGTATATACTTTATTTGTGAAGTCAACCGATCGTTGGAAAAAAATGGCTAGTGAAATAGGAAAACGAAAGACGCTGAAGAGAGTAAACCTCACACGTTGGTCAGCAAGAGCAGATGCCTGTCAAAGTGTAAGAGATTCCTGGGATGAAGTACTTATGGTTTTAAAAATGATTGAAAATGACGCTACACAGAAACCCATCCCACGAATTGAAGCAAGGGGAATTCGCTTTAAATTGGAAAAACTGGAAACGGCATTTATGATCGTATTTTGGAATGCTATTTTGGACAGATTAAATAAAGTGAGTGCTCAGATTCAGAACTCATCTGTTGATGTACTGACGGTATTTGATCTTTATGGATCTCTTCTCGAATTTACAATAGCAGAGCGAGAAAAACTTTGATTTTTTCGAAAAAAGTGCAATTGAAATGAGCGCACTTAAGCAATATCAGGGCGACATTAAGAGTAAGAGGAACCCTAAGAGAAAAAACTTCATAGACGAAACATCAAATGAGGAAATTGAAACAACCTCCAGAGACTCTTTCAGAGTCAACACCTTTTTGGTAATTCTGGACAGACTGAGAGCTGAATTAGAGAGAAGACATGGTGCATATATAATCTTATAGCATATATAAAATTTTTCATTTTTAACAAGAATGAGTGAACTTTCAACATAGAGTTGTCACTTTCAACAGAGTCTCAGAAAAAGCTCAGTCTCTTGTGCAATATTACTGTAATGATTTAGAAGACGATTTAGTTCAGGAATGTGTACACTTTTGTAGTCACATTTCCTCTAATAAGACGGCAGAGAAACCTGAATCGACATCATTACTGAATATTTTTAAGTTTTTGAGGAAAAAATCTCTGTGTAATGTTTATCCAAACTTGGATATAGCTCTCCGCATCGCACTTTGCACCCCGGCCACAAATTGTTCTGGAGAAAGGAGTTTTTCCTGTTTAAAACGTGTGAAAAATTACCAAAGTTCTTCACTGTCGCAAAAAAAACTTAACTCTTTGGCTCTTCTGAGCATTGAAGCAGACTTAATGAATACTATAAGCTATGAAGATATTGTAGATGATTTTGTCAATAAAAAAACCCGAAAAAAATTGTAATTCTTGTTATTAAATTTTACTAATTAAATTAAATTGTACTAATTCGTTTTTTTTTAATTTTATTTTTGAATACCTACTTCCTACATTTGAATTTTTGTTTTGAAAATTGTGTGTCACCTAATGGCAGCCTAAAAGTGAGTGATTATGTTTTTTTTAATTTTTTTTATTTTTTTGTTTTTTTTTTTTGTTTTTTTTATTTTTTTTTGTTATGAAAGATATTATCGGTGGCAATTTCCAAGAAGGGGGTAGGGGGCGGCGCAAACGAAGTGGCCTATACTTGTGAAAAGTACAAATACGGCCCTGCTTCTGGTTCCACACTGTGTCTTCCCAGGTATCTGAGCCTTATTCCCAGCAGAGCGGGACATTGGCACCATAGGTGAATTGGAGTCTCTTCCTCCTCTTCACATTTCCTACAGATGTTGGTGTTTTCCACTCCCAACAGTTGCATGTGTCTCCTGAGATGGCAGTGTCCCGTTAATAGTCCTACCAGTTCCCTCAGTGAGTTTCTGTCCATATCGAGTAGTTGCCTGGTTCGGTTAGGGTCCGGTCCGTTTATGAGTACTTTAGATTGCCTCATTCCGGGTGCCTTCTTCCATTCCTTCCAGTGTTGGGATTTGACCCACCTCTTGATATGTAGTTTGGTGTGGCAAGCTGCTACTCCTACGGCCGGCTCGGATCCCGCAAGTGGTGCTTTCGCCCCTTTCCTTGCTAGTTCGTCAGCCCGCTCGTTGCCCTCAATACCTTTATGTCCTGGTACCCAGAGCAGGGTTACTTTATTGATGGTCGCCAGTTCTATAAGGATAGTCCTGCATTCCATCACCAGTCTGGAGTCGCATCGGTTACTTTCCAGTGCCATTAAGGCCGCCTGGCTATCCGAACATATGTTTATGTTCTTATTTCTGTACCCGATACTCATATTCTCCTGTGCGCAGGCTAAGATGGCTTTCATCTCAGCTTGAAACACAGTGTAGTGCATTCCTAGAGGTATACTGAGTTCCCTCTTAGATCCCTGTAGACAGACCCCGGCCCCTGTTCCTTCCTCCATCTTGGACCCGTCTGTGAACCAGATTAGTTCCTGTTTGGGGTTTGGACCTGGGACCGTGTCCCATTCCTCCCTTGTGGGGTACGTCACTTTAAACAGCTGTCCGAAGAAGTATTCGGCTTGCTTGCCGTCCTGCTTCATCCCAGCCGTCGGACTAATTGCCCTCAGTCTTATTCCTATCTCCGTGTGACTGTTTCTGGGCAACTCTCCTCTCCATTGGCCATTGCAATGTAACCTGTAGGCTGCCGCCATCGCCGCCCCCTCTATTTCTATGTTTAGTGGGGGTAGGTTCAGCAGCACTCCCATGGCTAGTATTGGAGTGGTTCTCATGGCTCCTGTGATGCTTCTGCATGCAAGTCCCTGTATGTGATTGAGTGTGACCATCACTGTTTTCAGTGTTGTTCTCCTCCACCAGACCAGGGCTGCGTGCATGATCCTTGGTTTTACAATGGCTGTGTAAAGCCATTGCATCATTTTAGGTTTGAGACCCCACGTTCTGCCGCAGATTCGCCTAGTTGCCCACATCAGAGCACAGGCCTTTCTGCCTACAGTTTCCACCTGGTTTTTCCAGCTCAGTTTGGCATCTATGATGACTCCGAGGTACTTAACCGTGTCAGAGGGTTCTAATTCCTTTCCATAGAAGGTTGGATTGCTCCATCCTTCTAGTTTCCTTTTACGCGTAAAGATTACTAGTTCTGTCTGGTCTGGGTTGACTGACAGTCCTGTTTCTTCACACCATTCTTCCATTGTTGCCAGTGTTGACTGTATAAGGCCTCGGGTTGTGTCTGCATCCCAACACCTTATTATGGTTGCAATGTCATCCGCATACCCTTGCGTATATAGGCCCCTGTTGTTGAGTTTCCGGATGAGGTTGTCCACCACCAGGCTCCACAGCAAGGGTGATAAGACCCCTCCCTGTGGACACCCTCGTGTCACCAGCATTTTGATGCTTACCTCACCCCTTGTCACCGTAAGTATCCGGCCTGAGAGCATGTTCCTCAGCCACCTTCTGGTGGTTTTGTCGAGTCCATGTCTTTCTGCCGCTTCATCAATGGATTTAATAGTGGTGCAGTTAAATGCTCCCTCTATATCCAGGAATAGCCCTACCGCCAGTTCCCCAGTCGCTTGTGCCTGCTCCAGTTTGTACACCAACCTGTGCAGTGCCGCGTCGACTGACTTACCTGCTTGGTAAGCAAACTGTAACTCGTGGAGGGGCTTCTCTTTCAGTGCCCCGTCCCTTATGTGCCTGTCCATTAGCCTCTCCATTGTCTTCAAAAGAAATGAGGTGAGGCTAATTGGGCGGAATGCACCTGGTTGGTCGTAGTCAGCTCTCCCCGGTTTGGGTATGAACACTACCCTTGTCTTCCGCCATGGTATGGGGATGTATCCGAGGGCACAGCATGCCCTCATGATCTTCGTCACCGGAAGTAGGATTGTATCTAGGCCCCTCTGTAGAAGTGCCGGAAAGATTCCATCCTCTACAGCGCTTTTAAAAGGGTCAAACCCTCTGATTGCCCATTTAACTCTGGAGGAAGTAACTATTTTAGCCGCAGTGTCCCAGTCCTTACCTTCCCGTGTAACTCGGGCTGGTGGTGGACCGGTGTCATCTGCTTCTAACTTTTTGTAGCCGGGAAAATGTTTCCCCAGCAGTACCTCCAACTCCTCCTCCCAACTGTTGGTAAATCCTCCATCAGCTTTTTTGAATGGGCCTTTTGCTGCCCCTGGGTCTTTTGCAAGAATTTTTTGGATTCTTGCAGTCTGTGGGATGGTTTCCACCTCCCCACAGTATTTCTCCCAGGAGCATGTTTTGGCTTTCTGGATTGCCACCTTGTACTCTTTCTGGTATTGCTTGTGGGCATCCCAGTTTCCTGACTTTTTGGCCTTTTTGAAAGCTTGCCTTACTATTTTCCGTAGCTCCTGCAGTCTTCTGCTCCACCACGGTGTTTTGTCCCTGGTACTTGTCTTCAGAGGGCAGCTATTTTCGTATGCCCTTATCATTGAGTCCCTTAGTATTTCTACTGCGTCCTCAATTTCTTCGGGGTAGCCGTATTTAGCTGGGAATCTTGTCATTCCTTTATTTAGTTCCTCCGAGTATCTAGTCCAGTCAGTTGCTTTTGGGTTCCTATATGTATCGGTCCCCGTTTTGCTTGTTTCTCCCTCTAGTTTAAATTCTATGTGTCGGTGGTCCGACAGGGATGGTTCGTCCGATACTCTCCATCCTGAGACTCTCAATGTTCCTAGGGTCAGGTCTATCACCTCCTGTCTGTTACTTATAACGAAGGTGGGTTCCCTACCTCTATTAAGAATCTCAAGGTTCACTGTCATCAGGTATTCCAGGAGGTCCTGTCCTCGTTTGTTGATGTCCGTACTCCCCCACACAGTGTGGTGCGAGTTAGCATCTGCTCCGAGTATCAGTTCCCTACCCTTCTCCCTGCAGTCCTGGATGAGTCTCGTTATTTCCCTTGAGGGTGGTGGTTCCACAGAGTCATAGGGCATGTATGCTGATGCCACAACTACTTCCCTGCTTTTTTGGTCCAGCGTGACCTGTAACTTCACAGCCACTAAGTCCCTACTGCAGTGTTCGGGTAGTAGTGTGCCAGGTATCCCTCTGATGAGAATACAGGCCCTGGGTCTGTCCCCCGACTCGTTATAATAGATTAGACCTTGGTTCATGTTTAGTCCTCTGACCTTCCCCCTATAAGTCCAGGGTTCTTGGATCAGCGCGACGTCCACACTGTCCCGGGTGACTCTACTGCTAAGCACTGCCGTCGCTGCCGGACTGCGGTGCAAGTTTATTTGAATGAACTGTAAGTTTTTAGCCATTACTGCCTAATCCTTAAGTCATTCCTCCTATTTACGCTCCTTGGTGTTAGGAGAGCGCACCGTGAAAGTGGCCTTCCTTATCCCGACATGCGCCGTCATCCCCATCTCCCTCAGCACCTTCACACTTTCCTCGTCCACACTCATGATCAGGCGATACATGTTCTTATCCCTGATCGAGTCGTGGACGATCAATTTTTTTGTGTGTAGCCGGGGAGTCTGGTTCTCCAGCAGTTGTAGCAACCTCTCGGTGCTTTCTGCTCCATTTTCGGGGATTACTGCCATAACCTTTACGTACTTTGGCAGTTCCTGCAACCCCACCACCTCCAGGTCGCAGCCCTGCCATTTCCGTATGGTCGGCACCATCTTCCTCAGCCATGTCTCTGACTCCTTGTCGGAGCAGGTCATTTTCAGGACGCCCCTCTGAGTGAAGCATTCGTCGAATCTGGGTTTGAACTGCCCCTTTGGGATGCTCAAAATCAGATCCGCGGCCGCCTCACTCACGAGGGCCTCCTGCTCTTTTGTAAATTTTTCCTCTCTGTTTCTATGGACAACAGCCACCCGAATTTTATTTCCAGCGGCTTCCGCATAGGTAGCAGAGGTGAGAGTTCCTCGGGGCTTTTTCCTGGCATTTCCCGGTGAAAGCCCCAAGGGTTTAGGTTCCGGTGAGGTTCTTCTCTTCCCGGCCTTCTTTTCCCCGGACGTTCCAGGTTGCTCCCGGTTTCCTTGTGCGGTCCCCGTTAGCTTCCGGTCTGTCCCTGGTTTGCTGGTTCCGGCCTTCGAGGTCCCTGGTTGTCCCCAGCGGACTTTTACAGTCCCTGGTTGTTCCTGGTTTCCTTCCTGCCGCCCCTGCTTCTCTCTTTTTAATTTTCTCCTCGCAGCCCCACTGAGTTTCTTACTGATGTGAATTCTTTTCACATCGTCTGACAGGGACTTTACCTTGTCTTCCTCAGCGGTGGTTGTTGGAGTAAGTCTCTTCTTTAAGTCTCCCCCTCTCCGCTGGTTCCCCGAGGGCCCCAGTTGGAGTCGGGGGTTCTTAAAGAAGTTATTTTCCAGGTCCCCTGATGGTCCCTGCATTTCCACGTCTGGATCCCCTGGGGGATCCCGCCGCGTTGCGTCCGTCGGAGGTCCTTCTTTATGGTTCCCAGAGGGCCCCTCAAGGGAAGAGTCCACCAGGGTGGTCCCATCTCTCCTCTCCACTTCCTCTTGGTTCCTCAAAGGCCCCAAGAGGGATGAGTCCACCGAGGCGGCCTCAACTCTTCCTTCCACTCCCCCTAGGTTCCTTAAAGGTCCCTCGTCAGTGTTGTTTTGGTTTTTGTTTTTACAGTCCATATTTGGTCCCACGAGTATCTAGGGAAATAAAAGGTCCACCCCAGCAGAGCCCCGAATGCTGGGGTAAGGTCTGTATACTCCGAGATGCGACCTTGTGTCTCGGAGGAACCGTTCGTGACACTGTTCCCCAGTGTCATTCAGCCCTGAGCACGGTATCTCACACCTTAGCTTGGGATGCTAGAGTTAATTTCTTAGGATATTGGAATCAAAGTAAATACAGTCGAACATGGTTATAACGAGCTATAATGAACAATTACAAAACTATATTTTAGTTCAGCCTTATCTTCATATAATTGTTGATTGTTATAACCAGATCGATTCACTGATATATAGAGCAAATAATTTTGCCAGCACAATTTCTGAATACATGAATGGATCGTTGAGTCTGAAAATATAGTTGGGAAATATTCAAGAATTTCCTATCCTATTAGGGACAGATTCATATTTTTATGGCACTACCTGTGTAAGATTGTCTGCTAGGTGACTCATTGCTATCCATCGGGCACAATGTAAAATTGTCATAAAATCTGCGAAAGTTGTGAGAAATTTGAGCTTTGTGTATTTGTTCCCTCTTTACGTCTTCTTTTGTATTACAACTCACCGTCAATTTTACTTTAACAACCAATAAATATGTTTATGAAGGTACCTAGTTATGGGTACCCACATCCCTGCACGGGGTAAATTTATGATAGTAATAATTTTCAGCAGAGGGGCCGCTTTGCCTATTTTTCAAACAGACCAAGACCTACGAGTAGATTTTTTTTGTTTGTCATTGAGGGGGAGGGGGTTGACAGCGAAATTTGTTAAGGTTTCTGTTGATTTTTTTTAATTTCGTACTATGCAATCCGGCTCCTCAAATTTGGTTCCATTTAGGAAATGCAGCGTAAATGAACTAAAACTCTATAAAAAAATGTTGTCAGCCTGGGTTATCAAGAATTACCCCAAACATTTAGATTTTTCTGTATAGCCAAGTAGGCCGTGTGAAATTGACATACGGGCCGCAAAAATGGGGCCGTGGGTTGTGCATCACTGGTTTGTGACAAGTCAAATTTTACAGCCAAAAACCAAAACAATCCCTCAAGCTAGTTATTTTTGACAAGTGCGATTTTGCAAGCGATGGGTACAGAAGGCAAAGGTAGTAACAATTTAGTGATATTTTTCTTGGAAGCCTTGAACCAGGTGATGATAGTTATAAAGCGTTGATTGTTTTGAAGGGGAAATTGAGAAACATGAAAGCGAAATCTTTAAAACAATCATTGATATAAATTTGAGTAATAAAAGTGTATTTTTATAATAATTTTTTTAATAAGTAACACCTACTCGTAATTTGAAAATATACTGTACTTTTGCGAATATATTGATAGTAGAGGCAGGTGGGTAGGTACATATAACTTTTCGAAAACCTATTTTGGATATAACGATTAATGGCTATAAGGAGCAAATTTAGTCGGTCACCTCGTGCTCGTTATAACTAAGTTTGATTGCATAAAGGTTTTTTAATGACATTAAACATTACCTCGAGAGGTTTAAGAGAGAACGAACTGTGTATGTGGAGGTAAAACATGATAAGTCACAAAATTTTATAGCTTAATCACATAAACTAGTCAAAAATGCAATATGTGTCTTCATTCTTAGATCTCTAGAGCACAAATTACTCAAAGAATATTGAAAATATCTTTTGATTCTGATTTTTCATCAATGTTTAATTGTAATATTTCCTCTCCTGTAAAGTTCGGTAAATCGGACATATCAACTTTTGCCATAACACCATAGAACTATGACCTTGTTTATTTGGCCCATGAGAGCCTTTCAGTTTGACGTGCTTGGAATAGACTTTTTCCCCTGGAACTGAAGTTGTTCCCCTCCCTCCCCCCCGACTGGTGTGAGTGCCTAATCCCCCGGGCTTCTAAGTCCGGGCCTGGATTGACGTCACGACTTGCTTGATTTTCGGAACATTGACAGATTTAGTGGCATCTGTGTTTGGTCTAAACATTGCTAAAGAGTGACCTCTTGAGTAACAGCTAATATTTGCTGATCTATTTCCAAATCCCTACCATTTAATTAAATCTCCATCTGAACCAGGAGGTGACCTCAATTCTTCACTGATAAGCTGCAAGTCACTATGAACAATGAGCCACTTCCAACATGATTTAAAAAATATATTTTTAATTTTTAAGAAGATTATTAAATTTCTAAAAAAGAAATTATTTTTTATATTATTACAATTTTTTTAAATTAATCTTTTTAATATCTGCGAAATCGAATTATTTTATTTTATTATCCGGAAAGGGATCCTTACTGTCGTTTGAACAGCTATAATAACATTTGAACAGAGATGTGCAAAATGGGTACCCAAAACCATTTGAAATGCAAAATGGAAATGGGTCAAAATTTTTCCATTTGAAAATGCAAAATGCAAAATGGTTTTTAGAAAAGCATTTAAAATGCAAAATGCAAAATACCTATTTTCAAAATGCATTGAAAATGCAAAATGGTTTCTCAGGTAAAACAATTTAAATAATTATAGAATTTTAAAACAATTTTGTCATTTAATAATGGACATCAATGTAGAACAAACATATTACATGATGGTAAATCCAAAAACAGAAATCCAGAAACTGTTAGACAACGGCCTGCGGTCCGATCCTAAGATAATTCAGAATTATCAATTTGAAAAATGTAAAGTAAATAAAAATTTCAAGGGTACAGGACCCACATCAAATATTAAGGCGGCTGCCCTAAGAACGGCAATATATGCCTCCAGATTTGACACAAAAACGAGTGCTACCTTAAAAGTTTTATTTCTTCCAAGAATCAAGCTTTTATAGATGTAGAATAGATTAAACCATTCACACCGACCCCTTTCAAAACACTCAGTGACAATACTCAGTATTGAGAAAAAATCAGTTTATTTATGGAGAAATGTCCGAAGGAATAGGGTATAGAATCTTCAAAGAAAGAAATTAATGATCCAATCGATGTAGATAATGATTCTAATTAAAATTATTTCCATCAACTGCAAATCAGCGAGAAGGTCGGTGAAATTTATTCATGACAAGTGAAGAATATAATTTTTTTTACTTTTTACGTTTTATTAAATTTTTAAAAAAATAAATGGAGTTCTACGATTTAAACACAAAAACAATTAATAAATTAATACACTGACATAAATTACCTTTCGTAAATACACCCAAAATTTTCAATCTTGGGGACTTCTGCCGTAGATACTGGAATACTTAGAGATCGTCCGTACGGAGGAACTGGCATATTGTGGGCCAAGACTATCGACTGCAATGACAATATGAATAACCCTGGATAAAGGATTGTTGTGCATTCTCACAGTTTACGTGTCAACCTTCTGTAATGATAACATACCCGAATTTTCAAGATGCCTGGCAAACCTGCATTCACTTTTTGAAGACGAACAATTAACAGTGCTTCATTACGGGTGATTTTAATGCTAATCCAAGAAAATTATTTGGTAATGATTTATTAACCCTTTGCAAAGAAAATAAATATCGCTGTGTCAATGTTGAAAAGTGCCAGGAAATTCTTACACCTATGTTAGTTATGCACATAACACAACAACTGTATAGGGACGACCACAATTCAAAAGATGACCAAAATTTTTTCAATAGAATACAATGTTGACTGGTCAGATCACCGGCACATGTTTATGAGTTCAAAAACAACGTGTCACAGGCCACGGAGGAAAGTTCCCTGATAACTATGGACCTAGTAAAGTGGATATCACATAATACGGGCTGCGGCAAAACACACAGTACACTTTTACAGGGCTTTTAAAAAAAAGGCGCAACAGAAATGGGGCTTATTTTATTTTATTCCGTACATCATGCCGTTTCATGCATCAAGTTCTGAAGATGACATCAGAAAGATGATGACCCCCAGCAGGGATACATTGATGAAGGCGATTTCTGAAGTTTTCGGCCGCATTTTGGCACATCTCGACGGGTATAGCGACGATTTCCTTCCGAATTCGATCCTTGAGTTTTTCCAAGGTGTAAGGCCAATGTTTAAATACATTTTCGTTCAGGTAGCCCCACAGAAGAGAAGAAGAGAAAGAAAAAATTGCAAGAAGGACGGCGAAGCCTCGGTGTTGTCCGGACCAAACCAGAATAATGACTGAAACGGCACGACCCTCCTGACACAATGAGACCCCTCCCAGGTTCCTACCCCCACCACAAGGTATGTACCGGCCCTTCAAAACTGCACTGTCTGTTTTGCTGCACCTTGCACATCTTAGATCACGTCCTATTTTGCAACAACATCATTTTTAACAAATCGCATTAAATATAGCAGCTGTGTCGAACTCTGTAAAAATAACCTCCATGAAGATGCCGTCGACGAATTGTAGATTTACAATGCACTGCCGCACAAAACATCTTCGAAAGTGGACGCAAACATAGCAGCACCTTAGCCAAACATATTCCGGGATGGTACGACAATGTATCGATTTATTATGAAGCGTCACTCAGTGCACTTATTGAATGGATTGAAAAAAGGACACCCCGGTTGGGTCCTTTGGCAAAAAACAGAAAAATTTGGAGAAGAAAATTCAAATCTGAGTTAATAAAATGTCAAAAAATAGTGGAACAAATAAAAATGGACAAAATATTGGGCACAATTGAGGATAGAGATTTTAAAGAATTTCGGCAAAAACCAACCACATCTTCAAATCTAAAGTACAGATATTGTACCCATATTGAAGGAGAATTGCACTTGAAGATTGCTAATATTTTAAAAACCTACTTTGCGTAAACATGGGAAAGAAACGAACCCACCTTAGAAAAACCATTCGAAGATGAGGATGAAAACAGCTGTCAAACGAATGAAAGCTGGAAAATCTCCCGGTTATGATAGCATGAGCACTGAACATTTATTTATTTACTAACGGACCATGTCCAATTACAACACATTACATATTACACAAAGTTAATACAAGGAGAAATGTTACAATACTAGATAATTAAAAAATTGCTATGACAAAATAGGGCAAGATAATGTCAAGTCAAGACAGGGATATGGTTTTGATGGAGTTCACGACTTCTGCCACATCAATACAAAATATTACTAACGTAATGACTGACAAAAATCCTTTAAGATTTTCACCAAAAAATTCAAGGTCCTGACTTGAGTTGACAAGCTTGCCCATAATTTTTGGAGTGTTGATTGAGGAAATCAAATCATTATTTCTGATTCTACGGGAAGGGATATTGAAAGGGATGAGTTGTAAGAAAGTAGGTGAGTCAATCATACTGTTGATAATTTTGAAAATGCAGATGATATCAAAGTCCTTCCATGTTTTTCTAAAGAAGAAAGATTAAATTTTACTTCTAGTTCGTTGTATGAGTAATCGCCTCTTTCTAGCAGTAACCTCCAAGCAATTCCCAATCATAAGCGATGCTGTACGGATTCGATATGATGTGAACATCATAGAATGGAGACCAAATAACGCAGGCATATTCTAGATTAGGGCGAACCAACGAACAGTAAAGAGTTTTGAGGGTAATTATATTATTGAAGTCATAGGTAATTCTATTGATGAAGCCAAATAGTTAAGAGATTTATTATATATATTATTAATGTGTTCACGAAAAGACAGCTTATAGTCTAAAGTGACACCAAGGTCCTTAATAGACTGCATAGTAGATAAGTAAAGATCATTTAGTTTATAATCAAAAATAATAGGTTTCTTTGCTCGATAAAATGACATAATTTTGCATTTGTCAACATTTAGTTCCAAGCAGTTGATTTTACACCAATCATTAAATGAGTTAATATCTTATTGAAATTTAAAAGAAAACAATCTTGGTAAGATTAAATCATTTTGAGGATCTTATTGTCATTGCGAAAAGCAAAAAATGTGGGTGAGAAAAACACCAATAATACTGTTAATAAATAAGTTAGAAAGAAGCGGAGCTAGATGAGCTCCTTGGGGCACGCCAGCAGAGATGTGCTTTATTTCAAATAAATCCATTTCAAATGGAAATGCAAAATGGGTATTTTCCATTTTGCATTTCAAATGGTTTTGGGTACCCATTTTGCACATCTCTGCACGCCAGACATATCAAGTTATTTATTTTAACTCTTTCTTTTCTTTCTCTCAAGTAAGAATTAAAGAAGGATAATAATGGATTTCTTTTACCTTATACTTATACATACTCTTATATTTGTACGTGCCAAGGAACTTCTTACGTACAATTATAGTTATTTATCATTAGTTAAATCCAGACAAGAAGACATATCCAGTGCTTCCAACTATAGTCCGGTATCTCTTGCCACAATAATATCCAGAATATTTAAAAGAGTAATACAAATTCACATTCAAGGCACACTATTTACGTCGGTCAATCAATTTGGTTTTACATCTAAACTTTCAACAGATATAGCAATATTCAGCGTAAAACAATAGTATCGAATATAAGTGCTGTCTCCAACTAAACTTCACTGTTTAATTGGCTTCAAAATAGTCTAAGCACTCATTTTATTTATACTCTTGCGGTTAAAAATCATACAAATCAGCAGTAGCAAGTATCAACAAGAATCGCCGCCATATGCAAACAGTTGTTGCTCTATTATGGCGTGGAACTGACTTATCACTTGACACCTCAAAATCTGTCAGGCACCTAGGCTTGTAACTAAGTCGGCCTTGAAGTAGTATTCAATGTACTTTTTGAAAATGAAAACGTTGCTCGGTCCTGTTGTTTTTACATGTTTTTTTTAAATGTAAATTTTTGTCATACATGAGCAACGTTTGAATTAAGAATTTACTGGAAACATAAGTGTGTTTCTTACTTGCCACATTTTATTTTAATTTTGTGAGACAAATGTAGATGTTGTATCGCCATTGTGTACAGCCATCAGTCAAATGTCCGAGTATATTAACTAAAATCGAGTTATATCTTTTAAATGCGGATTTAACCCTCGGAGGGGGGTTATATATGCTTCAATATGGTTCAACCAGAGAACAAAGAATAAAACAAGAAGTGTCTTGTGGGTGTGTTTCGTGATCCAGATATTTGCCTAATCGAGACTAAAATTTCCAATACAAAACTGGCTATTCAAATGGGATGGAGATTTACAATGTCAGGCGAGTGTAAGTGAGACGAAGCGCTGGGATATTGGGCTAAATAGAACATTTGTTTCCATTTAAATGTACATGGAAGGCATTTCTAGAGTTATTCTTCATTGAATGGACTGACCTTGTTCAAAAATAAATCAAATGATTTGAGATTGCTATATAACAAATAAAAACACCTGAAGGCTTATGAAATTAAACAAAGAGCATTAGAAAATAGGACTTTTCTTTATAGTGATGTCACAAGCTAAAAAAAAGTTTTTTAATGTAATATTTTAATTTTTTACATAATAATAATAATAAATAAATAATAATAAAATAATGTTTAAAAGACAAGGTTTTATGCATAGGATAAAGGATAACAAATAATTATAATTAATAATTAGTCGTCTGAAATTCCAATACAAATGGCATTTATTTTTACTCCGGAGATATTTTCAATTTGTATTGATATTTCAGGCGACTAATTATTGCTTATAATTATTTGTTATCCTTTGTGCTATGCATAAAACCTTGTCTTATAAACATTAGTTTATCATTGAAAAATAATAATATTTGACGTCAAAGTCAAAAATATTTCACCAATAAATAAAGATATAATATTTCTCAACGCCATCTAGTGAGAAATTTAGCACTAACAAAGTCTTTCCTACAAAAATAAAGTTGGTTGTTTACAGGTGGAAAAAATATAATAAGCAGTAATTGTTGATTGAGATACTACTACATATTGAATCATTTGGCGGGTTGGAAATAAGCCGACATAGCTCAGTGGTTTCAGAGCGCCTGACCGAACATCAGAAGGCACGGGTTCAATTCCCGTTGGCAGCATTTATTTTTACTTGGGAGATATTTTCAATTTGTATTGATATTTCAGGCGACCAATTATTGCTTATAATTATTTATAATAATTTTTTTTAAAAGTCAGCATATTTTTATAGTTTTTTTTCTCAAGTAAAATATTATTTAAATGATTTTTTTTGAAGCAATTGAAAATGCATGCAAGTGGCTCATTAATCTAAATATATATATTGTTTTTGTATATTAAACATCAAACATTCATAAATTATCATAATAATCTGGCCATATTGCAGTGCTAATATCATTGCAACTAATGTATGCCTTGTTGTATGCACTCAGCTAATTAAACAAGAAATGTTAGTCATTATTAGTTTTTTTCTACAAAATACATATCATTTATTATGTTAGCATTCTAATTTCAAATAATTAATGGTATATTTACGATAAGCATTCCTTTTCATTTGAAATACGGATTATATTTTCCCGCCAGGGTTATAATTTTTTTTGTCGGTGAGTAGGTACATCCTTATATTTCTATCTACCTACCAACAATCTCGTCAAAAACTTAAGATTTTTTTTTAAATTGAGTTTTTAATACTCTCGAAATAGAAGCCGATAAAACATGATACCTGGCTTACCTAGGTATTAGTACATATTTTATTTTATTAAAAAAAACTCATTCGAAGAAAATCCCACCTTTGTATAAATATCATGTTTCTGTATGAATTAAAAAATAATAATAATATAATAAACAGTTCTTAATTGTTATTTCACAAGACAGCCTTAAAAATATTTAAAAACAAATTTTCCAACCTAAAAATAATTTTTTTACCTTGATTCGAAATTGGATTGTAATTTTATTCATAATCAAATCTATTAATTTCGGTTATCTGTGCATTAGTACTGCGTGAAATCTGATTTAATGAACTCAAATTTGCTTTGAATTAAAGTGTAATTTTGTGAAGAATTCAGACAAGTAGGTACCTACCTATATTATGATATTTGAACTGGTTATGTTCCATAAGCGCGTTCAGGCACTCTTCGTTGCCGTGTACGGCAGGCAATACAAGAGGCAACACATCTATTTGGATGATCGAGAAAAATTAAGTATTACCGACTTTCTATACCACTATTACTATTAGACCACTAAATGTCTAATTTTTTTCTAAAAAAAATCACAGCCAGCCGTGTACAGCCATACTAATACGTTCCGACATTAAAAAGGGTAATAGAAAATTATTTCAATTTTCAATTTCAAAATTGGAATGATAATATCCCGTGATATTTCACAGGCCTTCGCTAGCGCTACATATAATTCTCGATTTATGTTTTTCGTTTTATTATAAATTATACGTACTGGGAACAAAAATGGAACACTGCCTTCATTTCGCTCAAGCGAAAAAATTAATATTTCGAATTCTTTCTAATATCTGAATTACATCTGTCAAGTGCTCGGCCGAGACACTGGATTCGGCCGAGTGCTCAGATGATGTGATCAGTAGAGTAAGTACTAGGCCTAGTAGCGGGCGAGTTATTCAAGCGAGACAGTAGATTCGGCCGAGTGTTCGGCTGATGTGATCAGTAGAGTAAGTACTATGCTTAGTATCGGACGGGTTATTCAAGCGAGACAGTAGATTCGGCCGAGTGCTCGGCTGATGTGATCAGTAGAGTGAATACTAGGCTTAGTAACGGGCGAGTTGTTCAAGCGAGACAGTAGATTCGGCCGAGTGCTCGGCTGATGTGATCAGTAGAGTAAGTACTAGGCCTAGTAGCGGGCGAGTTATTCAAGCGAGACAGTAGATTCGGCCGAGTGCTCGGCTGATGTGATCAGTGGAGTAAGTACTAGGCTTAGTAGCGGGCGAGTCATTCAAGCGAGACAGTAGATTCGGCCGAGTGCTCGGCTGATCTGATCAGTGGAGTAAGTACTAGGCTTAGTAGCGGGCGAGTCATTCAAGCGAGACAGTAGATTCGGCCGAGTGCTCGGCTGATGTGATCAGTAGAGTAAGCACTATGCTTAGTAGCGGGCGAGTAATTCAAGCGAGACAGTAGATTCGGCCGAGTGCTCGGCTGATGTGATCAGTGGAGTAAGTACTAGGCTTAGTAGCGGGCGAGTCATTCAAGTGAGACAGTAGATTCGGCCGAGTGCTCGGCTGATGTGATCAGTAGAGTAAGTACTAGGCCTAGTAGCGGGCGAGTTACTGAAGCAAGACAGTGGATAGAAGAAATATGGAAGGAATAGTGGGAAATATGTTAAACTGATAAGGATATTAAATTATGACGTGGAAGTGAATGGTAGAAATAGATGAGGACGCCCGAGGAAGACATGGCACGATCAAGTGAAACTAACACTTATGAGCGGTAAAAAGAGGCTTTTAGTATAAGAAGCTGTAAGGTATATGCTATAAGGCCTTGTAGTAGAAGCGAATTGGATAAAATTGAGACAGGGACAGTTATATGGTTTGAGCGTAAAGATCGTTTTAACGAAAAAAAGTTTTGGTTCCAGACCATTTAGCAAGCGGTCTGTCTCATTAAACTTTCCTGAAATTTGAATCAACTCATTAGAATTTCGTAATCATGGTGAAACACAGTTTTGTATGGAAATATATGCCCAAATTGGGCTTATATTTTGATAACGAAACATGCCCAAAGGGCAATCCTTGTGTTATTCTATGACCTCCTCATTGTTATGTTGTAAGATTTTATAGTAAGAAATAACCTTTTTATATTTTTAACAATAATATTCTTTAGACCTTAAAACTACACCCAGTTTACCGGAATTAGCAACCTCATAACTTTACTCACGACCTGGAGCAACTCCGGGTACATGTCGGCTATAATAAATAAATTACTTCACACATTGTTGTCATCGCCATGTTACAAAGGTACACCCAATGTTTTGAGGAAATGTCAATAGATGGCATTAGTAACATTATTTGTGTCCCTCGGCGCAAATTGAAAATATGTAAATTACGTTAGTAAAGATATCATGAAAAATAAATTTGAATAGGTACACACAATACATCAATATTTATCCACATATTTGGTCATTAATTTAAAGAGGAAACGCCGGCGCCGAGAAATTTGAATAATACAGGCTTTTCCAATAAGAGGTGTTATTTTGAATAGCCCGCTATTTCGGTAGATGTTACTTTTGAAGCTGTCATTTTTTGACATTTAACAAGTAGAAACTACGCCATTAATAAAAATGCAACGATACACGCTTCAACAACGCATTGAAATTATTAAAATTCACTTGAGTGAATCAAATGCAAATAATCTTGAGTGATGCGGCCCATTTCCACCTCGGTGGCTTCGTCAACAAGCAAAATTGTCGCATCTGGGGCTCGGAAAACTCAAGAGTTATTGTTGAAAAGCCTCTCTATCTTCAACGTGTGACTGTTTGGTGCGGTTTATGGTCCGGCGGAGTCATTGGACCTTACTTTTTCGAAAATGAGGCTGGAGCAACAGTTACGGTGAATGGATTGCGCTATCGAAAGATGATTAATGATTTTTTATGGCTGGAATTGAAAGGTATTGATATGGACAACGTTTAATTTCAACAAGACGGCGCTACGTGCCACACAAGCAACGAAACCATTGATATTTTACGATTGAATATCAAAATAACACCTCTTATTGGAAAACCCTGTATTTGAATTTTATTTTTGTTTTCGGTAATAAATGAATGCAAACCTTGGAAGCCGAAATTAAAACACGCATTTCTTTGAAATTTGATGAAATTACAGCAGTATACGAAATAAATCTCGGTCTTACCCAATCGGTATTTGGCTTACTTGCTAGCGCGGTTGACTCCAGTTCCTGGGGAGGAAACTTCAATCCTCATTTAAACCATTGTTTTTTTTTAAGTTTTAATATAAATTTTAAAAGTTCACAACAGTCAAGAGCCAGTCAAAGGAGGAAGGTTTACTCCTCAGTAAAAAATATGCTGTTGATAGGGTTCAAACTAGGCAATTTTAAGGAATTTTGAGTCCTAACTCCTGTAAGAAGTAACTTATCGAAAAAATCAAAACTTAGGGACATGCCAGTCAGTGATTGAAGTCTATAATATATTAAAAATAATAATTGCGCTAGAGTCGTCTATAGTCATATAGTCATACCTAGGTACAACTTATTTTAGTTGACTTTATTTTCTGTTTTCACACACGAAAAAAACAGTTTAATAATTGAATTTTTTTTAACGTAATTTTTTATTTATTTATTTATTTATCGTTTCTTTACATTGAATCTTTTTTTAAAGTTATAATTTTTAACCTCACTAGGACAAGCCTGTGTTGAGGTTAATAATTTTACAAAATATAAAAAAAAATAGTACAAAGATAATAAGAGATTTAAAATAGTACAAATATTAAAAAAAAATAATTCAAATATTAAGATAACAATATTGCTACATTGACGTTTCTGCGAATTGGATACCTACATGGTACCTATCAGCCTATTCATTACAATATAATGCTGTAAACATGTAGGGTGACCATGATATTTAATTGCAATAAAAATGTAACAAACTATTATTTTTTTTAAAACAGAGAAGAAAGAAAGAGAGAAAAAAAATTTACATTAAAAAATAAACGGATGAAAAAATTAACTTATTCAAAATATTATGCCACAATTTAAAAGGACAAAGATGAAAGAATATGTTGGAAATCCTCGGATGGCAGAAATAATTTAACATTCAATTCATTAATAAAATAAAAATACTATCTGTTCTCCAATGATTATTAGCTCTGGAATTTCATTTGCAACTTGTAAAGTTATTTCTGCCACGATATTATGGAGTTTTCAAATGTTCAAAAATCGTCCTCATATCTTTACTGTATGTCGTGTTGAATTTTTTCCTTCTATATTTTCGTGGGTAATCGAAAGAACAGTGACAAAGCAGAGCATGAAAAAATAATAGGTTAGGTTAGATGATTTTTCTTTTCACCACTTTTCTTCAATGTTCTGTTTTGTCATAGAACCATTTTCGTAAACTCTTTAGCACACCAAATGAATAGTGCCCCGGTGGGTGACAAGAAAATCACCGCCGATTGCTGGCTTAGTTAATGGGTCACTCGACAGATTTACCCTCGAAAATTATTGACCTATAAACCCGAACAAGATCGTTATACTCTAAAGCGATTTCAAAGTGATGAGATTATTATGTACAGGCCCGAATTTAGTATAGGACTAATTGGTCTGTAAATTCGTAGTAGAAAATATCACCACAAACGCGCGCTTAACATTTGTACACGGTTGACATTTGTCACAAGAGAATGGGTCGTTTTTACGACTCTTTCTTGGGTTCAACAGCTCGGCTGTGGAACGATTTCCTCCCTCCTACAACTCTAGTTACTTCAGGTCCCATGTTCACTCTTTTTTTAACTCCACACAGGAGGCGAGAACATATTTTCCTCAAGGCCTATGTTATCTTTAGGGATGTTGTCTAGAGGGTCTTTTTGTGGAGAGGAAAGAATGAGACCCATATTGTAGGAGGGAGGAAACACAGTGGCCGACACATTGTTCTTTTTTCCCAATATGGATTAGTCTAGGCACCCTTTTTGGTTAAATTCGGCACCCCATCGTATTATTAACAAAACCGCGACCGGATACATCATCAAAATGATAATTCATCACATATTTAAAAAAGTTATATAAAGTCATGGAAAGTGATGAAACAAAAACTTTATCAACATGGTTAAGTAGGTTAGGTTAGGTTTAATTTTTTTTTCATCGTTTTTGATGACTTTATATCACTTTTTAAAGGTGTGTTGAACAGTCACTGTGTTGAGTTATCATGGAACCTAACAAAACATTGTGTACTTTATCAAAATAAAAGACAATGAGCAACAAAATATGTCATTTTACAATCGTGCGTTTGCGGAAAATTAGTTATTCCGCGCAGGTGTCATTTATGCATCATTATTCAACGTTAGAAAGGCTAATGGCGGTTTTTTCATCACGTCCTAGCACACTTCTGGGAACGGGTTATAATGGGATATTGCTAGTCTAGTTGGCACTGCGCAGAACGCCGAGATCCGAGAACGTCATGCGCATCATGCGTGATGCGTGATGCGTGTCGCGGGAGACGTGTGTCCAGGATTGGAATACTGAAAACTGACAAAACTTCTCTCTAACCCCTCAAGTCTCACGGCATATTTTTTCTGCAATTCAATAATCCTTATGCGTGGGCGCCAGGTTTTTTGTAGGGTTGTCAAACTACCGATATATCGAATCTCCCGCAAAAACACATCTTCACTTTGGTATATTTAATGCGAAGCTTAATGCTAAATCACTATTTTGATTAATCTTTATAACCTATTGGTGTACATTATGAATACCAAAAAATATGCTTTAGATAAATTGAAGACTTTCCTATCGTTTCGCTTGAGTATAATACAAATAAAAATATAAATTACTCAATAAAAAATATAAATGTAAGCTACTAAAAAAAATATTTTTTCAATAGAAATGTATGAACGCGTAAAGGAAACAACTTAAAAAAGATAAGTTTTGTGGCTAAGATTATGTGTGACAGTTTCACTTGATTAACTTTTTTGCTTTCTTATAAAATTATTTACAAAATAAATGAAAAACAGTTTTTTTCTTGAAATCGAACGTTTATAGACTCCTTTTGTCAAGCGATTTTAATGCATATTACCTATAATATAAGGTTTACCAAGAATAAACATATTTTTGGCTTAGCTCTTCCTCTAAGTGCTAAGTGCAGATCGGCTGCCTAAAGAAAAACGTTGGCCTTGCCTAAATTCAATTTCATCTGTAAAATCACACATTTTATCGTGATTACAGATAAGTGATCACAATAAAATACGGGGGTTATATTTAACATTTATTAACTTTATTTTTATTATTATCTAATGTAATTTACTTCAAATTCTTTGAGTGAGTTCGCAGTTTCAAATGTATAGAATTAAGAAATTGAGTCCATCATTTTGAATAACCGTGTATATTTCTTACTAAAACCCAATTGACTGTGAGAAGCTTTATATATTTCCACCAACATGCGAAGACTGAGGCTAAGAGCTAAATACGTCTAATAAAATGTTGAAATATTCGGAATTGTCGTGGTTTCTCTATAAAAGGCATATTATGTGTTAATAATTGATACTCGTAAGCATTTTAATGTGAGATTTCCGATTGCGGTGTAAGAGTATAAGGTACCAGAGTATCTAGCACGGTATATCGATAAACCCTATATCAATCACTCGCACAATCATAAAATATACGCACTACGAAAAATTGCTAAACCTGGACATTTTTATGATTCTTTTCTAATGTATAAAACTAATTTATTAAAAATTTTGGGACGATAACTCATTTAAAAACTATTTACGCTTACCTTTCAAAATCTTTTATTAAGGCGATGCCATACGTAGTAATGCAAAATCATGTGTTTTTGGTTTGAAAATTTGGTCGCCTAGGAATGTTTCAGATGCTTTAATTAAATACTGCGAGTACAATACATCTTGACCTTTGAAATAATTGAGTATTTTTTAGATAAGTCTTTTTATAAGCTCAGAAAAAAGGAATGTATAAGGCCAATGAAAACTGCTTTAAAGTTCAAAATCTCCTACTTACGAACCCATTTTCGGTTATAATTTTATTGTATAATGTGGCAAATTAAGTTATTTATAAAATGATCGGAATTTTTTTTAATGTTTATGCTTGAACATCTACAAAATAAAATAAAAGGCGGCCATGTTTTTTTCTTGCATAAATCAAAACAGGTGGATGGTGTTAAGCGGGAATTTAAACCTTATCGCCATCTACGTAAGGGTTGTTATTGATAGCGGCTCAATTTAAAATATTACACGACGTAGTGCATCGCCTTAGAGCTTCTTTAACTCTTCCACTCTCCAGACACCTTCTTCCTATTTATTATTCTTTGTTATCATTACACCTACGAAATTAACAAGACATTTTAAGGACATACGGAAAAAGTAAAGTAACTATGTATAATTTAATTTAGAACGATATATCGTTATACAAGTTATAACTTGTAGTGAAATGTACTGTGAATATCCAAATAAATGAATACGATATTTGCAAGCACGCTCAGAATATGATTTTGACATTTCTTTGGAAAAAGCCTCTGCTTTTAGCGCGGCTTTCATGGTATCAGATAAGCTGTCAATATACACACATTTTTGAACAATGCCGTTCGTTAAGCAAAATAATTGGCTTATTAATGAACGTAGGTTAACCATCGAAGCTCTTAGAACTGAAAGAAATCGCATACGCGATCAATTGGTTCCGTACCAACTTGGAGTAACGAGAGTTGTTCAAATATCACTAATTAACTCCCTTTTAGTGACAAAAAGTACACGCGGACTGCCAATGTATATATTTCAATTCGACATCGTCAATTTATAGATTTTTTAGATTTATATGTAGTCGTTTGACAATTAGGAATATCGATCCATCCATAAGCCATAAATAGATCCGCCAGTGGTGCCATCATATAACGATTTCTTGTTTATTTCGTGTCGATATCGGTTCGGCTATCGACAACGCATCTGTGCTAGGGATATCGATATAAAATCATCGTAAGTTGAGCCTATCGATCTGATATTGTTGACCCCCAGGATCCCACCTTTTAGATGAAATATCAAAGTAATCGAAGTATTTACTAATGATGTCTCTACTTTTTACATGTTTTTTCCTCGTATTCTATCACCGTTTGTGGCCGAGTTAGCGCTCATTTACAAAGCGCACTTGAAGTAAAATGATCCGAAATCGCACCATACAAATTTTGTATTATTATTATTGTTTTCAGAATTGGCTTTTGATTTAACGACTTAGTTATGTCTTCGGCATCCACGATATGCAGCATTTATATCCCATCCGCTCCCTTTTCTACGTGAACTGGCCACTCGTCACGAACTAGATAATATACATATATACAATAAAACCAGCACTGCCCGAGAGACCCGTTCATGATTAAGATTGACTGCTGATAGTACTAAGCCAGATATAAGTTTATCTCATTGAATAGAAAAACCCCATATACACCGATTTGCAGTGTCTTTAGTAGTGTCGTCTGCGTGTAACGCTGCCTGTTTCTTCTCTAGCCTTCAACTTTCAACTGTGGAAGGGAGGAAACACAGAGGCTGGCAAATCGTTTCACAGCCGAGATGTTGAATCAATGTAAAAAAAAATGTTGGTTTGAAGAAATTGCCTCCTCGATTACACTATACCTCGATAACACAAAACGCAATGCAGCATAGGTTGCAACAAATTACCAAAGTTTGTGTCGCTTAATCCTGGGACGATCGTGAATGACCCGCTCATTGAAACCCGTTCACGATTTCAATTCAATTCAATTAGTTTATTCCTTTAAAAACATTACAAAATTACATTTTAATTAGTTTTTAAGTACATTGTAAAATGGTATTACATAATAAGTAAGCGGTGTATCAACTATACCAGTATCAATAGAGCTTGCCTTTTAAAGGCAGCTTCACCGATGCTAAATATGTCGATATCCGAATTGATTCTGTTCAACAGCAAGACTGCTCTCCCCACCGGCATGACCATTGACAAGTTAGTCCTGCAGGCCGGGAGATAAAACAGTCTATGCTGTCGGTGACGGATCTACCAAAGCATACCATCTACCTATCTTACGATCTTCCAAAGAGCGATCTGTTTATTATTTCGTCAGCACCCGGGTCTCGCGACCCACTCTTGCGACCCGGGTGCCGGAGCGGTGAGGCGAACACCCATAGATTGTCAGCACACGGGTGTTGCGACCTATTCTCTCAACCCGGATCGAATCGGACCCGACCCGATAAAAGAGCCGGTTTACGCGATCCGCTCATGCCGCAAGTGGATCGTGAACGACCCGGTGGGTGTAAAACGATCGATTGACCCAGCTCTAGTGTCGCTGTGCGCACGAACCACGCACCGAACGGGCATGAACAAATTTGTTAAAATCTTTGTTGGATTTGCTTGAAACAGCTTTTTTCTACCATCTCAAAAAGAGAATGTTCGCATACAACAACGAACCTGGTCTGTACTATGTAATATGTCTGTACGTTTTATTGTGTATTATTCGTACAGTTAATAAATCAATCTTGAAAAGTGATAAAATAACCTACAAATCTGAAAGCTCTTGATGTTATAGTTGATTAGATTGACGCCTATGTGACGTCATCTGATACAAATCCCTTATCGCCACTGAACACTAAAAATGCGTCTGTTTTTACGAGTTTCAAAAATTCTAAATTTACAAATCGTTCTTTAAAATAATGTTTTCATTTTAGTTATCTGGTGTAAATATTTTTTTATTGGAATTTCTGATTAGTTGCGTTTGAGCAACCCTGCACAGTGACCAGTCCATGGTTATGATTGAGTGTTGATAGTCCGATGCCAGTGGAGTATCTTTATCCCGGTTTGTCTATTTATAGTCCGGGGCCGCTGCGAGCCCCGGGGCACCCAGTGGCGCACCCATTAATCGCATAACTAGAAGTGTTTCTAACATTGTACTGTGCTATCACTGCTACCTACAATATAATGTTATTGTGGTTGATGGTAAAGATACTCAACTGCTATAAGACGATGTAAATTCCATTTTTTCAGATTATTTTTGCCACAAATCTGTTATAACAATCATTGCAATGTATTATAACTCAATGATAACAATAGTATTATTTGATGTTTATAATATTAGAGATCTACGCCTTAGACGTAGACATAGAATGACTGATACAGACCAAATATTCAACATGTTTGAGTTACTAGATATATGCGAATTACACATAAAAAATTCTACTACTAAACTACATTTTTGATGTTGAACAACAGATTTCAACAAACGCAAACTAGCATTAATAGACCCATTAGACAAGCGTACAAAAAAACGCCGACATTAAACACATGCTTTGTACAAAGACACTACAAATGGCAATAAAAGCATTCAACAATCTTTCACTCGATATAATAAGTGAGGGAAACAAAAAAACGTTTCAGACACAAAATTAAAAGATAGATTAAAAAACAAAAAGTGGCAATATTACAAAATTTTTATAACGTAACAGAATAAAACATATATTCGTAATACCATTACAATATACACATCATTATGTACAACCGTTCCTTATAGAAGCTAAAAAAAATGCGTAATACCATTATAATACACACATTATGTACAACCGTACCTCATAGAAGCTACTAAACATATATACGTAATACCATTACAATATACGGTTCCGTGATAACTCCTCAAAATGCCAATTCATCACACCTTTAAAAGGTGACATAAAGTTATTAAAAGTGATGAAACAAAAACTAGGTAAAATAGTTACATATATTATGTAACCTATTTAACCGAGTTTTTGTTTCATCACTTTTCATAACTTTATAACACTTTTTGCCATTACAATATACACATAATTATATACAACCATACCTCATAGAAGCTACTAAACATATATACGTAATACCATTACAATATACACATCATTATGTACAATCGTACCTCATAGAAGCTACTATAATTACCGATATTTTTTCATTATTGTATTTTATTTCAAATAATCTTTTTTTTTAATAATATTAAATTGTAAAATGGGGGCCTCAGCACGTGTAACT
This sequence comes from Hesperophylax consimilis, assembly GCF_061612785.1. Lineage (NCBI taxonomy): Eukaryota > Metazoa > Arthropoda > Insecta > Trichoptera > Limnephilidae > Hesperophylax > Hesperophylax consimilis. The sequence goes on from NC_142845.1 coordinate 11,089,601, forward strand.
CACCCAGTGAGGCCCACATTATCAAATAATGTTTTAAAATATGTAAAGTTATTTTATCTAATAAAAAAACTATAGAAGAAATTTATTTATTTTGCCTCGAAGGTTGCATTTGAGATAGCACCCCGTACAGAAGGCAGCTTATTTTACGAACGTGATGCTTGAACTGTGAAAGAATGTGTGAACATTGTAGAGTGTAATATATATAACAAAGAATAACACAAGAAATCCACTGTGGGCGTGTTTCATCATCCAAATATTTGCCCAATCGAGGCTTAATTTCCAATCCAAACTGTGTTTACGAAATTCAAATAGGATGGAGTTCTATGATGTCTAGAACGCTTAACTATTCGGATAAAATTTGTTTCTATTAAAATTTGTATTGAAGGCATTTTACTCGTAGTTTTCTTATTTATTCCAAGAGTGGAATGGGTGAATAAATAACTACTCAGTCATTGTGTCATTGCGTGGAAAAAAAGGAAATACTACCTACCCATAGATTAAATTCCTGGATAATACAATCATCCATCGATTAATTAACCGTCTCAATGTAAATAATAAGTTATTGTCTGAAGAGTTCCTAAAAAAGTTTCTGATTAATTTTCCAATCCCCCCTTCCCTTTCTCCCTTGCCGTACCCCTCCCCTCTTTTGCCTGAATTACTCCTGCCTGCTCGGCTGATGTGATCAATACAGACAGTACTCGGCCTAGTAGCGACTGTTTCAGGCGAGACAGTGGATAGAAGCGATCGATCGAGTAAGCCCCTCCACTTGCCTACGGCCATTCACTCGCTCTCCACTCGGTCGATTGAAAGGAAAATATATTTTTTAGAAGTTGTTGTTGTAAAATTAATCAAATTAAAAACTCTCTTAATTTTTCTCTTTTCCCTCCATCGTGAAACCATGTCAACAGCACTTTAAACTAATCTCAATGAACTGACTCGCCAACTGTTTCTTCTACATGCGATCACCTCTAATCTCCAATAAGTTGCTCGGCCGAGTATCAAAGCGAGTGATTCGGCCTTTAGGGCAAACCCCCCATGTGAATGCTTTAGCTACGACCTTGAGTTCCTTAGCAGATTATGTAGGAACTCCTTGTCAATAATCACATAGGATAGAAATACTGGCATATCTTTTCTTAAAAAATAAGAATAAACAACTTTCTATATACAATCGAAGGCACTTGAGACACTAGGATCTGAAGACGGCCGTTGCCACGGGAAGCGGGGAAATTGATTGGGATGCTCATTCTATCATTCTCACAAAAAAGATTGTATGATTTCAATATTTTGTCACTAAGTTAAATAACACGATAGGTTTTGTTGGGTGCTATCAATACAACTACATCTTGAGCAATCTTAGATATTTCAGAAAATTTAACCAGATTTTCTCTCGTCTTTTGAAAAACTTCCGAAGGACATTTCAAATTGCTTTACCTGGCGTACACGCCCACAGCAAATTCAAACCACTTGAAAAACAATTCTCCGTTAACATTTGCAAACAGTTGTGTAATTCGTAACCTACAATAATCCACCTTTCACGCTAGTTATTCTAATATTTCGCTGTATTTTACAATTCGATTCGCTCCTGTGAAGGACCACATTCCAACTATCTTCGTTTAGCCATTGATAGAGTTATTTCGCCCACACATTGACACTTACATGAACTTGCACTGAAGCGCTTGTACCTGTTTAGTTAAGGAGTTAAGCTCCGATTTAGCGCATCCATGCGATCTACAGTCATGATCAATTTGCTTTAACCTGTTGTGTATAGTGTACAGTGTACACTGACTGCTGACTGTACCTACAGTGAAATAGAAGGATAGTGGATGCTCTTAGTAGAAGGTTATATAATAAAATACGTGTCATATTCGGGTGTACCACAAGGTCGTGACATCGTCCCCTTTTATTAAATTTTGTACATTGAGGTATTTTAGTCAATGATGTTGTAGATAAATGTATTATCTGATAAAAGTTACAATCTTCAAATCTAACAGTTACATAAATTCATCGTCTTTACAGCAATTAGAATGGAGGACTCAGCACGGGCAAGCCACCCAGTGAGGCCAACATTACTAAATTGTACTAAGGAATGAAATATATTGTACCAAAATATAAAAAAAAAATGATTATTTAATTATTGACTGAATGTTAAATTCAAAAAAGTTACTATTTTCTGATTTTTTTAAAAAGACAGGGTTGAATATTATGATGTAAGAGTTTTTTTTCTACAAATTGGTGAAAACAAAACTTTTAAAACTTATTCGTAAAAAACATCAGTATTCACTGTGGCTTTATATAATTATCATGCTCAATGAAAAAATATTTTTTGTTCAGGAAAATTTGTTACACATATGAATTTTTCTTTTATTTAAGAAAATCAAAAAAGAACGGTCGTTAACGCGAATTATAATGTTATTATTATTATGTCATTCCTATTTTTATAATTCAATAGTTATTTTCTACCACCATAATACAGGCATCTCCCGGTTCATTGTTTGGTAAGCCTATTTTTTAGATAAATAAAACGGCGTCACGAATTGTAACTATGTAATATAAATGGATGCATAAATAAAGCAGGTTTAAGGTTTTAAGTTCAACAGTGGTCAGTGGCTGAGTTGGCATCGCGGTTGGGTCCCACCCAGGCGTTGTATTCAATTCCTTGACTGGCTAAGTCCTCCATCAAACAGAACAAGCAACATTTCCGCTTACTGTGGTGGTAGTAGGAGATTTAAAATATTGTCAGAGTATTCATGAGCCGGGAATGTTTGACTTTGTTTTTAAAAAACGTAAAATTGAAAAAATAAATCACCGTACATTTCCACCTCTGAAACTAAGGTGGACGGTACCTACACTATATTCCTATATAAAATTATAAATAATGAAATAGACTTGCCGGAACTCCTGTCTCAAATAAACCTTATCATACCATATAAACGTACCCACTACACCAAACCACACTATTTTAAACATTAAGACGAAGTACAACAAAGTGATGCAAAATAATGTGTTTTTGATTTTAAAATCTAATCGCTTAGAAACATTTTAGATTCTTTAATTATATACTGCGAGTAGAACACATTTTGGCCTTTTAGGTCTACCATTGTTTGTACTTATGTGTGTACCCTGTCTCGATTCTCGCTTTTTCTAATTTTGTACTGTTTCGTATGTGAAACACATAATGTTATCAATATACCAATGTAATATTGTACCTATTAACTCCCACCTATGTATTGTAAGTTCCTCCCGTCCTACAATGAGTTTTGTAATTCATCGGGATTGCTCAAGCAAAAAAATATATATTAACTTTTTTTTAAAGTCTTTTTATAAGAAAGAATAAAGTATCAGGCCTATAAAAACTGCTTTAATGTTCAATATCATCTAATTACGAAACCTTTTTTGGTTATGGTTTTATTGTATAATGTGGCAAATTAAGTTCTTTAGAAAATGATCGTAAAACATTTAAATATTTGTACCTGAATTTTGCAAAATAAATAAAACACACTTTTTGGCAATGTTTTTTTCTTGCAGAAATCAAAACAGGCGGCTGGTTTAAGCGGGAATTTAAACCTTATCGCTATCTACATAAGGAGTATTATTGTTAGCGGCCCGATACCGAATTGTACACGATGTGGTGCTTCGCCTTAAGGTTAGGTAAAAAATACTCAATTATTTCAAGAAAGGCATATAAATACAATATTCGATTGAATAATTGATTCAATATTGTATTTGTATGCCTTTATCGAAAAAAATGAGCTTTTAAACGAATATAACTATTTATTCATATTCATATTGCATATGTACGGGCGCAAAAAAATAATTTGTCTTAATATTATATAGCAATACCTAGCAAAAAGCGTATTTTAATAAAATAAATAAATTAACGTCATTTATGAACACGTAGAATATAACGAGCGTCGCGTTTAACCTCAAACAACAAAACAAACGCTGCAGCAAACTCACCAATTACCCGTCAACCCGTATACTCCAAACATACAATAATCTTTGCCCCATCTCAATTTTCGACATATTTTAACACTACTGATAACTTAATCACAACGCTCCGCTAATAAACACAATTCAGACACATGGATACACGTACACAATATGTATTAACCCTACCCGGTTAAACTTGTATAATATGTTGGGAAGTAAGAGCTTCACAGATGCACTCATAGAGGGCAGTGCATAGAGCTTGCGTGGGGAAGTCCGCAAGATGGCAGCCAGTGGCCAGTAGTCGCCAAGGCCAGTGGGAATGCTCCCAGTCAAACTAACTGTTTCAGATCTCAATTATCCAGCTTCTAGTTAGGTCGACTATCGATTCACCATTGTAATAGGCGAAGTATTAATAAACTCCAGATATTTCATGGAGCCATGTCATCGGCAATGGTAACAATGGTACCGATCCTAGTTATAATTCACAAAACCCTGTAAACTGTTTACAAACATTTTATTTACGTACCCACTGTTTGCTTTGAAAATAATAGAAATTAAATTAATGGCGTCATGAATGTGTACTCTTTCAAGTAATCTTCTTTCTCTATATGGGAGCTAACAATGATACTGATCGGAACAGGTACTCAATTATTCGACGTCTCTGTTTTTCATTCGAAAAACAACGTGTTCATCCAAGTCAAAGTCGTGCGTTTCCGAACCATTAATTCTAAACGTCATTCGAATACTTATAGAATTGTTTCGGAAATCTACACATATTTCGATTATAAAGGTGTCACGTTTAAGACCATCACTAATGGGAACTATAGTAGAACTTGTTGATTTAAGACGAATTGAATGCACTAAAACAAATAAGAATTTTAACACTTTAGAATTCAATTTTCTTTTTGATAATTTGTAGATACTAAAGAAGGAGTTGTTTAAAAAAACCTATCTTCGTGAGCGCCCTTGAGAGGATTTTGCACAAAAACGGCGCTATACAAATCATCCAAATATTATTATTTATTATTACCTACCTCATTTTATTTTATTTCAAAGCCACTGAGTTTCGGACATAACCAAATCTTTTATCAACGATTTATGGCAAAAACTGCACCAAAAACATTCATGTATTATATTTAGATGAGACATAGAGCGAAAAATTAGGTTCCGCTTGTTAGCTCCAACTGACCCCCAACTCTGCCAACGCTCTCGCTAAAACTACCGTTCACGCGTTCTAATAGTGGAACAAGTTTCGATGAGATATTAAGCAGTAGGGCCTTTAATTTTAGCTCTATGGCCAAAACTTGCACGTGCTAAACTAAACGTCAAAAACAAAAAAACTTGGAATAATAATCGACAGCGAAATAAAATGGAAAGATAATACAGGGTTTTCCAATAAGACGTGTTATTTTGATATTCAATCGTAAAAGATCAATGGTTTCGTTGCTTGTGTGGCACGTAGCGCCGTCTTGTTGAAATTAAACGTTGTCCAGATCAATACCATCCAATTCCGACCATAAAAAAATAATTAATCATCTCTCGATAGCGCAATCCATTCACCGTAACTGTTGCTCCAGCCTCATTTTAGAAAAAAGTAAGGTCCAATGACTCCGCCGGACCATAAAACGCACCAAACAGTCACACGTTGAGGATAGAGAGGCTTTTCAACAATAACTCTTGGGTTTTCCGAGCCCCAGATGCGACAATTTTGCTTGTTGACGAAGCCACCGAGGTGGAAATGGGCCTCATCACTCAAGATGATTTGCATTTGACTCACTCAAGTGAATTTTAATAATTTCAATGCGTTGTATCGTTCCATTTTTATTAATGGCATAGTTTCTACTTGTCAAATGTCAAAAAATGACAGCTTCAAAAGTAACATCTACCGAAATAGCGGGCTATTCAAAATAACACCTATTATTGGAAATCCCTGTATAAAAATACAGATATTAAATGAAATTTGTAAAATTACTTACATACAAGGAAAATTCAAAATTTAGTAAATATTCACAGGCGGGATTCATCCAACGCACCCACAAATTATTTTTGGTTAGCTTAAAAAAACACACAATAAATATATATTTAAAAAAAAAATTAACCTATAAACCCACTTGTCATAATAATATGTCACATCTGTAGTAAAATGGCCTCAAAGTGAACACCAAGTATTTGTCAAATATTAATGGAAACGCATTATTTTGCTTCTCCGTGGACTGAAATAATCTTTACTCATTGTAATTAAACTTATAATTTGGTGCATTAAGGATGACGTTCGCCTAAGGATATTTACCCAAATTTGAGTGTCTATCACAATGCCGGCGTTAGATTTTTTGCACATTTGTAATATCGTAATAATAAAATATATTCTCGTATCTGCTAGAATTTCGCAGAAACAACGTTAACATTGTAATTCGCCCATTCTCTTGTTTTTGCACGTAGTTATAACTGAAACCAGATGATATTAATAATTCTGGCATTCCAATCAAGCGAACTCCATAGTAGTGGTGTAGTACTGCGCACAGAGGTCCGAATCGCAGCTTTATTGGACAAAAATTTTAAGCTTTAGCTGCGATCAAATTTAAATAATCGTAGTTAGTTTTCATTGTGTTGGCATTTGTATGATGATCTTCAACTACAATTATATAAGATCTCTTGAAAATTATCTACACACATTTTTGGTTGCTAACCCAGCTTTCAAAAATGGCTTGTGTATATATCGATATGCATATATTTTTGAATAAAAATGTTGTAATATGGCAATGAAATAACATTCAGTTGGTAACACTACATGCACAGGAAGTAGGTGTCAAAAGTATAAGTCTCTGTAATGGCTGTAATGTGTGTGCTCTGTTACAATAAACTTTATTTTGGTTATTAGAGATCACCATCTATTATTTATCAAGACTACAAAAAACTTTACTAATATTTTCGGCCACAAGGAAATGTTTTAATAAGTTACATTTTCTTCACTATGAAACAACGGTTAAGGGACAAGGATTGATAATTATTTTTTATTCTCTAATGCTTTTCGGCTTTTACATAATATAACTTATATTATAATAATCTATAACATGAGTCCTTGTGAACATAATATGTAAATAACAAAGTAAATTAGATCCTGCTTAAGTGATACAATATTGGAATGCCAAAAATAAAACATATGTGTATGTAATTAACAATTTAAAAAAATATTTATATGAGTATATTTAGGAAACATACTTCATTTTTTTATTTTTTTATTTGAGACACAAACAGGACATTTAAAGTACATTTTCGTAGAGTAGAAAATAAATTTATATACAAATATAAATGTCCCTAGACCAATGTGTCTGCAGCAATCACATTTGCACATTCACTATCAAAACAATATCATTATTTTTTTATACAAAGCTTAAAAATTACAAGACATAATAATTTTGAAAATATGTTTAAATTAGGTATATAATAGAAAATATCTATGCAAGCATGGGTTTTAGCAATATCGTTGTATGATCGAGACATTCTAGACATAGGATTAAAATAACCATTTGGGCCAGTGGTTATTTTAAGAGGAAGGTAAATGCTAAATCACTATTTAGATTAATCTTTGCTACGAATCGGTATACATTATGAATACCAAAAAATATACTATGCATAAATTGAAGCTTTTTCTTTCTTTATTATTGATCAGAATTAAAATAAAATTATTGGTTGCGTTACAAAAAATATAAACGTAAACCACTGATAATTTTGTTTTTTCTTGAGGTAACTAAGAACTCATATAAGAAACACCTTTAAAAAAATACCGTTTTATGGCTAAGATTATTTTTGATAATTATTATTGACTAACTTTTTTTCATTCATATAAAAATATTCAACAAATAAATAAAACTCACTTTGGCGCTTACGTCAAATATATCCAGACTCCGCTGGTCAAGCAATTGTCGCCTCTATTCGTGGTGATATAAGACGCAAACATTCTAGGATCTGTACAGAAGTCCGCGGAACGTGGCACGGAACGGAAGTCGGTTTGTGACAGTTTTTCCGACGGTTTTTTCTTGTCGGCATTATTTTGGTTACGAGTATTATTAGTTCTCAAACGGTGAGGGAGTTTTGTGTGATATTGTTATTATTCATGACCAAAATATTATATTTTTTATCTCAAAATACTTTTGAATGTATAGTTTTATTAATTATTTAACGAAATTAATGATTTACTTCTTACGGAAAAAAATGCTTTCCGTTTGCATTTATGTTGACTAATAATGCGTTTTTACAGGTCCATAATTTATTGAAGATGGGGAATAAAACGAAATAATTTTGTAGAGAGGTTTAACGGAAATTTTTAGGTGGAAAAAGGATAAATTATTCCAATAAGCAATCTTATCAAGGGCGATGCTATGCAGCGGTTGTATCCCACAACTCTCAAAAACCACTGTATACATTACATAAACAGCTTTTAGGGAAAACTCCTGGAGGCAGACTAAAAAAATCAAAAGAAAACATACTAGCGAAATGTCGTCTTAGTTTGCGATATTTTGGGAAGTAAAATCGAATTCAGCGACACATGATTTCAACTCTATTGATATTGAGAATGTTATATCATTTGAGAAATTTTAGGTTTATGAATATGCTACATAAATTCACAATATAAGTATTTTTTGTTTTTCCAATTTTTTTACATTATAATAAAAGCAGGTATAAGTACATTTTTTTGAAATACATGTAAAGCTAATATGTTCTAATTAGTGGTAATAATACCTCCCTAGTTGAGAAATTATCGTGATTAGAGAGGGAGTACTATCACAAGTTGATATTACATTATATATTTAATAGTTGCTACAATTAACATGCATGTAGAATTATATACTCATGCACTATTTTTAGAAAAAAGAACTTAAGAATTGTTCCTTGATAAATTCTAATACTGGATATTTGTTTGGTAATTTGATTGTTCTTCAAAAATTATTTGTAAATTGAATTTAAAAAATATATTAGCAACATAAATTTGATAAAAGTGTATCTATTTTTTTTAAATAATAATAATAATACTTGGATGACTTGATGATGACAAAAACACCTCAAGGGCGCTAATATATGTAAGTGACATTTCAATGTAACGTATTATTAACAAATATTTTATACGTATTGATAATGCATACAAATAAAATCAATAAAAAATATACAGTTATTATTAAACATAATTATTATTATATTAATCACTAATATCCCCACAGTTTGAGTCCATCCGGCAGTCATAGCTCTGCCGCTGTTGTAAAAATAAGATTGATAATAATCGTCCACCAGTTAAAAAGGTATTAGTAGGTATACCGAAGCATTGGCGAACGGGGAGGCCTGGTCGGGCGCTTCCTACGTATTGCAGGTACATAGTACGCGGCTACTGCAATTACTTGTCTCGTGTAGATAAGACCAAAAAATGTGCACATTTTATATTCTGTTGGAAGGGGTAGAAACCCAAATATGTTTGGCGTTTATATTCGCCTTAATCCTAAATCTTCATAAATAACCAATGTTATTTTTGAATTTGGGCCTGGCGTTTAACTTGATTAGATGTTATATACAGTTATACATGTGAATTAATTTTGCATTTAAGATGTTGATTATAAAATAAACCAGTTAAGATCCATTTACAACCTTTTTTATGGCTACAGGTTAGGAAGAAAGTATATATTAAGTGAAAAAAAAATGAAAAGGATAGACGAACAATAAAAAGGAATTGTTTTGGTTTAAATACATTGTAAGGTTAATTTGATTTAAAAAAAAATGAGGGTACAGTGGAATATATCAATATCTCTTAGGAAATTGTAAGTTTTGCAGATACGTCTGAGTAAAGAGTTTTGGGCGTATTTTGATTTGAATTGTTGTATGCAATATAAGGTATAAAGTTAAGGTAGAGAGTAAATTCTTATGGGCAGGTCTATTTCATGTTTAAGAAAAGTTGTTTTGCGTGAAAAATAGCAAATAATAGAAAATAGAAGTTAAAGACGGGTTGTTTTGGAGAATTTGAACAATTCTTCAAATTTCAAAGTTAATTTTCAAGTTCTGTGAAAGATTTTTTCAAGTTCTGTTATTATTTAAGTTTTGTCAAGCAGCTAGCCTATAATGATATATTAGCAGAATTTGAATGAAATTTGAAGAATTGTTGAAATTCTCCGAAACAACCCGTCCTAAGAATCTGCTTAAATAACAAAGCAAACAATAAGATGAAATGAAATTAATACAATATATAAAGACGTGGTACATAGTAAATGCGTAAGGGATAATACGTAAAATTTATTTGAAGTTGAGAGGATGTCTACATATTACAAGATAAAAACCTAATTTCTGATGAAACAATAAGATTTTTTAAATAAATTTGACTATTCTTGTATGAAATTATGATTATTTTGATGATATTTCTATTGGAAATTTTTGGCCGCCTGGTGTTTGGTTCGGACAACTGTGCTGCGGTGCATCTCTGTAAAAAGCGACGAGTAGGCCTTATGATTTGTATGCTTGATGGCTCAGGTCCTATTACAGAACGGAATTGGTTGACCGCTACATTCATTATTACTTATTAGAGTTGGGCTGCTCTTGAAGAGCGTATTAATATCTAACGCATATCATATTTTTCTCATACTGCGCAAGGGTCTCTCATTGCATCTTCAATATTTGGAGAATCTACAGAGATAAAATAAACGATTTGGTACTAAAAATAGGTAGCTACAATATTTTAAATGCGAAAGTTGGCGCTATCCACGACAATACTTTTATAAAGTTTATTTATAAACATGTTCAGCTTCGTAATTATTAGTATGTAATATATATCCTAGCTGACATTGAATAATTTATAATTTTTACTAACTAACTTTTATTTTTGTGTTCCATAAATAAATATTGTACTCGGCTGAAACAAATCTAGTCGTGGCGAACGAGTGATATTATTTTGTTCATTTATTAAATTAGATTTAGGATTATTAGAATTTTTATTAGTATCCAACTTCCCTAAAATATTGAGCTTACGGCCTTTATTTTGTATATGCAATGGAACTGGTTTAGGCATTATTATCCTTAAGTAAATAAAATAAAGTTGTTAATTCGACCTTTTGTAATCAGAATATAATTCTCATATCGAACCTTATCCCGTGGCCTGTATCCGTATATTTTGTTAATCGACCATAAAAAATACACAAGCTATCATCACAAAATAAAAATGCCCGTGGCTAAAAATGTTGCTATTTGAGATATTTTTATACGCTGGAATGCCTTATAACCAACTTATAATTCAATGAGATTGTGCGTTTGATTACATTTGAACTTAGCGGTCACTCAAGAGAGCGAAAGGGTCCCGAACGCTGCCCTTAAGGCGAAGCTTAATGCCAAATCACTATTTTGATTAATCTTTATAACGAATTGGTGTACATTATGAATACAAAAAAATATGCTTTAGATAAATTGAAGTTTTTCCTATCGCTTCGCTTGAGTAGAATACAAATAAAAAATAAATTACTCAATAGAAAATATAAATGCAAACTACTAAAAATTTTTTTTCAATAGAAATGTATGAACGCATAAAGGAAACAACTTTTAAAAAATACAGTATTATAGCTAAGATTATCTGTGACAGTTTAACTTGGTTAAATTTTTTGCTTTCTTATAAAATTATTTACAAAATAAATAAAAACCAGTTTTTTGCTTGAAATCGAACGTTTCTAGACTCCGTTTGTCGAGCGATTTTAATGACTATTACCTACGATATAAGGTACCAAGAATAAATACATTTTTGGCTTGTAGCTTCCTCTTAATGGGTTTTCCTCTCAGGTTCGAAGTTATCATCTTTTTGGAAAAGCTGTATCGATGAAGAATGGATTTATTTTTTCACTTCTCGTGGTTTAGAAATCGTGACAGCTGGGACCAGAGTCAAAGATCTCGCCATTCTGTCACAGAGAAAGTATGTACTGGCATTATCCCGATCTTTATCTCAGTTTTATTCGAAGCAAACCTCATTTGTTCTGTTACCCTAATAATTCCTGTGCTCCTGTGAAGGGGTATCTTTATTAGCATGGTCTTTGTCCGGAGCCAAAATGAGAATATTGAAAATTACGGTTATTGCCAAGCGAAAACCTAAAACCGTGTATGATAAAAAATAATTGGTGCTTAGAATATCGGGCTGCTCATTTCCAACTGTGCATAATATATTATCACAGTTGCATGATGTCAGTTCGATGTAAACGATTTTTTGTTTTATTTGCACAGAATATTTGTCTAATTATTATCAGAATATTATTAATCTTACGAGTTCAAAAGGAATATGAAAGCATTAGTTTTTTTTACGATTTTTGTGATTTTGATTATGGTGACCCTCCAATTCCACAAAATGGCGTGATAATTGTTAAATGATTCAATTCTAACCGTTCTATAATATTGCATAACAGTGAGATGCAGTTAGCGGAACATTCGTCTCCCAACTATATGATCATACATTATTTACCTACCGTCGTGTTTTGTTTGATTTATTCACAGCACTTGCATACACACACGACTAATCCAATTATTTTAAACGCTGGGAATAATTTCCTATCCATTCATGTAACCTCTCGCTGATACCGTGCTTCGTTGTTTTTCTTCCTACGGTGCGGTGTACGGGAATGTTGCAGTGAATGTATTAAAAATGATGACACTTTTACCGGTGCTTGTTTCAATCAAAACTGAACGAAAGCTACTAAAATTTTGTGTGCAGCCGAAATATTTTATTTTTTAACTGGTCCTATTCTGGTGACTTCTTCTATCGAAGATGTTATAGGGTAACATTTTCGCGGACATCATGATGGTATTATCGCATTATAGTTTTTGGGTTATTATGCCGTGTAGCACTTTTTCCTTCTTTAGCCAACGACTTGGACAGCTCTGATATATGTTTATATATATATATATAGCAGAGATACCTTGTTGCAAGCAAATCCTATGAGGGCCGGTATTTCATATATAAGTGTTATAATAATAATTAGTGTATTGTATGTGGTTTTTGACGTTCAGTTTTGGTTTAACCATCAAGTACCGGATACCAAGAACTATTAAGCTTAGTCTATTAATTATAAAAAAATATTATAATAATTCCCAGAGAATAACAAAACATGACATTTTGGATTAGCAGAAATATAAACGTTAATTTTTTGGATTTATATTTACCTACACATGCATAAGGCATTTACGTTATTTAATAAACATCACTTTCACAATGGAATTCTTGTTAAATACTCGCGGTAACAGTCATTTAAAAATTAGTGTGTTAGAAATAACCAAAATTTTTCAAGACGGGAACTTCGTGTGTCACTCAGCCAAAATGCAACGTTGCCAGCTCTTTCGCAGCCAGGTAATGAAATTTTTTGTTAGTAGGAGTTCGAAACAGAAATTATAGTATTTATTGAATGTGCAACCAAACACCGTTTAACGGTTGCGAAGTGTTTTTTATTAGAGTATCTGAGTACAGTTGGATTTTCTCCCGCGGTGTATCGGGTTTTGAAAAGCAAGATACTTTTAGCTAGACTTGCTAGATCGCGTAGCGTCAGTGGAGCAAAGATATTTTTTAATATTTTATTTTAAGTTAAAAGATACACATTTCACTTTCTTAACTTAAAAGTACACATTAAAAATAAAAACCTAAATATTATTGTTAACTACATAAGTACATTTTAATTTAGCTCGCTGATATTAAGAGCAAACAGTGTTTTTTATTAATATGTTCATTCTATATATTGATAGCGATTGGGAAGGAGATTGTATATGTGCATACGTGCTTACCCTCGTGGCCTATGTTTATTTTACCACTTTGCTAAATGTCCGTACAGTTTATTATGTTTTCTTGTGTAGTGTAAGATAATACCTACAATTTTATTTGAACATGTGGAAGGACTTCCAGAGTTCTGGAAAAGATTGAATTCTCTCTAAAGACAGGTTTAAAAAATGTAAGCAAACAAGAATTTGTCAGTGTTTTTTTTTAAATTCTGCAACTATACAGAAGAAACTACGCAATTTGTGGACGCAATTAAATAATAAATTACGGAAAAAATAAACGTCGACATGGTACAGGTGACAATTATATTTGCAAGTGGGAATTTAAAGAGAAAGCCACAAGCCTGAAATGTGTATATTCTTAGTGTGTCGCTACGAATATAGGTACGAATAGGTAATAAATAATACACACAAAAATCTAGTCTAGAAACGCTGATTTCATGCGCAAAAGTGTTTTTATATATTTGATTTGTAAATAAATAAAAAAAAAATAATCAGGGGAATCTGTCACAGATAATAATAATATTGTTTTTTTTTTAAAGTTGTTTATTATATGCTTTCGTACATTTCTATTGAAAAAATACATTTTTAGTAGTACGATTATATTTTTTATGAAGCACTTGACAATTTTATTTTATTTTTACTAGGGAACGATAAGAAAAGCATCAATTTATCCAAAAAATATGTTTTGGTGTTCACAATGTAAACCAATCGTTAAAGTGTAAGGACGGGTAACTTTGAAATTTGATAAATCGTTCAAATTCTATTAAGGCGATGCACTACGTCGTGTAATATTTTTAATTGAGCCGCTATCAATAACAACCCTAGATGGCGATAGGGCTTAAATTCCCGCTTAACACCATCCAGCTGTTTTGATTTAAGCAAGAAAAAAACATGGCCAAAAAGTGCCTTTTATTTTATTTTGTGGATGTTCATTCATAAATATTTAAATTCTTTCCGATCATTTTATAAATAACTTAATTTGCCACATTATACAATAAAATCACAACCGAAAATGGGTTCGTAAGTAGGAAATTTTGAACCTGAAAGCAGTTTTCATAGGCCTTATAAATTATTTTTTTCTGGGCTTATAAAAAGACGTACGTAAAAAATACTCGATTATTTCAAAGGCCAAGATGTATTATACTCGCGGTATTTATTTAAAGCATCTGAAACAATTCTAGGCGACCAAATTTTCAAATAAAAAACAAATGATTTTTCATTACTACGTAGTGCATCGCCTTAACGAGTAAAACTTCAAATTGTAATATTTAATTATTTAAGACAATTTTAACACTTTTTCTAATTTTTCTGTCTTAAAATTTTCGTTTAGTAATCGCTAATATTGTCTTCAATAATTAAATTTTAGAACCCTTCGCGTATAATGAGTTACTTGAAATATAATCATATTGAATCTAGTTTGCGTTGTTTTTGTATACTTTCAAAGTTATTAATGTTTAAAGAGGCAGGAGAAACAATTCTAATATTATATTATTTATTGTTGAACAGCTGTTTTGTAAAAGTAGAATAATAGACGTCTGCTGGTTGCGGCCAAACACCTGTCGCAATAACAATCATTACGTAATATTATTATTTTTAATTTATTATATTATACATTAATATTTTCGAGGTATTTGTGGAGAGTCTCACGCATTAACAATTTTATTTAATTTATTTATCTATGTAAAGTATTATTATTAATGTTATTTCGATGCCTGTAGCACTAGTTAATACATATACACGTCGAGGCAGACGTGGGAAGTACATTACATGCTTATATAATATGTAAATACTGAGGTTAAAAACAATATACGTAATTTATTTAAGGTTTGATAAAATAATTAGTCAAAAAAGGTAATGTAGGTTAATCCTATAAGTGAGAAGGTTCTATGATAACTCAACTCAGTGACAATTCAACACACCTTTAAAAAGTGATATAAAGTCATTAGTCACGATGAAAAAAAATAAAATTTAAACCTAACCTAACCTAACTTACTTAACCCAGTTAATAAAGTTTTTGTTTTATCACTTTACATGATTTTATATAACAATTTAAAGATGTGATGAATTATCACTTTGATGATTTATCCGGTCACCAAGCGAGAATAATATTACAAATATAGAAAAAAAATAAAGTAAAAGAAAAATATAATAATATTTTTAGAAGTAAATTTTGACGATATTATAATATAAGGAAAATAGCTACAATAAAAGTTAGGTTGTAGGTAAAGTAAACTAATTTTCATGTTTATTTATATTCCCCCTTACTTATAAACGCGGTGTAAATATGAAATACCATCGTTGAACCGGCAAGTTAGAATCTAATTACAGCCTTACTAAAAAAAACGTCGAGTAAATATTACGCGGCGCGTAATCTCAAGTAAAAAGTGAAAAAATTGACTCATTTCCATTGAGTTTGTTTGGTTAAAACGGACTTAAAACAGGCTCGAAGCCGGCGTTACAGTTGAACGGGCGTATAAGATTCTAATTAGTAATAGCCATAATGTTGTACAGTATTTCGCAATAATGCGACGACCTATTTTAGCAATCCGAATCTTTATTTCATGTTTGTATTAAGTCTATTTGTTCAATGGTTCAAATGTGATCTAAAGTTCCCACTTCTAGACCACAGAATGTAAAATCTGAGTCAAACACGTGAATTTCAAAAAGGTGAGCAGGAACGGAACAATGTCCAATCCCCATTCGAATAAGTGAGGAAATTTCTTTTTTTAGAGAAATGGAGTAATTTTTAAAACCACGGTTTTGATGGGATAGTCCTTTGTATTGAGGCATAGCAGGTTCCCTTTGATTGACTAGCAATGTGCCAATACTCTGATTAAGAATTGCTGGAGCCTATCTTTGAGGATGGAAAAAATGTTACACATATTGAATATTTCTGTGTATATTACCTTATTTGTTAATCATAGAAATTGCTTCCTTCTGTGAAATATGTTGCAAATATTTTAACAATGTCATCGGTAACTCTCCCCTACCAGAGGATGGAACACATCATCAGTGAACCTGTATATAAGATTCTTTAGCTAGCTTTAGCTTGGTTTATTTTGATTGAATTCACAAATAATTATTTCTTGACATTTCAAATCTCCATAGCTCATGATGAAACTGATGTAGCGAGCTGAAAATAGTTGTGTTTACATAGAAATTCCAGACAGAAAAAGTTGTTACTGAGGCAAAAAAAACTATTTGAAAATAAATTTTACTTGTCTCCAATTTCAGATTTGCCTGCAAAGAAAGCGAATAGATGGGCTTTTATTTAATAATCTATAATAACAGTGTTTAGTACATTGTGTTTAAATTTGACCTGCTATAAAGGCCTTAGTCACAATAGCATAATCAAAACGTTCTTGACCGATGACCTTACATTCTTGGTTGCGTCTTATATCCAAATGTCAGCCACCGAGATTCCTGAGTTTAATGCCTTATAACATATTTTATTATCGTCTAGTGTCTATGTATTACAGATAAAATTATTATTTATCTATTTCCTTGAGGGCTGTGTTGTTTGAATTTTTTTATGTAAAGTAGTATAAGCTCTATAAACCCAAAGATTTATAACATTGACCTTTTCACTGAGTATAATTTGTGTTGAAAAGTGAATAAGTCAGTAGATACACAATACACATAGTTGAATTTGAAATCAATATTATTTCCTATTGTAGGATGAGCTGGGGAAAACTAGATGGTAATCATGACCCTTGAAATTTACGATTTGTAATAAATTAACCTTTATTTCACTCGAAAAGAATTTTGAATTACTAAATAAGTTACTCAATAATCACGCCGTTTACCCGCAAGGGATGAGGATGGACCGCCAAAAAACTCGGTACTCATCGTACCCTTACAATTTGGGAGGAGGGTTTGGATACCGCCGCCCCGGGAATCATTTATTGGATAACCAATACCTCTCCCAAGTGGTTCAAAATCACCAAATTTTGGTGGATTTTGTGATTTGTGATTTTGGTGATTTTGCAGGGGTGAGGTGTGTTTCAAAGGGGTGTATGCCTGCCCATCAGCTGCGTGACGTGTTAGATCGGGTGAGGCTGGTTTGGGGAGACCCTTTGACCCCTCCAACTGGTCTCTTGACCCATCGCCTTGCGCTGCAATGAGAGTGATATATTCATTCGTCCGTCACTCCTGGACACTCTGATTCCCAGATTACTACCCACCCCTCATACCCTTTTCATTCCCAGAGCTTCCTCTCCTTCCTTTCCTTAAAGAGACCATCCACCCAGCATCCCCAAAGACGATATATAAATACCCTGAGATAAACTATTTTGCTCAGGGCCTCCTGTATAGTGTTATTGTAAAAACAACCTTCTGTTATTTTGACTCTTGACCCAACTCAAGTATTTGGTTCCCTTGATCGTGCCATGTCTTGATCGGGCGTCCCCGACTTCAAATATTATCATAAAAAGTTTATGATCTAAAATAGTTTTCAGAAATCTAAAATTTTTTAAAGAAATTAACAGGACACTTTCATTAACGTTTTATCTATGACTTGTTTTTAATGATGCTATTCTCTTTTAACCACTATCATTTATTTATTTATTTTGAATTTCACGCCCAGCTACATGTTTATTTTTTTTTACCACAAAGAACTATGCAAAATGGAAATGTAATAGATTAGGAATAATACAATAAATAAATTGAAATAAGTCGAAGCAGAGCTAAGCAGTTTGATCAATGAGATTTGTTGTTCTGCTTGCCGATATAAATTCGACTGAGAACTGTTTACATTTAGCGATTGATGCGTTAAATGCGTCAACAACCCCTTTGATCACTTACCAAATTCTGTAAACGTCAGACGGGGGTATATAATTTAGATTCCTTTTTGGAATTGTAGCAATAATTCGCTAGATATTGCCTTTGATGTCGGTTCGCGAGGTATACGGAAAGAAATCAAGTATAATAGATCAGGGCTGTCAATTATTGAATTTATAATATTATATAAACAAGTCATAACTAACAATAAGTCATTAACTATTCTACGTTCGGATAATTTTAATAAATTTAGTTGACGATGTAGTTTATCATAATTGACTCTTTCCTCGATAATACTCTCTCCGAAGTCAATAAATCTCAATAATTTTATTTTGAATTCTTTGTAAATGTTTTGCATAACTTGGTGCCCACACCGTTGAGCTGTATATAACATGATTTATGTAATCTGACAAGAATTTTTATTGAGATGATAAGTTTTTTTTTCCAAATGTTTCTGGCTTTCACCCTTCAAGGGCGTTCTAGGCCATCATTTCAAATTATGAAGAGAGAGAAAGTGAATTTATATATTGATTTTGTTTAAATTGGCAAATTTAAAAATTATATGGAAGATTGGAGTCGAGTTTAGACTTAGAAGAGATAATATGTTGAATGGAGGCGAGGTAATTTTAGGTAAAACTTTATAGAAAAGGATATTTGTTTAGAGAGGCTGAGACAGCCAAAAATATATGATCTAAAGTTCCCACTTTTAGACCACAGAATGTACAATCTGAGGAGTCAAGCATACATTTAAAAAAGGTGAGAAGGAACGGAACAATGTCCAATCAGTGAGAAAATTAATTTTTTGGAGAAATGGTAGAATTTTGAATCCACGGTTTTCAGGCACAGCAGGTTCCCTTGGATTGACTAGCAATGTGCCAACACTCTAACCAAAAATTGCGGGATCTATCTTTAAGGATGGAAAAAATGTACACAAATTAAAAATTTGTGTGTGTATTACCTTATTCGTCAATCATAGAATCTGCTTCCTTCTGTGAAATATTTTACACGTATTTTATTAATGTCATTGGAAACTCTCCTACCAGAAGTTGGAACACATCATCAGTGAACCTGTGTATAAGATTCTTTAGCTAGGATTATTTTGATTGAATGCATAAGTAATTTAATGAAACAATGATATATTTTATAAAACTTATTTTATTGCAAGCTTCACTTAACATAACTTACACAAGAAATGCTACATTGTAAAACATAACTTTTCATTTTCTAAATTAATTTATTTTGAAATGAATATGAGGATTGAAATGAAGTGAACTGAGGGAACCCCGAGATAAATAAAGGACTTTCGGAGATGGGATATCACTTGACTCTTTCTCACACACAACCAGCCAATCACACAACGTAATCATCAGTGTTTTCTGCAGAAATAATTACTTAATCGATTCATACTTCGTGATTCAGTTCGGTAGAGCCGACGCGCTATTCGGTCGGTGTACCTTCTTCTTTAATATGTTTGTTTGTCGGTGATGTGTCTTTGTATGATATGTTTCTTACTAAATGACTGAAACCATAATCTAGCAGGTGCCTAGCGGCGAGGCGGCCGGCGGGAGAAGTCCCGCAGGATTAAGTAGGTGGGCTGCGGGAGCGCCTCCCGGCTGCCGCATCATGCTCACTCGCACCTCCACCACTTTCTTCTTCTTAGGAGCTCTTCTCGTCTGAGACTGCTTCTTGTGACTTCTCTTCCTTGACCTCTTTGGATACTTCCTTAATGGGCTCCACTGACTCGTTGCTCTTGTCTTCTACGCTCGCTGACTTGGACTCTGAGCTCTCTGATGATTTGATCTCTTCGGCTGCTACCTGGGGCACAGCCACGGGGAGGACGTCGCCCTTGATGGGTGCACTCTCGGCTGATACCTTCTTCTCTTCTGATTCATTTGATTCGTTGCTGGCGTCAGCTACTTTGGCGGGTACCTCGGCGGCCTTCTCGGGCTCCGCTGCCTTGACTGGTGCTGCGATTGGCTCGGCGATCTTTTCTTCAGCCTTGATGGGCTCTGCAATCTTTTCTTCGGCCTTGATGGGCTCTGCGATCTTTTCTTCGGCCTTGACGGGCTCGGCGATGACTGGTTTGACTTCCTCTACCTGTGGTGCTTCAACCTTAGCTTCTACGGGCTTTGCTTCTTCCGCAATCTTTGCAACCTCTGGTTTAGCTTCTTCTGCCTTTGGTGCCTCAACCTTAACTTCTTCTGCGACCTTTACGATTTCAGGTTTAAGCTCTTCCTTGGCGGTCTCAGTTTGGTTTTCCAAAAGGGTGTCTCGCACAACTCTTACTGCGTCAGCTACAGGTGCAACCTCGGGTACGACGGCCTTTGGCTCAGCAACCTCAGGTACTTTCACTTCCTGTACGGCTTCTACTGCGGGAATAGCGACTTCCTCCTTAGCGGGAGCTGCCTTCTCTTCCTTGACCGCATCAACGATTACTGGTTTTACTGCTTCTACAACAACGGGCTTTGCGGGCTCAACTGCCTCTACTTTAGCTTCTTCTTTCACGGCCTCAACCTTGGCAGGCTCTTCGGCCTTGACAGCAGGAACTTCAGCGGGCTTATCTTCTGCGGGCTTGGCAATAGGTTCGACCTTTTCAATTAATTCAGCACTCACTTCACGTTTCTCTGGGGCACTTTCCACTGGTTTATCTTCAACGGGAGCCTCAACAGCGACAGGGGCAGAGGGGATGATGGATGCAGCTTCTGGTACTACGGGCGCAATGGGGAGTGACTTGATTTCAGGTTCGGGAATCAGATCAATTTTCTTCTCGGGCTTGGGAATTTCCTCGCTAGCAGACTTAATCTGGGGTGCGATGGATTCCTCAGCTACTGCGGCTGGTACAATAGCGGCTTGGATTACGTCCACGGGCTTCTCAGCGGGAAGTTCGATGGCGGCTTCCTTAGCTTCAATTTTAGGTGCGTCCTCAGGTTTTGGAGCCAAATCAACTGCTACTGCGGGAATCTGTTCCTGCTTGACAGGTGCCTTTTCTTCTACGATGGGTTCAGCTGCCTTCTCAACAGCAACGGCAGGCTTTACTTCTTCCGCTACTGCTTCCACTGGAGCTGCAACATCAGCTGGAACTGCGGTAATGGCTGGAACCTCAGAGATTGCCGGAACGGCTGCCTCAACTGGGGCTGCGATGACTGCGGGTTCGGCTACGATAGCTGGCACTGCTTCAGGGGCGGCTTTGACTTCAGGCACTGCGGGCTTCTCCTCGGAGACAGATGAATATCCATCGTTGATAGCGGGGACCTCAGCCTCTCCAAGAGGGAAGGCGTGTGCGGCCGCCAAAAGCGCGAGAGTTACCACCAAGAACTTCATCCTGAGAACAAGAAAAGAAACAGCACGTTAGTCGGGTATGAGGAGTCGCCGCAGACTGAATAGGGTCCTACAGTTACTCGGGCATGCTAATCTCGACATTGTGAACGGATATGAACAATAACTGAAAGCATAATGGCAGTCACTTATCGTTCAATTGAAACACGACGTGAGTGTGTATCTCATCTCTAACCAGACAAGCAATACAGCGATTTAAATTTACACATTAAGAGGTGTAATTTAGTTTTGAAGTAGCTCGTAGGGCAGTCTACATTCACAAGACCTTACAATTTAAGGAACTTGGTCATTGAACCCAATTATTTGGACTAGGTACCAACACTCACTCCCATTCATGAGCAGAAATATTGAGTCATTCTAATTAAAGTGTGCGCATGTCGGATTGCTATTTTGCATACATAGGCCCTAAATGTGTAGATACTACATTTTTTAAAATGAATTGACACCCGTAATAATTTCCCAAATTATAACATAATATGATTGAATTATCTTTCTAAATCAACGATTTACCCATCTGTGAACTGGTCTCTTTTTTGTCATCCTTATGTGTATATAAGTACAAGTATTGAAACTGTTTATGTTCCTCAAAATAAGTATGACACTCATATAGAATTATTGAGTCTTTCAGTTGAACTGTTTTGCAAACTATTATCCTGTTGATGCACTTATAGTTCTAGTCTCGAAGGCCAATGTTAAAAGGAATATTAACTGCATTGTACAATAGTTACCACACAGTCCACTTCATTGGTGGTTATCCATAGAAGACTTGGTCGTTTCGACTAACACGCGTGCATTTTATATTGTATCTTTCCGGCGAATGCGCCCATTCCACTATTTCAAATTCCGTGTCAACTCTGTCGCCGAGGGCTTGAGTTACAGAAAAAACCTTTTGTTTGAAAAATATCTTTGGTTTACTTGAGGTTTATGCTACCGCAAATTTGACCTTGAAAATGTATTGCCTCAAGGTTAATATCTTTTTTATGATAAATACTATAAACAAAAAACATGTTCGTATTTATTTATCGTTTACGTTAAATTGTTTTATAAAATAAAATACACGCGAGAAACCTTCCCAAACAAAACAAAAAAAACATTCTGTATGGGTCGAAAGTAGTGTTAGTCAAATTGACAGATGGTTAGTATTTACGTTTGCAAAATATTGTTAGTCCTCCAAGATTAAACTTTGTTTTATGTTCGATTTAAGTCTTTGGAGTTTTGCGTTTATTGAAGCCGGCTGTACCATGGATTAACACTCACACAAAAGTCCTTACAAAGCGTCCGTTGCAACGTCAATTTACTCATCAACGTACAACAAATGCCTTCACGGCTGATGTTAAATTACTCAAGTTCCTTTTGCTATTTGGGTCTCCATCTCAGTGGAGAATATCAAAAGGAACGTAATTGTCTTAAAGTTATTTAAAAACATAAACAGCAAACAGAAAGTTATACAATTTAAACGGTAAATAGACAATAAGGAATGGGAATTAAGACTATTGATATTAAATTTAGTTTAAAATTATTCTATTCATGTAAGTAACTAGTGATTCTTTATGAACAATGAATAACTAAAGATTCCATATTTTGGCGGTACATCTTCCAATTGCTTGTGAATGAATTTGTGCTATGGAGACCAGGCAGGAGAATTGTATTCTAGTTGACGAATGATTAAGTATAATTAACGCCCTTGACATTTTCTGGTATTCTAGTTACAAAACCCAACAAGCAAGCATTTATTAGATGTTACTGTTATGTGGCTTGTTCTTGAATGTATTTTGAATGATACACCCATTATTATGATAGTTTGTTTTAATTCACCGTTTGAATCATTATTGAATGACACAGCTACATTAAAGAATGTTGCAAGCATTGATACGAAATTGGTCGAATCCAAATATCAATAAATATTAGGTATATGTACTTTACGAAATAGTCAATACGAGTAGTATTGGTCCAAGGCGAAAACCCTGTGGCATACCACTTGTTGCTGTGAATTTGTTTGAGAGTAATCTCAGAATAGAAGACCTACTTATAAGTTAAGAATGACACTAATTTGTGTGACCAAACTAGTCCATCTCGAAATGTAAGGCATTCATGCGTTCCAGTTACGATAGTAATGACAAAGTTGAAAAGTGATTCATTGATCCAGATTGAATAAAAAGTGTTGAACTTTATTATCCCAGACAGGTTCATAGTGTGGCTAGGTAGATAATTATTATGTAGATACGTACTTAAACCAGACTGTCTGGTTCTATTTCTAATTCTAGCTGTAAAGTCCCAGACGCTTCTCGGACTATGAAATAAGCTGAACATGTATCTAGCGCTTGTCATCGCGAGCCCCAATCACCGGCGCGTGTGGTGATCAGTAATCGGGTGGCCACCCCGGTGTCGGGGCAGAGCGGATGGCCGCGTGATTAGCAGAATCACGGTCTCATGGCAGAATGCGTAATTAATGACAGTGCAGCACAAGAAGCGGAGAGATGGTAAATCTACCTACGGAGATAGTGATGCTAAGTCGCCTTGCAGAGATAGCGATGCCATTAATGTGTGAAGCATGTATGGCGCCGATGGCAACTAACGCCAAGTTCAAGCACCTCTCGGCTCGTGACCCCGCGGAGAGGCAAACTCGTTTCACCATCCTGCCTCAGATTAGGTGGAGGAATTTTCCGACGATCTTTTTTAAAAGCCGAAGTGTCTGTTGTCTTCGTGACCGTATATCGGGTTGCCGTTCTGCGGGCTCATTTAACGCCGATGGTCCGGAGAAAAAAGATTACAGTTACGTAGATCGTTTTTGCTGGATTTATTGACGTGCTCTTAGATTGCCTGTGTAATTTGGTTGCTATTTCAAAAGTCATGCCATGACCTGATATTTCGTCTAATTTAAATACTCGCTGGCTGTTCTTTATTTAAATATTCAAAAGCTTCGCTATTCACAAAGCGTAATCTGTTTTTTTATGATAAACTTGATTCAAGTAAATAGATCTTCTTTGTATGCAGTTATTTATGTGTAGACCCGTTTATTAATTGTGTTTTCAAAGTGGTTATCGTGACTGCAATTACGTAACAGCCAGTACTGCGTGCTAGTTACTACATAAGGTACGTCGCTCTATTCGTTGCCCCTCGTGAAGGTTTTTAGTACACGGATCGGGAGCATTAACTCTCAGCAACGCGATGGCAAGCCAACTGGTTGTTTTTGCATCATTTCAATGCAAAAAAAGAATTGATGCTCAGTGCGGTTATCTCGCTCGCCTTGCCCTTGTACTCCTGCTGGCTTGTACGAGTATGCTGTCGGACTGCTGCATGCTGGACACAACCCGAGCTCGGCACTGTGCGGCGAGGGAGAGAGCCGTCTTTACGTAACCAGATCGATTCTCCGATAGTAGACGTAACGCTGGTTGGGATTTATTCAAGGCTCTATATTCTTACTTAATAACAGCGGGCTGGCCGAGATAAGGGCTTGCGCTCTCGCATTCTCAAATGCGCGCTGTGTGTAGGTACAGCAAATACTGGACTAAATAAAGCAAAATACCAAGCACGCGATTGCAAACACAACTGGCAACAACTGGCCGTCTTGTTACATTCTTCAAATATATAGGTATCAAGTATCAACCAGTTTTTGTTTACACTGTTCGAGCTTTCTTGAGAAATATTTTAAAATACGCACTTCGCAATAAATGAATCGTCAGATGATAAAGTATGGTTTACGGTCAACGGTGTCAATATATTCGAACTTTAACTCTTTGCTGAAAAGACCATCATTAAAACACACGACATTCATGCTTTTGTATCGATTTCGTAACCGCAATTTAAAACGAATGCGGTAAAAATATTTAATGAGCGGCGCGTTGCAGAACGTCAATATTACGTGGGTAAATATACGATACGAAAACGGCCTGATATTTCCAAGCCCTTAGAGGAGCTTTGGTTGTAAATATCGGAGAAGAGTTGTGCAATAGGTTTAGTCAGACAGTCCAAGGCCTTGCGGTGGTCAGCTGGGGTACTGGCTGCCATTGGACTTGTGATAAAATCCTAAATAATGTGACTTCAAACCTGTCTCGGGGTAAACTTGGAATAACTTTTATTACCATTTTATTTCGCTGTTAACAAAAACATCTCTGCCCACAATGAACTGCGGTGATCTCGTCTTAATAACCTAACCGAGTTATGTTAAGTTATGCAATTAAATAATAATATTAATGCCATTTGTAATCAGTATTGATTAATGAAATTTAATCGTATTTTATTGATCAGTTAAAGGTAATTCCGACACATTTATTTTCATGTTAAATTATTATAACAAACTTAATTGTATAATAAACTACGTCATTCCTGTTGAAATGAATCATTTGTTTATAAACGTGGCTAATTTATGATGCCTTTTTACACGGATGGAAGAAAAACTCAATGTCCTCCGCGCAATTTAATAGCTTAAATTATATATAACCTTAAGTGATTATTACCGGTCATTTGTGTACCTGCTTTTTCTTACAATGAATGGAGGGTTTTATCATTATCTTATCAACTAATGACAGTATTGTCTATTGAATACGGATCGTAATTATTCATCCATCTTTTCCATCACTGCGCTTAGTAATTGATGGTGGAAGGTCGATTGTTAACCTGTCAGGGGAATGATTTGATTTAGTCGTGTGTCCCTTTAAATCAATTAGTCTGTCCGATAATTTATTAATCTATTCTGTATGAAGCTGCTGGTAATTGCGGCAATGCCGACTTATACTAATAATATTGTGTATTTGTGATGAGGCAAATAACATTGCGTGCCTACTTGATTTTTAAAGCTGTAATTTATGGATCACGATTGAAATGTATATATACCATGTGAGCTGAAAAAAGTGTCGATTTAATTTCGAGACATCAAAAGCTGTGCAAATTGAAGCTACTTTGGAAAAGATTAATTGACGATTCCGATGAAAAAATAAGGGTCAGGGAGCATTGCTGAAAAACGTTGTGTTTGTCTCATTTATGTACCAAAGAACTTCCCATCACCAAAGCAGGTGTCCCTTCTTCATCCAGGTTTATGCCCTTCCAAACAGGTTTGCGAGAAAGAGTACCGGAAAGCTATCCAAGTTTACCGCGTCCAGGTTTTAAACCATTACTCAACTGTAGGTACTCGCAGTCCAAAAGACCAATGTCCTTTTTTGTAACTTTGTTTCCTATATCTACGCATGGAGCGGAATGCCTTCGGTAAATTTATGGTACTTCTTACTACCGCCTTTTGCAGTCATATGGAGAAATTCCTTTTACCACTTGCGTTTCTTCTTTTGTATATACTTTTAGCCAAGCCCATTCGTCTTCATTTCGCAGTTTCGCTGCGTAAAGTATTTAACAAAGGTTTAAATTATAATTTTTTTTAGACTTAAAAGGGAAGCCATCTAGTTAATGCTTGTTTGAATGCATTCATATGCAACCTCTGCATCCAACTAAATTATTTGAATCAATTTAATATATTTGGTTTGTATTTAAGACACAGTGAAAAGTATATTTTTGTATTACTAATTGTAAACTAATTTTCAATTTATTTATTATAAAATATTGATATTACTACAATTTTTCTACTACAATCACCTTGCCTGCAGGTTCTACCACAAGATAGCTTGTCTGCAGGTTCTACCATTTTCTTTAATTTAATAAACATGACACAATAAAATCAGTTTTTGGTAAATTTAATTTCACGCAATGTCTATCCATAATGCACTGATTGCTCTTCTAGTTGTAGCTGCTTCCTTTATCAAGTTTCCACTAAACTATACAAGTATCTAATATTGCATACGTATTGGAGTTTATATATGAACGTTAATCTGGTTTTCAGAAAAAGGCTTATAATCAGTATTTTTTTAGCGAATCGGGGTACCCAGCGTGAGTCAAACCAATCAGTTGCACTACCTGTGCTAAGTAATTCATCGCTAATTAATATAGCAACGCATTGTAAATATGAATACAATGCAGTCTTTTGCATCGTTAATCATTGCACCCCACGTATTGCATAATTTGCGCATAATATCAACTGACACTGCACGAAGGGGGCATATATGCCTACAAATAATGTGACCCTCTTCCCTATAATCCCAAAAGTACAAAAAAAACTCTTCAACGGACAGCTACGGTGTCTTGAAATTTGTACAGCTTTGTCTGTTTCCAATTCAATGCAGCTATTTTGGGCTCACTGGGTCAAAAACACCATGAGCTAAAGAGATTTGAAACGTCCATTGCCAAAAAATGTGTTGAAGCTAAGTAGAAGTCGAGTAGTAACTTATAGTAATTCTGATTTATTTTTCCAAGCTATTACAACACTTTGAATTGCATGTGGTCAGAAGTAGTCCCCTCTTCTGATAAGCTCATCGGACCTGTTTATCAGCCGGTGAAGAAGTCATTCACCAGGTATCGCAATGCATCTAGATATATTATTATTCCTGCACCGAGTGACTCACACCGTGAGAAACTGCTGACTCGTATGGCCAATAATCATCACTCGACACACAGCCTTTCGTGTCCACCGTATTTAAAAGCAAATTGAGCCTGCATACTCGGTAATTTGTAACTCGACCGACTTCGGATCGTGATGTGATAACCTGATATGCCAATATTTGCAGTGGACTTTTGGAGTGCACTGCGGGATTACTGCAAACAGCAATTTATCAGCAAAGCCGTGGAAGAATAACGTCAATGTTGCTGCTGAATGTTTGCGAATTAATGTAGAAAGTGGATCGTCCACAGATTTTTCCGATAAACGGATTTGTTTAAATGTGCAATCGCCCAGTTTTTCTGCGAATCGAATCTTCGTGGCGTTGTTTTATGTATAAGAAAAGCGAAAATTTGATTTGTATCTGTTTTTTTTTTCGTCACGGAAATTCACCACTTTCGTAATCAATACTAGTTCATGATGTCGCTATGATTTGTATTCATTTGTGAAACTGAATACCTAGATACTATTGGTGACTTTGCGATCATCATTTTAGTTTAATCATTGAAGACTTTCAAAAGAAACAGAAAAAAGATTCAGTCGCTTTTAGGAATTTAACCCAGGACCTCTTTCTTGCCGGGGAAATGCTCTGACCATAGAGCTGATTAATTAGATGCCATCTTTATGTATTATTGCGAGATTCTACTAAAGCTAAATGCAATCTAGGTAGTGTCTTGGATAAATTTTTATTTTTTTTATTTTTTATTATTTAAT
The DNA here is from genome assembly GCF_061612785.1 of Hesperophylax consimilis. Lineage (NCBI taxonomy): Eukaryota > Metazoa > Arthropoda > Insecta > Trichoptera > Limnephilidae > Hesperophylax > Hesperophylax consimilis. The sequence continues at coordinate 11,118,612 of NC_142845.1, forward strand.
AAATGTTTACAAGTTACATGTTTAGACATTTTTTTTAACTACCATACTAGGCTAATGCCCGTGTTGTGGTAGTTATACATGAAATAATAATAACAATGACATAAAAGAATTAAAAAAGTAAAATAAAAGTAACATAAGTATGTAAGTATAAATCATAATGAAGTAATAATAATAAAAATAACTTAGAAGAACTAAAAAATACTATTTTATAGAAACATAATATATCAATTTTTATTTTAATGTGCAACATATGTTGACTTTTCTACAAGTCAAGGATTATTTTGTAGAAATAGGCTTTTCCGCTAATAAATGAGTACACCCTTTTACGATCTAAATAAACCGCGTCAGCAGTCAGCAATATTCATAACTCGTAGGTATTATCACAAAAATATGACATTTAACCATAAAGTTTATCTTAAGCTATAAGCAAGCTTAATATCGTACTATTTGGTTGTCTAAGATTAGGTACCCAAATACACATTATATTCATTGACTCTTCAAATATGAAATAACTAAGTGTTTATTTATGTGTATGTTTTATTCGGATTTACGGCGAAGTATTTAGATTAAATTAATATCTTCAAAACAATACTTTTGTTTTATACATCACTAACTGAAGGTATTTATTGTATTATGCTTGTATAATTTAGTACTCTGGCATGACAACACGATACAGACTTATTCATTCCAGACACAGTCTGTCAGCGATAACTCATTTATCACTTAAGTGGCAAAGGGCGATGATGAAATGCCACCGAAGTACGCTCAGAGGCAAGTCTTAAATTGCGTAAGTGATGCGTTTCCTGAGCACCGGAAGTAATCCCCCACCACCTCACCACATCCTCAAGAATACTAATATATAACACGCAATCGAGTAATTAATAATAACAATACACGGAGAAAACTTTTAGTAAATTATCAGGAAACCTATCAATTCATTCATTAATAGCCTGCAATCCCGTTTTTAACAGGATTACGAATAATTTTAAGAGATTGTTAATATACAGTATAAAAAAATAAATTTGTTTATACTGCAAATTATGGTGAGCAACAAAGCTAATGCTTTTTGCAAATAGATTCTTAATAAATCAGCAATGTTTTTTATCAGTAAATTTTCTCCGTGTAAATTAGCGCCGTTTAGTGATTAAATCACCTCACGGGCGCTTAGCACGATGCATCACTAAACAGTGACCATGGACCATGGGTTAAGATCTAATCAATGAAACAAGTTGAACAAAAAAATCATCTCAGAATTGCATAATAATGTACATGATTCTGTTTTATGATTCAGCTGTGCACGTTTTTAAAAACCAGTTGTATTCGTTTCCGTAAATAAGTTACCATCATTGGTATTTTCTATTCATTTTGACATTGGCATTTAAAACGTATTAATTTTTAACGCTATTTCTTTTAATTTAATAATAATAATAATAATAATAATAATAATTGGATAATTTGTAGAGCGCCGTTTTTGTGAAAAATCACCTCAAGTTAATATTTTTAATGACTGCATTAATTTAAAGATTTACGAAAAACTATTTTTCTTTCTAACAATATCAAACGCGTTCCTTGCGAAAAGGAGAGATAGAGAGGGAGATATGAAGATAGGTAGGTACCTGTCTTTAATGTAATAAATCTGTTTTCTTAAGGATAATGAAACTGTCGAAGCTGATGAAATTTTCTATCAGCGATTTCTAGGTCAGCACCACTTTTCAGCTCGCAACATATTTCCATCATGTGTAGGTTTAAAATATTGATTTAATATCACCAAATATTGATTTAAATATTTTTGTATTTATTTAAATATAATTGTTCTTTAAGGTAAAAGTGTTTTGAAACTCGGACTATGCCTCGTGGTATGGATATTAAAATGTTAGTTATTTGAACTCTTATTTTATTTTGCAGTAGATATAAAAGCCGGACAGTTGGTAAACATGCGTACTGTACTTACTTTGTAATTCGTTTCGCTTAAAATTTCTCCAGAGAACCAGTTTCGACACTGTGAACAGTGAGCGTAAAAATACATTGACACACAAAGGACTATTAAAAGTTGTAAAATATTGTTAAAAGTTTAACGCGCATTTGCAAGCCGGAACAACATTTTTTTATTTAATTCTATTCGTGTACGTCAATCATACTTTTTTCGTGGTACTAACGAATTCCTAGTAACGTGCTCACAGGAAAAAAATTAATTGAATTAATTTACAATGTCAGCTATTTTACGCCTGCTTTCAATTGCATTCTGGGTACGATGTTAGTCAGAAAAAGATAACCATAGAAGCTGTTCATCTGTGCATACCCCAAGAAAATCAGAAAGAAATTCAGCATCTTTTTGGCATGTTGGTTGGAGTGCATAGTACACACCCCTGGCGATAACTACATATACTTATTGTCAATTTCTTTATACCTTTGGATATCTTCGTAAAATGCGACAAAAATCAAACTTTTTTCTTTTGAAAATTCGAAATAATCACATTGTAAGGCAGACTCGAGGTTTTTTTAGTTTGTGATACCTATTTAGCATTTTTCGATTTAGTAGAGTGACGTTCTAATTTGTAATAATGATGTTCTCGCTATGCAAAGAGCTGTGTATATGAATGATACCCGACGTGCATTACTCACGTGGGTGGGTTGCGCGGTTGCCCTACCGTTTCGGTCTACGCGACAATTATCCTATTAGTGACAATTTACGAGTTTATTCCTGCGACACTGTTGTCATCATTGCTTAGTTCCACAATACAAATCGAGTCTCGAAAAATATATTAAATTCTAAAGTATCCCTACATAAATTAATGCTTGTAATTATTTCTTATTATTATTTGAGAAGTGTGCTGTTGACTAGCAAAGACACGCTTGAAAATCGGTGTTAACAAACTATTTTTTGTAACAAACTACAAAAAATGCATTTGTCAAAATAAAGAAGCAAATATCCGGTCATTCAAACAAACCTATATCCTGAATCCTAATAATTAAATTTGCGTAGATACGTATCTTAGATAATTAAGAAAAATCTACAACAAACGATTAAACTACTTTTATTTGTACGCCGATTTCACGCGTTAAGGCTTCTTTAGCGTGGAGTGAAGTCTTTTTTCATCATAAATTTGCAGCAACAGATTTATACTATTTCTACCGTAGTGCGAATACGATTGGAATGCAACAACTTTGAAGTTGACTACGTATCTACTCCCATTTTTTACAAATTTACAATTGTACGTTCGTGATCTTTTAGTGTGTTTTTACAAGAGTTTCTTTCTATGATATCTTAGCAGAAATAGAGTTACCGTGTTGTAACAGTGGTTGGAATACGACCAAAATACTAGAAGTTTAAATTAAACTGTTTATATATAGGTATACCTACTTGTTGTTATTGTATAAATGAAATTTGTTCAGCATACAAACAATAGCCAGCTGTCTTAAGCAAATTTAATACATCCAGATCGGAGTATGCTTACTAAATTTGGCATACGTGATACTTAACCGATTTGGTTGAATATTCGATTCATGGCCAGCCTCAGGCGGCCACTCTGAGAAGTGACGCCCTTTCGGTCAAATCACATTAACAGTTGCGCAGACTCTAACATTTCTTCTTATCTTCCCGATCAATTTCCCAACAAACGGTTTACCGTTCATCATGAGAGATCCGGAGTGGTCCTAGGCGGCCCGGAGGCGTTCACACCAGTTAGCTGTACATTTGATTATCGATATTGAGCAATAAAACCAAACTGGTTATGCCCAACTTGACGGAGATTCGTGATATTCATCATTACGACTCAGTTGCGGACTGGCTTGGAAATGGGAAAACTCTTGAACGTCTTGATTTTACGCCTATATCAATTTATTGCTATTATTTAATCGTGCTTCTCAGGCGAAACTTTTTGTAATATTAGATTCTCGTAGGTGATAGGTATAACGGTTTTTTTAGCTCTCTCAAATTCAACTGCAGAACTGGGTATATTTATTCGTGTTCTCATGATTTTTAAGTAGATTTTAAGCGAAGCTGATATTTTTTTTCTATTTGAATAATTCATGATTTATTTTGAAATTAGTGCTTGATAAAAATAGTTTTTCAATTATTACGATGGCAAGTAAATAGGTACGTACTATTTGTTGAAGAAAATAGCCTTAATCAGAAGACGTACAATTTAGAATGAATGAAATAGAATCCTCGTGTTACAGTGTGTATTCTAGAATATTTCGTATTTATGTCTTAAATACAGCATTTGATCTTTCGCATTACAAGTGCAACAATAAAATCGGGATGAAACCATGATGTTTCCACGCTTGAATGTTTTAATAATGTAATATAATTGTAAGTTTTATTTGAATTTGGGAAATTCCCCCAGTACACCCCTGTAAAGATATTATTTAGTATCTACACAGCTATTTTGATTTGCATATCAGCCATGTATCTGGTATCAATGGGGATTCTCGTTTTGAAGGGCAACCTGTATTTTTTCTATTCACCGTCCAATAGCAGCGCGTTCAGAAGGACAAATTCCACCGTACAATTTGTATATATCCGATTATGAAATCACCAACTATTTCAACTTAAGCCTTCTGATACATTTTAACTATTCCGAATCAACTCTTGTATATACATATTTCTTATTCTTGGTGTAGGTGCTTCCTGGGTAATTTTACTATGAAAGGCCATGATCAATTATTATTTTGCACAGCCATTAATGTTAATTCATTTCTTTATTACATAATTTACATCTCGTATTAACATGGGTTGATGTCAGATATGACCCTCAAATCTATTTCTAAGTAGTTAACTATCATCAAATTGAATATTTTTAAAACCTTCTCTTGAGAAATGTCGGGTTCCAAAACGAGTCTTCAACTCTGTAATTATTGGTATCCATGAGTCAACTACCTCTCCGATGAGCTTTTTTATGTGATTACCGCACAAGAGTATCAACTGCCCGAAGTCAGTGGGACTTTAGCATCTCTTAATGTGCAATATGTTGTAAGGCTGAAGGAAATGGAGAAGGAAGTTGATGTCAAAGTTGATCTTGTCACCAAGCACGGCTGATACCTACTATTTCAAGCAAACGTTTCAATTCTCAATGGTGATCTTTCACTAGGGCGATATTGCGGTTACCTAAATATTTATTATTCATTAATCCGTGCGTTTAGTCTCTGAAATAAGTTAAATTATGAGACTAGGATTCTACGTGCTGATTACACCGAAACAAAATAAGCTATATCAACTCTTGGGTTGTTTGAGTCAACCGATTTAAAATATCTTTTTTTAACCCTAGAGAAAATTTTAGGAGATATTTCTAACACTCGTAGAGTTTATTTTTGGGAGATATTTCTAATAATAAAATCTGAAGGAGTCTTTCATTCGCTTTTAAAAACAGTATTTCAATTTATTAAATATGTTACAAAAAATCGTATCGAATGCGAATATTTCTCTTATGAGAAATACATTGCAAAATTTCAGAGGCTATAGGGGACTTTTACATTCCTTACGGAAAGGTAATCACATTTTATTAAGTATTGTTGTAACAAAGCAGATTGCGATTAAAAGTGTACACTTATAAAACTTTACTATAACACGTGAATCATTTATTAAACGTATGCCAAATGAATGTGAGTCACCGTTTATCTTATTATTTGGCGTGCCATCTATTGTCATCTCGACCTGTTGTGTTTTGTTCCACTCGTCAGACCATTTGTCAGCAGCTGACCATTCATTCGATTCCACGGATTTATTATACGGAATAAGTACTACGGAATCAGATTGACGGGCGAATGGTCCTCTGTTATTCTGGACCATATCGACCTTGCATAGAACAATCCTACAGTGATATGAACTCTTCTCGAATGTTTTAAACCGAACGCAACTTTGTGATAACGTTGTTAAACTAAATACAAGTGAATTCGTGATGTAATGTTGTCTCTACCGCGATAACGATGTCTTGTAAAAAAGTGATTTTGATACTTTGAGCATTATTTTTTAAACCTAATGTTATATGGTTTTCTAACAACGAATGAATCTTTATTCTGTCAACATAAGTAAAAATGTTTTATTGTTACAAGATCATGAATTTTTTTACAGTTTTTTTCTATCTGGATTTTCTAGGTCAACGCAACTATTTTCAACTCGCTACGTCGTTTGCACTGTGAGCTATGCTTATTTGAATGATTAATTTCTTATAAATAAGACAAGACGCCATATTGTTTTTTTTTTCATATTTTTCAGCTGTTCAATTAGAACATAGATTTCGATACAAGAGTATTGAAAATCGAGGGAAAATTATCAAGTAGGTATATTAAAAACGTTAAAGCATCATTTTAGGAGACCGTTAATTAAAGATATTTTCCTGATTTATTCACATCGCTGTACTTCAGACACTAGGTGAATCCTAGGGACACATAGGTACCCACTGACTGCGTAAATCGCTTTGTTCGATATCGTGACGATAGTTTGCTCTAGAAAATTCGAATAAATAGTAATTCAGTCGAATACCATTTTACCTACAAAAGTAATTCTAATCACGTTTACTGCATTATAGAATCATTATTTGCCAACAACTTGTTCTATTTCGTATTTACAAAAACACAATATTCCGTAAGTTAAAGAATCAAAATCGTTGAAAAAAAAGGATGATTCGAATATTGTGTTCACAATTTGTTCTTGTAGTTTCTAGGAACATAAAGCGTCGTCTTTATTCTTTTAAAGCTACATAACGAGCAATTGTTTATTAAAATATTTGAATTAACGCAGAGTTTAATAACATATTATGACGTCAATTATTATTTTCAGTATAATTTTCTCATATTTTTTCCAAGCACATAAAACGTCAAATTTATTTAACGTTTTTTGTAATTTTAGAACTAAATTACGAGCGCTTAATATTTGATTCAACGTAAATTTTACAGAAAGCCAAATGTAATGTTATTTATTATTATATATTGAACAATACATAATGCAATCAAGTATAACGCCGGTTGTGTTCACTATTTGATATCGTTATTTTTAGCACATAAAGCGTCGAATCTCTAATCTCTAAATAGTATTAAACAAAGTCGCTGTCCGCGTCTGTCTGTTTGTGAGTTTAGTTCTTCTAAACTACGCAACGGATTTTGATAAGGTTTTCACTATCATTTAGAGAATTTCTTCCGGAAGGTTTTATAAGTATAATACATGCATATTTTATTTATAGAAAGTAGAGAAAAGTCAAGCAACGTTGCGTACAAGTCAGCTAGCTGTTTTATAACTACACTAGCTGACGAGTATTTGGAGTAATGTTTTAAGGTCGTGAATTCTTCGATATATATTGAATTTTCTCTACTTTATAAAAATATAATACAAATATTTTACATATATAAAACCTTCTGAAGGAATTCTCTCAATTGTAGTGTAAAACCTATCAAAATCTGTTGTGTAGTTTAGAAGAAATAAGCGTACAAACAGACAGACTCGAATAGCGACCAAGTATCTACCTTAACATTTGAATCAAAAACACAATACGTCAAAGTAACTTGGTCTGATATATCAAATTATATCTTCTATCTTAGCATTTTAAATTGGTATAATTATTTAAAAGATGTCTGCAATAAGGCTCTAAGTGATGCCAATTTAAATCTGAGCACAAAAAACCTCCACAAAAACCCGACATGGGAAAATTCTAAACAATAAAGCATAATAATTACAATTCTAGTCTATTGCGTGTCACAATAGTTTGTTTACTTCTGTAATGATATCCACACAATGAGCTTTATGATCTTCACGTAGGGTGAACAGAATTCCAACAGCAGGCTGTCTAATAGACCGTGAAGGTTGCGCTCTTTAATTTATGTGCATTTATTTTTACGAAAGAACAGTTGTTTTACGGAGAGTAAAACACAGCCTCGCGTTTTTCAGATGCCAAGACCAAATATTTATTCAATGACGCTTTTTAAATCGTCATGTAAAAACTGAAACGATTTACGTATAAACGTGTTTATTTGATAGGGACTGACCAACCGAATTTATTGTCTGCGTTGAAATTTGATATTTTTATTTTTCAATGTAACGTTTTAAATTATAGAGATTACGTAAGAACTGTGTTTCAATTTACTGACTTGTGCATGTTTAAATACCGGCGTTTACACTACAACCGTTTTAATGTTGCATAAGTTGTAAATTTATTGGCTGTTTTTGATTAGCTGGGTCACGGATAAATAATGTCGTTTTCATTTTGATGTAACGGTGGTATTTTGCCATTAAAAACAAAAGAAGGGTTTTTACTTCATTTTGTTTTAAATGCTTATGTAAACATTACATCAGGATTGGAGTTTTAACAATATCAAGCAATCTGAATATATTATTCTATATTCTGATTGAGAAACAAAAGAAATTGGAGCAAACCGATATTCTTAATTAATTTAGCCAATCATAAATCCCTTGCAAAAAGTATTTTTTAACATGTACGAGTATTGTATGTTAAAGTGACTCTTGACACATTACAAAATTGTGCTATATAAATGCAATGCGATATTTTTATTTTATTTAATTGTTAGTATTACACTAGCTGACGAGTACCCGGCGTTGATGTGAAGTTGAACTTTTCTCTTAGAACAATATGCGTGTATTAAATATATATAAAGTTTTCGGAAGAAATTCTCTAAATGATAGTGAAAACCCTATCAATATACGTTGCGGAGTTTAGAAGAACTAAGCGCACAAACAGACAGACGCGGAAAGCGACTTTATTTTAGTATATTGTTAGTATAACATAAACCTATTGGTTTTCTTTTGTAAACGTTTTGTCAATATTACGTAGTGACTATAGGAATGATAATAAGCTATCATGATGTTATGGTGTATTTACGATTGACAATGATTGCTTAGATTAAACATATCACGGTAAATTAAATGAACAATCACTGCACTCGAGTTTGTGTATTAAAAAAGAAATTCAAGTGAACAGAGACACGCAAAACGCATTCCGCTCATCTATCAATTTTTTTCACTCAGCATCACGGTATTATTTCGTGATACATGAATTTACTAGTGAAAGCATTTTTTAATAATAATTTTATCAATAATAAAACGATCGCATTTAAATTAAAAATTCCGATCAAATCAGCAAAAAATCACCAGATTTGGACTAAAACGTCGAACATTGAACAGCAAAAATTTATTGGATTTAAATAGTGTATTCTCTTAAAATACTTATCACGATTTCGAATTGCTTATCAGCTAATTAATAAAAGTTTCGATCTTTCAAGTGTAATCACTTTGTGACCTCTAAAAAATGTGTTCTCTCAATTTTAAATTAATATTTTTAAAATGCTTATTAATTAAAAATCAGGATGTGAAAATGTCATTCAAGTAAATCTTGCTTTAAAATTTGCATTTGATTTTTGTAATGATAAATGCTAATATACTATCGTAAATATTCCCATTATATTCGTATTATTCACATAAAACATAATAATATTTTTTATTATTCTTTAATACTTGCTTAATAATTTTACCGGAATAATTAAACGATATTAATTAATCGACATTAAGAAAATAAAGAAAAATTCTATCTTCTCATTTCGATGTTTTCAAAAATGCCTAAAATACAAATTTCATATACAAAACAATATATAAAATATAAATGATTTTATTTTGGCAAGAGTTATGAGGTTAATTAATGCTTAATTTTGAAAGAATCTCTTTTCAAGATTCCTATAATGGTGATCTTTACAATGATCAAGAAAAAATCATCTTTGCAAAAGGTTAAGAAGTTCTTTTAATTTATTAATTTGTTTGAAACAACGTAAGGGTTAGTTTAACTTGTTGAACGAATATTAAAAAATAGTTAGGGATAGTAAAAAGCGAACGAACCTTGCAATATTTGGGGATGAAAAGCGTCTGAAGGGTGTTGCCGCGAGTATTGAACTTTGTTTGCACTTTGGTCACGTGGAGACCGTCTGACGTTGGTAGCTGCTAGGCGTTGATTAACTCCGGCTTCTTCTGCGCTCTGGCTTATATAGCCCGGCCGGGACCGTCGCGCCGGCAACGCGCCAATCGCGAAACGACAAAAATCCGAACCAACCGAGATTTTCGCAGCAGAATCGTACTCTGGCACACAGAGTTAATTTTTTTTTCGTTGTGTAATTTCACCGAACTTGTGCAGGAGTCGAGATGATCCGCGATGTCTGCATTGAGAGCTTCAATAGCGACCTCTATACTGTCTCGCCTTGTCCTGTAGGGAAATGCAGAGTGGACATGGTGAGCTTTCTTTCAGCTGCAGTTTCGACCCCAACTCCGCTGTATCCTCTCCCTCTTTCTCGTGAACACCGCGGTTAATTGAACGAGAGGTCACGACGGAGCTGTGGGTGGCAGGACTACAGTCAGTGGTCAAGCCTGGCGGTCGCTTTACGATGCTAAACGGGATGTACTATCCACATTAGGTATATCATTCTGCATTATCAACATCGAACTCGTATATCTGTCTTCCAGCATTATATTCCTTCGCGGATTCGCTGCCTTTGATTTTAGTCTTCGCAATGTCTTTATATATTCAAATTATACAAAATAACATGCTACATGTACAGCATCTTAAATGCATATCTCTATCGTTTTATTTGAATAATAAGCATCATTAATTACAGAGGGTTGATTAGGGTAAGCCAAGAGTCCCAAATGCTCCCAACCGTCTGGAGCCAGTGAGACTACGGCATCCCAAATTGGGGTATGTTGTGAGGCTGAATATTTAAGGGAGGGGAAGGAGATGTGGAAGGGGAAATTGGGGGAAATTCCTGGCTATCCAGATCTGATCGTCAAACACAGCTAAAGCCATTTCAAGCAACGTTTCAATTCTGAATGGTGGTCTTACACCAAGGCGATACTGGGAGTAACTACGGAGGCCTTCGTAATACGTTGCCTAAATATTTACCACAAAAAAAAACAATCATATTTCTGCATTATTTGAAACATTGTCACTCCTGGGCCTCGTGAGTGGAAAACATTTAAAATGAGATGATTATTTCATTAATTAATTCTTATTTCCTGACTCTCTTAAGTTGTGCTGGATTCCCCACCTTAAAGGACTATGCTCAGACTGCTCCAGAATACATGCCTGGATTATTGACTTAACCATTTTTACATTTCTCTGCATGGGTAGGCAGAGCGGACGATACGTCACACAACTCTGTCTTGGCATAAACTTTTTGCTTCATTTTTGAAGTTCATCTTCTAGATAGTTTATTGTTATTCTCTTCTCGTACCGTGTCTTGCTGGGGCGTCCTCGACTATTTCTTCTATTCACTTGCACTTTTCTCCACCCCTTCCTCTATACAAACACGTCCTAAGCATCATGTGCAAAGCAAGATGTGCAAAATGGGTACCCAAAACCATTTGAAATGCAAAATGGAAATGGGTCAAAACTTTTCCATTTGAAAATGCAAAATGCAAAATGGTTTTTAGAAAAGCATTTCAAATGCAAAATGCAAAATACCTATTTTCAAAATGCATTGAAAATGCTAAATGGTTTCTCAGGTCAAAAAATTAAAATAATTATAGAATTTTTAAACAATTTTTCCATTTAACAATGGACATCAATGTAGAACATATAACATGATGGTTAATTCAAAAACACCACGACTACAGATTATGAAACCACAAAAAATTTGCGCGGGACTAATGTTGCCAACGTAAAAACATAGACACTGCTATCTAACATTTAATACTACAGCGTCATGGCCATGTTCAGTATTTGAATCAGAAATTTTTGTAATGGTATCACTCAAGGGCTCCTACCAGGGAGCAACTTGACAAATGGAAATTATCTCTCATAGCGAGGTTGAGGACCGACTGATATTTGGGGCTGATGAGTGGAGAAAGTAGGAAGAATGTTGCAAAAAGCATTTAAAATGGAAAATGCATTGAGAAAAGCATTTAAAATGCAAAATGAAAAATGGTTTTTAGGTATTTGGTAAAATACCCATTTTGCATTTTGCATTTTGCATTTCCATTTGAAATGGATTTATTTGAAATAAAGCACATCTCTGTAAGCATCCAAGCTTTCCTTTATCTCTTCGAATGCCATCCTCCCGAGCCTACTACTCCTTAGTGTGTAATAACTTACTTGTTTTTTTAATACTCCTCAGTGTGCCACGGCTAAAATGCCAATCTCCCCTATTTTTGCAATTACTTACTTGTGTTTTGCAAAATGATATAAATATTTCCTTGACAAACAAATAAAATATTTTTTAGTATGCTATCTGTAAGATTTAAAGTAGTATAAAATCGAGACAACTGCGGTGAGCTACTGGCAAATCCACGGTGGATTCGCCGGCATACGAATGGTACAAACATCAGAAATCACGGTGGTACATGGCTTTACAACACATACCTTAGGATCTTATTCCTTCAGCGTTCAGTAGTACTTTTTGTACTCCGCTTTCTTCTTCATCAGTATTTTCTCTGCTAGTTTCATATCTCACTGCCACATGAGGGATGGTATCAGAACTCCGATGTTGACTACGAACCTCATAGATTCGGATTATATTCAAATACTTTTATTTTCTAACTCTATTCTATAGCTACACTTTGTGAGGCGTGTTTGGGTACCGTCGACACCTTACATCTCTGCCATAGGTCACTCTGAGTGATTCGCAACGTTTAGTGATTTAGCAGGGGTTCCCGGGTTAATCGGGTGAGGTGAGTACAGGATGCGCCTTCCCACCAGCTGCGTGGCATGCCAGATCGGGATAAACTGGTTTGAGGAGTTCCCTTGACCTCTTCAACTGATCTCTCGACTCTGCAGTGGGATGGATATATTCATACGTCCGGCACATCTGAATACACCGATCCCTAGATTCTTACTCAACCCTCATACCTTTTACCTTCCCAGAGCTTCCCGATGAACCCGGGCACCCCAATATACAATTGACGTAACTTTATGAATCCCTGATCTGCAACAAACATGTGTAAAGAAAAATATAAACAATTATCTCACATTAACGTCTCAGATTCACCGTTTATTTTTTAAATGTGAACGAAGGTTTAAAATAATGTCAATAGAACTTAATGTAGGTACACAATATGTACGTAGATGAGGTTTGAGAAAAATGTGGTTCTGCATGTGAAATAGTTTTGTCAATATTGACTAACATCGTCTTCTCAAATAGCCTCGTGCATTACTCGAAACTGACTTATATAATAGTATCGTTATATGCTTCTGTACGTGACACGTTTAGAAAAACACGCACAATCATATGACTCATTTTTATCAACAGATTATCACGCGTGGAAATACTCATGTTTTATGTTGTTTTTTTTTTCACTACGGGAAAGATGTTCAATCCATGTATATTCAATGATCAATTCGTACATGTGTAAAGTGCTCCTGACGTTAAACAAAAAACCTGACGTTATGATTTCGCACGGTTTTTTCCTGTATGAAATTAGCTAGCAGCGTCGTCTTTATCGTAAAGTATTTTTTTTAAATAATACAGAGCGCTAATGATTATACGTGGCCATATTGTTTTTTAAATATTTATTTATTTTAATTTTATTGACACGTGATTTAGAAAGTACATGTGGTTTTATGTGATATTTCACCCTCCATGCTAGGGATGACCTTATGGCGGGTGAATTTTACAGTTTGCGGACATAGACTTATCTGTATAATTTTTTTTATGGCTTTATGTTTACTTGTATGTATTTGTGGTTTTTCGCATATTGTAATTAAATAATTTAAAATGTATATTGAAGTAGTTTTATATTGCCCCGCTCAGATGCCAGTATTCAAAATTATTTAGCAATCGCATATTTGGCTTACTGAACTTAGTAGTTTAAATAGCCCATCACTTATCTTCCCTCGTTATCCCACTTATTTTCGTCTCATTCATTACATTCCACAACGGTGTGCCAAAGTCCCACTGGCTCCAGAGAGGTAGAATTCTTGTTTGATATTCACATTAAAGCCCCTTTCGCTTAACTCGACTGTTTCAACATATTGTCCCTTATCTATGATCACTTTATGTATATGAAATATTTAGGGTCTCATTGTCTATTATCATGGTATCGTTTATCTATAGAATTATTGTAATCCTCTTTCGTCCACTTTTATCTCTTGGAATGAAGACATGGTTTGTTGCACTTGATAAAAATGGGCCACGATGTTTTCTGTAAGAGATTTTGTTATTTTTGTGTTTTGAAAGGAAATAATTTCGATTTTTATATTAATTTAAAAAAAATTATTTTAATGTATTACATTTGTATTGATTTCGTAACGAAATGAATATGCGTTTAAACATTTATTTTGGAATATTCGTATGTTTTTAAAAGAGTGTTATTTTTTTATACTGGATAAAATGTATGCATAAAAATACCCACCTAAAATAGAAATTGTCAATATTTTTTAGCAAAATCCAACCTTATACAATATATGAGTATATATCCACTCAATGCATCAACATCCCAACCTAAATTAAAAACTGTTAATATTTTTTAGCAAATGGGAACGTTAAACAACTTTGAAATAAAATAAATCCTACAGTCATCGAGATTATAGGTATATATATATTATGAATGTTATAAGGACAGTCTAAGTACTTTTAGAATTGGCTACGTTGGACACACATTTCTTAATTAATTAAAAATAAAATATCCGGCGGACAATAAATATTTTTTATTATTCTCAAACTTTTATGAAGCTCGGTTTATTATGTTGAAAAGTACATACAAAACATTTTGTGTTTGGAGGTTGGTTTGAAGGCAACTTTTGACGATTTTATTATATTGAAGGAATTGGAAATTATGAAGCAATTTCAACCCTATCAAATTCAAGATCGTTGTACAGTTTTTTTGTTAAACGATTTACTCACCAAATGTAATGGAATGCAAATAATGACATAAAAATGGAAGTCTTAACACATGCATATTTTATCTGGTAATGTGAAAACATTGTTATCTGATGTGTCATTATTTCGCATGCAGATACCGATACCCCATTATCCTTTATTGTTTTGCTTTCTTTCACCCACTGTCCAAATAAAAAAAGCTGTCGTATCTTGTCAACTAAACATATATATACAGGGTGTATCGGCACTAACCCGACAAACTTTAACCAGCTATTCCTTAGCACATTTGGAGTAAAAAATGTTATGGGCACTTTGCTGTCCGGTAGCATTTTTTTTCAATTAAAAACAAAAAAATTAAAAATTTCCACACTACATCACTGTCATTGGCATTGCTTTTCGTGTTCAACAGCTGTTATAAGCAAGTATGTCGAAAAGCGTCTTCGCTCTTTCGCACACACTAAATAATAATAGTTAAAAATGAGACGAATGGTGCCGTGCCATTTCGTTGTGATTGTAAAAGTGCGCCAATAAAGGTACATACGTACATTATTCAACGGAATTCGAATAAAATATTGCCAGATGGGTTTTCAAACTTTAACAAAGGATAAAACAGTGGTGACATGTGGTGAAAATATGATTAATAATTTTTTTATTAAAAAAAACGTTACCGGACAGCAAAGTGCACATAAGATTTTTTACTCCAAATATGCTAAGGAATAGCTGGTTAAAGTTTGTCGGGAACGTGCCGATACACCCTGTATACATCTGGTATTTTCAACATTGTAGCAATTTGCGCGCCGCGTGTACGAATTTGTTTTCTTATGACGTTTATTTAAAAAATATCAAGAATTTCATTATGACAGCAATTCCTCTACGCATGGTGAGATATATGATCTAAACGGTGTTAGAAGAAGAAATACCGTGCTTTATATTCAAATCTAAAGGTTGAACAAAGACAATTTAAAATCTACAGCTCTACATATCCAAAGTTTCCGACCGTAATTTGAAAAAATCAAACTTTGTGTTTTTTTATTAATTATTTTTACATGAAACGAGAAAAAGTGAGGTGATAATGATGTTTATAATATACTAACTTACGTGTACCACCCGGAGTTGCTCGGGATAAATGGTTTAGGGTAAAGTTTTGAGGTTGTGAAGCCTTTTTAAGGTATACCGGTACAATTCAGTAGTACACTATTTTGATGAATCTCATAAAGTTTAGTCAGCGTTAGCAATATAAGAGCCCGAAAATATTTTTTGTACGACTTGATTACAAAACGTCGACATTTCTCTACTTTCTATAAATATAATATGCATGTATTGGATATATAAACCTTCCTGAAAAAAAAATCTAAATTATAGTGAAAACCCTAACGCAATCCGTTGCGTAGTTTAGAAGAACTAAGCACACAAACAGACAGACACGGATAGCGACTTTGTTTTGTACTACAGGGTTTTCCAATAAGAGGTGTTTTTTTTTTTTTTTTTTTTTTTTTTTTTTTTTTTTTTATTACCCGCTAAACTGCTCAAGCAGTTTGTCAGCAGGTTAGTTTAACATAATATATTATCAAAGCATACAAAAAGCGAGAAATCACAATATTTCAAATATTTAAAATAGATACAGAAGAATAAGAACTTAAATAATCACAAAAACAGAGCCAAATATAAAAAATAAACAATAGAATAACTTTTAACATACTACAATACAAAATAATAAAATACAAAGACAGTCAGTTGTAAACACAGGCAAATTACTCATATTCATATGTATATATATATATGCATAAGATTATAAACAATATCAGTATGCTTGATCTATTAACCATTTTTTAATTTTATTTTTTAATTCAGGGGTGCAATTTGATTGAATTTTTATGTCTATTGGAATCTTATTAAATATGGTAGGCACAAGATAAGAGAAAGTCCGTTCTCCGTATTTATTTATAATTTTCGGAATGGACATACCTTCATTTCTATTGAATCTTGTGTCATATGCATGATCTACTTTTTCTTTGTATATTGAATCTGACGTTATGTTTTGACATATAATTTTAAACCATAATATTCCTCGAACAGATAATACGTTAACTGACTCATATAATAATTTTATATCTCTTCTTTGTGCATAAATACGTTTGTTTACCAAAAGCTTAGTCATGGAGTTTTGAATTGATTGGATGTAACCTATATTTGTCTTGCAGGAGTTTCCCCAGGACGTTATTCCGTATCTGATTGTAGATTCCGCTAGTGACAAATAGATTATTTTTAACGTGCTTATAGGCATAAAATATTTAATTTTGTAAATTCGCCCCGCAATAGCTCGTAGGCGTTTGCATATGTTGCTAACGTGTGTATCCCATTTCATATGCGCATCTACAGTTATCCCCAAATATACATAAGTTTGTACCAGTTCAATGGTTCCACATTTACAGGACTGTGAAGAATTGTGTATACACTCAGATGTATGCGACTTTATTATAGGCGTGATGGTATATTTGGCATGTGGAGATCGTATATGCATCAATTTAGTCTTTTTGGAATTTATTATTAGGCCGGCATCATGTGACCATTTCTGTAAAGAAAAGAAATCCTGCTGCATGAGTTTTATTGCAATAGACAAATCTTCATGCGAAATGACTAGCGCCGTATCATCAGCATAAACGTAATGCTTAACAAAGGTGAAAATTTTATTCATCAGTGAAACAAATATTATGTATAATGTTGGCCCGAGAATTGACCCCTGCGGGACTCCTGTTGACATATATTTAGCTTTGCTGTAAGTTTGAAAGAGTTTCACTTTAATTTGTCGATTGGTTAAATAGTTTTTGAGAAGTTTTAGTAATTTTCCCCTAATTCCTATCGCCTCCAATATCTGTAATAGTTTTTTCGGATCAATAGTGTCAAACGCTTTAGAGTTGTCTATGAATAATACAAGAATATGTTTTTTATCATTGAGTTCCTGATTTACGTAATTGGAAAAGTCCTGTAGTAAAATTTCTGTGCTTTTATTTTTTTGAAATCCGTATTGGTTGCGATCAATAATGGAGAAACTTTCTAGGTATTTTATTAAATTTACGGAGATGTATTTTTCTAGAATTTTTTCAATTGCTGGCAATATACTGATAGGTCTATAATTTTCCATTTCAGTGTGCTTTCCCCCTTTGTATATTGGCCTAATAATGCTACATTTAAGCTCATTCGGTATAACGGCTTGAGATAAGATTTTATTAATTAAATGGGTAATTATCGGACATATAATAGTTATATGTTTTTTAATGTCGAACATTCTAATATTATCAATCCCTGGCGACTTGGAATTATTTAGTTGACTGACTATCCTGCGTATATCTTCACAGGTCGCTCTCGGCAAGTACATGCTATGCGGCAAATCAACGGGGGCTATGTTGGACGCTTTGTAGTCACATTTGTGTAACATCGAGCTGATACTATTGGTAAACTGCTCAGCGAATCTATTTACAATGATTTCCTCTGTTTGCCCGCTATTATTCAACATGTACTTTGAGATAATTTCATCGCAGTTTGTTTTTGTTTTACGTCCCAATAATTTATTAATTTGATCCCAAGTTTTTTTAGAATTGCTGAAATAGCTTTTAAATGTTTCATTAAAATAAGTAGTTTTACTTTTTATGATTAATTTGGAAACAGTATTTCGAGTTGATTTGTATTGTTTTTCGTAGGTTTTATTAGTAGGTGAATTTTTCCATCTTCTGTACATGGAGTCTCTTATTTTAATTTTTTCTAAAATATCATCCGTTATCCATAATTTTATTGCATGTGGTCTTTTTTTGGGTTTTGGATAAAAAGTGATTTATTTTGAATAGCGCGCTATTTCGGTAGATGTTACTTTTGAATCTGTCTTTTTTTGACATTTGACAAGTAGAAACTACGCCATTGATAAAAATGGAACGATACACGCTTCAACAACGCATTGAAATTCACTTGAGTGAATCAAATGCAAATCATCTTGAGTGATGAGGCCCATTTCTACCTCGGTGGCTTCGTCAACAAGCAAAATTGTCGCATCTGGGGCTCGAAAAACCCAAGAGTTATTGTTGAAAAGCCTCTCTTTCCTCAACGTGTGACTGTTTGGTGCGGTTAATGGTCCGGCGGAGTCATTGTACCTTACTTTTTCGAAAATGAGGCTGGAGCAACAGTTACGGTGAATGGATTGCGCTATCGAGAGATGATTAATGATTTTTTATGACCGGAATTGAATGGTATTGATCTGGACAACGTTTTCTTTCAACAAGACGGCGCTACGTGCCACACAAGCAAAAAGTAACTAACTAACTAACTAACCATCACGCCGTTTTCCCGCAGGGGTAGGCAGAGAGGACGGACCGCCAAACAACTCGGTCTTGGCACACACTTCTTCTCGCCTCATTCACCTTCATACATCGTCTCATACATACTCTTCTATTATTCTGACTCTTGACATGGCCCGACTCAAGTATCTGATTCACTTGATCGTGCCATGTCTTCCTCGTGAGTCCCCGACTTCTGCTACCATTCGCATTTGCATCATATATCCTCCTTACACTCCTATCTTCGCTCATTCGCTCTACATGCCCAAACCATCTAAGCGTCCCTTTCTTAATCTTACTCATTACGCTTACATCAGCCTTGCACTCTTTGCGGATCTCCACATTCCTCACACGATCAAACATGGTTTTACCATACATACGCCTCAGGGATCTCATTTCAACAGCATTTAATCTACTTTCATCCTTTCTTTGCCAGTTCCATGCCTCACATGCAAAAATGAGTAAGTATTGCTAATTATTGAAAATCCTTCAAAAATTATTAGTAATCCTGTTGAAAACGGGATTGCAGACCCTTAAAGAATGAATTAATAGGGGCTTAATAATAAGACAAGCAAGCTGTGTGCAAGTAAATTTTATTTGTTTAATTAGTGGTATTACTCATTCAAAAAAATATAAAGTATATTTGCGGTACGTTCCAGAGTGGAAAATACTCTCAGTATCGCCGTGGTTTAAGACCAACATTCAGAATTGAAACGTTGCTTAAAATGGCTTTAGCCGTGTTTGGTGACCACATCTGAATAGCCAGGTACTTGCCCATCTTCCTCATCCCCATCTCATTCCCCTCCCTGCTAACTTCAGCCTCACGTACAGTTAGGACTCTTGGGCGATTTCACGTTCAAAAAAAATATATTATCAAGGCACATGCAGGTGCACGAACACGTGTTCCGATAATTAAGGAATTTCCCAAAAGTTTATTAGGAAGCGGCCTGAAATCCCGTTTTTAACCGGATTATCAATAGTTTGAAGAGATTTTTAATAAATTAGCAATACTCATTTTTCTCCGTGTAAAGAGAAAATTATTGAGTTTATTTTTTAACTAATTTATCCCGTTATATAATAATTATTATTTCACAAAAATATATTTATGCTAATTGTTAACAAATTGGTGTATAAATTATTCTGATTTTAATAGCTTATTACTTATAAGTACGACTACATTCTTATTTTTACTGTAAATTAAATTTAAATATAGTTTTAAAATATATTTCCTGTTATTTTTTTTCTTTTGTTGATTCTATGTGCGATTATAAATATGTTGGTAATTTATTCTTTATATTTTTCGAGAAAATTAAAGGTTAACGACAAACGCCTGGTGGTCTATTACCTGCCTTTTTTGCACTTTTCGCTGAAATGCAAAATCTGCAAAGAATAACGAAAAAGTAATATCAGATTTTTTTACATTCATTTTTTTAAGGCACAAAAGCATTCCTTGTAATCATTATTTTTTTGGTAAACTAATGTTTAAGACAAGATTTTTTATGCATAGCACATCTTGTCTTAAACATTAGTTTTTTTTATATTTTTTTTTTTATAGTGAATACCTCACAAGAGTCCCAACTGCTCCCGTCTGGAGCCAGTGAGACTATGGCATCCCCAATTGGGGGATGTTGTGAGGCTGAAGGTAAGTGGGGAAGGGAAAGAGGAAGGTGGGGAAGTACCTGGCTATTCAGATCTAGTCACTAAACACGGCTAAAGCCATTTGGAGCAACGTTTCAATTCTGAATGGTGGTCTTACACCAGGGCGATACTGGTAGTATCTTCCACTCTGGAACGTGCCGCAAATATACTAAATATTATTTTAATTAATTAATTGTGAAATAACACAAATTAATCAAATAAAATTTATTTGCGCACGCCGGGTTCGAACCCGCGACCTTCGGAATGGCAGTCCAATGCGTTACCACTGGACTATGCCGGCCAGTTTACCAAAAAATATAATTAATATTTGACAAGTTCTAGTATCTTCACCAAAAAATGTAGACAATTTGTCTCGACGCCATCTAGTGAGAGAGTTAGCACTTACAATGCCTTTCTCATATAGAATAAAGTTGGTTGTTTTCAGTTGAAAAAATGTAACAAGCAGTAATTGTTGAATGAAACACTAGTATATATTGAATTATTTCGCGGATAAAAGATAAGCCGCCATAGCTCAGTGTTCAGAACTGTCGACCGGAAATCGAAAGGACACGGGTTCAAGTCCCGTTGGCGTCATGTATCTTTTATCAGGAGATTTTTCAATGTGGATGAGTGTTTCAGGCTAATAATTATTGATTGTAAAAATAAATGTTCCTTGTAATCTTTCAATCTCCGTGGCAGGACTACAAGATGGCTCTGTACTAGAGGTTGCAAATATAATGCTTTAAATTTATTGAATTTTTTTATTATTCATTTTTATATTATTTATTTGCCATGTTCCAAGGTGAAGTACACTCTCAGTAATGCCTTGATGATAGACCACACTGAATATACAACATGTTCAACGCTTGTACCGAGAAACTTTGTGGGTTCAATTCATGAAAATCTTAGGAAAAAATGTAGATATTTTTTTTCATTTGTGCCCAACTAAAAAAAAAAAATTATAATAAATTTCTTATTTTCTTGTTTATCTACTAAGCGTTAGTAAACAAACATTTATAATTATTATTTCTTCTCACTCGATCAGCTGTTCTATTTAAGGCGATGCACTACGTCGTGTAATATTTTAAATTGAGCCGCTATCAATAACAACCCTTACGTAGATGGCGATAAGGTTTAAATTCCCGCTTAACACCATCCGCCTGTTTTGATTTATGCAAGAAAAAAAACATGGCCCAAAAGTGCCTTTTATTTTATTTTGTGGATGTACAGGCATAAATATTTAAATTTTTTTCGATCATTTTATAAATAACTTAATTTGCCACATTATACAATAAAATCAAAACCGAAAATGGGTTCGTAAGTAGGAGATTTTGAACTTTAAAGCAGATTTCATAGGCCTTTACATTATTTTTTTCTGGGCTTATAAAAAGACTTATCTAAAAAATACTCAATTATTTCAAAGGCCAAAATGTATTCTACTTGCAGTATTTAATTAAAGCATCTGAAACATTTCTAGGCGACCAAATTTTCAAACCAAAAACACATGATTTTGCATTATTACGTATGGCATCGCCTTAAGAATTGATATATGAGGGTGACCATTTTGTCATCCGAACACGTGCATTACTCAGCTACAATTACAATCTGACGGTGTATAATCAAAACCTCCTAGATCACAAGGCCGGGACATTCAATCAAATCAGCCTCCTAACTTGTACGTTAACCTCCAAAAAATGTATTTTCATTATTTTTTTAAATTAACTAAAACATTTTAAAATGTTTTAATAAATAAGAATAAATGTGATAAAAAACATTTAACAATTTTTTTTTCATTTTTAACGAGTCTCGTACAGGTTAGAAGGCTGGTTTGAATGAGTGTCCCGGGTCTGCGATCTAGGAGGTTTTGGTATAATACGCATTAGAAATACCTTCAAAATATGCATGGAAAACAATGTTGCCACTGACTTAATATCTGTTGGTTATTTTACTTGGTATCTCTTACACTTGTCTGAAATCGTATAACACAGTTTTGTAGTGGAAACTTAAGGTCCGATTGGCTTAATTTTGGAATACCATCTCTAACTCAATAATTTTTTAAATGTCTGATGCTTTTTTTTGTTATTTGTTTTTGGGGTGTTATGCCGTGTTGCGCTAACTCTTTCTTTAGCCAACGTTTCGGACAGCATTGCAGTGTCCATCATCAGGGCAGATGTGTTATTTTAATAAAAATGATGATAGACCCTGATGATTGACACTGCAATGCTGTCCGAAACGTTGGCTAAAGAAGGAGTTAGCGCAACACGGCATAACACCCCAAAAACAAATAACAAAAATACTTTTGGCCGTGAAAATCTTAAATCATGTCTGATGCTTTGTTTAGATAATATATCTGAACAGCCAGATACTTTCTTATGTCCATTTTCCCATCCCATTATTTATTCAGCCTCAATATCCCTCAATTAGGGGTGATGTAGATCCACTGGCTCCGGACAGTAAAATATGATGTTTCAATGATTCTTTATGTATTACGTTTTCAGCTTTCTCTCAAACCCTACCTCTAAAATAATTCATACTCTTTTGTTTCCTACATACAATACTTTCAGTTTTCTCGCTCTTTCAATCCGAAAATTTTTAAGACAAGCTTTGACCCCTTCCTTGACCCACCCTATAACTTCACCCAACCAAGTTCCGATATATTCAAACAATGCAGATGCGACATGTGATCTCTTCTTAGTTCATGTAAAAAAATCGAACCACATCATCAAACATACTAATATCTGTTGTCTGTGATGTGCATTATTCCTGGGTGAAATTATTCACGTTCAGCCAATTCAAATTTGCTTTGAATTTAAGTTTCATTTTCAAAATTTAATATGATTTAGACGGGGATAATATGATTATTCCTGGGTGAAATTATTCACGTTCAGCCAATTCAAATTTGCTTTGAATTTAAGTTTCATTTTCAAAATTTAATATGATTTAGACGAGCGATGAAGCAAGTACCTATCTATAGGTAACCCGAAAATGTTTAAAAAATATATTTTAATCAATTAATAATTAATTGATAAATTTTTCGACAGATTCGTGATGTTCAAGTTTACTAAAGGTGTTCCTTTGAAATTAAGTTTCTGATAGTCTCTATTTTTCAACAAAAAATATTATTATATAATATATAAAATTAATGATCCCGATGTAATTATTTTACGCATATTTTAAGTTTCACTACAATTCTAATATCCCGTGATTTTTCACGGATCTACGCTAGTTGATAATATCATAAAACTGCTGCAAAAAAATAACCAATTCTGCAGTAAAAAAATTGATATCTTATCGATAATTTTAGCAAATGTCGATATAATATTAGTTGTTTGTTCCTGGCTCTGTACCAGGATTACATAAAGGCGCTTGTGTTTATTATTACCCGCTCCCGGGGAGCTGGAATGCAGCCAGTTAGCGGCCTGCGGAGCCTACCTTCTCAAGGTTACAGGAAAATTAGATTCTAGGAAAGGACTGACCGAGCTATGATCTCGTACTCTAGTAATAGCATAGAGCGTTGGTAGGGATTACTATGGATGAGAACTTCACTAAAAATATTATCGATGACATGATTACCACAAAATTTGCATTTAGCTGGGATAAATAAAGGTTTTATTTAGCGTTAAGGCGATGCACTACGTCGTGTACTATTTTAAATTGAGCCGCTATCAATAACAACCCTTACGTAGATGGCGATAAGGTTTAAATCCCCGCTTAACACCATCCGCCTGTTTTGATTTATGCAAGAAAAAAACATGGCCAAAAAGTGCCTTTTATTTTATTTTGTAGATGTTCAGGCATAAATATTTAATTTCTTCCGATCATTTTATAAATAACTTAATTTTACACATTATACAATAAAATCATAACCGAAAATGGATTCGTAAGTAGGAGATTTTGAACTTTAAAGCAGTTTTCATAGGCATCTACATTATTTTTTTCTGGGCTTCTAAAAAGACTTATATAAAAAATACTCGATTATTTCAAAGGTCAAGATGTATTCTACTCGCAGTATTTAATTAAAGCATCTGAAACATTTCTAGGCGACCACATTTTCAAACCAAAAACACATGATTTTGCATTACTACGTATGGCATCGCCTTAAGTAAATTTTTCCTTTTCAACCCAGTGGTATCGGGATTTTGTTGGGTTTGGTTGAGCATCGTGAAAACTCAGATTATTGATAATGAAATAATTTTTTTCATGTGTTGCTAACATTCATATTTACACTTTTCTCTCTGATCTAAAATCATCAAATGCGTTGTAATAATTATGTTGCTATCTTAATTAATTATTGCTTTAACTTATCGGAGATGGAATATGTTATATGTATTATATTGTACACACGTTTTAAACTTGCTCTTACATACTTATTTCACACTATTGACTGAGCATAGCGATTAGCGAAGCCCTGTTTTAACTCGTTATTTCGTCAAATCTTAATTTTGTTTGTTTGTTCCGTGTCCGGTCGATCACGTCGAGATGGTAGCCATGTTATGTAGTACCTTTTGATCCGTCAGAGTTCGTCTGGTAAACTGTTCACAGAACTACTAGTTTACTATTCCGATTCTTGTATGAGTATCCTACATTCGTTAACGTTACTTATACTTATATTATTTTCTTTATAACTTCAGGCAGTTTTGCTCTAGCCTGGCTAGCTGTTTTATATCTGTGACCTAGTGGTCACAGATTCACAAGTTCTCACCCAGGCATTGGGTGTTTGATGATCCTCCGCTTGCAAACTTCTCTATTCTTCATATAACTTCACACGGAAATTATCGAGTTTCTTGTAAAAAAGTATAAATTTTACTTTGAAGGCCAATCTTTCTCATTTTGAATCAATGGCCTTAACTTATCTATCGGAGATGTTGTTGAGGAGGAGAGGGGCGTTTAGTTTTTTCATCTCGTTCCCTGCGGGATCTATCAGCTCAATCCTGTTTACCCATAAAGTACTTAAGACTATCTGATGTCCCCCGAGCCTTACGCAAATTGATGGCGCCGTTTAAAATTAATATTATTTTAACGAACAAGATATTCCTAAATTAATTTATATTAATAAGGTTTTTTTATAGGACTTTGATTATCATTTTATTATTTAATCAAGCGAGTATTGCATTTGGATTACGAGTTAAACTTATCCCTTAGACTGCCATCAGACATAAAAAGGAAATCCTTGTGGTTGACTTCATGAACATCTATGCTTGTCGGAACTTTTATGAACATGACTTTTACGTTGAAATAGCTTGGCATTGTGTCAAAGGCTCGACAACCACTTAAAATAGTGGTTAATTGCAGTTTTACCACTGTAACAATTATTCGCAACGAGGATTTTATTACATTTATAAATATCTTCATTGGACGAAGAACACAAATAATATGAAAAGTATTTTTTTCAGCCAGGGAGTATTGAATTTCCCAAGCTCCTTTATTACAAATATGTTTTCAAAAATCATCTATTGGTATTAGTTATAAAACTTAAATTTAAAATTGCAGCACCGCGAAGGCAGTTTTCAGCCTTCAGGAAACATTCATTTAATTCTACGATTTTCGTGGCGAATTTTTGTAAGACAAATTCGTGATTTATGTAATTATGATAATGGTAGAATTAAAATTCAATAATGTCTAATAAGTACATAAAATAAGTATAATTTTTAATCTTCTTCTAATGTAGGACAAATTGATATATTCGTGATTTATGTAATTATGATAATGATAGAATTAAAATTCAATAATGTCTAATAAGTACATAAAATAAGTGTAATTTTTAATCTTCTTCTCATGTAGGACAAATTAAAATATTCGTGATTTATGTAACTATGATAATGATAAAATTAAAATTCCATAATGTCTAATCAGTACATAAAATAAGTGTAATTTTTAATCGCTCTTCTTCTCATGTAGAACAAATAGATTTTTTTCGTGGTTTATGTAATTATGATAATCGTAGAATTAAAATTGATAAAATGTCTAATAAGTACATAAAATAAGTGTATTTTTAAAAATTTAGATTTTATATTTTTATATACCTATCGTATTTAGTTTGTAACTTATGTACGTGCTCTATAATAGTAATAATATTTATAGCAGTAGTTAGGAGATAATAAATATATTTCACATTTCAAATATTCTCTGAAAACATTTATTAGATTGCATTTTGTTTCCTAGAGCCTCACTGCAAATTTTAGTAAATTTAAATTATATTGATATGTTTATCGTATTAACTGTAAAATGTTTATTTTTTAAATGATTCATTATTTGTATTTAAATATAACTAACTAACTAACTAACCATCACGCCGTTTCTCCGCAGGGGTAGGCAGAGAGGACGGACCGTTAAACAACTAGGTCTTGGCACACACTTCTTGCCTCATTCACATTCATACATCGTCTCATACATACTCTTCTATTATTCTGTCTCTTGACATGGCCCGACTCGAGTATCTGATTCACTTGATCGTGCCATGTCTTCCTCGGGCGTCCCCGACTTCTGCTACCATTCGCATTTGCATCATATATCCTCCTTACACTCATATCTTCGCTCATTCGCTTTACCGCACTCATGTACTTTTACAGTAAATAAATAAATAGATAAATATTGTCTTATTTTTATATAGCACATACAATTATGTAACCACTAAACGTACGTAATATTTTAAGTCAAATTAATAAATAATATCTCAAGTCACAACTTATAGTATTTCTGTATTTTATGTGGTTATATTTATTTTTACTCCAGTTATATTGCACTGATATACTGAGATATGATACAGCTCTTGGCTCCATCATCAGAGATGGGCACAGCTTCCAACACATTTTAGTTAGGATTGGGGAGCTTGAAAATAAACCAGATGAGTTAGAAAAGTTACACAGTAAAACAATAAAGCATTTAAATTCAACGTATTTTTTCCTCCATGTATTTTTTAAACATATAGCTTTGAGAGAATATAAAATCACCTGCTTTGCAAATATTGGTTTTGTTTATTCCTTACAAATAAAACACAACCTCAAGTTATAGGTAGGCTTTAAATTATTATTACAGCAAATAGGAACACGCTGTGTATAATTTATGTAACTTCGTAATTTCTGAAAATCTGTAGAAGTTCTGAGAATCTGATGGATCATTGTGTCTAGTTTCCGTGCACGAAAATAATATTATCTCTCAGGTTTAATTATTGTAACGTCGTATTTAAGATTCAAGGTGCTTGTTTGGCACCGTATCATCTCAATCGTAGGTACGATCCAGCAATCAAGGATTAACATTTTTTGCACTGTATTTTGTAAAGGAAGTGATGTCGGTAATCACGTTTCCTAGTTGTTTTGTTATTTTTAACAATAGTAGATAAAGGTGACAACCTTAGTAGGAACGGTATTTTGGCCGTAAACCTAAATATACGTTTATATATGAAATAGGCCGCGCAGCCGTTCCTCTTAAGACAAGCTCCTCCACTATCATATAACAACTATTGCAGCAGATCTATTACAGAATCGACAGTGCACACATGAAAAATGTTTGCAAGAATTCAAAAGATTTTTTCATTGCTTTTTCGTTTGCAGCATTAGAATTTTTTTTTAAACGTAAATAATTTGATAAAAATAACAATACAATAACGTAATTAATTTGATGAAAACAGCAATACAATAACGTAATTAATTTGATAAAAAGAGCAATACAATAACGTAATTTATTTGATGAAAAGAGCAATACAATAACGTCATTAATTTCATGAAAAAAGCAATACAATAACGTAATTAATTTGATGAAAAGAGCAATACAATAACGTTATTAATTTGATGGAAAGAGCAATACAATAACGTAATTTATTTGATGAAAAGAGCAATACAATAACGTAATTAATTTCATGAAAAAAAGCAATACAATAACGTAATTAATTTGATAAAAAGAGCAATACAATAACGTAATTAATTTGATGAAAAGAGCAATACAATAACGTAATTAATTTGATGAAAAGAGCAATACAATAACGCAATTAATTTGATGAAAAGAGCAATACAATAACGTAATTAATTTGATGAAAAGAGCAATACAATAACGTAATTAATTTCATGAAAAGAGCAATACAATAATTGAAAACATGTACGCATTTCGCAGTACATGTAAAGATAGTAAAATTATATTACTTATCCCAAAAAATAAATAAGCGAAAGCTTTGAAAATTATGATGGTATTTTATACTCAGTACCTACGACAAAAATCCTACTGCATTCCTACATATGGAAAAAAATCTACTAATAATATCACTATGTTATAATCATTTCCACTGAAATTATTATACCAGGAAAACCATGTGATTCATAGCTTGCATTAATTACACGTTCATTCGGTCTACATCTTGAAAACATTGAAACAATGACGTCAAAAACATTTTATTTATAAATACACGGATGTATAGTATATTTGGATGTACATATTTTACGACACACACATCGACAACTATTAAAATGTAGTTATTGTGACTTTTCTTATATTTTATTCTTTAAAACAATAAAATAATAATTATGGAAATTTTACATAGCAACCAATTTAAAAAAAAGTGTTGTTAGCTTTTATATTAACTTTTTTATTTTAACTCCAATAAATTAATTAAGCTTTTATTGTATCGATCAGAATTATTGTAAATCGTATCGTTTTATAATATTTATTTTATTTTAGGGAATCTACAGTTAACAATAAGGTTAGTTTATACATGTGCCATTTCCTTACCTAAGAAATGAATTATAGATTTTCTCGTTATACTAATACATTGTGTATTAGTATAACTTTGATTTTTTTAAATTTGTATTTACATACATACCCCTATTTAGAAGGAATTTAATTTAATAAAATATGTTATTTTCATTGAAGTTTTATTACATTTATTATACATGTGCCATTTACTTACCTAAGAAATAATTTATAGATTTTCTCGTTATACTAATACATTGTGTATTAGTATATCTTTGATTTTTTGTAATTTGTATTTACATACATACTCGTATGTATAAGGAATTCAATTTATTAAAATACGTTATTTTCATTGAAGTTTTATTACATTTATGCGGTAAAAGTTAATTAAAAAATAATGATGTACGAACTGGAAAAATCTATTTTCCGGTAAAGTAAAACTTTGTTCAAAATGTGACATTATTAATGTATTAAAACTGATGAAAAATATTACTAATATATCGAACTATCCTAACGCAATACTGAATTGGTCATTAGAATAGAGATTATTAACGAAAACATGCTTTAAATCACACATTACAAGTCACAAACCAAAGTGGTCATTTTCCCGTGAAAAAACATGCACATTGCGCATTGGTAAAGTACGTCCCTTTCACTCCCTGTAGATTTTTTCTGATCTCGTCATTAATAACGTCAAATAAAACATTCATTATCCATCCTCCGATATGAGAAGTCATTAGAATTATAAAAAGATTAAGAGAATTTTGTTTGTTCCACAATTTTATACATATCTTATTTTATAGATATTTTGCGTTTAATGCGAGGCTTAATGCTAAATCAGTATTTTTATTCATCTTTATAACGAATTGGTGTACATTATGAATACCAAAAAATATGCTTTAGATAAATTAAAGGTTTTCCTATCGTTTCGCTTGAGTAGAATACAAATAAAAAATAAATTACTCAATAAATAATATAAATGTAAGCTACTTAAAAAAATATTATAGAAATATTATAAATGTATGAATGCGTAAAGGATATAACTTTAAAAAATACAGTATTGTAGCTTAGATTATCTGTGACAGTTTCACTTTTTTGTTTTCTTATAAAATCATTTACAAAATAAATAAAAACCAGTTTTATGCTTGAAATCGAAGGTTTCTAGACTCCGTTTGTCAAGCGATTTTAATGCCTATTACCTACAATATAAGGTATACCAAGAATATACACATTTTTGGATTGTAGCTTCCTCTTAAAGAGAAATGAAGACAGAATAAAATTCCAATGATCGAATGGGTGAAAAGCGATAGTAACCAACCAATCAACCAACCTCCAGTAAGATAATCTCGAAGATTCCACGAGAATAATAAGAAAGGAATATATCCTTAAATGTTTATATTTGCATAATAAATATCGTCTGATAATTTCCCAGATTCAAGTCATTAACATTAATCTATTCATTTGGGTCACGGTTGTAGTATATCTTCTAATATATCTTATCTGTTATTCGATTTTTTTCTACACCTACTTTGGTTGAATTCTTTCTATATCTCTTTCTCAGAAAGTCAACCAGAATCGTTTTTGGTTCTGATAAAACTCGTTAATTTTATGAAATCTATTCACGAGTTAAATGTTTTTGTTTTTCGCAGGTATCGATCGATGAAGTGTTCAAGTATCCATGTAATTTTTCACTATAATTGTTCTAATTGTATCGTAAACATCAGTGTTTGTATTATACGTTGAAGGCAGCTCTGGTTTACGTGCCTTAGTACGGTAGGGTCAGGATCTTTAATGTCTACAAATAAGGCCCGTAGGTAAATATTCCTTGTTTACATTCACAGATACTTGTGGTTGCTTTTCCGTCGTTTATCTTTGTTAGCGTAATTCGAGTAAGATGGTTACATATTATGTATTTTCGTTTCCATTTTTTTTTGGTTTGTTTTTTTTTTTAATACTTTTATTTTTCCCAATTTTTACATTAAGTACATACAATATTATAAAAATCAATAAGAATAATGGAAACCCACTAAGGCGCAACCTGTGGGTGGGTAATATAGTTAAATACATTATATTATTGTACCTAGAAAGAAGCAAACTGTGGGCATATAAAACAAAAACAAGATTACAATTTGTCTAAGCGGTTTATATAAAAAGTGTTTACAATAGTGTACAATGAAGTTAATATAATATTTGACGTTATCTCTACCACGAAAATCATGAAAGTAATTATACCTTTAAAAACGTATTCATATTCCAACTAATCCAAACTACATAAAATGTTTAGTTTAATTTATGGTGAATAGTTTATGGGAAACATAAAGTGACACAAATTAGATAAAAAAAGTTTCAACTGCTCTATTGAAAAGCCATAATCTTAACTCTTTTAAATACCGAGGAAGTTTAGTTATCACTTGAATATTTTTTGGTAAAAGATTGAAAGAACGAGGTCCCATGAAA
The DNA here is from genome assembly GCF_061612785.1 of Hesperophylax consimilis. Taxonomy (NCBI): domain Eukaryota; kingdom Metazoa; phylum Arthropoda; class Insecta; order Trichoptera; family Limnephilidae; genus Hesperophylax; species Hesperophylax consimilis. The sequence continues at coordinate 11,150,513 of NC_142845.1, forward strand.
CTATTTGATAGTTTTTTTCTGAGTTCATTTTACTAAGGTACGTGGTTCTCGGATCTCTGAGGTTTGGAAATTATTCTATTACTATTTTTATAAAAGTTAATATCGAGAGCTCATCTATGTGATATACAAAACGCGGAAATTACGGGCCAGTAGCCTGGTGGACAAATTCATCGCGAGTTCATTCCTCTACTAACAATGTCCTCCATTTTTGCACAAGCCACTTTTTCCACGTGCATTGATGGAAGTAGAGTAACTTTAAATATTGGCAGGTTATTCGTAACCCGTGAATGTTTGTCAAAACATGGATCTTATCTTGTATACAAAACGTGGAATTTATCAATTCTCCAAACTTATTCGATTTCCAAAACGTGAAGCTTTTTTTGTGTACAAAAGTGGAATTTATCAACTCTCCAAACTTATTCGATCTCCAAAAAGTTTTTGTTACTCGTGTAATAACTATACAACACGTGGAATCTAGAGTCTATCCAAACAGCCTGTTAGCCTATTTGGTCTTCAAATCGGTAAGCTTATCTTATATTGTACTAGTATGAAATGTAAAACTTGTTGACTCGACAAATGCTGTACCTATTCGAAATCCAAAATGTCAAGACTATTAAATTTGTAAATTGTGTAATTTATCGAATCTTTAAAAACCTATCTAATAAAATGTGAAATTTATCCATTTTCAAAACAATAGAATTTTGCCCCATCGATTTCTAAAACGTAGAATTTGTCAAATTCCCAAAACGTGGAGCCTTTCCAATCTCCAACAACATCATCTAATAAATCTACAAAACATGCCTCAAGAATGACCATGACCTAGAGTTGATTTAATCTCCAAAATGTGGAACATAATAATCAACACGTAACTGTTATCTCCACTCCTCAAAGCTTCTCAAAGATTTACAACAGGCAACAACTGACTTTGACAGGTTCGCAATAATTTTTATGAGTGTAATTTGCCAATTTAAAAGAAATAAAAATAACAGTCAACATTTTCATCCGCATATCTCGGGGCTCAAATTACATATTGTGGGAAACTCGCTGCATAGATTTAGAAGTCATTATTTTTAGCTTTGCTTATATTTACCATAACCAGACTTTGGTTAATCTAGCACGACCTTGGTTGTTTAGTATAGTATCAAGATATACACTTGTCAAGATAAATTTCTGCGAATTTATAAGCTTAAATTATTTCGCTGGTATGCCCATATTACTAATTGATTCTACCTTATTTATGTCACCTTATAAATATTCGACGTCGATAGATAAATTATCTTAAATGTGCGATACACGTGTTGGGTTTTCATATTCTCCCGATAATATTTTTACCCTCGGGAGACTTATGGCTTATGGGTAGATAAAAGTAAAAAAAAATCTTTTTTTAGGACAATGGTATAGTGATTGATCAATTTATTTCTGAATTTTCTCCTCTGGCCCCAGCCATATACTGTCGGAAGGTCAGCGTATTTCCGCTTTGCAATAAAATCCAAATAATGGAAAATACGGGTTGATTCGCAGAATTTGAAAATTTCTTCAATTTTTAAAGTTAATTATCAAGTTCTGTGAAAGTTCTATTCAAGTTCTGTATAGAAACTAGCCCATAGTGATATAATAACAGAACTTTGATATGACTTTCACAGAACTTGAAAATTAACCTTGAAATTTGAGGAATTGATCAAATTCTGTGGTACAACCCGTCCTTACTTAACGTTTTTGTAACTAAAATTAATGATCACGAAAAACTGTATAAAAACACACTTATTTTATTAGACAAATGTAATTCAAACGTTAAAGTCACCTCACTTTTTTGCCGTTTCGTTTAAAAATAATTTTTAAAAAAATCCTGTCATAGATTTATAAAAAAGTTTGCTTAGACACTGCCTAAACTAATGCCTATTTGAAATCGACCTGGGACAACTATCTAAGTAATAGCTGCCCTAACTCTTTCAGATTCGTAAAGTAGAAGTTACTCTGATTGTCGCCCTTTTGAGAGACCACTACATATTCATAATCGTAAACATGCTTCAACTAGCTTTAACCGCTCTCAGTGAGCAAAATTGCATTGAGAAAAAATGAGCATTGCTGATTTAGTAAAAGGTGACAGTATGCCATTTCCTAATTAACTATTAGTACGTGTTAATGCAGCTGCGTTTATCCTGTTATTAAATAATGACGAAGTGCGAAAATATTTGAATTTTTATGAACACTTGTTTCGAGATTGCCATAACACAGTTTATTAGAAAATCTGTCAATTCATTCTTTAAAGACCTGCAGTCTCACAGGAATACGAACATTTTTTTAATGAATTGGCAATATTTTATAAAACTATATTTTAATGTCAAAAACATGCATGTATTATCATTATTGTAGGTATAACATTTGGTCTTCGGATTTTATCTCATTGTACTCATCCTTATTTTTATAATATTCACTGTGCATATTATAACTATGTTTACATAATTTGGCGAAGTTCTGTATACTTATAATTTTCTCGTAGGTATCAAATGCATTCAATAAATAAATTTTGTAGCTCATTCAACATCGTACAAGATAAATATATATTTTATTTTTACTTGTTTTAGTTTCTCAACTCTCTTTTAAATTTTTATTTTTATATATATTGATTCTCTAGAGCATTAATTCAACAAAATTTCATGGAATGGAGAAACAGCAGACATGTTTTTTTTTCTTTTTTTTTAATATTAACTTATTTTTTAATCTTCTATCTATTTCTACTCTTCCTTCCAATTCCTTTTCTTTTTTATATATTTTGGATTCTCTGGTGCATTAATTTCACCAAATTAAAAGTAAGATTTCATGGAATGGTTGAAAAGCTTACATGATTCATGCTTCTTTTTTTTTAATATTTATTTATACATAGATATACTTTTTTCTTTTTGCATATTTTTTAATTCCCTATTTGTATTTTTTTGGTTTATTTTTATTCTCTATTTTCTTCTAATCTCCTTTCTTTCTTTTATCCATTTTTGATTCTCTAGCTTATTAATTTCATCTAAATAAAAAGTAAAATTTCAATTTGATAAACTCACATGTCATTAATTATTTTACTATATTGCTATTTTTGAATTATCATATTTGAATATTCTTTTAGTCTATTCTCTACGTTTATATTATTTAAAATATATAGTTAGCAACTTCTTATATCAACCAAGAAAACTTTTCATATTATTTATAAAGTGCAATAACTAAGTAAAAGACAATACACTAGACTAAACAAGAATCGCATTTAATAAATCTGCCTATTTCTGACTGTCCTAAAACAGGTAATCTCCTAGTTGGACAGCCAATGATCACTGTAATATGTCATGTTTTTTTAAAATTAATAATAAAAATAATATAAACTGCTTAAACGTGTAATTTCATCACATCAGCGAATGATTGAGTTATTTAATATATAATTAATATCAAAACCGTTAGTTTTACGACTCTATATACTACAAATTGAAATTATAGTCGAATTCATCGAACTGTCGTATGAATAATTTCTCCTACCTCCCCATTAAATTTATGATAATCCTGAAATTCATAGCAGAGAGCTACAATACATCAATGGCGAGTAGGTATTTCAGATTTTTTTTTAAAGTTACAATTAACCTAACTAGAATCATGCTAGAATCAAACATACTAATTTCTGTTGTCTGTGATGAAGTGCGTTGTTTATTCCTGCGTAAAAATTTTCACGTTCAATTAAAGTATCATTTTAAAAATTGGAATCGTAAACGTAAAGCTTAGACTAACTGTGGATAATGACCTACTAAATTCGACACTGAAAGAGGAAACATGGGATACAGTCTTATCCACCAGTGATGTCAATACTGCAGCTGATAATTTCATAAGACGTCTAAAATTACATATTGGAAATTGCTCATATACTAAGAGAATCCATTGTAATAAAAAGCACTTGAAACCATGGATAACTTCTGGAATTGTTAACTGCCTCATTAAACGTGACAAATTACACAAGAGTTGTCGTAAAGAACCAAATAATATCGAACTGTTTGCACATTATAAAAGATACAGAAATTGGTGTTCTAAAATTATAAAAACGACCAAACAGACATATTATAAAGGGAAGCTTCACGAGGTAAAAGGAAACATAAAGCAAGAATGGAAAATAATAAAACAAGCATTGGATTTGCAAAAGGAATCAGTGCCCATAAATAAACTGAAAGTAAATAATAACATTGTATCCATAAATGATAATCCAACAGTCATTACTAACCATGTGAATAATTTTTTTAGTGATATAGGTCAAAATTTTGCTAATCTTTTGTGTAGTGCAAATAACACCAGTGAAGAATCTTTAGTAAAAAATTATAATCCAACACAATCTATGCAAAATGCCTGCTTTGAATTCAAACCAACGAATTGTAATGAAGTTTTAAATGTGATTAATGAGCTAAAATCAGGTTTTTCGAGTGGAAATGACAATATAAGTGCAATGGTCTACAAACAAAATGCTTCTGAACTAGTAATACCTATTACACACATTGTAAATGTTAGTTTTGAGAATGGCTTGTTCCCTAATCATTGCAAAAATTCCGAAGTTATTCCTTTATTTAAAGGAGGAGATAACAAAGATGTAAATAACTATCGACCTATCTCCTTGCTAAATACGTTATCAAAAATAATAGAGAAATTAGCTAAAATTAGGTTGATGTCTTATGTAAAAAGATATGAAATTCTCTCAGATAATCAATTTGGCTTCCGAGAGAACATGGGAACAAGTGATGCTGCTTTAAAAATGATTACCACAGTCGTAGAAGCTCTTGATACTGGCAATAAAGCAATGGCCGTCTTTTTAGACTTGTCTAAGGCATTTGATACCGTATCCCACGGTTTACTCTTAAAAAAACTCAGTTCAATGGGTATTGTTAATAAATCTTTAGATTGGTTCAGATCATATCTTGAAAATAGAACACAGAGAGTAATAATTAATGATCACATTAGCTCAAATAAATCAATTGTATATGGTGTTCCTCAAGGTAGTGTTCTGGGTCCAATTCTATTTTTGTTATATATTAACGACCTCTGTAAACTGAAATTTTCTGGATCTTCAATTGTATTTGCAGATGACACTGTCTTGGTGTTTGCTGCTGACACGTGGAATGAAACGTATGCTAAGTGCGAGGCAGGATTAAGGGCAGTCAAAAATTGGCTTGATCAAAACTTGTTAACCTTAAACATGAACAAAACTAAATATATTACTTTTAGCATTTCCTCTGTAAATCAACCATCTTTGGAACGTTCATTAAAAATACATTGTTGTGTGCAGGAGTGTAACTGTCAATCTTTGGAAAGAGTAGACAACATCAAATACCTGGGTTTAATTATTGATAAAAATTTAAAATGGAACAATCACATTACTACATTAAGAAACAAAATAAGAAGGCTAGCCTACATTTTCAAAAATCTAAGAAACATATTGGACAAAGTTACATTAAAAACTGTATATTATGCTCTAGTTCAATCAATGCTTTCATATAATGTTGTCTGTTGGGGTTCTTGTAACAAGACTACCTTAGAGCCTTTGAATGTTGCGCAAAAATTAATTTTAAAAATAATGTATAAGAGAAATTTTATGTATCCATCAAAGTTATTATATAGTGAAAGCAAAATTATGACAATAAGGCAGTTGTACATAATACAGGCTCTCTGTAAATTTTTCAACAACACTATTACTGCCAAAAGATCTCAACAAGTGCGCATCACTAGAATGGGTTCTTCTTTAATGTATCAGCCGGTGTATACCAGAACATCCTTCGGACAAAGGAGTTTTTCATATAAAGCTCCGTTGCTATATAATATGCTTGGAGAAAATATAAAAACTATAGGTACGTTAAATTCATTCAAGAAAATGGTCAAAATCTCCGTACTAGCTGAGAATGATGATTTTGGATCACCCATGTTGTCGCTTATATCATAATTCCTTGTGGAAGCTCTGTTTCGATACAATCCTTATTTACTTACTGCGCATGCACTTATTTACTTCTAAAATAACTTTTGGTTATTTATTATTATGTTACTTATTATTATTATTATCTACTTAATTATCGTATTAATATTTACTTTAATTATTGTCTAGCTAAAATATTTACTTACTTACTTTTTATTATAATATTATCTACTTACCTATCGGTTATTATTTACCTTTTTTTATCTAGTTATTTTTTATTTTTTCTTATTTCTTTATCTTATCAGTATGGTTTCCTATGCCTGTGTCTGATAAGCCAGCACAGGTACCTTGTACTTTAGTTAACAAAAGAATATTATTGTTGCCAACTTACTTAATAATGCTTCTTTTCTTTTCTTTTCTTTTGTTGACTTTTTTGTTTTTTGTTTTTATTTTTTTCATACATTTCTTACTAAAATTTTGTTTATTTTTGTCTACCGGTCTCGAAACGTCCGTGTCATAAACTTTTCTTTTTTTGTTTAAATTTAATTTAATGTTGTTATTATTTTAAATTTACATATATGTATTTTTTAAATGATATTATTGTAAAGCTGCACATCTTGATACAGGAATGCCCTAGTGAGATGTGCAGAGTATGCTTTTTATGTAAAAACTGTTTTTTGAATTAAATAAATAAATAAATAAATAAAAAAAAAAATCAGTTATTTTAACAATAATTCAGACAAGCGATAAAAAAGGTACAAATTTTTTGATTGATTGAAAATGATTAATTAATAATTCTGTTTTTAATAACCTTTTTTCTTTTATTTATTTTTTGACAGATTTTTTTATTTTTCACGTTTAGCAAGGGTGTTTGTACGGAAGGCAAATTTCAGATCCTCTTCTCTTTTATTTGTAAAACAAACAAAAAAAATTTCATTATCAAGAAAATTAACGATATTTGTTTTATGCAGTAAGTTTTCTCTATGTGACGAGCCACGTACTTCCCAACCTTCATCTTTCTATTTTCATTCTCCTTCCTTGTTTTACAGCATATATAGCTAAAGCCGTCCCAATTACGACAAGTGGTCTTCCTTCTTAATAATTCCCATTTACCAAGAGTATATTTTTTGTCTTCATATTTGTTGCAGAAGACGGACAAAAAAATAACTTTTTCCAAACACACATTTGAACTCGAAAAAAATGTTTACATGCACTCAATAAGCGGTTTTCCACTTTTTTCATAGTAACATTGATGTTTATAATCGTAGTAGTTTCATGTTCGTTATTATATAATGTGACTATTTGATGTACGAGTTTATGGCGCAATAGTTGCGTGGGGCCGTGGGCTGCTTCGGTTCTAAAACTTCCGTAGAATGCAGCCCAATTTTGAAATTTACCCAACTTAGTTTAAAAATCTTTGATTTTCTTCAATATCAAATACTTCATTTAAACATGAAAAAACGGTTCCATGCTAACTCAACACACTGACTATTCAACACACTTTTAAAAAGTGATATAAAGTCATTAAAAACGATGATTTTTTTTTAACCTAACCTAACCTACTTAACCCAGTTAAAAAAGTTTTTGTTTCATCACTTTCCATGACTTTATATAACTTTTTAAGATGTAATGAATTATCATTTTGATGATTTATCCGGTCACCATTCGCAGTATAGCAATAATAGAATAAAATAGGATAGGAACAAAAAATAAAGAAAAATATACGATAGGAACAAAATGAATCAACGTTATACGCGTAACTACAACAAATACAGAGTAGAGATATAAAAGATACAAAATCAACATTAAAAGAAAAAATTGATATAAAACGTTAGCGAAACAAAATGTTACACATTTCTGATTTTAATTTTAGTATGGAATAAATGAAAATATGCTGAATATATTTGCATGCATAAATAATTGCATTCGAAGGAATAAAACATTTTGTTTTAGATGAATAAACAAAGAACAACACAGGAAGTCTCGTGTTACGATTTGGTGCTCGAAACGTTATTGGCTTAGTTAAGTCTATTATCATAATATGAAGAATATTCCATTAACCTGGATATTTCAGACGGACCAAATCTGTGAAAATTCCACGACGTTAAAGCACATCTTTTCAAACATTTTGACTGCTTCAACACAAACTTTCTGTTTTACCACTAAGGGTTAAAACGTTGTCAGAACCATAATGGTACAAGTACCTGCGCATTTTTGCCAAAGTTTGTACATTGCGTTTTTGTCATGTCTCGATTTTTATTTTTTTTTCAAAGCAAATTTATAAATTTATTTTATTTAGTCAGTTAAATAAAACTGTCGAACCTGCACGTATTTTTTAATTATTTAGATCAAAAGTGTGTTTTTATCATGTCGCATTTCTACATTCAAATAAACAAAGTCTGATTTCGTATTTGTTTTTAGGTTTCTAAGATTAAATTTGTATAATCTTGAATAGCTTGTGTAATATATTTTTGGAAAATATATAGTTTTTACATGAATTTGGACTAACATTTGAAAAAAAATCAAGCTTAATATTTTTTATGAAAAATCAGTTAGTTCCATTCCGTGGCCATATATATATTTTTATCGTCAGGGCTTTTAAATAGGAATAGTTTATAAAATGACATATAATTATATTACTAGCGACAATCTTTTGTATTTATCAAAGGATAAATTGTAAATGTCCACTGAAGAATACACATAAAAATACCCTTCATTAGTATTCTGGACAATGAGGAGTATACATTACAGAAGGTAGTCCCAGAATTTCTTCACTCAGTAATCTGGTATTGATGGAAACTTATAAATAAAATATAAAAGTAACGGAATAAAAATGATAAAAACAAGTACATTTTTGGCAAGATTGCCCACCAACGTACAATTTACTTTCTCAGTTTATAGAAGTATTTACTACATATTAACCAGTTTGCTCTTTCAAGTTTGTCAGTACAAAAGAAATGAGCGAGAGCGAAGAAAGAAGATTAACACAACTATTTTTCTAATATAATCTGTACATTTTAATAATACCTAGGAGATGCGCCAAATCTTCTAGAGATATTGCATCTTCGGTCCGTTGCAGTCCAGCATGGACTCCTTCGACACCAAACAAGTTTCAAGTTCATACTCTATCGAGGGAATGCGGTTGTAAACTGTGCGCTGATTGCCGCCATTACGCTGCGTTTTATTAGGAAAACATGCTATTTATAAACAAACGGTCCCAATAACGCGTTATTCTATACTCTGCACCGGAGAATCTTTCAATTTTAATGTTGTTTTCTCTATTATAAAGGGGATTTAGTTATTGATTTTTTTTTATATTAGATACTATTTTAAGTACTTTTATGATCTATTTTATCTACCATTTGCTGGTAATTTTACGGGATTGTTATATGAATGCTATTTTTAAACGGCCAATTATCGCGTTATTTTCCATCCGACTATCAATTATTTTCTCTATTAGTTATAAGGGGAATTTAGTTATTGCTTTTAGTATTTTATTTAAGGAATAATCTTTACAACCATTTGCTACTAATTGTATTAGAAAATGCCATTTATAAAAGTTTTCTGTAGCGCGTTGTTGTCTGCCCATTTTAATGTTATTTAATATTTTATAATTGAGGAATTGTAACTATTCCCCCATCACTTGGTACTATTTTTACCATTAATTAAGTGTTAGAGAATCTTTAATAGTACAGTTTGGTGAGCGTGAAAATTTATTGGCAATCTCAAGTTTCTCAAATGTGCATTTTGTTTTATTAAGAGTTTTTATTCGCGTTCGCATATCAACGACAAATCAAATATTTAATAGTAATTTTGGACTGTCGAAATCTGAACCGATTAAAATATTCGTCTCGTTTCAATCAGTAGTTTTCGAATCATTTTAATAATCTATTAATTTTTATTTTATATCTAAATTGCAAAAATCTTCCGAAAAAAATTAATGCCATATGGTTGTTTCAGGCTAATAATTATTGCTTGTAATAATTTGTTCTCGTTTGTGCTTTGCATAAAAATCTTATTTTTTAAACATATCTTTGAAAAAAATTGACCAGTCAAAATATTTCTCCATTCAATGAAGATATAATATACCTAATAGGAAAGTTATTATTCAACAATGCTTTTCCTACATAAATAAATTTTTTAGTGTTTTCACGCGAAAAAAAATGTCATAAGCAATAATTATTGAAAAAAAATACTAGTATTTATTGAATTATTTGGTGGTTTAAAATGAGCCGACGTAGCATAGTGGCCAGTGCAGCTGACCGGCAATCAGAAGGCTGCGGGTTCAATTTCCGTCGGCGGCATTTATTTTTTCTCGGAAGATTTTTTCAATTAATATGTGTGCTTCAGGCTAATAATTCTTGTTCATAATATTTTTTTATTCTTTGTGCTTTGCATAAAAACCTTGTCTTGTAAACATAAGTTTATCTTTCAAAAAACTTTCAATTTATTTTTTTCCAGGTAAGCACAATCCACCCTATTTTAATGGTCCCAGTTACAGGTAAGTCGATTTCTGTAATTACTTATTAAGTTTAACTTTAGATTTGTTATGAATGAATTACCGTTTCATGTAAATAAATCATTTATTTTTAGCTGCACATTTTTTTAAGTGCACACGTCTTTATGTATGTTTTATTTATTTATTTTTTAAATTATCGAAGGAAGCAAACACTTTGTGGCTTGACATTATTACACAAATGAAAAAATATCTTTGTTTTAAACCACTTTATTACATTTATAGACGTCGACCGGTTTCGGTTGAACTCAACCTTCATCAGGACAGTACAAATATAAACAATATAAACATAACAAATATAAACAGTTTATATTTGTACTGTCCTGATGAAGGTTGAGTTCAACCGAAACCGGTCGACGTCTATAAATGTAATAAAGTGGTTTAAAACAAAGATATTTTTTCATTTGTGTATTTATTTTTTATTAATACCCCAAACTAGGCAAATGCCCGTATTATGGTGGTAATAAATAAGAAAATATAAAAAAGAAATCATAAGAAAATATAAAAAACATGTTTACACTCGGCATGTTTGTTTGTTAGTACCTACTTATTTATTTGAAATACAGGCATGCAAAAGGGTAGAGCTTTATAGATAAATTATTTAATTTATTTATACAATAGTCATGTTTTCTTTATTAACGCAAAATACAGAAGCTTATTCAAAGTCCTCCTCATTGAAATAAAACTTCGATTATCTTCTTCTTGTTTCTTCATGAGCTTTCTGGGGTTAAGATTTGGACACAAGCATAGACTGATTTTCCAATTCTGGTTCAAATATCTACTACTTACCAATCCATTTTATCTCCAAATATTCAATAATTTTACTCCAACTCTACTCTGAATATAATTGTCTCCCTGTCGTTATTTAAGGAAAACATTACTGTTAACTTAACTCTTGACAGGTCAAGATACCAAACACAACGTCTGTAACCAAGTGGGTCTTCCGACGACCCCATGAATTTTTCTGTCTTATGGGCTTTTAAACTATAGAAATCTCAATTATTAATGGTAACTTACGTATTTGCGCAGGAATACGTAAAATACTAAAATGATATGTCAAGTATTTAAGCTAATATAAGGAGGATAGTAATTTTGGGGACTACCTACTCCCCCACTTGGCTGCGGAATAGTTAATCAATGTGCACTCACAACGATCTGCCAATAAACACAATTCAGACACGAAGTACTTACACATACACTTATATTTTTCCCGTCCCTTGGGTGGCATATATTCATAGATTTTTTTCAATGTTTATAGGTGTTTAATGAGTATTGCTTAAAAATAATACTTATTTTTATTATCTTCTTTGTGTTCATAACTGTAAAAAGATATGTTTTACGATATCCCGACCTTCGCTTTTTATTGCGGGCACAATGCACCACTAACTAACACAATCACCAGGAACAGGAATAGGTATATGAAGATTAATGAAGGACTCGCCGAACGTCACAGCGGTGCTGCCAAGGTCTGTTATCTATGTGAGGATATTGTATCAGCGCTTAATTAGCAGCAGACACATTCTTGGACGGATGACGAACCTCGTGCTGGCACTGTTGGTGGACGCGGTGGACTCTTTCGCTGCAGCAGCTGGCCCAGTTACTTCACCACCTAGGATTCTTGCTGCAGAGTCTCCATCTTCTATATTCTTGTCACCTGTTCCTGTACTTCATTTTACTTAACTAAACCTAACTTTATTTGTGTAATATTTATATTTTTTGTAATACCTGTATCAACTGTAAAGCGCCACTGAGGTGATATCTCACAAAAGCGGCACTATACAAATTGTCCAATAAAAAGTGTCATCTCTAGGTGCTGGATGCCTGCTGAAATGAATCAGTGGACAATTCAACACACAATACATAATACAATTGCTCTACACACCTCACTAAAATTAGTTGTTTCACATGACCTTGATAAATAAACTTCTCACGATTTTATCTTTTCTATGACTAACTATAATTTACGGAACCATCGCATCGCAATGTGTTGTCGTATTCTTATGATAATAAAACTATATACTATATTTACAACTTGCTTCCTTGATATACCCAAACATGTTATTAAGATTATAATTAATTGTTTTCATCAGCTTAATCCACGCAAGTACCCACCTATTCAGTTTTCCTACGTTTTAATATGTGGTTAAAATACTTTACATAAATGAATCAGTAATGAAAATGGTTCTATGCGTTAATAGCTTTTAATTAAGCTTTTTGTTTACATGGTAATAAATACATATATTTAAAACCCGCGTGCCCTTTTGCTCAGATACTTTCTTCAGGAATTATTTTCTTTCCTTAAATAACTCCCACAGTGATATATTAGTGGGTTATTATGCCGTGTAGTGCTTCCTTCTTCTTTAGCCAACGTTTCGGACAGCCTTACAGTGTAGATTGTGAGGTGTTTTTTTGAATGTATGTAGAAGTAATACCGTGTTACGCGAGATAATTCTCTAAGGGCCAATATTTCAGTAAAATAATCAGTTAAATGAATGTGATTTTCGGCGTTTAGTTTTGGTGCAGCCGTCCAGTAACAAATACTAAAAAAAAATTAAGTTTAGCCCCGTCGTCCCTCTTAATATTATTGGGGAGTTTGTGTATTTCAATTGTCTACGTAATTAGAGGTACTAGATGCGTTGCGAAAAGTTGAAGGAGGAAGCGCAACACGGCATATTAGCCCAAAAATATTCATAATAATTCTTTTGGCCGTGAAAATCTCAAATCATATTTTACACAATGACGTTTAAATATTATATGTATACTCAGCCCTACTTACATCTCTGGTTTTAACGCTCCCAATAATCAAATATAGAATAGTATTAACGGTCACAAACCTATGTAAAGTGTACCCGACATAAATATTAAGTTTAACCAGTTACAGGGCCGTATTTAGGATCAGGCCCCGAGGCTGAAAATGTCGTGCGTTCAATTCCACGGCTGGCTAAGTCCTCCATCATGACCCAAGCAAAAATTTTCGCTTACTGTGGTGGTAGTAGAATATTTTCAAATATTGTCAGTTTATTCGTTACGCGGGAATGTTTGTGTTTCTTTAAAAAACAAAAACAAAAAATTGGTGCGAGCCCTTTTGTGCTAGGGCCCATTGGTAGCCTGTGCGTAAAAACGGTCCTGACTAGTTACATTATTTAACCCTTCAGTACTTTCAACACTTTTGTTCAGTTTGCAATGTTTTCTGTGTATGTTACATGCTCTATATCCATTTTTTTTTAAATTTATGTACAAACAAAAACTATTTTAGAAACTAGATAAAAGTTGCTTTCCAGTGTTGGAATTCAAAATAAACATTACTATTTCTAAACGATATAATTATATTATAATTAATTATAATTATAGCCAGGTAGAGTATAATTCGCCTATTTGGTCCCCATTGTATAAAACGCATTGTGACAATATTGAAAGGGTACAGCACAAATTTCTAAGATTTATTAACTTTAAACTGAATATTCCAATTCAAAATATTAACTATGTTCTTTTGATGAAACAACTTAACTTAATAACGATATCAGATAGCCGGATCATCTCTGACGTACTTTTAAATAAAATTATTAATAATTCCATTGACAACCCTGAAATTCTTGCCAAAATAAAATTTTACGTACCGACTAGAAATACGAGGCAAAGTGCTACATTTTTCTGTGACAATTTTAAAACCAACTATGAAGCTCATACACCTATAAATAGACCACATCATTTTGGCAATAAATTTGGGAATATTGTAGACATGGTTAAAGATTCCGTATTAGTTATAAAACGAAATCTTTTTAATCATTTTACTGAGATGTATGAATTCACAACTCCGTAGTGAATACACTTTTGTTTTTATATGTATATATTGTATATGTTCCTTAATACACATTTAGCTTTCCGTAATCCACACTATTAATTTGAATTTACCTTAATTTAATCAAAAATCATTATTTATTGTAAACTATGTAACACAACTGTATTACTTGTTAACTACTTTTGTAAAAGCCCATTTGGGCGTAAATAAATAAATAATATCAAACGTGAAAACGTTGTCAAAAATGGTAACCACATTTTTACTTAATTTTTTACTCCAATCGTAGAAAAAATTAGAGAACTCGATATTTCGAAAATACATTCGTTTTGTTTGGGGAATTTGTAAGAAAACTGTACCTTCACTTTTATCTCGTTAATATGATAGAAAATAAGAAATAGTTTTTAAAGTTGAACCGATTGTTAAGGTAGCGGCGCAAAATATGATTTATACATTTGGCTACTTTTAGGATTTTATTAATGGATTCCAGTATATTTGAGTAATACTGGAAAGAATTATTAGTTCTCTTTATAACGTCAAAAATATACGTATTTTCGCACGATACGAAAAAATATAAAATTACTTTTATAAAATGGACGCCCGGTCATATATGACCTTAAAAAGCTGGATGGGTTAAAAGTCTTCAGAGTAAATCCAAAATAAAATATATTATATTATAACTTCTTTGTCTGTGATTATAAAACCGAAAACGGTACAAAGATTCAACAAGAGACAGCTGTATTTAATTAATTTATAATCATGTTATTACGCCTTTCAATCGACGGAAAGGACAAAAACACGCCTTATTATTCGCCTGTATTTATACAAAATACCAATAGTCAGTACGTCTAATCAAAAATGAATTATTTTATCTCACACCAATTTAAACCTCCACATTGTTATGTCGAGCCCAGATGTTAATGTTTTCGTGCAGACTTTATAATATTCTAATTATGTTTATCGGTTCAGCTGTCAATGACTTCTTGACGTTTAGTAAACAAGCTTTATGGTATGTGAAAAAGACGAAAAAACACGGATTTATTGACACTGAAAACCCAAAACAGTCATTCAAATGGAATCTGAGGCGTTTTCTTATGAATATTTTTTTAAATATTAGTCCGGAACGTTTTAGAATGTTGATTTTAGTGCAAATCTTTAGCCAATTATGCCACAACAATTTTTACCCATTGTTATTCGTAATTTAATCTTAATTGTCGTATTTTAACCTTCGAATTATATTTTTTGAACCTTGACAACCGCTACTGCCCGTGAAAATGTAATGTTTTTTAATCTTGCATTAGATAATAAACTGCGAATTATTTACCCAAGATTACGGATAATTAAGAAGTTGAGCTAAGTAAATGTTTTGTTCGATCATGACAACATATTCTGTGTTATTTTCTTGGTTTTCATGGAACATTCTCGGGTTATGTTATGAATAACCAGATACTATTTGAAGTCTTCTTACCTCAATCATAAATAGTGGTAATTAGAGATTGACCTATGAAGGAAGACTCTTTTAGCAGAGGATTGACCCCGTGACGGCGACCGACGCCGGCGCCGAGGTGCAAATCCAACACTTTGGGTAACTGTGCCTAAAACCGGGCGATTTGGGGTTGTTTTGTCTGCTCCATTAGGGTAAAAATCTACGTAATTTAGATGATATAACACGCCAGCCTAGCTTTGCTAACTTAACATAAGTAAATGAATTTATTCCATTTCTAGTGTACCCACTTCATCGCCGAAAAAATATATTTCACATGTCTTTTTAAACACCTTTATGATTTCAAACCATTCATTTTTTTATACATTCATAAAATGGTACATTAAAATAGAATCTCCGCTGCTCATCTCACTAGGGAATTCCTGTGTCGAGATGAGCAGTTTTTAAATTATATTTAATCAAATAAGTAAAGTTCATAATAAATAAATAGATATTCATCATAAATAGATTGATTATATGGTATATTTGGTTTCTAAGGTGATTTATGACAAAAGCCACGATATGGGTAATCCAAAGTTACCACTCTCAGTATGAATTTTTTTACCATTTTTTGAATAGATTTAACGAACCTATAGTTTTTATATTTTCACTGAGCTTATTATAAAGCAACGGAGTTTTATAAGATGAACTTCTTTTGTTCAAAGAATGTTCTGGTATTCATGTATCAACATTAAAGAAGAACTCAATCTTGTGTTGCGCACTTGTTGTGATCTTTTGGCAGTACCAATGTTGTTGGAAAATTTCCAGATAGCTTGTATTATGTACAACTGCCTTACTGACAAAATTTTAATTTCACTATTTAATAACTTTGACGAATACAAAACATGTTATTTTTAAAATTAATTTTCGTGCAACTTTAATTCCTCTCAGTAGTCTTGTGACATGAACCCCAACAGACAAAATTAAATGAGAGCATTGATTTAACAATTGAAAATACAATAATATTATTTGCACCTATCTCTTTTAGTATTATGATGTAAATAATCAGTTGCGATAAGTAGAGGTCTCAAAAAAATTCTCCCCTCTCACCCCAAACCAGGGGTAAATACCTCGTGTTAATGCTATAGCTACGCCACCATTAAAATGGAATTCCACCATGAAATTTAGGTTTCATAATTAAAAATAATTACTCATAAAATACATTTCAATTTTGAAAAAATTTCTTCCCACTTTACTACTGACAATATTTTGTACTCCGTGAACATGTAATCTAATATTTCTAGTTTTTACCGTTTCATACCCACATACTCACCTTAGAAGTTAGGATTAAGGCGAAACACTGATTATTCTTGGTGATTAGGAACAGCGAGATATGTGACTTATTCAATAGCAGAGTCGTAAATTTTTCTATTCAGGAAATAGTCACACAGTTTTAAAGCCACGTGTAATATTTCAAAACAATGCAACTATCATAATAATGAGAGACAATACAACAACGATTTACAAATTCCTAGCGTTACAAACCTGCAGTCAATGTCACATGCGGATTATGCTAAACATCTCTATTACATGCCGGCATAAGAAAGTAAAATATATATCAGTGAAAGAATACAGAATGTATAACTAGGAACAAAGCATAGGGAAACTGGCACAATAAAATCGTGCCGCTGTATGTAGGAATTTCATTTACTGACCGTGATGATCTTGGTGATGGTTCATGAATTTTCCGTGTGTTTATCATTCATTATTCGTGTTATTGACTAACGGAGGAAATATTATGACTAACTTTTCGATCATCGTCTTTGTTATTTCTTACATACCTGTCAAGAAAGTACATGATATGGTGTCGTTATTTTTGTGAAAATTTACCGTTATGAAACACAGTCATAACAAATAACAAGTCTTCCATCCATTATTGAAGTTTATCACTAGAGACCACAATATAAAACCAGATGCAAAACACAACACATACGTAACCTCAACAAAGGACGCAATCTTGAAGATGATTTAGCAATAATTCCTGTTTTCAGACAACGCTGTGCTAAAAGCCAAGAGACCAGTTATCAACATAGTGTTGGGCAACATTTGGAAGTTCAAGATACAGGATCAAATAACTGGTCATATAATATATTTTTTTTATTTTTTTTTTTTATTTGGTACAATATTTTTTTTACATTTCAAAGTTTTCCAGTAATGTTGGCCTCACTGGGTGGCTTGCCCGTGCTGAGGCCTTCATTTTATAATATGAAAATATAATATAAATACAATCTACAATATAAGATAAAATAATACATTTAATATATAATCTTGTGTGTTTGTGAGTGATGTGTGTTTATATTGGTTTTGTGTGTTGCGTATAGGTTTTATTTTTATTTTATGCTATGACATTTTGGTGATATAATATTGTAATGTATTCGTACTTAATCTTTTGCATCTATTTGTGGCGAAAAAATCTTGGCTACTCTAGCACACCAGAGGTTAAGCGAAGTGTCATCTGATCTGTCAAATGTCATGTTTCAACTATCAACTGCCAACAATAATCGGTCAATATATTATCGACACATTTGGAATTCTGTGAATTTTCAAACATTAGTCACCGAATGATGCTTCACATTAATCGCTCTATAAATGAGAGCGATTTTGTTTCCTAGAAAAATCAACCGCGTTTTTTTACTCTACATAGAAACCACGCCCAATTTTTCTGCCTGTTTTTTTAGACCACTTTGTGTCTCATCGAATACCCCGTATACGAATAATTAGATTATTATTTTTGCTTATATTAAACACAATCGGCTTTACTAATAAAAAAACTCTCGAACCGTTAAACGGTGTTTTCGTTGCATGTTGAATAAAGACTGGAAAAGCTCAGATTCTATTAGGTACTAATAAAAAAACGTCTTTTGCTGGGCTCCGAAAGAGAAATGAAATTCCCGTCTTGAAAAGTAAGGCTATTTTGAACATGTCATTTTTCATTGACTGTTACCGCGTGAATTTACTAAGAATTCTACGGAAGTGATGTTTTTTAATAACATAAATGTTTTATATAAGTGGAGATATATATTAATCCTAGAAAGCAACGTTTATAATGTGCCAATAATTAATCCAAAATGTTTTTTTGTGATTACTCTGGGAATTATTATAATATTTTTTTATATTTTTTTTTACTGTACAATCGATATAAAATGTGATGTGACAGTTTTCTTGAAGATAAATAAAAGGAATTTGTTAAAAAATTCGCATCTCTACAATATTTTGACGTTTTGGAGTAAAAATATGTTTCTGTGTTTTTTTCGAGTGAAATTAAAATATTCCAATTTAAAGGGATATTTCGTTTCTTAAAATAGTATTTGTTTTCAAATCTCAACGACAACTTCAACAATAAGAAATATATATCACATTTAAAATATTCGATGAGAAATTTCAAGTTTATAAAACAGATAAACAGCCCTCGTTAGCTATGTAAATAATGTATACGAGTATATTTATCTTTCCATGAACTTATTTTATGTCATTTTCTATATAAGTAATGTTTTCACCTACACGGTAGTTTATCAATTGAACAAAATTTTCAACACGTAAGGCTGTTTATAGCTAGTTAAAAATTTCGAATAAATATTAACAAACATTTCTATTATGCTCCCCACCAGTTAAAAAAAAGGTTAATTAAGTCAGTTCGCAGTGTTCTACAATGCATAAAATTAGTTTTCCCCGAGTTCCATAAAACAATTTCGGCTAAGTGAGAACCATCTCTCAAATTTTTGCTCTTGCCCACAGATTGCTAAATGAATTTGTGGGCATTGATGTATTATATTTAGATGAGATATGAAGCGAAAAAATAGGTTCCGCTTTTTTACCTGCAATTGACCTCCAGCTCTCCCTCTAACTAAATCTACGCGCACCGCTTATCGTGTTCTAATAGTGGAACAAGTTTCGACGAGATATTAGCACGCAGTAGCGCCTCTAATTATAGCTCTATGGTTTCGGGTTATTTTGCACTTTTTTTAAATTTCATTGCCATTGCTGTCCGAAACGCCCCGGGCATTTTTCTAGGAACAGTTTCCGCGAAATTAGGCGCTTAGTAATCGATGTATTCGGAGACGAGAGATGATTAAATATAAATCACACAAAAACTACACATCACTCATTTTAAATAAAGATTTATTTATACGCCTAAAAAGACTTTTACATAAAAGTGATACAAGGTGTAGTGTACATAGGAGAATTTCTGTATTATATAGGAAATACTAACAGTATATACATAGATGTAATCCATTATAAAGCAGTTCCAAAATAGATCTACGTATACACAAATGTAAAATTGGGATTACAAGTTAAATGAGAATATATTAAAAAAGCTAAATATGAGACAATATTAATAAAACGTAAGAGTAACATAAAATAAAATCGAAATTAAAACAACTCTACATATAAGACAAAACACTAAAACTATGTTACCAACGATACTCTAATTTGCAGGATTCAACAAAGTGCTGGTATAGATTATCAATAAATATATAAAAATAGTACTCCTATACTTGTTGCCCAGATCATGCATCTTATTGGTAAGTGAGTGTGTCTGATAGTTAGTTGTGTATGTAGTGCATAAGAACGAATTCTCAAATTACTTAAGGTTTTTTTTACTCAGTATTTAAATAAATAAAATTATAAAAATATGTATCTTAACAATAATTTGTCTGAATTATTTTTTACGTTCAGAATTGTGTACATGTCCCACAATTCATAGTAGAATAATTGTATTATTTTCTCTGTGTTTTCTTGTAGCCAATATCTCTATTATCGTAGCTTTCAAACGGGCCGCCTATCCATCGACGGCGTTTAAGGCGATGCCATACGTAGTAATGCAAAATCATGTGTTTTTGGTTTAAAATTTGGTCGCCTAGAAATGTTTCAGATGCTTTAATTAAATACTGTGAGTAGAATACATCTTGGCAAAATAATCGAGTATTTTTTAGATAGGTCTTTTTATAAGTCCAGAAAAAAATAATGTATAAGACCTATAAAAACTGCTTTAAAGTT
This sequence comes from Hesperophylax consimilis, assembly GCF_061612785.1. Classification (NCBI taxonomy): domain Eukaryota; kingdom Metazoa; phylum Arthropoda; class Insecta; order Trichoptera; family Limnephilidae; genus Hesperophylax; species Hesperophylax consimilis. The sequence continues at coordinate 11,171,226 of NC_142845.1, forward strand.
CAAAATCTCCTACTAACGAACCCATTTTCGGTTATTATTTTATCGTATAATGTGGCAAATTAAATTATTTATAAAATGATCGAAAAAAAATTAAATATTTATGCCCGAAAATCCACAAAATATTTATGCCCGAAAATCCACAAAATAAAATAAAAGGCACTTTTTGGCCATGATTTTTTCTTGCATAAATCAAAAAAGACGGATGGTGTTAAGCGGGATTTAAACCTTATCGCCATCGACGTAAGGGTTATTATTGATAGCGGCTCAATTTAAAATATTACACGACGTAGTGCATCGCCTTAACCAAAACCTCCTAGATCACAAGGCCAGACACTCATTCAAAGTAGCCTCCTAACTTAGATAAAGAATTTTTTTTTCATAATTTATTTTTTTATTAAAACATGTTGAAATGTTTTAGTTAATTAAAAAAATATATTTTAAGAGGTTTACTTAGAAGTTAGGAGGCTTATTTAGGCAACTAGGAGGTTTTGGTTAAATGCTTCAGGCTAATTTGTTCGGTTTTAGAAACAATTCATATGGTCTCATAGTTGTCCCCCTTATTGTCGTGGTGAGAAATATGTTCTAAACTTACTTGTTACTCTAAGGTTCTAAACGGTGTTAGAAAGAGAAAACACCACGCTTTGTATTCAAATCAATAAGTTAACCACAGTATCATCAAAATGTTGACCTTTATGAAACCAAAAGTTCCGACCGCAATTTGTAAAATATTATATAAACTTGTGAATTATTTTTATACGAAATGACAAAAAATGAGGAAACAATAACGTTTGTCTAATAAAATGCGTGTAAAAATAGTCATCAGTAATTTTAGTTAAAAAAAAGAATGTGAACCATTTTTTCTTTTTTAATGTTTGCATTCATAATTTTAATATTTCAAAAATTATTTGTTTATTTCTAATAATAAAATTTGAAAGCATATTTCATCACCTTTCAAAAACAGTTTTTAGCTTCGGATACATTCAGAAATATTCCGTTTATTTGATTTTTATTGCAAAGCGAAAATGAAAATATGCCAGAGGCCTGAGGGTACGTTGTTTTGTAAATAAATCGAGTAAAATGTATTAATATAAGCCTAATCTTTTTTATATTGTTATATACAATTCGTTCTGTACTTGAAATTATTTGGAGTAAAAAATCTAATTTTAGTCTCCGACGACATTTTAGATGTTTTTTTCAATAAAAAACATAGAAAATCAGTAGAAATTGGACAGCTAGGGTCGATGCGAGGAATTGAGTGTTTTCTCGGCTGGTTGACCAGCGACGAACAGAGGAAGATTTAAGAAAAATATGTTAGAAAGTCACCGGAGACCAAAATTTCTTTAACATTTTTTACTCCAAATAATGTTAGCAATCAATAGTTAAAATAAGTATGTCTCTTAACACCTTGTTTACATGTAGGTAACTAACATCAATGTCGCGGATGGTTTTATTTTGTTTTTATCTCTGTATCGAATCTTGTTTTGGTACGCGATTAGAAATCCCTCTCACAATGATGATACGTCGGAGAAGACGATACAATGGCGACTAATTAGTAATTAGAGTAAGTTGCTTTTAGCACAACAACATGTCTCTTTATACGCATCACATTATTGATTGACCTCAATTATAATTTAAAAAATAACTGGAATGGTAATATTATGCTTTGGGGACATTTTTGGCGAAATTCTTAATAAAATTTCTACTTTAACCGTTTATTCGTTATTTGAAAGAGTGTTATTGTCAATGTAGTGGTGACTAACTCAAAACGAAGAAAAAAAAAATAACATTCTATTTATGAGGATTAAATTCATGGAGATTATAAACCTGATTTCATAATTGAGGAAGATAATATCAACAACTCTCAATGTAAATATTTATAGAGATAAAGACGCATAAAAGTCCGAAGTAGTCGCAAGTAAATAAAATAATTATTCTACAAACCATCTAGGTTATAAAAATATTCCGATAGTTTGCACACGCCAAAAAACAGCAGCCAAAAATATAAGAAGTAATGTTATGATGCAATTCAAAAATGTTATTGATAAAATGTATGGATTGTTATCAGGTGGCAATAGTTTAATTGGTAGAATGCCAGTCCCTGTAAGACTAGTCACTAGAGGATCTGGGTTAGAGTCCCAGTTGCGACAGTAAACCGTGTCTGTTTGTTTCATATTTATATTGGAAATTGATGTTATTATCTTTTCACAAATCAAATTGGAGTTACAAGTTACAAGTAAAAATAGTATCCATAGGAGAAGACGTCGAATTAATATTAATAATCTACCAGTTAGTGGCTGAGTTGAGAAAATCCGGGAATGCTTGTCTATCTTTAAAGATTTGTTATCAAATTCTGTTGTACAGTATTGTGAACAATTGTGCTGGTGTATGATTGGTATAACTTATGAATGCTTAAACTAATATTTTACTTGGTGAAATCATAAATTTGGGAATAATTTCATAATTTTAACACGAATAGTGGTCGTTCAGATGATGAAAGTTGATGAAAGAGGCCGCCAGAAAAAGTAAAGTTTAGAAAATGTTTTTTCTAAGTGGGATATTGTGAGCTAGCTGTTAATGTTAAAAGACGTCAGGGGACAGGACAGCAAAGGTTATGACTTGATAAAAAACAAGGGAAAGGTGTCTGAAAGGAACAGAAGTTGAGAATAAACACTAAGAGGTATATAGCAACTAGTGGACAATGCTAGCCAATATGAATAGTAAATAGGAATAGGCACAATTCCTGGAGTATCGTCCAAATGTAAAAATTATTATTTTTAAATATCGAGTCTCATTCAATTTTTTATTGTCTTTGTTGAATATTTGAATGGATTTTTTATTTATTTATTTGAATGCCTTGGCCTTGTTGTCATATTGATTTTAAGAAAGATAAAAAATAGCAGTTTTACCTGCGTTATTAGTCATTAGTATAAAATAAACACATTATTAGTTCAGGTGTATTTTTTAAACAGCTATTTATCTTCGTTTGACGTTTGAATGTCGTTAAATAGACATTGCACTTTTGTTTGAGTTTAATTAGATATTCATGAATGTTTAAATCACTTTAAATTTTACAGCAAAGTCTTGCTGTATACTGAATTAATATTCTAATACTTTGCATTTGCTATAATATGGAACCACAAAATTAAAATGATTCATGAACTCATAAATCAAATCAAGCATGAAACGATAGGAAGGCTTTCACAGTCTTGAGATGAATGATTAAGGACAGTGGGAAAATAAGTCGCTAGTTTAATAAATGTTCTTCACTTCTTCTATTTTCCGATTTTATGTCCGGGTTAAATCTTCCCCGCAGGAAAAACTAAATCCTTCCACACACTTCTAGTCAATCAACATTATGCAAGTGCATTTTATAAGCAAAATAAATACAAAACAATACAAGAACAACACGTCAACTCACCAGAGATCAAATGGAAAAATAATTCACCGACTCCAAATATTTTCATATCAGAGGGTTCGGCTCGGTAGAACTCCTAACAGGGCCTATAAATCCTACTGATCCCTCAACATAAATATTTAAAAAATCTTGCGTTATCCTACATGAATTTAAAATTACTGATTTTAGAATTTTTATATATAAATTTTTTGAAAGATCTAATAAGCCTAAATTTTTGATGAGAGAGCTAGGTATAATGCCAGTAGCCGAAATAACGAATGCTAATATTTTTATAGTCTGAGAATGCCAGATTCTTTTTATCTCATTTAAAATTCACTTTGCGGCGTCATTTTAATTTAAAGAAAATAATTAACATTGTATACCACTATTTAATCAAAATAATCTACATGTTTCCAAACCAATGGTGTCTTCCTTAGGATAAACATATATTTTAAACAAAATAATCGACATGTTTCCAAACCCATGGTGTCTTCCTTAGGATAAACATATATTTTAAACAAAATAATCGACATGTTTCCAAACCAATGGTGTCTTCCTTAGGATAAACATATATTTTAAACAAAATAATCGACATGTTTCCAAACCCATGGTGTCTTCCTTAGGATAAACATATATTTTAAACAAAATAATCGACATGTTTCCAAACCAATGGTGTCTTCCTTAGGATAAACATATATTTTAAACAAAATAATCGACATGTTTTCAAATCAATGATAAGACACAGAGATAAACATATATTGAAAATAAAAGAATAGATAGTAGAGGTATAGTCAAAATAACTTCTTTGAAACATAATCAGGTAGAAATGCTAAGAACTTTTTTCCATAAGAAAGCTCATAGCTCAGAAATGCACAAAATAATTTGCGAGGCAGATAGAAATATTACACCTTTAAATTTATACGATGAGAATGCCAACATTTTGATAAATCCCAACCAGGAATTATTAGATTCCTGGTCAAATAAAATTTCACACGCAAAACACTTCAATTATCTCAACCAAACGTATCTTGACAAATTTTCGTCAAACAAATGGTTGAGTATTGGAGAGTTGAGCGCAGAAATAGAAGGATTTATGCTTGCCATTCAGGATAGAGTCATTCATAGTAAAAATTATAGAAAGCATATAATCAAAGATACAAATCAAATTGATGATTTGTGTAGAAAATGTTTGGCTTTTCCGGAAACTATAGAACATATTATATCGGGATGTTCTATATTAGCACCATCCGAGTATTCATTTAGGCACAATCAAGTTTTAAAAATAATTCACCAAAATTTGGTAACTAAACATAACTTGATTGACTGCCGTAATATAGTACCATATTAGAACCAAATTCATTTTTAGAAAACGAATTTTATAAAACATATTATTATGATAAAACTATACTAACAAACCGAACGATTAGTCATAATAGACCCGAAATAGTTTTACATGACAAAATTTAAAAAAAAAACTTATATCATTGATGTCGCTATTCCAAATTCCTGTATTATTAAAAAATCTGTTAATGAAAAAATAAGAAAATACACAGATTTAGGAAATGAAATAAGAATAATTTGGCATTCTCAGACTATAAAATATTACCATTCGTTATTTCGGTTACTGGCATTATACCTAGCTCTCTCATTCAAAATTTAGGCGTATTAGATATATCAAAAAATTTATAGAGAAAGATGCAAAAGTCGGTCATTTTGAATACATGTAGGATAACAAAAGATTTTTTCAATATTTATGTTGAGGGATCAGTAGGATTTATAGGCCCTGTTAGAAGTTCTACCGAGCCGAACCCTCTGATATGAAAATATCTGGAGTCGGTGAATTATTTTCCCATTTGATCTCTGGTGAGTTGACGTGTTGTTCTTGTATCGTTTTGTATTTATTTTGCTTATATAATGCACTTACATAGTGTTGATTGACTAGATGATCATTTGTGGAAAAGTGAGTGGAAGGGTTTAGTTTTTCCTATGGGGAAGATTTAACCCGGACAATAAAATCGGAAGTTATAAAAAAATAAATATATAATGATTGTAACTTTTCAATAGAGATAAGATTCTTAAGACTAAATTTTATTATTAAAGTTAAAGAACACCTTAGGTGTTTGAATAATAATAATAATAAAGTATCGATTATTTTGATTAATAAATGGTGTATACAAAGTGCTTTGTTTTCATCAAATTTAAAAAAAATCAAATCTCTTCAAATCGATCTTTAGAGATTTGTTTTATCAATTAAGAATTATAGTCGTACCGAATTTCAATTTCTTCAATTTCCTGACAACCTGTATTTAGTTAAAGGTCCTATTTCCAAAAAAAGTGTGCATTATCATAATATAATTTATACACATCAGCACGTGGAGACTAGTCGTGAATTTGTGACTTATGACGTGTGACGAGGGACCATATATAATTTTTGACAGGCGACTAATTTTATTTGAAATATGCATTTTTGCCTACGTCTGCAGGCCAAAGTAAATTAAATACGTGAATAATTATTTTTTATATCACACGTCACAGCATCTGTTATGCTACTAAACAAATTACATATATCCCAACCTGGTTGGGTGACGTTTGAGACAGTTTGAATGAATTTAGCACCCCTAGATAGTAAATTAAATACGTTTATGTCACACGTCACGGCATTACTATTTAAAAACTATATCCCAACCGCTAACCCTAGACGTTTTAGGCGGGTCAAGAAAGGGGAAAGTTTGAAAGGATTTCACACCCCTAGATCAGCTTTTTAGATTCACCTCATTAAGGGTTGTTTTGATAGACTTAGATGTTTTCAAGGATTTTAAACATTAGACATGCTTTTGATGTAGAATAATACTTATTTATCAATTGGTATTTATATAATAGTAGGAACAACATATTCATTTCTACATTTATAGTATAGTATATATAGGTCGCTTACATTGCTAATTCTGGCTAAATCAAAATAATGTTCTACGGAATTGTATATCGTAAAAAGGCCTTCAGAAAACTTCACGGTGGTATATGTCTGTCTCCTAAGGATAACCCCCAGCAACGCCGGGTACATGTCTGTCTCCTAAAGATAACCCCCAGCAACGCCGGGTACATGTCTGTCTCCTAAGGATAACCCCCAGCAACGCCGGGTACATGTCTGTCTCCTAAGGATAACCCCCAGCAACGCCGGGTACATGTCTGTCTCCTAAGGATAACCCCCAGCAACGCCGGGTACATCCTAAGGATAACCCCCAGCAACGCCGGGTACATGTCTGTTTCCTAAGGATAACCCCCAGCAACGCCGGGTACATGTCTGTTTCCTAAGGATAACCCCCAGCAACGCCGGGTACATGTCTGTCTCCTAAGGATAACCCCCAGCAACGCCGGGTACATGTCTGTTTCCTAAGGATAACCCCCAGCAACGCCGGGTACATGTCTGTTTCCTAAGGATAACCCCCAGCAACGCCGGGTACATGTCTGTCTCCTAAGGATAACCCCCAGCAACGCCGGGTACATGTCTGTTTCCTAAGGATAACCCCCAGCAACGCCGGGTACATGTCTGTCTCCTAAGGATAACCCCCAGCAACGCCGGGTACATGTCTGTTTCCTAAGGATAACCCCCAGCAACGCCGGGTACATGTCTGTCTCCTAAGGATAACCCCCAGCAACGCCGGGTACATGTCTGTTTCCTAAGGATAACCCCCAGCAACGCCGGGTACATGTCTGTTTCCTAAGGATAACCCCCAGCAACGCCGGGTACATGTCTGTCTCCTAAGGATAACCCCCAGCAACGCCGGGTACATGTCTGTTTCCTAAGGATAACCCCCAGCAACGCCGGGTACATGTCTGTCTCCTAAGGATAACCCCCAGCAACGCCGGGTACATGTCTGTTTCCTAAGGATAACCCCCAGCAACGCCGGGTACATGTCTGTCTCCTAAGGATAACCCCCAGCAACGCCGGGTACATGTCTGTTTCCTAAGGATAACCCCCAGCAACGCCGGGTACATGTCTGTTTCCTAAGGATAACCCCCAGCAACGCCGGGTACATGTCTGTCTCCTAAGGATAACCCCCAGCAACGCCGGGTACATGTCTGTTTCCTAAGGATAACCCCCAGCAACGCCGGGTACATGTCTGTCTCCTAAGGATAACCCCCAGCAACGCCGGGTACATGTCTGTCTCCTAAGGATAACCCCCAGCAACGCCGGGTACATGTCTGTTTCCTAAGGATAACCCCCAGCAACGCCGGGTACATGTCTGTTTCCTAAGGATAACCCCCAGCAACGCCGGGTACATGTCTGTTTCCTAAGGATAACCCCCAGCAACGCCGGGTACATGTCTGTCTCCTAAGGATAACCCCCAGCAACGCCGGGTACATGTCTGTTTCCTAAGGATAACCCCCAGCAACGCCGGGTACATGTCTGTTTCCTAAGGATAACCCCCAGCAACGCCGGGTACATGTCTGTCTCCTAAGGATAACCCCCAGCAACGCCGGGTACATGTCTGTTTCCTAAGGATAACCCCCAGCAACGCCGGGTACATGTCTGTCTCCTAAGGATAACCCCCAGCAACGCCGGGTACATGTCTGTTTCCTAAGGATAACCCCCAGCAACGCCGGGTACATGTCTGTCTCCTAAGGATAACCCCCAGCAACGCCGGGTACATGTCTGTCTCCTAAGGATAACCCCCAGCAACGCCGGGTACATGTCTGTTTCCTAAGGATAACCCCCAGCAACGCCGGGTACATGTCTGTTTCCTAAGGATAACCCCCAGCAACGCCGGGTACATGTCTGTTTCCTAAGGATAACCCCCAGCAACGCCGGGTACATGTCTGTCTCCTAAGGATAACCCCCAGCAACGCCGGGTACATGTCTGTCTCCTAAGGATAACCCCCAGCAACGCCGGGTACATGTCTGTTTCCTAAGGATAACCCCCAGCAACGCCGGGTACATGTCTGTCTCCTAAGGATAACCCCCAGCAACGCCGGGTACATGTCTGTCTCCTAAGGATAACCCCCAGCAACGCCGGGTACATGTCTGTCTCCTAAGGATAACCCCCAGCAACGCCGGGTACACGCCAGTTAATTTTTATTATAAAATACCTGACATTGCTCGTCTGTCCTGTAATTTCCATAAATATAATATGCACGTTTCCGGAAGAAATTCTCTAAATGTTGGTGAAAATCGTATCAAAATCCGTTGCGTAGTTTAGAAGAATGATACTCATTATGAATTTCTAAAAAAAATATTTATCTTTTTTACTTCTACCATCATGTAGAATTACCTCCCGAAGTTGGTGCACTTTACCCCCGGACACCGAGTTTTATCTTTTTACTTGTCAATGTCTATACCTGGTATTTTTATCAAGCCTGAACGGAGAAAACTTATTTTATGAAATACTGTCAATTTATTAAAAATCTGTTAAACTTATTCGTTTCCTGTTAAAAACGGGACTGCAGGCATTTAAAGAATAAATTGACAGAATTCCTAACAAAGTTAAAGCGAATGTTTTATGAGGACGGCGGACAAGTGTTCATACAAATATTGATATTGAAATATTACGTCATGATATTTATTAGGAAAAGAACACATGTTCTCGATATATTCTGAATGACTAATTTTTTATCAGGAAAGTGACATGCTATCTTTTTCTTAAGATAATCATTGTTTTCCGTGTAGATTATATTTATTTGAACATACTGTTTTTAAAAAATACCTTTGTCTGAGGATAGTGTTATTCATATACGATCATAAAATAAAATGTGAACGGGTTTTCCGCTTTTGTCCGCTATGTTTCTCGTTGATGCAAGTAATATTCAGTTATTTTTATTTAGCATCTTCAAGGCCGCCTCAAATGTTCGCGGAGACAAATAAGTAATGCTGATTTATTAAAAATCTCTTAAAATTATTGGTAATTGCAAGCCGTTTCCCGATAAAGTGATAATAAATTCATAATAATATCAGAACACGTGTTCATACACCTGCGTTTGTCTTAATAATATACCATAACGTAATGCAATAATGTCAGCATTTTTTATGAACACGTCTTCGAACATCGTGACAAATCATTTGTATTTTACTTAAAGTTTATCAGGATACCTATCAATTCATTCGTCTATAGCCTACAATCCCATTTTTAACATGAATACGAATAATTTGAAAAGATTCTTAATATATTACCAATATTTTGCGATCAGGAAGTTTTCTCCGTGTAGGTATGCGTCTGTAGGTTCTAGTTATTTGACACTTTATGTTAATTATTATTGATTTGCTGAAGAATAATTTGCTGTAATTTTCCCCACTGATTGCGACAATAACAGTCAACATTTTTTGAGATTGTTGACTTTACCGAGACGGTAATAATGAATCACAAAATAAATAATTTTGACCGAATTTGTCACATCATTTGACGACCTCCAAGGTTGAGCGGTAAGGCTCGCAAGCTGGACTAGTATACATTTACTCGAGTAAATTTTATTTTATTAATTTGTGTTATTTCACAATTTACTCATTAAAAATAATAGTATATTTGGGGCACGTTCCAGAGTGGAAGATACTCTCAGTATCGCCCTGTTGTAAGACCACAAAACCAGATCAAAATAGTCCCCACCTTCCTCTCCACCATATCCTTCCCCTCCCCTCAACCTGCATTCTCACAACGTACCCCAATTGGGGATGTCAGTCTCACTGACTCCAGACGGTAGAGAGCAGTTGGGACTCTTGTGTGTTTTCATTGTTGGAAGCAGTCTTGTCATCTTATTAGTAATATATGTTTCTAAATATCATTTCAACTCTCTTTGAAAACTATGAAACAAGCAATTTTATGTATTTTATTTGGTTATTTCAAAACTTTTTCAGAATACAACCTAAAAGTTCTAAACTGAAAATTGTGCAAATTTCGTGATGTCAGAGTTCACCTTTCGAGACTTTTGCTGCTACATAAAATAGTTTCTTTCATATTTTACACTATATTGTTTATCGAGCGTAGCGAAGTCCTGTTTTTACTTGACCATTTGGCATTACATCTGTCTACATTTTTTTGTTACCTGTTCCGGTTTAATGGTGGCCATTTTAACCTGTCGAATGCCGCAGAAGCCGATAGGCACGATTAAAGAAATCATTTTTCTTAATATAATTAACTATTCTGGAGAAAATACTTACGGTTGATTGTATACTATTTTAATAAAAATGTACACATCAAACTTTTTAGTAAAACTGTGCAATTTACAAAACCATCATTTTGAAAAAAAAGAAAGTTATTACGGGCTGGGGCACGGCGAATATTTGGCGCCTGCACACAGCGTTAAGTAAAGATTATTTCTTCAAATGTGAAATCGTTATGTTTAGCAATTAAGTACCTACTTATAATTTTTAATAATTAGAACCCACTTATAATTTTTAATAATTAAGTTCCTACTTATAATTTTGAATAATTAAGTATCTACTTATAATTTTTAATAATTAAGTTCTTACTTATAATTTTAAATAATTCAGTACTTACTTATAATTTTTAATAGTGATCAGGAGTACAATAATGAGTGTATATTACATAGCATAATAGGCCGAGTACGGACAATACAAGCAGGTACAATACAAGTTATCGTTGAGAGTTGTTGTATATTCAAGTTATAGTTGTTCAATAAATAATATATAAAAATAAGAGTAGGTACTTAAGGTACTTTATCAAATTATATCACGAACAGAGTTTTTCGCTAATAGATCTGTTTATTTCTAACGGGAAAATCAAGCTGGCCCTGGATTAATCCTATGATTTCTATTCTCCGATTGGATATAGCACCAGATTATCAAAATCTACTAGGCTTACATAGAGACGCACATTTGAATTAGATATAATAGCTTGAAAGTTTGTTATTTTAGTTTGTAAGGAGTAGGTATCCATGTAAATAAACAATGCACTATATTGATGGCATATTTCCTGATTCATTCACCTTATCTGGCATCCGGATAAGAGTGCTTTAAACCGATGTAGAAACAATTGATACCGGACTCATAAATAAGCGAAAACAAAACAAAAAACGCTGACGCAATTCATTCATTGTCGAGGCGTCCATTAACTCTGACAAACAACAAGTAGCAGGTACCAACCAGCCAATAATAATTATAAAGGCTGTCATTTCTGCAAACGACTCGCCAAATTTTTAAACGACGTGCAAAGGTATGCACTTAAACTGGCATGGCTAAGAATGCAGTGTTATCTGTAGATGCTGACTTAGAGGCTTCAGACAACTGTCAGCCGATGCTAATGCAGATAAAATAACTCGAATAAACCTGAACCGCCGACAAACTAACGGAAGAAAGAGAACACATTTAAATATTGGCATAGAATTATGTACTTTTTTGCAATTTGCATTTCTAGAAGCGCCACCAGTTTTGATGTGCCCAAAACCGGCCAGTTTTTTGATCCAATAAATATAATACCGCGGGCTTATCTACGTTTTAAAAATGTGTTTATAATGTTCTTTACAACAGCTGTAAATCTATTTTGTCTGGTCTGTCAATCTTAACAGTCATGTACACAAGACTCATCATTAAATAAAAAATCTCTTTCATGAGGTATGTTTTTTGTGGCGTCCGAGTTGAACCCTCAAACTCATGCCTCAAAGTCAAGTGGAAGTAATATAAATAGATCGTCTGCAAGTGGTTTGAAACTGCTTTCGAGGCGAAACAGATGTCATGCGTAATAATAATTTATATTAAAATAACGCAGAACTTGTTTATACATAATTTGATTAAATATTAAAAAAAACCATCACCATGGTTGAGACCTATTCTGATAATTTTATTATTTTTTATTTATTATTTGAATTTAACGCTCATAAGGCTTTTACAAATTAAAATGTTTTTTTTCTAAGTTGTATTAAATTGCCCTAAGGTAGTTGACCCTGGCTGTAGTCTTTACCGTTCCGAAATTAACAATTCATTTTCTATTTTACGCACTGCGGTAGCGGCCGCGATAAATAGTATTTTTTATTAGGTGCCCACATAAGGGGCCGAGGGTTGATAGATATCCTAACCACAAGAGACAATGTTCATAGCGCCGCAGCCTTAGGTTACAGTTCCTTATTGCGCTGTCGTACTTTCAAGCTTTTCTATTTCATGCCAGAGAAAAGTTTGTGGATGATGTTGTTATGAGAGAATTTATACTTAAAGCCCTTTCATACCACCGATATATTGATAAGCATCAGAATATGGCACTAACATCTTTCAGTGTTAAATCAAAACGCAATTATTAAAGCCCAGCTACACTACTCGCGAAGTTGATCGAAGTTGACCTAATACGATAGTGTGGGCACGAACTTCGCTTCGCTTCGGGCATCTTCACTTCGCTTCGCCCGACTTCCGATTGTTGTCGGTAAATGCGCCCGAGTCAAAGGACTCGAAGTTCGAACACGAAGTGTCTGCCCACACTACTCGGTTCACTAAGTTCACTTCAGTTCGCTTCGAGACGTCGTGTTTGGTGGTTGTGCGTGCGCAGAGTCATAGTGACTATACGTAATAAAATATGGCTTCTACACTGTGGTCACAGGATCTAATTTTTTTGTTCCTAGAAACACTCCAATCCGAGGCGGTTATTTGGGACCCAATTGAAAGGGACCATAAAGATAACTAACTAACCATCACGCCGTTTCCCCGCAGGGCTTAGGCAGAGAGGACGGACCGCCAAACAACTCGGTCTTGGCACACACTCCTTGCCTCATTCACATTCATACATCGTCTCATACATACTCTTCTATTATTCTGACTCTTGACATGGCCCGACTCGAGTATCTGATTCACTTGATCGTGCCATGTCTTCCTCGGGCGTCCCCGACTTCTGCTACCATTCACATTTGCATCATATATCCTCCTTTTTTTTATAGTGAATAGCTCACAAGAGTTCCAACTGCTCCCGTCTGGAGCCAGTGAGACTATGGCATCCCCAATTGGGGGATGTTGTGAGGCTGAAGGTAAGTGGGGAAGGGAAAGAGGAAGGTGGGGAAGTACCTGGCTATTCATATCTAGTCACTAAACACGGCTAAAGCCATTTGGAGCAACGTTTTAATTCTGAATGGTGGTCTTACACCAGGGCGATACTGGTAGTATCTTCCACTCTGGAACGTGCCGCAAATATACTATATATTATTTTAATTAATTAATTGTGAAATAACACAAATTAATCAAATAAAATTTATTTGCGCACGCCGGGTTCGAACCCGCGACCTTCGGAATGGCAGTCCAATGCGTTACCACTGGACTATGCCGGCCGTCACACTCCTATCTTCGCTCATTCGCTCTACATGCCCAAACCATCTAAGCGTCCCTTTCTTAATCTTACTCATTACGCTTAGGCAGAGGCGGATTTGCCCTTAGGCCTATGTAGGCCCGGGCCTAGGGCGGCCAGATATTAGGGGTGGCCAATCGTGACAAAAAAGTCACAGATGATAACAAGAAATTACTTCCTAAGTACCTAAATATTCTACGTACGAAATAGCGATATGCAAGAGCGTGTTCACACACAGCACACAGCGCGCCCCCACGCCCCAGTTGATTTTTACTTTAAAAAGGTGTTGATTTCTTTTATTTGTTTGGAGACTTAATAATAACTTTTTATCCAGCCCGTATCTGGCAACCCTAATTGTTACTGTGAAACACTTATATATTATTGTATGAGAATAAACCTGAAACTAGTTAGATAAATTAAACCTAAAACTGTTTTAAATGTTTTATTCAAATCCTTGAAACCTTAGAAAGTATTACATACTAGCAGCTATTATAGTTAACTAAATTTCTGAATCGATTTCGATAAAAGTTGTCAATAAAGTAAATTCATTATGTAGTCTATAGTCTATATCAGGGGTCTCCAAACAACGGCCCGCCAATGTCATCAATCCGGCCTGCGACAATCGACAATTATACAGTAATTGAGCTAGCGAATTTAGCAAGCGTATTTTTTTACATTAATTCCACACAGGAGGCTTTGAGGAAAATATTTTCCCTCACGACCTATGTCATCTTAGGTGATGCTGTGTGGAGGGTCTTTTTAAGGAAGGGAAGGATAGGAAGTTCTGAAAAGGAAAATGTATGAGGAGTGGGTAGGAATCTGGGGATTAGTGTGTCCAGGAGTGACATACGTATGAATAAATCCCTCCAACTGCGGTGCAAGGCGATGGGTCAAGATAGTCCGGCTGGAAAGGTCAAAAGGCCTCCCTCACCCAGTCTCTCTCGATCCGGCCCGCCACGCAGCAGGTGGGCAGACGTATCCGCCGCCAAGACCTGGACAAATCTCACCCCATGAACCATGAATGATAATGGCAGGAAAATTAAAACGGTTTTGACCCTAGAAACTTACTGAAAAGTTTGGATACTGCTGGTCAATATGATGGGTACTGAGAAAGGGGCGGCTACATGGTCTGGGGCCTAGGGCGGCCAAGACTGCAAATCCGCCTCTGCGCTTAGGTAGATCAGCCTTGCACTCTTTGCGGATCTCCACATTCCTCACACGATCAAACATGGTTTTACCACACATACGCCCTTGAGGTGATTTTTCACAAAAACGGCGCTTTACAAATTATCCAATTATTATTATTATTATTATAATACGCCTCAGGGATCTCATTTCAACAGCATTTAATCTACTTTCATCCTTTATTTGCTACTTGAACGTCCATGTTGCCTAGTGCACGGACTCCGAGAGACTGAGCTACTCGCGAAGTTGCACGAGTGTGTGGGCACGCACTTCGGATTTCGGCTAACTTCGTCGAGGACTTCGTCGAAGCACCGAAGCGAGTAGTGTAGCGGCCGCTTTAGCATTAAATTAATATGATATACAGTGGAGTCTCGATAATCCGTACCCAGGCCAATTAGAACTTCGCTGTAATCCGAACTGACAAGCACCCCTCTCTCCTCATACCGAGGCAGCTACCGCTATGTTTTTCTCATTTTTCTGTAGTTTCGCTACTGCTCTTGCACCGAGTCCACCCTGCTCTGTGCTGCACATGCGTCACGTGGTGTTTTAGGTTATAAACATAGTTCCTGCACTAAACCAACAAAGATGATGCTGCATAAATTGAGGGTTAAAGCTTTTTGTTGGTCAATAAATATAACACGCCAGACTAAAATAGATCAGTTTATGACTAAGTTAATGTGTTTTGTGATTAAGGCGATTCCAAACGTAGTAATGCAAAATCATGTGTTTTTGGTTTGAAAATTTGGTCGCCTATAAATGTTTCAGATGCTTTAATTAAATACTGCGAGTAGAATACATCTTGTCCTTTGAAATAATCGAGTATTTTTTATATAAGTCTTTTTATAAGCCCAGAAAAAAATATAATGTATAGGCCTATGAAAACTGCTTTAAAGTTCAAAATCTCCTACTTACGAACCCATTTTCGATTATGATTTTATTGTATAATGTGGCAAATTAAGTTATTTATAAAATTATCGAATAAAATTATATATTTATGCCTGAACATCCACAAAATAAAATAAAAGGCACTTTTTGGCCATGTTTTTTTCTTGCATAAATCAAAACAGGCGGATGGTGTTAAGCGGGAATTTAAACCTTATCGCCATCTACGTAAGGGTTGTTATTGATAGCGGCTCAATTTAAAATATTACACGACATATCGCCTTAAGAAGTTCATTTAATATAATTTTCCTAAGCAAACAGCTGTTTTATTTAATTTTTCTATTTTTAAGACAGACATACAAATACAATATTGGATTTAAGCACCAATTTTTTATACGGATAAAACTATTTATTCATATTCATATGACGTATGTACGGGCAATATTTTGTTTTTTTTTTAAAGCATAACTTACAAAAAGTGTATTTTCATTAAATAATTGAATTAAGGCCGTCTATGAATGCTTAGATTATAAGTTATGTTTCGTTCACCCTTAATATTTAGCAGAGCATAGATGTAGATATAGATTAGAGACGTACAGAATTATTCAAGTCTCTAAATACATAATTATAACTTTAACTTTTTTCATTTGATTTTTTTGGCGAATTCTTCTGCCAATACTGCCTGATAAGTGTCTACAACTCAAATCGAATCGCATTCGCAAGTTCATTGAACTAACGTGGTTTTCTCAAGGTTATTTTTCGTGCATAAAATGTATGCTGATTAGCGCTACTTACAAAAAATATCGCTTGGACTCGATTTTATCTTTGTGGGTCATTTTTTATTTGTCTCATCTTATTTGTCATTTGTCTGTCGCGAGAATTGGCCTGAGGGTATGGCGCAAGATGTATCCATTATATTTAAAATTAAATTTTAGTTAGCATGTCTGTTATTTTATTTTTTATTAAATATACTAATAATGTACAGGGTTTTCCAATAAGAGGTGTTATTTTGAATAGCCCGCTATTTCGGTAGATGTTACTTTTGAAGCTGTCATTTTTTGACATTTGACAAGTAGAAACTACGCCATTAATAAAAATGGAACGATACATGCTTCAACAACGCATTAAAATTATTAAAATTCACTTGAGTGAATCAAATGCAAATCATCTTGAGTGATGAGGCCCATTTCCACCTCGGTGGTTTCGTCAACAAGCAAAATTGTCGCATCTGGGGCTCGGAAAACCCAAGAGTTATTGTTTAAAAGCCTCTCTATCCTCAACGTGTGACTGTTTGGTGCGGTTTATGGTCCGGCGGAGTCATCGGACCTTACTTTTTCAAAAAATGAGGCTGGAGCAACAGTTACGGTGAATGGATTGCGCTATCAAGAGATGATTAATAATTTTTTATGGCCGGAATTGGATGGTATTGATCTGGACAACGTTCAATTTCAACAAGACGGCGCTACGTGCCACACAAGCAACGAAACCATTGATCTTTTACGATTGAATATCAAAATAACACCTCTTATTGGAAAACCCTGTATTTGAGATGATGTTTTTTCTCAAATTTCCTCGCACGTGTCATCGCCATATTTAAAAATATGTGGTGGAATTATTAAAATTAAGTGGTTTGGAGTAAAGTTCCCAAAGTCTGTGTTTTAAAATATAAATTTTGAATTATTGTCCATAAATATTAAACTGCTAGCGAAGACTGATGAAAAATCACTGTATTAGCTGACTCGACAAATATTTCATTTAAAATAATTTTCTGATAAAAATATTATATTTTATAGGTAAGTACTTATCGCTTGTCTGAATTCTACAAAACAACAATCAGTTCAATTTTGAAAATGACTCTTAAATTCAAAGCAAATTTGAGTTCATTGAACCAGATTTCATGCAGTTAATAACCAACGCATGCTCAGACAACTGAAATTAGTATGTTCGTTGTTATTTATTTGTTTGGACATGGCAGTACATTTTACGTACGTCCATAAAATGGTTCCATGATAACTCAACACAGTGACAATTCAACACACTTTTAAAAAGTGATATAAAGTCATTAGAAACGATGAAAAATCCGATTTATCCGGTCACCCCATAAAATATATTGTTATTTTTTTAGGGATGATAATTATAGTTCTTAATCCTTTCTTATGATGTAGGTGTGAGCAATAATAACAAAAAATACTAAATAAGAAGAAAGTGTGTGGAGAGATAAAGAGAAAAAAAAATAAATCTAGACAATTTGTGTCAAGGGATGAATAGAATGTTAAAAAAATCAATAGGTACCCGAAGCTGACTAATTTTAATAGACCATTATTAATAAAAGTATAGTGAAAAATGATGTGCAAATAGTTTTACAATGATATGCAAATATTTTTAAAATGGTATTCAAATAGTTTTAAAATTGTGTGCAAATAGTTGTAAAATTATGTGCAAATTGTTTTAAATAATGTAATTCGCTAAAAAAATTATTATAATTTCTAACTCTAACAATTTTTCGTAGTGAGTATAAGTTGAAATTTTGCGAGTAATTAGCCATTTATTTGCTGAATTTGTGTTGTTGGGTTCTGTATGAGGAAGCGTAGTATGCCTCATTGGAACATTTAAACCAATGACAAATAGCAATTTGGGACTATCTATCTTATTATATAACGGATTATATGGAAACAATAGATCTGACAACCTACGTATTTTTTATAATGGTGATATGTTATTATTTGTATTTCTTAAGTTAATGTTATATTAAATTAATATTGTGTGTTTTCGGCATGCTGTCACAAACACAAAACTACCAGGGCATCATTGTGTCTTACTTCTAAGTCTGTTGTATTATTTTAAATCCTATCCTAGTCCTGAATTTTATTACTGTATGGTATGTATTGAATTTATATCAACGATTATTTTATTGTGTGGTTTGTTTGGCCCACATGGGCGTATAATATTTAAATAAATAAATTTATCCCTTATTTAAAGATTTGAAGGCAAGTGCTCGGAAAATGAGTTCAAATATTGTGAAAGAAGGCATTGATGAACTAAACGGGCCCAGTAAGTTGTGAGGTTTTCATTGCTGAGGAATATATCCATCAGTAAACAGGTGTCCAAGGTGTGGAGGAACAATTTTAACTGGCCGAGGACAAGACATGGTTGCTAATATTTGTAAGAATCAGAAAATCATTCGATTACTACTGTGTGTTGGTCCTTTGTTCTTTAAAGACAGCCGCTCTGGACAATATTGGATCTATAACTACTGCACCGTTAAATATGACATTCTTCATACTTCATTACTAAAACCAGGTAAATTTGCATAATACAGCTTGCAGTTCATATTTATGTCTGTCGGTATTGAGAACACAATAAAATATTTGCGTATACATAATTTGTTTGCACAGCTTTTCACAGAGTTCTTCGACTATTCTCAAATAAATGATTTAGAATTGATGCAAACTGCAACATTTTCATAGTGTATAAAATCGAGCAATATTAGCGATGAGTCATGGCTAAAATAGACACAAGTGTATATTCTGTCATTGTTGCTTCGAGTGGCAAATATGTTTCAGTGTATTCACAAAGGGAGCATTCTATTGTAATAGCTAAATCATAAATCTCTTAAGAATGGTTCGAAACTATTTGCAGTATAATCATTATTACACATTCAGCTTGGTATATAATTAAAAAAGCATAATTCCTTTCTTAGCAAGGATAGGCAGAGAGGAAAGAGCATCACAGTCTGTCCTTACACAAGCCTCCGCACCATTTCGAATCTTGACCCTATGTCTTATAATATTCACTTGCGCCTCAAACATTGACCTAACATTTTTCTTTCTTCGTCTTTTCTTCCTATTTATTCTTATAAAATTATATTTCTTGATCTTTGTCATTTCGCTTACGTCGACAACAATTTTTTCGATCATACATTTTATTCTCGGATTTTTTTGTACTCAGTGAAAAGCTGTATAACCTCATATTGACTTGATTGAATTTCAAGCAAAAGGGTTATAATTCCATGCAATGCAGTAAATTCCAGAATTATGTCAAAAATACTGTTAATTTGAATTTTAAGCCTTAATTATGAACTTGGAAAATAATGCGGTAAAATAAAAACAAAATAATTGTGTTTTTGGATGCAAAATAAGTGACAAAGAAAAAGGTATCTGACGCTTGGAAAAGGGCAAAAGGTGTGAAATAGCTTTAAATCTTCTGTATAATCTCCTGAGTGATTATTGCTACCGTCTTTCAAGTGGTTTTGCTTATTCTTTATCACCCTAAATGTTTACTTTATAATAAAAAAATAAAACAACATTATCGCTTGCACAGTGTTGGGAAAATGGTTGTCTAAACGGAATACCAGCTGAAGGCAAACCTCCATATTTTTGACATCAAGAAGTTCGAGAATGCTTTGAATAAACTACGAAATCAGCCGTACATTAACTGCCGAAGAACGCGCCTTGCAATAACCAGACCCTGCGCAGAAAAGTAATACTCGCTAAAGTAAGGCAAAGGTTTTAAGTGCAGTACTCTGTAGGATTTTTTTACGCAGGATCTGAATGTTCGTTTTTAAACTAACCGCCAAATACTTGTAAAAATGAGTAGTAATTCCTAAGCAGATTTTATTTTCGATTTCTGATATTACAGTGCGAGTTGCCATATAAAAAAAGAGAAAACAAAAAGTTCCATCCATATAAATTTGAATGGAAACAAATGTACCACTGACTTAGAACCTTTTGGTTTTAGACCATTTAGCATGCGGTCTGTCTCTCTTACACTTGCATGAAATTGTATATCGCTATCTCATTTAAATTCCGTAAACATGATTTTACATGGAAACATAGTCCCAGATAGGGCTTATATTTAGATCACGAAACACGCCCTTCTTTGTTACACTTTATTATTTGGAGTTGCCCGTATACTGTCAGATTCATTTATTGACAAACCACAGAAAGGGAGACGGTCTCGCTGCCTCCCGCGCCCTATGCAATTTCGATTGTTCCCCTCTCCTCATTGGCTGGTCTGTCAATTTGAATGTCTATGGTAAATACAATAAACCATATCTGTGAAAAGGTGCGTAAGAAAGAAATTCGACAACTCATTTTTTTTTTTACATATCCTTTATTTTTTCTATATATAGACTTATGTCAGATAAATAGTTAGGTTAAAATAAGTCTCTGTTCACTAAAGGCTCAAAAATATACTGGAGGGGCGAACCTTTAAACTAGAGACATCTCTTGGATGAAAATAAATTTTATGAGCTACTAGCACTAGTGCCATCTATGCTACGTAGCTCGAACTATCACAGTTATATGATAAAGTTTTAGAGTGGTGTTACCGGATACCTTGTATTTATACGAGTATGTGGCCCGTCCGCCCACTCGTGGTCTATAGCCTATACAGCATACACGGGGCTAATTTGCACAAAACAAAAGTTAAAACTAACTAACTGGCTTTAGTCATTATTTGTTGCATCTTTTTTCTCTCTGCTATAAATAAACTTAGTGTTAATGCCCTCGTCTTAAAGCTTTCAGATATGTAGTTAAAGGGTGTTCAAATTTAAATAAATTATTGATATATTAATAAATAAAAATATATATGGTCGCAATATGTAGAATCAGGTTCGATTTCCGAATAGTATAGGTACTCTGACTTTATAAATAAATAAATCGTGAATTTACGTTATCCTATGGATAATCTATCAACAGGTTGGTGAAATACTCTTAATTTTTTAGTTTCCACCAAGCTAACAACACATTCATTCAATATAAAATATGATGACGAAAATCGCAACGCCATAAAATATCATTTTGCAGCAATGGTGTATATAGATAGAGTCAGCTTTGCCATTCAATGTATGGGCCACGCATATCAGTTCATTGTCCGATGTGAGATATCTCGGGCATCAGTCGGTTACAAGCCCTCCCCGAGCACAGGTCTCCGGCGATAACTTCAAAATGCCGACATGCACGGTGAGATATTGTATAAGTGGTACTGGAAAATATAGGGAAAGCAATGGTGTAACCTTCCATCGGTAAGTAGGGTTTTACCATAATCAGTAGTCGTGTAAATTGACTTATTAATGTTCAAAACTCGTGGAGCATTTGCGTAACGGTCACCTTCGACACGTTCGTCGAGTTCGCTCGCGTTCGGAAGGATTCGGGCGACATCGACAGCCGTCACACCCCCTTCCTACTTCCCGCACGGGAACAATATTTCACACTGATATTGCAAGGAATGTAGATTTTATTTATATAAACTCAATGTTTTGCAGATGAGACTTTTTGCTTTATTTTACTGTAAATACCTATTAGGTATTTTTTTAAACTTCCGATTTTATTGTCCGGGTTAAATCTTCCCCATAGGAAAAACTAAACCCTTCCACACACTTTTCCACAAATGATCATCTAGTCAATGAACATTATGTAAGTGCATTATATAAGCAAAATAAATACAAGAACAACACGTCAACTCTCCAGAGATCAAATGGGAAAATAATTCACCGACTCCAGATATTTTCATATCTGAGGGTTCGGCTCGGTAGAACTTCTAACAGGGCCTATAAATCCTGCTGATCCCTCAACATAAATATTTAAAAAATCTTTTGTTATCCTACATGTATTCAAAATGACCGACTTTTGCATCTTTATATATACATTTTTTGATAGATCTAATACGCCCAAATTTTCTCTAACCGATCAACATTCGGAATAAGTATTATTAATGTTATATATCATTGAAGAAGAAGATAATACTTCTAAATCAAAAAGAAACATGAAACGGGACAAGACAAAAAAATAAAAAGATAACGGACAGAACTAGGAATCAAATCAGAATCTCTCGTCTTACCGGGACAGCGTCTTAACCACAAGTACCTAACGTCATAATTGTCGATCTCATATTTAAAATTCAGAAATAACAATATTATCTTGAAACTATTTCTTTCCATATTTTTGGCAGCTATCTTTTGAATGGTCACAACTTTATAATGAATTGGTTTGTAACCTAGATAGTGTCTCGGACAAATCATATCCGATTTTTATTTATATATTTTTATTTTATTTTTATTTTTTATTATTTTTATTTCTTGCTAGAGTAACCTCGACGAGTTTGTTGACAAAACTCATTGCAGGACGAAAGGAACTTACAATACATAGGTGGGAGTTAATAGGTACAATTTTGCATTGGTATTTTGATATCAACGTGATAAGTTTTACATACGAAACAGTAAAAAAATAGAAAAATAATCATAATTATTATATTATATTCTTCCTCAATGATAAAGAAAAGTTGTTCCAATAAGAATGTAATAATTAATTTTGTTTTAATAGGACATCATGTAGATATACAGAGCATCAAAAACAGTTTATATCCTAACTAAAGTATGTTTAGTGCATCGTTAAAGAATGTTTTTTTATCGAATGCAGGTTTATTTTAATTCGAATGTCTTGAAGCTGTTAATCAAGCGATCTCTCCATTATTTGCCTACATTAGGAACGACAAAAAACGCATCATTAAAACCTATCATTATATCAGTCAGTACAGATATTTATACTTAAAAGTTGAACGGAGGCACGGATGTCAGGTAGATGTACCAATAAAAAATATTATTGCCAAAATCTCCGTTATTTTTTACTCATTAAAAGATGTTTCCTGTGGCACGTAGGTAGGTACCTACCTAAAAGTATACGTAGGTATGCTTTTTGTAAAAGCGGATATTAATTTAATCAAACATAATATAAGTTGGATGTGGATTAGTCCTGTGTGAAATCTGGTTTAATGAACTCAAATTTGTTTCGAATATAATTGTCATTTTCAAAATTGGAACTAATGAAAATCTAAGGAATTTGGTTATTATTATTCGGACAAGGCCACCTGCGTGAACACGTATTCATATATTTTCTGAATGACTAACATTTTATTATGAAATGATCAGATTTTTAACAGTATCTTGATAAATAAATCTGTATTTATTTTTTCTCCGTGTGGAGATTGATTAATTTCATTCTCCGTGTGGAAATTGATTAATCGAGATTTCAATTATTCTATGATTGTTCACGGGTCTGCGTAGTAATAAATAATATTAATTTTACCTTTAACGTTTGAAAAAGTGCAAAATTTTTAGCTACTTTTGCTGCAAGTTAATCAAATATTTTATTTGAATTTTTGATCTATCTTTCGATTTTTCGAAGTATAAAATGTGCTCATTTTTTCGTGCGGGCAGTTATAAATTTCAAATATTAACTTTACGTTCTTCGACTGAATTTGCAATTAAGTTCCTTAACCCTTTTTATCAACAACGTGCTGAGACCTTTTTATTAATTTTTCGCTGGTTTTTTGTCAGATTAAAAGAAAAGTTTTAACATATAATCTAAGAAAATCGACTCAAATAAATAAGTACGCAGGAACAAAACTAAACTTTAAGGCAGGTATATTATTATTTTAATTACGTGTACATTCGACTTTGTGATGCGTTTGATAGATATACTTAACAATGGAATGACATTAAGATTCCATAGCTTCTATCAATCTTTCAGGCATTTCGATTAGGTAGGTACGTCACTCGAATGATTTTGAACATCTATAAATTCGATTTATAAAATGATCGATCGTTTTGAATGATGTTGTTATAATTTTATGTATGTACCTACTTACCAGTGGCGTGCAGTTGAAAAACTGTGCCAACCCTATAAAAACGAACCATTTAGCCCCCGCATTCCAAATTTATACCGATTTCTCTTGAACACTATGTTTTTAAGTTCCTTAAAAAAATATATGTTGTTTTTGAAGATAATACAATAAACGGAAAATACATGAAATTCCCTCGATAGAAAAAGTCTGCTCCGAAACACATTTGGTTTCGTTATTTAACATGTTATAGATAAGATAAAAATCACTGTGTATCTTAAATGCAACTATAAATCAACATTTGCCGATATATTTTTGCTCGATTTTCACAATATTCGCTTAATTTTTATCGTTTTTTTATAAATATTAGCGCGCTTCCACACTCTTCATTTACATATCTTCATTTCGAACCATCTTCTTCTTCTTTTTGAATGCTTACTACGGAGCCTTAAGAGATTTGTTGATGTGTTTTATGTCACAATCTTTCTAAAACACATCAAAAAATGTTATAAATTTATAAAGTGCAATAACTAAGTAAAAGTCAATACATTAGACTAAACATGAATCGCTTCTAATAAATCTACCTATTTCTGACTGTCCTAAAACAGGTAATCTCCTAGTTGGACAGCCAAAGATCACTGTGATATGTAATATGTCAGGTTTAAAAAAAATTTAATAAATAAATAAATGTTCTCCATACATTTACTGACGTGTTTTATGTATAGACAGCATACATTTTTTTATGTGTTTTATGTCACAATCTTTCTATACACACCAATAAATGAAAGCTTTCCATTCATTTGTTGGTGTGTTTTCTGTCACAATCGTTCTACATTGATAAATTGTTTCTGTAGATAAATTTAGATAGTAAATAACCATTTTCGAATATTCAGTGCACAATTTATTCATACGCGATATTGAAAAACTACACAACGTCTGCATTGGATCATTCATCTATGTACGACACTGGTTCTAATATTAAGTTCTAATACGCCAACACACCCACCAATAATGGTCCGAAGCTCGTAGAACCAACGAATAATCTTTTGAAATAAGCTCAAGTAAAACGCGCCAGTCTTATATATAGTGTATTCTATTTAAGGTAAATTATTTAAACGTTAAAGTCGTTCGGTTGTTTGACCTATTTCCTTTCGCGGCAAATCTTCCGTCGTTTCTTCGTACTTAAAATAAAATAAATGCAGGTAATGTTTCCGACAAAGGAAAACGCTTTGCGGTGAAGCTTTCGTTTTTCTTTAGGGCGTCTGCGGTCAACTAATAAAGTGACGCCCTTTTCATTCGTGTTTACACCATTCACTTAAATGTACTGCTAAAACTCTGGTTATTAAATTACTTGCTGTAAGAACAAAGTTAATGTGATGACCACACTTTCTCAATGTTATGTATAATGTGGAAAGGAATGGGGCAGAGAAAGAGGAAGGATACATTTAGGATAGGAGAACAAATTTTTCAGCAAAATGGGTTAAGAGAGGCGGAACTTAGGTCGTCATAAATAAATATATTAAAAATATATTTTATTTAATTATTCATGTTCACCACTATATTACGGAGAAGAACACAGATTTAAGGTACGTGTAAGTATAAAAAGTTCACGGGGGCAGTTGTAAGTGACGTTGAAAATGTCGACGGTTAATGCAGAATCGAACAGTTCGCGTTCTGATAGGCAGAAGTCCTCCCTTTCGGAGTATGATATGGTTCATGGAATCTTCCACGAGCATACTTGTGGGGCACATATATATTAACCTCTTTTAATATAAGTGGATTAAGTAAAGTTCCAGTGATTAGTTTAAAAAATGTTTTGCCTAAAAATATTTTTCGGCGTGCTTCTAAGGTGATGAAATCGAGCATTCCTGTTAAGAACGGAAATAGGAACAAATAGATGTATATTCTCTCACATATGGATAACGCATTAACCTCTTTTGTAATTTTTATATTTCTAGGATATGGTTTTGTTCAGAAGGTGCCCAAATACTGCGAATAAGGGCTACATAACGTATTTGCGCACCTCTTGTCCCTTACGTGTGTATTTATTGAAAACTTATGACAACGATGTTTTTTATTTAAAGAGAAAATACAGATATAGACAGCAATCAACAAGATAATATAAAACATTCAATTGAGAGTTCGTCTGCATCCTGATTATTTCTCAAAGATTAGCAAATTAGATTAGAAAAAAATATCTAAGAAAATTTTAGAAAAATGTCAAAAATAAACCAAGAGTTTGAAAGGATTTAAAAAAAAAATAAAATAGTGTTATACAGAGAAATGTGAAGTACACAATGTTAAAACAAAGGATATCAAATATATATTTTTTTGTTATAGGATAACAACTTTCAGTTATCTATAAGTACTCGTATTGTATCCTTCAGGTTTTGATTTAAAAAAACGATTCGCACATGTATTCTTCTGATCACATTCGGCTAATGTCGAATCGTTAAACACGGTTGTTCTGGTTGGTATTTTTAAGTCAATTAGTTTGAGTAAGTCAGGACAGTTGATAACGTTGTTGAAGACTTTATACAGAGTCATGAGGTAAAGGTATGTTCACCGGTTAGAGAGAGTGGAAACATTACAATATTTCGAGAGCATATTTATGTTATCCCCGTTTAGTTGCGCTCATTATCTTTGCATTACAGATTGAAATTATTAACGACTTATCAAACATTACAAATTGAATTTATATTGTATTCAAAGTATTTTGCTCTCTTCTAATCCGTAGCAACCTATGGTATCGTATGATTGGGAGGTTCTGCAGCTACAATTATCCATCCCATTATCGCAGCTCAAAATCTCATATTGAGAATTATATTTAAATGCCACTATACTCTCCCTTCAGATCCTTCTAGAATATCTCTTTCTTCTTCGCATGTTTTCGGGTGTTATATATTGGACAGAAACTGTTCAAAATATAAGCCTGTGCTATGCATGGACGAACAACCTCCTTATAGTTCCACTTAACTAAAGGCATACTCGCTACCCATCGAACATTGGATGCATTATCCCCAAGACAAGAACCACATTCGCTCAACGTCAATTCTGGTTGGTCCCCTCTAAACACCTACGTCAGCTCATCCGGTAGTTTATTATCCCATTTTGTTGTTGGTTTTCAGAGTTGGATATTTGAAATATGACGATCTTTTTAACGAGTACACGGTTTTGAAAAGCTGATTTATTCTCAATTCTTTCACATTTTATTTTTGATGTTTTTGATATGCATCCTTTTTATATATGTGATTTTTATTTTTATGTGATGATTACTTTATCTTATGATATGAGTTGATTTATAAATTTCTTTATCTGTGTACCTATGTAAAAATTCTCGGACATAATAACATAAAATTACAAATGAAAGAAGGAAAAAGATATATAATAACTACCCAAATTATTCCTACTTCGGACTAATATACTCATAAAACAAAAACTCATAAAAAAACCTGTAAAATCTTCTCCAAATGTGATGTACATTTGCCAGTTTCCCGCTTGTACCTTGAATTTCCTAACATAGTGTATTATAAATTTAGATGCGTTTTACAGGTAAAAAGGGTTTTTCAACTTAGTAGTATGCCGATTAGATTTATTTTTAGTACATCGATTTTTTTAGAATTAGCACCCTTAGTGCCTCTCGTACTGACATACAAATGAATCGTGTGAACGTAAAACAATACTACGATACGGGCAAGTAATAATATAATAAATTTTTATTTGATTAATTTGTAATATTTCACAATTTCTTCATTAAAAATAATGTATAGTATACTTGCGGCACGTTTGAGACTGGAAAATACTCTCAACATCGCCCTGGTGTAAGACCACTATTCAGAATTGAAACGTTGCTTGAAATGGCTTTAGCCGTGTTTGGTAACTAGATCTGAATAGCCAGAAACCCCCCATCTTACTCTTCCCCATATAATTCCCCTCCTCCCTACCCTCAACCTCACACAATACACCAATTGTGGATGCCATAGTCTCACTGGCTCCAGACGGTTGTGAGCAGGATTCTACTGTTGTCTACCAAATAAATATAGTAATATTATAAACTTTTCTTATTTTATAAATCAATACCTTGTCCTTGCGCTACCATTTTTATTGTGCAAAACAAATAGTTAACACAAATGTATTACTTAAAACCCACTGGGATACAAATAAATAAATAGTTGATAGTGCAAATTGTCACCACGCGTCTAAGCCATGCTTCATGAATTCACATGGAAAATAACTTTGACCTTGACCAGCTAAAGCCTGACTTGCTAAACCAGCTAAATTACTTGGGAAACCAAAATGATGATGGGTGATTTTTACGATTGTCAAAAATTGATTTCTAAATTAAAAAAAACTTTTCAGTAGACGCCAAAATCGAATATTTTCAACTAATTCGGGAATCATGGCTGTATCTATCAATTACCTAATAAATTATTTATATTACACAATTATGTATAATGTTCCAGGATTAAATATACACATAAGAAAATAATGCGAAATATCATTATTTCTCGACCAATAAAAGCTTTTAAATTACGCTGTTTAACATTATTTCAACATTTTATACGCCGACATACTTTTAAATTTAAACAATTCGACTCGTCTTTCTTTAATTAACATAAATAATCCGACTCGCCGCTGGAAATGCAAATTAAAATATATAATATAAGTGCGTATTGGTATAAAATTAAGACATGCTATTTTTCGCATCCCGTCAAAACGCAGAATTATTTACCGTACGTCTAAGTATTAATAAATTGGTCAATTCGACGTTTACATTCTGTGGCTTAAAATAAATAAACTTTTCCAAGTGAGAATATATGGTAATTAGGTAAGACGAAAGCACGTTGGATTGACAATGGTAAGATATTAACAACCTCTTGGAGATTGAAGAAATTGGCACTTGCTAAGTTTATTTTATTATCGCCTTTGATTGCGGATGTTAATTTTATGTTTGAATTCCTCTACCTTGTGGTAGATGTGTTATCAACGGGAAACGAAATTAATTACGGTATAATAAATAATATTTTATTATGGTAATTTTTAAATATGTTTATTTTTTTAAATATTTTAGGGCACTCAGTAAATAAACCAATATAAGTGTTTTATGAGTTAGTCTGTGTGTCTTTTGGTTTTTTCATCTGTCCACTGTGCTAGATAATTTTAGTACCACTCTAGTGAAAGACCACTATTCAAAATCGAAACTTTGCTTTAAATGGCTTTAGCCGTGTTTGGTGACCAGATCTGAATAGCCAGTTACTTTCTCATCTTCCTCTCCGTATCTCTTATTATTATTAGCAATATCTCTTAGAAATATCGAACCGGAGTAACGAGTATGAACATAAATTAAAGTATACGTGTAGAATGGTGACCGGATAACTCATCAAAATGAAAATTCAACAAACCTATAAAAAGTGTTATAAAGTTATGAAAAGTGATGAAAGAAAAACTAGGTTAAATAGGTTACGTATGTAACTATTAAACCTTGTTTTTATTTTGTCGCTTTTAATGACTTTATATCACCTTTTAAAAGTGTGTTGAGTTATTATTTTGGGGAGTTTTCATAGAACCGTATAGAATATATTGGGAGCATCTCCTATCCTTATCCTATATTCCTCTACCTCTCTCTTCTTTACCCAGAAACTTATTAATCTCATTTCTTTCCCACTACCTTCAGCCTCACAACATGTCCCAACTGGAGATGCAATAGTTATATATTAATAGTTAGAGATAATTCCAGACGGTTGGTATAAGATGGGAAGAGAAAATTTACAATTGCTAATTTATTAAAATATGAAATTAAAATTAAAAATCTCTTAATTTTTTTCGTATTCCGGTTAAAATGGTATTGCAGGCTTGAAAGTTTGAATTGATAGGGTTCCTGATAAACTTTTAGTAAAATATTATCAATACAAACGCAGGTGTCTGAACACGTGTACCGATGTATGAGGAATTTACTAAAAGTTTATCATGAAACGGCCCTCAATTCCGTTTTTAACTGGATTACCAATAATTTGAATAGATTTTTAATAAATTAGAAATAGGTACTCATTTTTATCCGTGTTCGCGGTCAATTATTAAAAAGTAAGAATTTTTTGTTGATCAGATAATCAATATTATTTGTGTGCCGTGTGGCAGTCAAGAGATTACATAAAACTCCCCACTCAACACACATTCATTGGTGTGCCGTGTGGTGTGTGTGTGGAGTCGAGAGTTTACATGAAACTCTCGACTCAAAACACATTTCATTGGTGTGCCGTGTGGTGTGTGTGTGGAGTCGAGAGTTTACATGAAACTCTCGACTCAAAACACATTTCATTGGTGTGCCGTGTGGTGTGTGTGTGGAGTCGAGAGTTTACATGAAACTCTCGACATAAAAACACATTACATTGGTGTGCCGTGTGGTGTGTGTGTGTGGAGTCGAGAGTTTACATAAAACTCTCGACTTCACACTCATTCCATTGGTGTGCCGTGTGGTGTGTGAGTCGAGGTTTCCATAAAACTCTGGACTCCACACACATTTCATTTGTCTGCCGTGTAGGTATGTGTGTGCAGTCAAGAGTTAACATAAAACTCTGCACTCCACACACATTTCATTGGTAAGCCGTGTGGTATGTGTGTGCAGTCAAGAGTTTACATAAAACTCTCGACTTCACACTCATTTCATTGGTGTGCCGTGTGGTGTGTGAGTCGAGAGTTTACATAAAACTCTGGACTCCACACACATTTCATTTGTCTGCCGTGTAGGTAAGTGTGTGCAGTCAAGAGTTTACATAAAACTCTGCACTCCACACACATTTCACTGGTGAGCCGTGTGGTATGTGTGTGCATTCGAGAGTTTACATAAAACTCTCGACTCAACACACATTTCATTGGTGTGCCGTGTGGTGTGTGAGTCGAGAGTTTACATAAAACTCTGGACTCCACACACATTTCATTAGTGTGCCGTTTGGTATGTGTGGCAGTCAAGAGTTTACATAAAACTCTCGACTACACACGCATTTCATTGGTGTGCCGTGTGGTATGTGTGTGCAGTCGAGAGTTTACATAAAACTCTCGACTCAACACACATTTCATTGGTGTGCCGTGTGGTGTGTGAGTCGAGAGTTTACATAAAACTCTGGACTCCACACACATTTCATTAGTGTGCCGTTTGGTATGTGTGGCAGTCAAGAGTTTACATAAAACTCTCGACTACACACGCATTTCATTGGTGTGCCGTGTGGTATGTGTGTGCAGTCAAGAGTTTACATAAAACTCTTGACTCCACACTGAATAAAAATAGATGTTTAAATATAGAATTTTCAATTTGGGAGGCGTGTCTGGGTACCGACGTCCCGGGAACCATTTATTGGTTAACCATCACCTCTGCCATAGATCACCGCAAGTGGTTCACTACGTATGGTATGGTGATTTAGCAGGGGTGCCCGGATTCATCGGGTGAGTTGTTTGCAGGATGCGCCTGCCCACCAACTGCGTGGCGTGCCAGATCGGTAGAGGCTGGTTTGGGGAGACCCTTTGTCCTCTCCAACTGGTCTCTCGACCTATCGCCTTGTATATAGGGATATATTCATATGTCCGTCACTCTTGGATACACTGATCCCTAGATTCCCACCTGACCCTGATACCATTTACATTCACAGAAATATTTATAATGCTAATTTCAAATGCTTTATGCTTTACTTGCGTCTAAACTTCAATAGGTAAAGACTAAATGTAAATGTGATGCTTTATTGTGATCACGTTCAGTCTGGGAAATTTAATATTCCTTTCTTATTTGTGTCGGTTTGCCTTGGTGTTTACAAGAAGCCAAAATAAATACATTATTCATGTGAAAAAGCCGAGCACTGAGAATCAGAGTTGGTTTTCTTGGAATCATTTATTTGATGTCAATTCGACAGAGGTGATTTTTTTCAAAGAAGGAGAATCCCGACCCAAATTACGGGACGTTTTGCACGAAGTGCAGGTGGTCGAGGTGTAAATCTCTCGACTAGTAATCCGGAGCTCGCAGGTTCATATCTCGACGTGCGCAAGTAAATTTTATTTTGTTTAATATCTCTCATCTCATTTATAATCTCAGTATCGCCCAGTTGTAAGACCACCATTCAGAATTGAAACGTTGCTTGAAATGACTTTAGACGTGTTTGGTGAACAGATCTG
Organism: Hesperophylax consimilis; assembly: GCF_061612785.1. Lineage (NCBI taxonomy): Eukaryota > Metazoa > Arthropoda > Insecta > Trichoptera > Limnephilidae > Hesperophylax > Hesperophylax consimilis. Next base: position 11,203,731 of record NC_142845.1, read on the forward strand.
AATAGCCAGGTACTTCCCCATATTCCTCTTCGCTATAGCCTTTCTCTTCCACTGCCTTCAGCCTAATAACGTACCTTGATTGGGGATGCCATAGTTTAATTGGCTTCAGTCGGTTGGTAGCGGTTGGGACTCTTGTGCGAAATTCACATTAATAAAGAAAAAAATTGGGTTAACTGCTTTTCTGGAGGTCTACTATTAATTGATCTTCGCCGATGACATTGATCTTAAAACCTTCATTTTTCGTAAGGAATACATTAAATTAAATTGTTAATTATTTACCTTTTTTATTAAATATTGTTTTTTCACGTAATAAATGATAAATATATTCATTTGACATCCACTGGGTACCCTTGAAGAGTTCTTGAATTTCAGGTTTCTTGAAGTTTCGTTTCCTTACAAAACCACAACCTTAAGATTACGCGCACTGAGAAGGTTTGCATCAAGTTAATGAGGCTGTGCAATCAATCACTGCAGATCACGCTACACTGCAGAATTGGATAATCAATAATGGATGCGTGGTAAATAACGGACGATATGTTATATAATATTATTATTATTATCGTCGCCACACTGAAATAAACACAGAAGTTGATTGGCACTAAGTCTTTGGTTTTATGCACAGACATAGGAATCAATAGACGAGAAGATAATGGTGAGGGGTAAAATCAACTGTTGAAGAACGAAGGGAGTAAGGCTGACTGTGATTCGTCAATAAATCAATCTGACAGTAAATAGGCATCTCGCATTATAATATCACCATTTACTTCTTAAAAGTAAAATCTGCTTTTGAATGAATAGACATTTTTACATGGGAGCGCAAATCACTCGCCACGTTATGAACAAATTTGCGAAGTCCAAATTCGGCAAAAAAATTCGGTTTTATTTTCAGAGTCGAATATTTCGTTTAAGTATTTAGTTAAGACACTTTTATAAATGTTCATAATTTACTTCCCAGCAACCAACCAGCTTTGTGTTTCGCGTCCAGACGTTTCTCGATATGATAGTAACAACTGATTCATATTATACGATGTGAATATGCTTAAAATAAAGTAAAATAATGCTTATATATGGAATGTAATACGACAATTGGGTTTATTCTCCTTTTCACAAGTATTTTATTTTTACAAGTTTTCATAGTAGAAGTCAACATTTTGCCGTGTTATTTCGTAAAATGAACCGATGATGCCTCGACCATAGTTCGCACAAGAATGATGACGTCACGTTTTCAAATTTCACTTGAGGCCATACGCGAGCACAGCCGGCTCCAATGGAACCGGTATGGGGAGTGGGGATAATACGTTTTTAATCACTTAGGGCAGGTCTACTAATATTCATATGTCTATGGTTTTATGTGAATATTTATCAAGAATCCGATTGCCTGGAGCCAGTTGCAAACAACACAATGGGGTATTTTCACTCTAGATACTGACAGAAATTAGTGGACAATTTTTCTGACCACACGGAGAAAACTTACTGATATATTGCTAGTTTATTGAGAATCTCTTCAAATTATTCGTAACCCGGTTAAAAACGGAATTGCAGGCCTTTGACGAATGAATTGAAGATTTGCTAATATTTTTTTAGTAAAACCCAAATATCGCGATGTCGGAACACGTGCTCATAAAAAAAATATTTATTTTCGCATTTCGTTATTGTATATTATCAGGACAGATGCAGGTGCATGAACATGAACGGTTCAGATTTATTAGGAAAGTACTAAAAGTTTTACAGGAAACGGCCTAAAATCAAGTTTCTAACCGGATTTTAATAAATCAGCAATACTAATTTTTATCCATATATGTATTATCGTTCCACTAAAATTTAAAAATTTTAATAAATACTTTCATAAATAGTTGATGATTTTCAAAATACTCCATTATAATTCCTCAACGGTCCGTATTAGCGAGGCCGACTAGAGTACAAGTCAGTGCTGTCGCTAAGTAAATTTCACTGTTTAAAATAGTCTAAACACTCTGTAAAACAACACACAAATCAACAAAAAAACGAGTATCATCAACAATGTTGCTATTTACAATCCATCTTTGCTCGATGGCACTGACTTGGTCACGTGCCACTTTAAAATTCGTCTCGCGCCCAGGCCTGTACTTGTGTATTTGAGTATCCGCTACTGGTTGCTAACTTATCTGCAACCTAACGGGACAAACTTTGGCCGGCGTGACGTCACAAACGCCTTTAGCACCAACTTACCTTTTTTGGCGGCAAATCAAATTACGCATGATTTACACCGTTGTAGAAAATTTATTCATCAATTTAAAAAAATAAATACTCCCACCTAATATTTAAACACCATTATTTAAAAAAAATATATTGTTCCAAATTTTCTTTAATTTAACTTTTAACTTTTGAATGTATACCATCAATGTAAAATATCATTGACAAAAATGACGTATAATAATTATGACCCAATGGTCGAGTGGTCAAATACGTTGTCCCGGTTAGATACAGATCCTGGATTCGATTCCCAGTTGAAACCGTAAACTTTTTTATTTTTCTGTATCTCGTTCCGTTTCATGTTGCATTTAGATTTATTAGTTTTATCTTCTTCAATGATACCATTATTTTATTAGTTTTATATTTTTCTTCAATGATACCATTATTTTATTAGTTTTATCTTCTTCTTCAATGATACCATTATTTTCATAAAAAATCTGAAATTCTCTTAATGTTATCTCTTGCAGCCAATTGCAACATTTAATGATCAAGGTATGTAGGTATAGTTTATAGGTGTAAACCTCGATAACAAACTGCAATATTATAATGATCAACTGCAGTTATAATTTTCGTCATTAGATACCTCTGCCTTTAAAATATGATTAGTATATTAAATTTGTATTGTATTCATATTTTTTTAGCACTAATAGTTCGTCTAATTTATATAGTGGTAACGTAAATCGTTCATCCTTGATGAATATTTATTGATTGATGGAAAAATTTAATTGATAGGCATCGTACCTCAATGTTTAATCAACCGCGGTTGATTCACCGTACCTACCTTAGATGTTATTCTTGAAATTATTAGACATTTTAGACCTCTGATGCAAACTGCATTAGATGACTCCTGCTCTAACAAGATTCCATTCCTTTTTTATTTATAGGTAATCACATTTTCGCAATTAAATTAAAGGAAAGGTTGCTTACTTACCCTTTCATTAAAATAAGTTAAGGGCTGAATGTTTGCGGGACAATATAGTCAGATATAGAGCGAGACAGATATATTGAGTCAGTATAAAAGCCCATGTATTAATTTGATTTCCCTATCTCATCCCAGCTTGTAATTAGTAAAGACGCATTCGTAATATTTGTACTCGATTAACAATAAACTTAGTAACCAATATGCACGAATAATTCCTGAACCTTACACTAATAGTGGTACAGCCTACAACCATAATATAACATTGCAATAAAGTTGAACAAATTTGTTTCACATTTTTTAAATATTGCGATTATTGACGAATATAACGAAATACTTATGCGTATTTTTCATTAAAATTCCCGCGGATAAGGCGGTACGGTACCTCGTTATTGTATGTAATTTTTTTTGTCGCGTTCCGGTGCTGATCAAGATGGTGGCCGTTTTAATGGTTCAATAAAGATACTTTTTTCAAATGTAAAATCGTCGTGTTAATTAATATTTAGTAGGTTACGATGTCAGAGGAAATTTTTGTTTTGATTTAAAAAAATGGTAAAATTATAAACACATTTTTTGTGGACGTAAATTCTACTGTACATAGAACTTCTAGTAAATATAAGTACATGTATTTTATGTATTAAACGGTAGGGGCTCGTGAATTTTAACATGAAATAACATTTTTATATTGTTTGTTGTATCCATTTGTAGATAACCATAAAAAAATTTCATGGTTCTAGTAGTATAGAGTAGCTGCCCAGAATGTTAAAAATATTTATCATTTTTTTTTATATTTAATATTTTCGCAATTTTTTAATCTTAGCACACCTAAAAATCACGAGCGGCCACAGCCTGAAGAGGAAAACGTATAGCGGGTCACTAATCTTGTTTCTAAAAATGATCCTGTTAAAAAGGTAATAGCATGTCCATTTCCTGATAAAATATTAGTCATTCAGAATATATCGAGAACTCGTGTTATTTTCCTAGTAAATATCACGACGGAGTGAGACAATATCAGTACCTATATCAATATTTGTATGAACTCATGTTCCGCCGTCCTCACAAGACATTCGCTTTTAGCTGATACTTGTTAGAAACATATTTGTGCTTTACTGATAGTTTCTTATGAAATTTGTCAATTCATTCGTTAAAGGCCTGCAGTCCCGTTTTATCAGGAATGCGAATAATTTGATCAGATTTTCAATAAATTAACCGTGTTTTATAATATATGTTATTAAAGAATTGTTTCCATATTGAAAAAGGAAGGGTTTCGTATTATCTACCTGCGTACGTACTATCTGCATTTCCATATATTATCTTAACATACAGTTTTCTATCTATAGAGCACAGGTGTCAGATGGGAATGCTGCCCTCGTTTTACCGGTATTTCAATGGAAGATTAACGGAGGAACGAGCCTTATTAATCCCCTCGGCACCGGTGTATAGCCAGAAAGCAAACCAAATCCACGCCTTAATTTGTACATGGTTGACATTAGAACTTGAGAATGGGTCGTTTCTACGACTCGTTCGTGGAATGATGTCTTCTCGTGACCAATGTTCTCATGAACTTCTTCCTCTCCCCAAAATGACCATCCACATAGCATTCCCAAAGATAACAGAGGCCGTGAGAGAAATTATCTATTATACTGGATAATTTCACACGAGGCCGCCAACACAGGCTTCTGATACTTCCCAGGTGCATACATAACTAACCAATGCTGATGCTCTGGCAAGAAATGTAGATATTTTTCACGTGTACGAAGTAACAACGTTAAGTATAAAGTTTTATTTTTACTTTTAATTATGTGTTCTTACATGTAACCTTTTTTTCCCCTATGATAACTATGATAACTATGTTTTTTGTATTTTTATATCGGTTGTGCAATATAATGGTTTTTGTAATTAATAATGTTCCTCAGGTCCTCCTGTATGGAGTTAACGTTAAAAAACTTCGGCTAAATATGTTTTAATCTTTAGTAAGATATTTTCGCATGGCGATAGACATAACATGTGCAGTGTACAACGGTTTGCAGTATCTAGTGGTAACATTAGCCGCTTCGTAACAACATCAGTGAGTGATTATCTCGGTGTAATCGCACAGTCGTTACAGCTTACAGCATCCCGGCGGCGGTAATGGGATGTAGACGGCGCCGAGGTACTGACTTGTTACCCACTCCACCCCATCTAGCTAAACTTTTTATAAGTCAGGTCAGTCATTGTTTAGGTGAGTCGATCGAGAGTTTTTGTCTCAACTTTTTGACCTGCAAATTAAGCTTAATCTTGCTAATGAAAGCTTCTGTGTTTCTCTCTTTCTGTTACGTGTGTCGCTTATGAGTGTGGGGGATAGGTTCACAAAAATCACAACAAAGTTATCATCGGGTATTCCTTTAATGATAACTTGAATCATTTGAAAATTGTTAGTGTCGGAGAGACTATTAATTTAAAATAATCGATTTAGTCTTTATATCCTTTAGTACACATTTAAAACAGAAAATTTATTATTTTACCACATTTTTAATAAATTAACAGTATTTAATATCAGTAAATTTTCTCCGTATAGCAGAACAAATATACGCCATGAGGAATATCCTTCACATATCAAGGGATATTCTTTTTTCTTCGTTTTCCTGAGGAAGAAATCTGGTATTGAAAGGGTTCAATGCCCTCTTAATGTTGAAGTTCGATCTTACTATTATTTCGTCTTGGAATTCCTTCGATTTAGACGTCATTCTTCTCCTTTCAAAGAAATTCTCCTAAATTTATCAGTATAACTCTAATAATGGAAAACTCAAATTGACCTCCTCCGTGTTATGAATAAACAGAATAAGATTAGCCAAGTGGGTTTCCTTCCATCTGAATCTACATAATAAATGTTGAGTTTATATGTCCTAGTAAAGAACTCATCGTAAACTTGATATTAATATCTTCTAGTCTATCTTGTTCTGCAGTCAGAGTTCAAACGTATTCATTCAACTTAAAACTCATATTTTATACACGGGTGAATTCCACAAGCCTTCCAGTTCTAAAACATGATACATTTTACCACGAATTGTATGTGAGTGCGTGGGGTTTAAGTTACAGCAACATTTCTCGTTTTAACCCTCCTTGTACTGTACTGTTTCTCTTATCAAAAGTTTCTACGAGGTCATGTTATGTTCCTTCATTTCTTTCCGCCAGAATTGTAAAAGGTTACTTATATTTAAATTAATTAATCAATCAAATAGCGTTAACTTGAATTATTTTAATATTGTTATATAAGTCAAATTCGTAACATTTATAGGAGGAGAAAAAGACTAATCAATCTTAGTCTTGATTTCTCAAAAAATAGTTACGTACGACGTTTCCTTCATTCTATTAGCACTTTTTTTGAGAAATCATTATTTTTCTCATGTAAATTTTACACATTGGCCTACGTTATGTTAGAATTAATGTAACGATATGTAATTTCTTTACAAGAAATACATACCACAAAAAAATTCTAACCCACTTGTTCCGAGAGTCACTGGAATTATGTCATTCTATTTCGGAGAATGTTGTGAGGCTGTTAGGTGTGTTGGAGGAATAGGAGATAAGAAGGATGAAAGTTATGAAGTGTCTAGTTGTTCAGATTTGGTGATAATTATTTATTTTGAGCTCATGGCTAGCCCAAACATGTACTAGTTTTCCTTTTGGCCATGCTTTAGGATCTAAATAATTGTATAATTCGGCAATGTTCCACTTAAAAGAATTCGTCCAAAGTATAAATTAAGCATTTACGTCTGAAATCTAGAGATATCGTTAATGTACGTGATCGAAATTTGGACGGAAACTAATACGGAATCGTCTACTGAATTCTTTTTTTACTATACTTGTACATACATAGATTTAAAAGGTAGAACAGCTTACCTCGTATCTTAGGAAGAACAACATACCAATCTTCTGACTTAACTTAAATTAAAACGGACCAGTTGGCCACCGTCATAGGCCGACGCATCCGACGAGATTATTTTAGCATATATATGTATGGATCTAGATATTTAGAAGACTGCAAAGGTCGCGTTCCTTCCCCAGCCGTTTTGTATTCACTAATGCTTCCGAATTTGCACTTACAATGCATTACATTTTACACAGTGGTCGCAAGTTACCGGTAAAATACAGGTTAACCATGCACCACTGGTGTATATTTGATAGCATTGATATCAAATTAATTGTGCTTCTAGACCTCCCCTTACCCCATCTTCTTCCCTTCCCCACTTTCTCACAACATACCCCAATTGGGGATGCCATATTCCCTACTGTCTTCGGGCTAGTGTTAGTTAGGACACGCTTTCAGATTGAGTTATACGAAAATGACGCCACAAAGTAATTTTGCAACTATTGAAGTAGTTGTATGTTTGTACTCCAATAGAATATTCACCAGAATATGTTGCTCATTAACGTTTTTGTTTGGAACATTTGTAGTGTATGGGGTAATCATCAGATTTAAGTCCCTTATGCCGTAATCACTTGTAAAAATATCTTCGTTTTCTTTAGTTTTCGATTACATCCACGGAAGTTCGTATAGTTAGGTTAGCTGAAAAATTGGTGATGAACATTTTAGGATATGATAATTGATTTGATACACGGTTAAAATACATTCAGTTATGCTGGTACTTTCTTCACGCGAAGGAATAAGTTTTAATTTAGTCTATTTAGGTATTCTGTGTTCACCTCGTGTTGATGGGCTTATACTACGAAAACCCATCAAAATGGCTCAAACTCAGGTTGTGTCTCGTGATTCCAGCTCGCGGTTATTTGATCCTAGGTAGTACCTCCCTCGGGGCAAGGAAAACACCACCTCCTGCGGCTGGACACCGGCGACCTGCCATTTTATGGCCCGTGCACCGCGCAAGCACTGGCAGGCGGGATGGCGCGGGTTTGCACGAGATGACCGGCCATTAAATCACCCCGCGTTCGCTGGAGGCTGGGCCTCCTGACCTTCGGGGGAACACGGCCCCCCCGCGGATGGTATAAAACCAAACATCTGACCAACCCCTTTGTCCGGAAACTTCGCTGGCTTATCTGCACACGGCTCGCGCAGAAAACACTAGATGCTGACAGAATCTCGTATTTATTTGATATCAGTTTTCCTCCACTAGAACTCCCTGGAGACAGTTGCATAGTAGAATAACTTTTATGGGAAAAATAAATTAGTAAACGTAAAAGTGCAAATATTTTTTTTTTCTTTATAAAATAGTATTGCATAGAGAAAAGTAAATATTTTCGATTTATTAAAATCCGGTTAAAATTGGGATTGCAGGCTGTTTCCTAATACACTTTTAGTATATTCCTAATATATCGGAACACGTGTTTTTATTTTTTCATATATACGGCATAACGTTGCCATCAACAAAAGTAAGAATATTGAAAGTACAAAAACTCAAACAAAAGTATTAAGTATCAAGCATAAAATGTAAAAGTTCAAAAACTCAAAGAAAGGTATAAAGTAACAAGTATAAAATGGAAAAGTACAACAACTCAAATAAAAGTAAAAGTATAAAATGTAAAAGTACAACAACTCAAAGAAAGGTATAAAATGTAAAAGTATAACAACTCAAATAATAGTATAAAATGTACAAATAATATTATTTATTTAAAAAGGTTTTAAGTGAGTACTGCTAAGTATGAGCAATGAAGAAAATAATTAACAGGAGAAGAAAATCTTAGATAAATCTAACTATTCATTGAAAAAGTTCAATATCAAGTTTCCAGTTGTGAAATTTTAATTTTCCATCACTCTTTTTGTGCCAAAAGGCGTGTTGATTGTCCCATATATTAGGCCATTTAAGTTCTAGATTAGACAAGAAACGGGTAAGCACTTAACTTGTTAATACGATGTGCAGGTACCTGGCTATGTGATTATTATATTAAAGCAGTGGCTTACTGGCAATACTGATTTTATTAGAATACGTTTGACACGGAGCTGTCAGATGAAGAAAAATATGACAATGGAAAATAGCTTTCAGTGACAATCATAGACAGGTTTTTAATACTGAGCGAAGCATTATTAACAATAAAATAGTTGAAAACCAGTTAGTAAAGATCGAACAATGAGAATCTTATAAATGTATATGTACCTTTTTTCTCAATTTATTAGTAAAAACGCCTTCCAAATTCATATCCCTTAAGACTAATATAATATCCATACCTACCCTTTGAAATGTAATTCCAGTCAAAATAATAGTGTAAAATTCAACATTCAATCTAAAATATGTATTTGCAGTACCTTTGTACATAATTAACGTGTTCATGCATCTGCATTTTCCCTGATTATCTACAATGACGAAATGCAAAAATCTTATGATTTTCATGAACACGTTTTCCGACGATAATACTCTTATTTCTTACTAAAACTTTTTCAGGAAATCTATCAATTAATTCGTTAATGGCTTGCAATCCCGTTTGTAACAGTATTAATGATAACTTGAAGAAATTCTTAATAAATTAGCAATATTGGCGCATGGATATTATTTTAAATTGCGTATAAGAAGTCGTCTTTAAAATTTTCGACTTTTTCATTATTTTCGCGGAATCGTTTGTACGGAACAGCTCAAGTTATATTTTTATCATGGGTACCTACATATTTTAACGTCTGAAGTTTTTTATGGCTAATAATGCACTATGAGTAATAACTCGGAAATTTCAAACATTTTTACTTTTTTAAATCCGTCTGAAGTACCTACTTACGAATGGTAGATATTTATTTAAATATTTACTTTTAAAAACCAACACTTTTGTTTAGTGTATAATGTATAATCGTTTCCTAATCATTAAATTACTGTCATATTCTATGGATATGTATACCAAAGTACAACACTTTTAGTAAACATTTGTTCAGGATTTTCCGTGTTCTGTCACTTGGCATTCTGTCGTCCTTAAGCAGAGTTTAGTACTTTTAGGATGACAGAATATTACGATATTTTTTTTAAATTCATGGTTTATTATAATGCTGTGGTTTCCATTATCTGACCTTAAGCTTATAACCATAAAACATGTTATTTAAAATCACCCATAAGTTAGTTGATAATCCTGATCTTCTTCATCGCCTATCATTAGATAGGTACATATTCCAAATCTTAACACAGCAAATGGTAGCTTATTTTTCATCCGCCTTTTTGCAAGACCAATTTTAATCAGTACTTTTTTATCTACAGATACACAAATTCATTAAACTTAAATTATTCCACATTGACAGTTTTAACTCAACTAAACGGGACATTCAAGGAAATTCACTACTCAACAGGACTTTAACTAGATCACTCAATCTCCCTTCCCATCTTAACCTCTCTACAACCCACGCCATATCTTGTTTAAAAAATCACTTGCATTGTCACACTTCTATCATTCACCATCAGCAGTGGGGAGTTTATAATTGGCACAGTTAACTACTTTTATTATATTTTCACACTTCTATCATTCACCATCAGCAGTGGAGAGTTTATAATTGGCACAGTTAATTACTTTAATTATATTGTCACATTTCTATCATTTACCATCAGCAATGGTGATTTTATAATTGACACAGTTAACTACTTTTATTATTATAAATTATTTCATTTTTTTATATATATTATTATTATATATGTGTGTTAGTCTTAAGATTTGTAACTTTATCAAAAAATAAAAAATATTAATTTTTAAATATTGAAGAAAATATTATATATTTTTTAAACGAAAATTTGACAGATAAATCAGAAAAAGATAGGTTACATCTGGAACTCGAACCCAGATCCCAACTGCCGGGGCGCTGCTCTGCCAACTGCGCTAATGGGACCCTATTTCCTTCGATCATAATTTTTATTTATTTTTTTTATTTTTTTATTCTTTAATATATTTGTTATACAATGGTATAGTATATTGTCCTCCACGCTTGGAGTTCACCTGTGTTGTGGAGGACTTTTTCAATTGTAAAGTTATATAATACTAAAACAATACAGTGGAGTTGGTTACACAGAGAAACATTAAAAATTAAAATATAAAATCGATTTTTCCATAGTTATAACAGTAGTTTTTCCAATTAACTGTATATCGAATATGAACTACCAACATTATCTTCATTTTTCTAACCGCACATTTTTATTGGCTGCTATCTTTATGTATGTGCGAAGGACCGTTCCGAAGAAGTTTGAGTTTCTACTCAATTTTATTCAAGAAATAAAAAAAAATCATTTTCTTTATCTTCTATTCTTGCATATCAAACAATTAAACTAAATGTTTTTATTAAATAAATTAAATGTTTAATAATTAAATTATGTTTTTATTAAATAAATTAAATGTTTTTATTAAATAAATTAAATGTTTTTATAAAATAAATTAAATGTTTAATAATTAAATTAAATGTTTTATTAATTAAGTTAAATGTTTTAAAACAACCATTCGATATTCAGCCTTGTTAATCAAAGTCAAAGCTATTACCACCAAACTCCTGAAATAAATTAACATTTTTAGTAATATTAACGAGACTTCTTAAAAAGTCAATGACTTTATTCACAGTAAAATGATTTTGAGCACTATTAAAAAAATGTGTTTTTAATGAATCCTTGATTATTTACCGATATTACGCAATTTAAATCCATTGAACAAAATCATGTCGTCAAGGTGGCATCAAATTATTATCTACTAGGTCGTACCGTTGTGTTCCCAGTTTTTGAGTTAAAACTTGAAATATAATCATTTTAGTAGATTTTTTTGACGAAGGCTGGATAGCGATTGTCAATTATCCATGTCTAACCAAATTACGCACACGTGAAAAAATGAGTATAGCTAGTTTATTAAAAATCTCTTCAAATTATTCGTAATCAGGTTAAAAACGGGATTGCAGGCTTTTAACGATTGAATTGATAGGTTTCATGATAAACTTTTGTAAAAAAATACGAATGTATTATCACAATGTCGAAACATGTGTTCATAAATATTCTAACATTTCGTCATTATATTATTAAGGAATATGCAGGAGCAAGATTCATAATAAAATAACAATACTCATTTTTCTAGGTGTATTTTTTTGCTACCATTAAACAGTTCCAACTGCTCAATTTTTTTAAACTTATTTTGTTTTATTGGGAAATCCAACAGTTACAATATTTTATAATGCGTGGTAAAATACGAGTATGTACAGTAATCCAACCAATAATAGCTTTTCACTGATGTTTTAGTGAATAAAACAGGGAAAAGAGTTACAATAACCTATGGGGATGAGATGGTGGGAGGAAGGGGTAAGAATGGATCTTGTCAGTGTTGAGTAATACTACATGCAAAACAAATCACTAAAACTACATTACCAACGCTACTATAATTTGTAGGATTCGACAAAGTGCCGTAATAGATTACGCTTAGTTCTATATTTTCTTTATTATAGCGACTATTTAAACATTGTAATATATGTATAATAAGTTGTATTTCTTAGTCCTCCTCACTAGGGTGACCTGTGCTGAGGCGGACTATAGTTTCTTCATTTCTGTTTTATTAGTTTTCTATGTCGTTTTTAACGTTTTATTCGTTAGTAACGAGTTTTTTCAATAATCTCTTTCAGCCAGATTTTTATTCCTGATTTGTAATCATTCAAATTTTCTATTGAATGATTACATTCGCTTACATTCCATTCTATTCGATTTATATCAGGGGGAAGGATATTGTGGAGTTTCGTCGCAAAATAAATATAATTTCTTTGTCCGAATGTGGTTTAATGACCTGGAATATTTTTTATGTCATTGTGATTTGACCTTGTTTGGTGAATACGCGGTATTGTAGAGGATTCAGTATTTTGAATAGTTTCATTAATATTATTTTAGCTTATATTTATTGTACATTTGGTACATCAAAACTATTGAAAATTTCAATGAAAGGCGTTCTTCCTGCGATTGCTTTTTGAATAGTAAATTAATGTAAATTAAATAGTAATTTTAAATTAATGGTGTCAATAAATATATCAATAGTATTATATGTGAATGTTATTTATTGATTTTAAGTTAAAATTAAATAAGTCCAATTCTAAAGTCCTATTTTCATTTTGAATAACATTTGGTATCGGTGTCCGTGTTTCAAAAAAACAAAACTTATATTTAAAAAAAAATTCGGTCGAGATCAAATGCAAAAATCAAAATTAAAAAAAATGGCTGAAGTCTGAACGAATAGCTTAAATCCAATAAAAATCTATTATTATAATAATTATAAAATGCTCTGCCAGGAACTATATTTCTGTATACTTCTCAAGACATAATAAGATGCTTTCGATTTAAAAATAGCGCGCAAACCACCAATTGGAAAACATCATAGAATAAAGAATAAAACAAGAAGTGCCTTCCATATAACATTGTATGGAAACAAATGTGCCACTGACTTAGTGCTTTTTAGTTCTAGACCATTTTGCACGCGGACTGTCTCTCTTACACTTGCTAAAATTGTGTACCCCCATCCTATTTGAATTTCGTAGTCATAGTGAAACACATTATAGAAATTTCGACCAAAATTAGGTTGTATATTTGGAACACGAAATACATCCACGAGGCGCTATTCTTGTGTTATTCTTTATTCTATGGAAAACATGATCCGCCATTTTTTATTTACTAGAGATACGACTTTATACTATAGACTTTACGAGAGATCGGTGAAAAAAAAAATCTATTAACTTATTTTCACGTAATGTCCGAAAGGGTTAAATGTGTTCTTATTTTGTAGAAATGCTAACTCACGCTTTCATACTTGAAACATTACAATTAGAATTTATAGTATTTGGTGTCGAATGAAAGTAAATTTGTTTATCTATGAAACCTTGACGGTAAGTGCGCGCATATTAGAATATAATATAAGCGTGATCTCAGGCGTTGCGCAAGGACGCATAACGAGTCTCATCTCATCGTCATTATTTTATATCTTTAGCATTTGCATTATTCCATCTTGTTTTAGAATTGCATTTTTTTGCAAAGACGTTTTTATAATTTTATATCTATTATTGTAATGACATTTCGGAATATCAGCCTTACTTGCAAAGGTTATCAAAATATTGTGGAAAAATGTGTTTTTAAACATGTTCGAATAATGATTATTTCAAGACCGTTAAAATCTTCACGTACGTTTATATTTGGATACTCAACGATTTATATTTTTCATTTCCTATACATTTTTTGAAAAATTAATTACTATTCACCTTATTATACATTTTTATATGAATACCGCACAGGAGTCCTCCCAACCGTCTGGAGTCAGTTAGACTATATATTGTCCTGTGATTTGGAGGAAGATGGGAAAACATTTATTTCTAGATGTTGTATATTTTCCTGTGATTTGGAGGAAGGTGGGAAAACATTTATTTCTAGATGTTGTATATTGTCCTGTGATTTGGAGGAAGGTGGGAAAACATTTATTTCTAGATGTTGTATATTGTCCTGTGATTTGGAGGAAGGTGGGAAAACATTTATTTCCAGATCTTGTATATTGTCCTGTGATTTGGAGGAAGGTGGGAAAACATTTATTTCCAGATCTTGTATATTGTCCTGTGATTTGGAAGAAGGTGGGAAAACATTTATTTCCAGATCTTGTATATTGTCCTGTGATTTGGAGGAAGGTGGGAAAACATTATTTCCAGATGTTGTATATTGTCCTGTGATTTGGAAGAAGGAGGGAAAACATTTATTTTCAGATCTTGTATATTGTCCTGTAATTTGGTGGACACACGATTATGTAAAAATAATTTAAAATTAAAATATTTTGTTTATAAGAGCAGTAAAATAAAATTAAAAAAACAAGTTTATATATTATTCAGTAGAAGACTTTTTAAATTGAACATTCAAACGCATTTTTAAAATGCCAAATGCTTTCAAAGGTAAATGGATTATTTTCAGTTGAAGACATTAAATTAATGAAAACGATAGGCTTTAAAAATATAAAAATAAAATATAAAATTTATTTCAATACAATATGAAGAAATTTATGAAGTGTAAATCGACTATAGTGTGACCATTGAATATTGATGCAATTATTCAACACTATAAAATATCAACATTTTTGATTGGTAAATGGATGAAATAAAATAATAGAAGTTATTTTTAAAATTTCCAGTCACCCTTATAAAGAGTCGCCTGCAGGAAACGCTTAAACTCCTACCGGTCTCCTTCTACCTCCCTGCAGTTATTTTTTCTAAGGACACGGTGTTCATACTTCTACACCTCGTCCTGCTTGCTTATTTGGATAAATTCCTTGCTGGACGTCCTGCCAACCAGCGGAGCCGTCACGGTTATATGAATATTTTTATCGACCGCTCTTCAAACAATCATCTGGTATAAGAAGTTGAAATACGAGGTAACTCCCTAAAACCCGAATGCTTATTATTAGTCATGTTTACATTATAATTATTCTTTTTTATTTCTTGCTAGAGCAATCCCGATGAATTACAAAACTCATTGTATGATGAGAGGAACTTAAAATACATAGGTGGGAGTCAATAGGTACAAATTTTACATAGATATTTTATATAAAAATTATAAGTTTCACATACGAAACAGTACAAAAATAGAAAAATAATCAGAATTATAAATTTAACATACATAAAACAGTACAAAATAGAAGAAGGGAGGTTAAGTAGCTCAAACAAGAAGAAACAAAAAGGAAACAGACAGGGATATGTACATAAGCACTGAGCCAAGGTAGGAATTTACATGCAGGTACTTACCCAGTATTACATTGGTAAAAATAGATTATGATCGATTACAAATACAGGGGATAGAAAAGGAGAGAGAAAGAAACAAAACAACAAGTATAACACGACAAAAATGACTTATTTTCGTTTTTTCTATGTTTTTAAAAAATATTCCTTTAAAGCCTTACTTTGAAATTTCGGTTTAGGCCGGCTGTTTTTATACATATCTGGAAGAGAGTTATAGAGTGTGTAGGCAATATGGTTAAGAGATTTTAATCCATATTTCTTAGTGTGTGTTATTATTTTGAAGTTTTCTGTCTTCTACTTTTAGGATCAGTGACAGTGTTTTTGGTATTCGATTTCTCGGGTTCTCTCTTACAATTAATACACTATCCAGTTAAATCGTGTGCGATGATCACCTAAAATAGATTCACGTCATCGAACTTATAATGAACGCATAAGAATATATTATTAAATATAAGTGACATAAGCAATCAATCGTCATTACTTTTTAGGGTTGATTTTTTGTCCATTCATCAATACAAAACGTGCCTTGACTATCAACCAACAATTACTCTTTTTGTAGCATAAGTTCCGGGTGTATTTGCATGTATAAAAACTACAATAATTATTCTTCTGTGTCGTCTCACGTCTGCTCCAACAATGCCTGTTTTTTTTGTAAACTCTCATAATTAAACGTGTTATACCATTTCCTCTGCGAACATGTTTATTCTTTACTGTTGGTATTGATCATCTCCCAATTTAAATGGAAGGAAAAAGCTTGATCATGCCCAGTCTAATACGGTGTATATCACATTTTATTTTCGTGTACTTTAAATTGTGAGTTTTTATTTTATTTATTGACCATAAATAACAACGAAAAAAAAACCATTGTTGGATGAAAGCTTCTTCAAGTTTCTTTACAAAGATAGAATTGTGTATTGCACGTTCCTAGGGTGTGTTGAGGGTTTTATTGACTCAAATTTCCACACCAATATATATATTTATTTACTTAGGCGCTCATTGGGCTTTTACGTATATAGATCTAAAAGATATAAATAATATAAGTACCTACATAATTGTTATAATAATCTTATAATCGTAATAACAAACCGATACAGTTAAGGATTATTACATACCAGTAAGCGTATCTGCTCTATAAGAGTACTAAACTTATTCGTAAACTGCTCGTTCATAGATGGCGCTAATTTAATTATTTTAGTAAAAAACAACTTTTGCAAGTTATGCTTCAAAATATTAAGATGAATTTGTTTGCGCCCCTTGTGTAGATAAATGAATGTTAATAAATGTTTGTCCTTATTAAACCTCAATTCTTTCAAGAAAGGCATACACAAATACAATATTGTATCGGTTACTCAATCCAATATTGAATTTGTGTATCTTTTTTAAAAGAATTGAGTTTTTTATATGGACCAAACTATTTATTAATATTCGTGTACTGTACCTATTATCTATGTACAGGCGCAAACAAACTATCAATTCGTGTACTGTGCCTATGTCTATGTATAGGCGCAAACAAACTATTAATTCGTGTAATGTGCCTATGTCTATGTATAGGCGCAAACAAACTATCAATTCGTGTACTGTGCCTATGTCTATGTATAGGCGCAAACAAACTATTAATTCGTGTACTGTATTTATGTATAGGCATAATATTTTAAAGCATGACTTGCAAAAATTTTATTTTTCTAAAATAATTAAATTAGCGCCATCTATGAATGAGGAGTTTACGAACAATTTTAAGTTTACCCAAGGATTTTATTCACATATTAGTATATATTTTTGTAATTTCAATGGGAATCGAATAAACAACAATGGGTCAAAGAACAAGCTATTCGTAATTTAGACAATAAAATTACCAGTTATTTTCGATCTTGTATTATACATTATGTAGTTTACAATATCGCTTAAACAACATTGATTTTCTTTTGCCATTTAATTCATTAATAGTGAAATTTTATTCTCTAATAACTGTTTTATCTTACCAAATATCGATACTATCGGCTTGGGAATTGTGTCATTTAATTCAGCACTAATGAAAACATGATAAACGATACCTCAATTGACCTACTTTGTAATTTTACAAAAAAATACCCGCTTCCCCTCCCTACTGGGGTGTTCCGCCGCTCTTTGGGCGGACTCTGCATACCATCTTTATACTGCCAAGAATAATGTACCCCAAAGTTTGATGAATGCACGAGTTTCGTCATTTATCCAGAGATGTGCTTTATTTCAAATAAATCCATTTCAAATGGAAATGCAAAATGAAAAATGGGTATTTTCCATTTTGCATTTTAAATGCTTTTCTGAATGCATTTTCCATTTTAAATGCCTTTTTGCAACATTCTTCCTACTATCTCCACTCATTTTTTTTCATAAGCCCCAAATATCAGTCGGTCCTCAACCTCGCTATGAGAGATAATTTACATTTGTCACGTTGCTCCCTGGTAGGAGCTCTGGCAATTGAGTGATACCATTACAAAAAATACTGAACATGGAGCCATGAAGCTGTAATATTAAATGTTAGATAGCAGTTTCTATGTTTTTACGTTGGCAACATTAGTCCCGCGCAATTTTTTTGTGGTTTCATAATCTGTAGTCGTGGTGTTTTTGGATTTACCATCATGTAATATGTTTGTTCTACATTGATGTCCATTATTAAATGACAAAATTGTTTAAAAAATCTATAATTATTTTAATTGTTTAACCTGAGAAACCATTTTGCATTTTCAATGCATTTTGAAAATAGGTATTTTGCATTTGAAATGCTTTTCTAAAAACCATTTTGCATTTTCAAATGGAAAAGTTTTGACCCATTTCCATTTTGCATTTCAAATGGTTTGGGTACCCATTTTGCACATCTCTGCATTTATCAAACCTTATTTTACATGTACTATACACCCAATGTAATAACGAAATACATCGCTATTGATATGCGGTTAAATAAATAGAATAAATCATTTCATTGCAAGATCGAGAGGGACTCCTACAGCGACCATTGACCGCTTACATCATAACTTCGACCGTCAGTGTTCAGTATGTTTGTGCAGTCAGTGCTGGCAGGACACGCAGGATGTACCCCATCGGGTGCCCGATGCCCGATGCCCGGTGCCCACCTCTGGTGCCCGTTGCTTGGTGCTTGGTGTCTTCTTAGCGCGCAGCAAAAACATCCCCCGGTGGCCTTGATCTTGCCATGTCGGTAGATGGTCTAGGTCGGCGGCCGTCAACCTTTCCAGAGTTATCTTGGCATTTCATTAATTATATAAGTACCTACTTCTATCTGACTCAATATATGTATTGCACATTGGGTTCAACACTCGAAGCAGTCTGCGTTTATTTCTTTCATATTTTCTGTCGCCGATTTATTTCACCATAACATATTATTGTCTAAATTGGTGTGTATTATATACAGCGCCAATTCTTTTTTGACTGATTTTTATTAATGGAAACTAAATGTTTGCAAAGTTATATCAAAATTTACCCCTACAAATTTCTTAATTACCGTCATTTTTAGACTGACAATTATATATAAATACGTATCAACAATAATATGAAATACTGAAACTCTTATGTTTTTTATTTCTTAATTGACATAATTGTACTATTTTCACTCCACTTAATTCAAAACCAAGCCATTTTAATTGATATTGCTTGATGGACGTTATAATAATTGTATAATGCAAATTGAACCTCGTTCTTTTATTATTAAACTCATCCAAAAAACCATTTCGATTTGAATTTAAAACCAAAGATATTATATTTGATCTGTTATTCCGTGATTATTCCAATGGTTTCGAGGGTTTTAATGTCTTCACATGTGAGTGTACCTAATGCAGTATTTTTTCGATAATCATACGCGTTTCATATCAGTTTGTTAAAATACCAGCATTACAGAATTTCTTAATTGAACTGATCTAAAGTGACTTTGACCGCGAACGCTTGCCTGAGTTTTTAATTCGGGTTGCACGCGAGGGACGCCTACACTATATGTATGAACTGTCAAAAAGAAGACACCCTGATCCAGAGATTTTAAATGTTTACTTTTTTTTATTTTGCAAGGGCGCCGCGATTGGATGAGCGTCGGACTGACAACATTAAAAAGCGACTATTTCAGAACTCGATCGTGAGATTATTCCATAACTGTTTTATTTTACTGATCTTTCTTCACCAGATTTTCATTAGTTACGCTTTCTCTCCTTTAATAACGACGCTGTTCTTCAAAATTAAACATCTTCATCTCTAAGCTACAGGTGTCTTCGTTCTTCAGACGTAGAATCGAAAAACTGCCGACGCGGTTTAATAATTCGGGTCTCTCGAAATGGCACCAAATCTGCTGTTGTCTGCGTACCGGTCACTAAAGCCCGCGTTTTATTTTAACAGCCGCTGTATTTTGCATGGCAATGTCGATAATACAGACTTTTTTAAACTTATATTTAACAGCTTTTAATTTTGAAGAACAACACGTAAAATGTCAGCATCTTATCACTACTGTTTTTCAAAGTATACAAATGTATCCGTGACCGCATCTGATAAACAATTTAACAGTCTTCCAGAACCTGCACCTTATTACGTCTAAACAATATACTGGTATTTATAATAACATGACGACTGTAATAATATTATGTATATTAAAATCCCTTGAGGCTGAAACCATTTAAAAAATACAATTATATTATAATTCTAAATAAAATGTCTAATATGACATAATCATAACCTCAAACAGTTTGAAACTTACCGTACATAATAAAAAATGTATTTTTTATGAAACTATGACCTTCCAGTAATAAGATATCCGGATATCCTTGAATATATCCGATATCCGTTGTATCGAACGTCATCAGCATCATCAATATAAAATGTACATCAATTATAAAAAAACACAACAAAATGCCATCATATTTACCACTGTCGAAAACTATGTAAAACCTTCCATAAAACTAATGTTGATAAACCTGCCTTACATATAGGTAACTCATGTTTAAAAACCTGCCCTGCCGTTTAACGGTAAATTTTATCGCTCGGACCTAAAAGGCAGTTGTCTCGCTTCAACTCAAGCAACCATCTTACTCTGGCTAGGCAGCCGCTTAGCCGATTGGCTAAGCACAAAACCTGCTTGAGCGACTCACGTGTATCCAAGAGATTTGTAAAAAAATACAAATTTGCAAGCCCTTCCTGTAATAATAGGAAACAATGTTAACTAAATAATTATATACAAAGATACTTATATGTTAATTAAATAAGCTCGAATAGAAATAAAATATGTTACACGTAAGATAATTATGTAATCAGCGAAACTCTGAAAATGTTACAGAGATTTGACCACTTATCTTGTAGAATATGTCTTATTATAACTAAATAAACAATATTGCGACGATGTGGTTTTGGCAGGGCGACAGAGGCAGATAAGGTCTAATATTATAAAATATTCCTATATTTCTGAGATAAACAGATTTAATCCTACAAGCGTGGCGAGCTTCATAGCAAGAAAAAAGCAAGCTCGTTACGGGAATTTCATAATACAATCAAGGGTCGGAGGCGCGGTCCTATAGAATCTTATAAAGGCGCCGCGACAACCGGTCCCTTCCCCATTCCGCCATAAGCCCTGGACCGAGCAACACCTACCGCTGTCCGCTCTGCCTGACCCGCTTCGCTACCTGAGACCAACACGCTGCGTTTGATTTCAACCCGGTTCCCCCCCCCCGCTCCACTTCCGCTGTCTACTGCAACTGCCTGCTGCTGAGCTCGCTGCTCACCGACAAGCCAACGACGCCCCGACGTCGCGGCGCCTCTGCCTCGGGCTTCACTGAGCCTTCCCAACAGCCAGCCTCGGAGAGGGGATCTGCCATTGCCTACTGAACCAGCCAGCGCCCCGCAGAGCCGTTACTGACTGAGCCTGGAGGGATACAAGAAGTTGCACCCGCAATAAAAACCAACCGCTTTTATAAAAGCGTTCTTTTCAATATGCAAATTACAAATGTCGAATATATCGTCTTTCTCAAGACGCATTCATTTATGCAAACATACAAGAGTCGATATTCCCTGGATCGAGGGGACTGAACGTTGCCGACTGAGCCAGCCCGCCTTCCAGCCCGCCTGCCAGCCCGCCTGCCAGCCCGCCTGCCAGCCCGCCTGCCAGCCAGTCCCGGAGAGCCTTCCCTCCAGCGTGCGGTCCTGCTCACTGGCCCCGATGTCACAGAGCCGTTACTGACTGAGCCTGGAGGGATACAAGAAGCTGCAACCGCAATAAAAACCAACCGCTTTTATAAAAGCGTTCTTTTCAAAAGCAAATTACAAATTTCGAATATATCGTCTTTCTCAAGACGCATTCATTGAGGCAAACATATTACAATAGTCGATATTCCCTGCATTTTTATGATATTTTAAATAACTCTGTAATGGTTCAAATGAAATACCTCAAGTGCTTTATTTGAATCATTACACAGGACAAAGGTAAATGTGTGCCGGTGCTTATATTTTACAGTTTTTTCTTGTGCAGGCAAACACGTCCCGTACAAAGTGGTCCATTCGAGCCGGAACCACACATCACGCCTTCAGTCCTGCCCCGGTGGAGATGTCATCACCTTGCAGTGGCTGAGAGACCCGGAAGTCATCTAAGATGCCGGTTTCCCGCCCTGAAAGCAGACACACGCCGGCTCCCGACCGCCTTCCCGCCAGCGTGCGGTTCTGCTCGCTGGAACACCAGCCGATGTCAGAGCAGTCCAGGGGCACCCCCCTCCCACCGAGCCCTGAGCCCTCTCGGCTCGGGCTCCCTCATGCCCTGAGCCCTCTTGGCTCGGGCTCCACCGACAGGCCAACGACGCCCTGACGTCGCGGCGCCTCTACCCCCGGGCTTCCTTGAGCTTGCCGGTGACCGACGCCCCAACGTCGCGGCGCCTCTTCACCGGGCTTGCCGGAGACCAAGGCCCCGTTGTCGCAGCGCCTCTTCCCCGGGCCCACGTGCTCCCCTGTGCTCGCTGCTCCCGATGTCGCAGCACCTCGGCCCCGGGCCCCACATGGCTCGGGTTTATTTGAGCTTACTGTCGCTTACCGAGGTATATAGAGCAGAGGCCTGCGCAACCAGTGACATCCCGGCGGCGGTGATTACACACAGTCACCGCTCCAGTGAGCAAACAACGCCCACACGGCTTGCCACTGCCTGTCAAACTCTACATTGGACAGCCAGCCAGTATACCAACTCAGCCAATGTATAACGCGCACGAGGCCTGCGCAACCAGTGACGTCGCCGGTGACAACCTGTACAACACCGGTGACGACCAGTGACATTGCCGATGACATCCCGGATGCAATGTCTTACATACTCAGAGCCACACGTTGAGCCACTGCCTGTCAAACTCTACAGTGGACAGCCCAACAGCCAGCCAGTATACAAACTCAGCCAATGTATAACGCGCACGAGGCCTGCGCAACCAGTGAGGCGCCGGTGACAACCAGTACATCGCCGGTGACAACCAGTGACATTGCCGGTGACATCCCGGATGCAGTGTCTTACATACTCAGAGCGGCACGATGAGCCACTGCCTGTCAAACTCTACATCGGACAGCCAACCAGTATACATAAACAGCCGAGATATAATGCGCACGAGTCCTGTGTAGCCGGTGACAACCATCCATCGCCGGTGACAACCAGTACATCACCAGTGACATTGCCGGTGACATCCCGGATGCGGTGCCTTACATACTAAAATTCTACAGTAGACAGCCCGACAGCCAACCAGTATACCTAAATAGCCGAGCTACAATGCGAACGAGTCCTGTGCGCCGGTGACAAACAGTACATCGCCGGTGACAACCAGTACATCACCAGTGCCAACCAGTGACATTGCCGGTGACATCCCGGATGCGGTGTCGTACCTACTCAAATTCTACAGTGGACAGCCCGACAGCCAACCAGTATATCTAACCAGCCGCGGTACAATGCGCATGGGTCCTGCGCAACCGGTGACACCGCCGGTGATAATCAGTAACATTGCCGGTGACATTGCCCGGGTGAGCAACCAAACAACGCTCACACTGCATGCACTAGCCCGCAGAGCCGTGAGAGGTGTCAGCCTGCCCGCCAGACAGCCAGAATATCTACTCAGCCGGGGTATAACATGCACCCCGAGCGCGCTGGCGGCCAGAAACCTATGCAACCAGTGACACCGCCTACAGACGGAGTACCCTACTACCTTATACGATGTGCCAGCCGTACAGTGACCCGCACCCCCAGGACTCCGATAAAATGACGACAATACAATTCGAGTACACTGGGGATCATTACGTGCGCTTTGCCGGGGGATGAATGCTAACTGGCACGCAAAACAGATTGCAGACCTATAAAAATAAACATCTCGCCACCAAGCTGCCGAGTTCGCAGTACCGCAGCCCGCCTTGTTGGATAGGCCCCCTACTACACTGGGCCACCATCACCAGCCAGAGCCCCCTGATGCGCGTATGATGGCTACGTCTACCCACGAGCTTGAAGCGACCGGCCCGACCTCGAATGCCGGCCCCCCGGATACGTAACATCTCAAGAGCCGACACCATCCGGAGCGCAGCCCGATTCGACTGCGGCCAGCCAGTCACCTACGTGTTTGCTGCGACCGTCCCGGCCTCGAATGCCGGTCCCGGATATGCAGCAAACCGCAACTATATAATGGTCACTCACAAGTTTGCGGCGACCGTCCCGGCCTCGAATCGTTGCGGATATGCTGCAAACTGTGACTAAATGTTGGCCATCCTGTCAATCACGTGTTTGCTGCGACCGTCCTGGCCTCGAATGCCGGTCCCGGATATGCAGTGAACCGTGACTACATGATGGCTAGCCTGTCACCCACAAGTTTGTAGTGACCGTACCGGCTTCGAATGCCGGCTCTGGATATGCCGCAAAGTAATCCCCGTGACTACATGATGTCCGGCTTGTCATCAAATTTGCAGCAGCAAGCTAGCCGGATTCAACTCTGGCCCCTTCACAGTTCCAGCGCGCACCTAAGCGCACATCCGGCCTGAAATGCCCCCCTCCCCCGGATACGCAACAACTCAAAAATGCACGACCGATACCCCGACACAAAAGGATACCAGTTCACCGCCATTCAAAACCTGCGAGCGCGCCCAAATCCCACGCGCGTCACCCTGCAGCCGCTCCCCGGAACCGAGAACTAACAAGCAAGCCCCAAGAGTAATCACCACGGCCAGATGGGAGGAGTGACCACGCACTCAATCACTGGATTTGTATGCATCAACCACCACCGAAGACTGACACGTTCGAAAAAATAGCTCGGTGCAGCCACTACTGCACGGGAAGGAGTGTATCGAACGTCATCAGCATCATCAATATAAAATGTACATCAATTATAAAAAAACACAACAAAATGCCATCATATTTACCACTGTCGAAAACTATGTAAAACCTTCCATAAAACTAATGTTGATAAACCTGCCTTACATATAGGTAACTCATGTTTAAAAACCTGCCCTGCCGTTTAACGGTAAATTTTATCGCTCGGACCTAAAAGGCAGTTGTCTCGCTTCAACTCAAGCAACCATCTTACTCTGGCTAGGCAGCCGCTTAGCCGATTGGCTAAGCACAAAACCTGCTTGAGCGACTCACGTGTATCCAAGAGATTTGTAAAAAAATACAAATTTGCAAGCCCTTCCTGTAATAATAGGAAACAATGTTAACTAAATAATTATATACAAAGATACTTATATGTTAATTAAATAAGCTCGAATAGAAATAAAATATGTTACACGTAAGATAATTATGTAATCAGCGAAACTCTGAAAATGTTACAGAGATTTGACCACTTATCTTGTAGAATATGTCTTATTATAACTAAATAAACAATATTGCGACGATGTGGTTTTGGCAGGGCGACAGAGGCAGATAAGGTCTAATATTATAAAATATTCCTATATTTCTGAGATAAACAGATTTAATCCTACAAGCGTGGCGAGCTTCATAGCAAGAAAAAAGCAAGCTCGTTACGGGAATTTCATAATACAATCAAGGGTCGGAGGCGCGGTCCTATAGAATCTTATAAAGGCGCCGCGACAACCGGTCCCTTCCCCATTCCGCCATAAGCCCTGGACCGAGCAACACCTACCGCTGTCCGCTCTGCCTGACCCGCTTCGCTACCTGAGACCAACACGCTGCGTTTGATTTCAACCCGGTTCCCCCCCCCCGCTCCACTTCCGCTGTCTACTGCAACTGCCTGCTGCTGAGCTCGCTGCTCACCGACAAGCCAACGACGCCCCGACGTCGCGGCGCCTCTGCCTCGGGCTTCACTGAGCCTTCCCAACAGCCAGCCTCGGAGAGGGGATCTGCCATTGCCTACTGAACCAGCCAGCGCCCCGCAGAGCCGTTACTGACTGAGCCTGGAGGGATACAAGAAGTTGCACCCGCAATAAAAACCAACCGCTTTTATAAAAGCGTTCTTTTCAATATGCAAATTACAAATGTCGAATATATCGTCTTTCTCAAGACGCATTCATTTATGCAAACATACAAGAGTCGATATTCCCTGGATCGAGGGGACTGAACGTTGCCGACTGAGCCAGCCCGCCTTCCAGCCCGCCTGCCAGCCCGCCTGCCAGCCCGCCTGCCAGCCAGTCCCGGAGAGCCTTCCCTCCAGCGTGCGGTCCTGCTCACTGGCCCCGATGTCACAGAGCCGTTACTGACTGAGCCTGGAGGGATACAAGAAGCTGCAACCGCAATAAAAACCAACCGCTTTTATAAAAGCGTTCTTTTCAAAAGCAAATTACAAATTTCGAATATATCGTCTTTCTCAAGACGCATTCATTGAGGCAAACATATTACAATAGTCGATATTCCCTGCATTTTTATGATATTTTAAATAACTCTGTAATGGTTCAAATGAAATACCTCAAGTGCTTTATTTGAATCATTACACAGGACAAAGGTAAATGTGTGCCGGTGCTTATATTTTACAGTTTTTTCTTGTGCAGGCAAACACGTCCCGTACATCCGTCATTTTCCATCCGGTAATTATTGAGGTCCTAAATTATGTTTAATTTAATTTAATTAATGGTTTATGTATTTCGTGATTATTTTTTTTGTTTAAATGCTTCTTTTTTACGCATCGGGTCATTAATGCAATTAATTTCTTCAGCTCTAGTCCTGATGATTGTCGACCCCTCGCCTAGGTTTTCTAGGCAGAGGATCTCAACTGGAACGACTGTAATAAAGTACCTACGTATTTATTCATGATGAGGAAAAAGCTGCTACGATTTACATCATTCCATGGAGCTTAAAGCTCTAACAATGGACAACTGTTTTTTTACTGTGTTATTCCTATTATACAATAGCAATAAAGGTATGTATGTCGGTATCAGTATAATATTACAAAAAGTGCGTCTGAAGATTGCACAATTTTCCTATTCAAAATATGCTATCTCGCTTTTTGCCTAAATTGTTTTGATGTCACAACTCTATAGGTATTAGAATTTACGTACTTTACTGGGTCAATAATTACGTCTTTAATGATTGTAGCCGGTGGCGTATCTATATAATTTATGGTGGTTTATCTATATATATATCTGTGGTGGGGATGGGGGGGGATTGAAAAATTTATTAGAAAGCTTTTTGGGACCTCTAACTGTGTTTAAGTCGATAAATTATTAAAACAGAAATGTAAATAGCATTTGATTAACTTATGAGAAAAACAGAGTCACAGAACTGCTGTGGATGGGAACACCGGTGTCCCCCATACTAAAATCGGTGAAATTTTTTAAGCGATTTTAACCCTTACGTACAAATGAACTGTACGAATAATAAGTTCTGAATCGCTTGCGCTAGATATAATTACATGGACAATGAAATACATTAAACTAAGTAACTATGTACATTAGTTTATATACGTAAAATGTAAAATAAACAAACTCAATATAATATTTTAAAAAATAAACACCACGA
Source organism: Hesperophylax consimilis (assembly GCF_061612785.1). Classification (NCBI taxonomy): domain Eukaryota; kingdom Metazoa; phylum Arthropoda; class Insecta; order Trichoptera; family Limnephilidae; genus Hesperophylax; species Hesperophylax consimilis. The sequence goes on from NC_142845.1 coordinate 11,231,487, forward strand.
TTTCACATTTGATAAGAAACATAAAACGACCACCATCTTGAAACGGAATGTTCAATTACATTTACAGATAGATGAAATGCAAAACGGTCGACTTAAAACAGTAGGTACTTAGCTATGCCCAGTCAAATAATATGAGTCTCCATAAGACCCGGCCTCACTCCTTCATTTTTTAATGCAGAATTCCTCTGACATCGAAGATTAGCGCCATTTTGATTTTTTTATGTTCAAAAAGCCTTCGTTAAAGATCGATTCTTGGACGGTTTTATCCGCCGCGAAGCATAACTGTCATACTGTTGTTATACTTGACGACCGATAACAATTTAATTAATCGGTGAAAATCGCCGTTAAGTTGTTAACCGGTCAAATGTCGAAATGGCGTTATTCGTAGATCTGATCGACGTTCGAAAAATGAGATGGAGGTCCAAACATCCCAACCTATGTAAATCTCTGCCAGATACCGCTTTTTTTACATTAGCTTCACACAGGAAAATAATTTCTCTTAGGGCGAATGTGTAGGTTTTTTAAGGAAAAGAAAGCGTAGAAGGATAGGGAGATTTGGGAAGGTAAAAGGTATGAGGGGTGGGTAAGAATCTCGGGGTCAGTTAGTCCAAGAATGTCGGGCGTTCGAATTCATCAATCCCACTGCGGTGCAAGGCGATGTATCGAGAGTCCCGGTGGAGAGGTAGTAAAATCTCCCTCAGTCAGTCTCTCCAAATCCAGCCTGCCACATAGTAGGTGGGCAGACGCATCCGCCGCCAAGACCTATACAATCGTCACTCCATGAACCCTGGCAGCCCTGCTAAGTCACCAAACGTAGAAAACCATTTGGATTAAACTATGGCAGAAGGTAATCCAATTAATGGTTCTCTCAAATTGAGGCGGGAGTCGATTTGTCTATTAATCTTTCTTATCAAATGTTTTTATTCCCGAAAATGCAGCAAATATGTTTGATGCACTTTAATAATGCAGAAATGGTCTCCCCTGAGCCTGATCTCTCAGCAGAGATACGCGCTTAGAGTAGGATACACATAACAAGTACCCGGTAACTATCCAGTATATCTACCTTGCACATAATGAACACATACAGCGGCGTGGCAAACCGGTAACCGCTTGCACTGATGCACCACACAAACACAAATGGAGTCAGTATTTATGTAACTCGCCGCACGCTGAACTTCTCCAGACAGCTTTACCTTAGCAGGACGATTTGTTTAATATTGTACGGACACATTCAATCTGCTGGAATCTATTTTCAAAATAACTATTGTTTTACGTTTAAAGCACCTCTTTAGAAAGAACACAAACGCACAACACGCAATAACGACCGCAACCGACTTTATTAATAACAACCTTGACTCTAAGAACAATGTAATTTCAATATTCCTTGACTTATGTAAAGCTTTCGATATAATATCTCACGAGATTCTTTTTAAGAAACTTATTAAACTCGGCATTACTGGAAATGAACTTAACTTACTGGAATGTTTTATGTATCTGTTACGGGGTGCCTCAGGGTAGTGTTCTAGGCCCCCTATTGTTTCTTATCTTCATCGACGATCTTTGAGAACTAATTACAGAAAGCAAAATTGTGATGATACCGTAATACTCTGTCAAGCTGTTACTAACCCTGAATACAAAAAAAAAACGAAATTTATGACACACAGTATAAACAATGAAGTCTACCTCCTCGAATCTTTGTTATGAAAGTAAATGAGTGCTCACAACCTTCCTCAACCAGTCATTACGAAAAGAGAGAATATGTTAAAGAAAACAAATATCTTGGTGTCATATTTGATGAAAACCTCCGATGGACTGACCACATTAACCCTTTAACATCCAAACTCAAAACAAATATATACCTCTGAAACAACATCCAAAATCTTCCCACGCACAATAGTAAGATCCATTTGTCTTGCTCTTTCCCAACCTTTAATCACAACTGTCTTGGGTTAGTGCAACTTTACAACTATTCTAAGTTAATTATTAAAATAATTCTTCAAGTACCATACGACATTGAATTTACAAGCTGCTCAACGTTTTGTCAATTAGACAACTTTATGCAAGAGCGTCGATTCTTTATCTCCTCAAATACAAATTACATATTCCCTTGCAATTTCAGTCCTTATTAATAACCAGGTCTTTAACAAACCTTACCCTTCACATTCCAATAAAACACTCCACCCACGGATAAAGATCCTTTAAGTACTATTCCATCAAACTTGCCACCTTTTTTTCTTCTTCTTTTTTTTAAAGACAAACATTCCCTGAATACGAAAAACCTGACAATGTTTAAAAAATCTCCTACTACAGTGAGCGGAAAATATTCCTTGTATTATGATGGAGGCACACTACGCCTGGGTGGGACCCGAACGCGATGTCAACTCAGCCACCTACCGGTCTAATCTGAAACAACCTGCTGATAATTCACTAATACACAAACAGAAAAAAGATCACAGAATGGATAAAAACTATTTTTTTTCCAATACATACTCACCCCAAACCAAACCAAAGATAACACATTAAATAGCATGTATATTATGTTTTTAGTTCTACTAAATAGATTATTGCTGTACAATTATTTGATAATGTTTTAAATACCTTGCATTTTAAATACTTGCATAGATTATCACCTACTTCAGTGTTGTTTTATTTTCTTTCGTCATGACTGTATATTTAAGTACACTTAAATGTATTATCAATTTCTCTTCACGAAACTATGTCTATGTAAAATGTATCATTATGATGTAACAACTTTTAACTTATTATGTATACATTACTGCCACCGTGTGTGAAACCACAGTATCGTCCTTGAGTACCTCAAGGATGATGATGTGTTTTTACTTATGACGGCACAATAACACTTTACCAATACACGCGAACACCTCAGCAAAGGTTCTCTTAGTGAGGTGTTAACAAAACTTATGGAAACTGTACATAAAAAATAATAGAAATACATTTTCAGAAAGGTTAAGATCATTGTTATTATTATTCTTCGCAATTTGCGTTGAAATGAGTGAAAATGAAAGGTATTTTAAAATATTTATTCGTGTTTTCGCGATAGGGACATTGACATATGAGGATAATAGTGAATTAAGGAAAATCTGCGGTTTCTTGCATCTAGCATGATCGAAGTATGTATGCAGAATGATTCAATGGTAAATATTGTCCAAATTCATGATATTTGAAACTATAAATTTATAGGATGAACCCGTGGAGCAAAAGATGATGTGTTGTGTATTTGGGAAATATCTTCATGAAATACACAGACTGGTAAGGATTCAATATCCTGAGTGAATGCAGGATTCTAAGGAATTAATTCCTGTTGTTGGTAATTAATTGGAGATCTGATACTAACCCTGGTGTATGAAGGTGAGGCTTGGATTGTAGTAGAAATGCGATCCCTGAAGCCTGGTAAAATCAAACCAGAGGTAAAATGCCAATCGCCAGCTGTACGCCGGCTGACACTATTTTCGTAATAACTTACATGTTTTTTGAAAAATTATGTTTATGTTAATTGTAATGTTTTTCTATATTTATAAAAAATGTATACATACTTATACTCGTATTCAGAAAAATGTTTTTTCTCTAATGTTATAAAAATAATATTATATAATGATTGTAGCTGCTTCCTTTATCATGTTTCCATAATATTCCACCCCTGGATTATTATTTATGTAAATTTTGAAGATATCTCAAATTCAAACACACTTCGACCGGTCCATTTTTATGAATTTTGTATCTCGATTTCAAATCAGGACAAGTCCTTTTTAAATTGTCGGAGTTCAACGACAGTGGCATCCATGGTGGAAAAAATTTAATAAGATTTTAACACTTTTAAAGCACTTCCCGGTAAGATGCCAGGGAAGAAAACTACAGTGCGTTTGAAGATAAAATTTATAAAAGGAGTATTTTTTAAGGTTTAAAATACCATAAATTCCAGGCAAGCGCGGTGAGCAAATCTCATGGATTCGCCGGCAGACGAAGGGTATAAACGTCAGAAATCCACGGTGGATTTCTTGGCACACCAGAGGTTAATGAACAAGATAAAGATAGAGTTGAAGGCCCCAAGAAGACATGGCACGATCAGTAACCCGAATCTTTTACGTAGAATAGACGGTATTTGAATGTTGTCCTCCATCTTTACGAGAAAATGGCGCGTGATCGCAGTAGTTACGCTCGGTTGCTATGTTTTTTTTAAATTTAGTTTAATTTGGCTTTTCAATAAGGATTAATTTCAATTTTTCTGACTATTTTATAGTATCATAATTTACTGCATACTTAGTAAAATATAAGTTACTCTAATATACAATAAAAATAGACGCATTGCCTTATTTGCATGTTATTGCAGAACTATCGCGAACACAACTTCGCTTAGTACCATACTTGGTGTTCAAAATTTCATATAAGACTTTTAGATTACTGTTCGTTTTATGTTTGGCTGTCCGGTTAATGTAGTCAAAACTCTACGATATGAAGTCTTTGTGCAAATACGTACTACGTATACGTCTATGTCTACGTCTACGTCTTGTGGGGATGTTCGTTATTGTAGTGATGTACCGGCTCGTGCTTTGACCATTGCGATTATTATATCAATAGTCGTACTATTTTTTTTACTAATAGTTAATAAATGGATGTGGGCCAAAGGAAATGAAGTTCGAGGGTACGAACGCAAGTAAGTCAAGTAAACGCAAGTAAGTCAAGCAAGTAAGTACGTAAGTCGCTCCTCTGTTTATTATGCAAGTTGAAATTATTAGAACATTTGAAATCAAATTTTATGAGCATAAAAAAAGGGGGTAAATGATTTATTTGAAAACACAGGAAGGGCAAAGGTTTATGTTTTTTACTAATTCTTCTGTCCCTTGCACACTCACCGACAGTTGGATACAAGCAATAAAATTGAAATTGCTTTAAGGGTAAACGTAACGTACCTTATATGTATTTTAAACAGCGATTTACTGCAATTTAGTACTTATCTTTAGTATAAATATTCGATTTTTTACTTTTTTGCAATACCTTCTGTGTAGTAAAATTTCGCCTTAATGTTAAACGCGACGTTCATTATAATCTAAAGCAAGGCTGCCCAACCCCAGGCCCGCGGGCCACAATGTGGCCCGCGAACGAATTATAAGTGGCCCGCGTGAACTATATTCAAAAAACCCGCCAATTTGAAAAAGTGTCGCGGGCCCGCGGTAAAACAAACATTGCAGCTTGCGCGCGGTCAGCAGTGTTGCCAACGAAGGCGATTTATCTCTATTTAGGCTACCCAGAACGAGAATCAGCGACGAAAAAATCCAACCTGTTGAACTTTCTTTTTAAACAAAAATACACCGGTTTTTGACATAATATTTTTCGCGTCCGAAATGGAATCTTGTAGCCACCCCCCCCCCCCCATGGAATTCTAAAAACTGTTGTGGGGAATCACATATGATGTTTTTGGGTGCGCGGATTTTTTTTTCTCAGCGAAGTTCCGTAAACCCCCCCCCCCCCCATGGATTTAGGATAGGAACCGTCAGGTATTCAGTGGCCCGCCAGTGATTCAAAATCGTCAATTTGGCCCAACTGTTAAAAAGGTTGGGCAGCCTTGATCTAAAGCGTTCGTAGAAGGCTTTAATTAAATTATTTTATGAAAATACACTCTTTGCAATTTATGGTTTAAAATATTAAATCGATTTATATGTTTGCGCCCGTACATACGCAATACGAATATGACATGTCCGTCACAAATTCAATTCTTTCAAGAAAGGCATACAAATGCAATGTTGGACTGAATCACCGATACAATATTGTATTTTTTAGCATTTTTATACGGACAAAACTATTTATTCATATTGCGTATGTACAGGTGAAAACAAATAATTCATCTTAATATTTGAAACACAACTCTTATTACGTGTTTTTAATAAAATTATTAAGTAAACGCCGTCTTTAAACGCTAGATTATGATGTACGCTAAGTTTACCCTTAATGGCAACATTTCATTGCTATTAAAATAATTTTAACATCTTGGTCTTGTGTTTCAATAATTGCATTATTGGATATTTATCGATTCCAATTAATACCCTTATTTCTCCTCTGACTCAGCAGTGCCTGCAAAGCTAGAGGCTGTGTTTAGAAATGAACCTGTAAAGATTATAGATAAAATCAGAGACTTGTTTTTTATGACCCTATATCATAATCATAGATTCCCTATATCCTGCGATTACGCATAATAGTAATCGTTGCATCACTAATTCTATACAAATGTGATATGTAGGTACATTGTATGTACATCGATACAACTAAATGAAAATCATCACTCAAACTTCGATTTTACCAAAGTATATAAATCACCTAAATCATATCTTTCTTAAACCTTTCTAAATAAATTACGAAACCAATTTCGGGCCACCGATAAATAACACCCCTGTCAATTTGCCGAAAGTTGAATTTTATTATTTGGTTAATCTCCGATCGGGTTCTGAGAGCCTTAAATAAGGCTTTTATCGCGCTGGTTCTGGCTGCAGTGCGGAGAACCGAGAGGATAAAGTCGCTAGTCGCGAATCACTTTATGACCCCAAAAAGACATTTTGTTGGAAGTTAAGATTTTATTTTAATACAGGGTTTTCCAATAAGAGGTGTTATTTTGAATAGCCCGCTATTTCGGTAGATTTTACTTTTGAAGCTGTCATTTTTTGACATTTGACAAGTAGAAACTACGCCATTAATAAAAATGGATACACGATACACGCTTCAACAACGCATTGAAATTATCAAAATTCACTTGAGTGAATCAAATGCAAATCATCTTAAGTGATGAGGCCCATTTCCACCTCGGTGGCTTCGTCAACAAGCAAAATTGTCGCATCTGGGGCTCGGAAAACCCAAGAGTTATTGTTGAAAAGCCTCTCTATCCTTAAAGTGTGACTGTTTAGTGCGGTTTATGGTCCGGCGAAGTCATTGGACCTTACTTTTTCGAAAATGAGGCTAGAGCAACAGTTACGGTGAATGAATTGCGCTATCGAGAGATGATTAATGATTTTTTATGGCCGTAATTGGATGGTATTGATCTGGACAACGTTTACTTTTAACAAGACGGCGCTACGTGCCACATAAGCAACGAAACCATTGATCTTTTACGATTGAATATCAAAATAAAACCTCTTATTGGAAAACCCTGTATATAGTGTGTCCCGTAAGCTATGGATCAAATGAAGCGGGGCGAAAGGGTATATACCTTGCTGGAATCAGCATAAAATGCAGGTTTTTTAATTGCGATCCAACTTTGTACTTATTTAAATACAATATATTTATTTTGTTTCAGCTTTTTCGAAAGCTATGTTTTTTTAAATTTAAATTAAATATAACTAGTTTTATTTTTCAAATATGGATGGGAGTTCAAAAATACTTTTATTAGATAAATACATAAATTAACAAAATAATTAGAAGAAAAATTAAAAAAAAAATTTTTTAGATGGCATACTGGGTACTTTATTTGATGTAGCATTGAAAGAGTTAGTTATCGGATATTACCATATTTGGGGTAATTGTGATTGCAAATGACCTCCTCTATCACCCCACGTAGTTTTATCCAAGGCTTTCGGGACACCCTGTATTTAGGTTACTATTTGTTACCTGTTTTGAGACATGTACGTACATATATTAAATGTACGTAAAGCAGATAATCTGCTGTGTGATATTTGAACCAAGAGCTCTCGTACGGTGAGTTCTGGCGTCATGAAATTCCCAAAAAAAAATTGTAAAATTTTTAGCTATTTCCATCAAACATTTAACTTCTGGTGTTTTTCATGCACCTACGTATTTATTTTATCTTTCAAATATAATCTAAAGGTAATACTAAAAAAACATAGACTGACTGATACAGACCAAATATTCAACAGCTATGACGTACTAGATAGATATACGCCAATTATACGTTAAAACACTACTAAACTACATTTTTGACAAAAAAAATAAATTTCAACATACACAAAATAACACTAACAGACCAGTTAGACAAGCGTACAAAGAAAACATAAAAACTCCGACAGTAAATTCAAGCTTTGGACAAAGACACTACCAATACCATGCAATAAAAGCTTTCAACACTTTAAAACTTGAAATTAAAATTGAGGAAAGTAAAAATAAATTCACACACAAAATTACAAAATGGATTAAAGAAAAAAAAGACAATATTACCAAAATTTCATAGCATAAAATAAAAATAAAACCTACACGTAACACACAAAACCAATATAAACACACATCACTCACAAACACACAAGATTATTTTCAATGTACTATTTTTTTTTAATATTAAATATATTATGTATTTTTGATTTTAAATGTATAATTTTTCTCATTAAATGTATTATGTAGTTTATATTTCATATTATAAAATGAAGGCCTCAGCACAGGCAAGCCACCCAGTGAGGCCTACATTACTGGAAAACTTGAATTGTAAAAAATATTGTACCTAATAAAAAAAAATAATAATTGTTCCTGTTGAAACAATTAAAGTATAGAAATTACTGCTTCGTATCTTGAAAATCTCGTAACAAAAACTTAAAAGGTGAAAAGCTTCATAGCCTCAGGTGGAAATTATGATGACCAAAATTCTGAAAATTTCATGACCCCAGAACTAACTTTTTGCTTTCTACTTTGAATTTTTTAGTTAACAAATAAAAATATGTAACTTCTTCTATATTACTGATTCTGATCAAGCGATAAAACCTCCCATTCTACAACAGGCAGTTTGAAATTACTTTTACTTCACACTAACACCATGCAATTAATAACATTAGCGTTCCCCTGCTATAATAATAACATGTAGAATGCGTGAAAAGGGTTGCTGCGAACAACTTACCTAACCAATGTTTACAGAATTGGTACATAAATCCTTTCGAGGATGTTAGAAGAATAGTGGGTGCCCCTAGAAGTAATTGATTAGCGACTAATAAAATAGTACCAAATGACACCCGTATAATCCTACACCGTCTATTACGGCCTTCATCGGGGATTCGCAAATATCCGATACTCGACGATTTTCCTTTTTGTCTTGTCGGCGACGCCAGTCTCCCGCGAATTGCCAGTCCCAGGCGAGGTTGTTCTCATTCACGTCGCGTCGTCGAAACTTTAAGCACGGCGTCACTTGTCGCGTATGCCAAACATTTTGTAACGGTGTGTGTGTGTATTTAGATAAATGCTAGGAGAAACGACAACTACAGCGACTGTTTGATTATATATAGTGAGGTTTTGAAGGTTCTAGTTTTGACGTTTCAAGAATTCAACAACGATTGGTGGCGACGATAAACTTTTAGTAAATTTCGAATATATTATAACGAACACGGATTCGAACACACTTTCCGGAACCGTTAATTCATTAGTTAAATGCCTGCAATCCCGTTTATTATTGTATCCCAATTCCCCTGTACCGCGAACATTTAGAAATTACAACATTATACATGGCTCTAATAATGAAATAGACATTTTTAATAACCAATTTGAACACTTAAAAAAAAACGTATTACCTTTAATCATATTTATTTATTTTATTTTATTTTATTTTTGTTTATTGCAGAAACAAACAGTACATAATTACATAGATGACAATAGTTACAAAGTTATAAAAGTTAGTATAATAATTGGTACCAATGACATGTCGCTGACATATATACATAGGAGGTATATTATACATTTACGGTTAAGTTACATTTTTAAGTTAAGTTAATTAGTGTGCTGGGGAAGGAGAGAGGTGTGTGTAAGTGTTTGTGTGTGTGTACGTGTGCGTGTGTGTCTGTGTGTGGTTGTATGTGTTATGTTGGCGAATTTAGTGTGCTAAAAAAGTTTTTCTTAAATAGAGGGAGAGAATCAAAAAATATATCGGTACTTGTGCTTGTTTGAATTGAGTTGAATGTTTGAAGGATGCGAGAAATAGGGGAATTGGCTGCAGCGTTTGTATTATTACTAGTTGTGTAAAAAAGGTTGGTGTGTCGAGTTCTTTTAGATGGGGTGTTAAAATTTATTTGGGATAGAAGTTCTGAGCAAATAATATTAAATATTAAGCTGATATTGTGATGAAGCCCTTCATTTAAAAATAAGCAACATTGTACCTACCTAATCAGTGTCTCACCAGTACAGGTGTGACAATAACAAATCGTTTATGAACATATTTGTATTTACCTTTTACCCATTCTTATTTGTTATTTACTTCTGCATATTTAGCTTATTCATTCAATTTCTTAAGTTTTTTTTTACACAAAAAACAATATTTTTTCTGCCTTGCGATTTAGATCTTTGCAATTTGGTTTTAAAAAAATATTTATTTTTTCCGTTTTCTGTTCCAAAGTACCTACAAAATGTTATTATAACTTTTCATAGCCGCGATTTCAGTTGACCGTACCTCCGCTGTTAAAATCCTTTTGCGAATATTGTTTTGCACTTATTTTGGTTCGTGTCAAATCGCGCGGTGTGAAATTTGAGCTCGATATTCTCCTTGAAAGTCACATCGTCTTTGTCGTGTTCGTTAAATATTTTATTTATTAATTCATTACCGCCATAGCAATCTCTGAAGCGGTATCCCAGATTCTAATGCTGTTTTAAGCGTTAAGTACACAATGCAGGTAACCCCAACGGCACCATTTTTAACACTTAACAGTTTGATTGAGTATGCAAATAGTCTTGACTTTTTTTAATTCTTTGCCTTCTGATTATGAATAAATCGTAGGATTGTTTGCAAGAAAGTCTAAAACAATGTAATTGTAATTTTATATTCCGATATTAGACAGATATTAATATTGTAGGTGCATACTGAGTATTACTCATTTCAATAACTACGGTTTAATACAACGTTTACACTTTTACATAGTCTTGGTAAGAAATTTGTGAAGAATGCGAAAGTATTTCAAAATAATTATTTACAATATTACTTTATTTGGATTTTATGTTTATCTTAGTATTAGCATTTGATTTTTTTTTTAAAATTAGTTATGCTATTATCCATGTACAGGGTTTTCCAATAAGAGGTGTTATTTTATTTTAGAGGTGTTGTTGATGATCGGCCGCCTTGAGTTCTTGTGTTAACTGAACATTATAAGCCTTAAGACACAAATCTTCATGCAAAATACTAATGACGGTGTAATGACGTTTGTGTAATGCCTAATTCCAAAGAACGACGAGGAATGGACAAACCTGGGTTTTCTTCGACACTTTCGGCTACAGCAGCAATATTCTCGGCTGTTCTTGAGCAACGTGCACGGGTTTTATTCTGCACATTCACTAAGTTGTCCCAACAGCTCGAATTTTTCCACCAATTTCTGTATTGCGGTCCGACAAGGTGCTTCACGACGACCCAAAAGTGTTCGCGTTTTACGAACCGTCTCTGCCAAATATTCACCATTTTTATAGTGAATTTTAATATTTTCAATGCGCTGTTGAAGCGTGTATCGTTCCATTTTTATTAATGGCGAGTTTCTACTTGTCAAATGTCAAAAAATGACAGCTTCAAAAGTAACATCTACCGAAATAGCGGGCTATTCAAAATAAACTTCTTATTGGAAAACCCTTTATTATGTTACACTTTCATACATAAACTGTCAATTTACTCTGTAAAAGCCCGATAGGGCGTTAATGAATAACAAATAAATAAATAATTTGAACTTATCAAACTTCTATTTCTATTTATATTAACTATTTCTACCTAATTTATAAATTACTAGCTGAAGTCAGATGTAGACAGTAATCTTTATAATTTTTCTCTTATTTTGAAAATCAAGTGTTCAACATTTCATCAAGAAGTATCAAAATTCTGCTTTAAGGGATGGAAAAGAGTAACGGGGTGGTTTTTATAAATCTTTCATAGACAGTGACCTTTCTCTTGTTTCGAAGATCAAGTGTACAAAATTTCATCAAGAAGTATCAAACTTCTACTTTAAGGGTAGGGAAAGGGTAATGGGGTGGTTTTTAGAAATCTTACATAGACATTGACCTTTCTCTTGTTTTGAAGACCAAGTGTGCAAAATTTTATCCATCTCGGAATAAATCTGTAGATTTGTATAATAATCATATCCACGCCTCCCGCCACTTCTCTCTATTTAAAATGGAAGATCAAAATTTTTTGATTATTTAATAATTATTTTTTGAATACTTAAAAATCTGACAATATCCACTAAATCCACGATAGTTAATATATTTTGTTATGTATTTTCGATTACCTGTGCATTTTTATTTTGTTCGTTTTAGATTCTTCGTCAATTATTTTCAGCTCACTTATCTCTCAAAAACTTTTTCTGAAAAATTTTAAATAAGACACCATATTATATTTGTTCAATAATTTCAATAAGAAAAAAAAATCGAAGAAAAGGGTTAGTAACCTACCTACCTAATCGAATAACGGTAGTAATCGAAATATCTCGAGTCATTAACGTAATATTTAGTTAAGTTCTCTCGTAAAATAAAGACTAACCATTCGATTGTCATCCATTGTTGTAATTGATATCCGAACAGAATGTTTTATTATGTTGACGATTTTTTATGTTTTTTTGCGATGGTCACGCCACGATGACCCATTTTGAGTTGATTAAGTGATAACTGACTACGGAATGGATTCACAGCTATATTTTATAACCTGTTTCGCTCACATTCAATAATGCTACTTCCAACGTGCGTTACCAATCACATTTATTACCGATAGATATAATAAATATTTCTTTTTTTGTTTTAATTCCTTTTCAATTGGTGTTGCTCTATAAAAACAAAGAAACGACATTCAAGTTTATTGAATCAGTTTCTTTTTAACAATCGGTTTATTTACATCAACATGTAAAAAAATCTTACGCAACATCGCCATCTTGATTTTCGTTCTGTTTTGTTTTCACGTACTATTTCATCTGTCAGATCAGAAGCTCTGCTTTATCGACAACGCCGAACGCGAACGCAAAATTCAAAATTTAAAGGAAATTCATTTCTTTTACACATATAACTAGAAGTTTCTAGAACTTAACCGTTCTTTCCAGAGTTTAAAAATCTGTGTCGAATTCTTATACATTTTATTCATTTATTGTTATCAGGTTTAATTTGAAGAATTGAATATTAATTTAATGTTTTTAATTTATATGTTCAATAATACTATTTTTTCGCCCCGTTTTGATAATGCTTTTGAAAGCTGGCACGCGTAATAATAATTACGCAGCAGAACTTGTCTATAAATTAACTGTTTTTACTAATTGAATAGTAACATTATTGAATATATGCTTAAAAGCTACACTTACAAAGCAAATTAAATTATTATACTTATAACATGTTGAGCAATATTCAACAAAAAGTTTTAAATATATTTTAAAATATTTCTCGCCGCTTGAGTGCTTTGCTGTTTCAAATGACATATTTTTATTTATTTATTACAGAAAGTATAAAAGAACTCATATTATTTCAATAAAGAATATGTCGATATACCTATAATGCTTTCAGTCTCCAGATGTATGTTGAGTTGATAGTTGCCGTTGCTCGTGATAGAATTATCGTTGCAATCTGAAAATAGTTGCGTTGGTCTTTAAATTCTAGATAAACTGATTTTTTTCGAAGGTGGACTTACCATTCGCGTGTTATTAGAGAGATTCCAATAGATTTTCAACTTTATAGTGTAAGAATTATATTGATATTGAATAGGTGCCTGATTAATTGGTTTCCAATCAGTCCGATTGTGATTACTGATTGATTACTAACCTATTTCACAGATTCCATTTTCAGATTCATTGAAGTGGAGAGAGTCTATTATTTATAAATATTTAATATATTCATGTCGCGTGCCTTGGGAACTTAATTAAATACCGTTGCGATTGGTCCACTGACCCTTCAAACCTCGCAAGGACATAACTAGCCACAAACATCATATTCACTAGAGGCTCTGAAGGACAGATATGTCCAGGGCTTACATACATTATAAAATTATTTTATATATTTTCGTTATATAATGCTGAAATACGTGCTTTATTCTTTGTTAAAAAGAAAAATAATCATTCATCTCAGTTTATCTCAAGTATTCATATTATATCCCTTGGATAAGATCCTAAAAATTGTCAATGTGTATAAGTGCAAATTGAATTTTTCTTTGTAGTTGAAAGATATTTATATTATATATTTATACAAACGGCATAAAAAGTTAAGTGACCATTTTCTTATTAATTCCCTACAAAAGGAAAGTGTTTTCTAAATATTGAATTCTTTCAAATTATAAAAGTTTCAGGTCAAAATGTTTCGGTACGTTTTTTTGTTAACATTTTCATGTTTATTAATATTTTATTATTTATAAATATTAAAGTATATTTCAGCTACAAAAATCTAAAAGATAATTTTATCTACTTTCTAAAATAAATAAATATCAAAGAAAAGAGATATACAGCACATTTAAAATATCTCTGAAGCATTCCGAAATTCCATGATTTAATTCCATGAGTTAATTCGCCGTCGTCGTATGTAAATATGTTTAAAATCCTGAAGGGTTAAGACTATTGTGTATTGTTTGGAATTTTTAAATCTATCAATACATCGTGTGTGCAAAATGGAAAGAATTCACCAGAAAATAACAAAGAAACCATGTAAGGTTGATGTTAGAACAGAGATTTTATCTTTATCTTCAAAAATTATGTAGCTACAAGTTATTTTGGTATCTAAATTTAGAATCTATTTATTGGGTACAAGATGAATTATTTTCAAAGTGTTTTAAACGTTAAGCTTATTGTATAACACGTTTAAAATTATTAACTTATACAACTTTTATTGTAAGTAGGTAGGTAAGTACTTAGTAATTGATTGTTAAATTACACAATATCATAGAAAAGTGAAAAATTACTATTTCATTTCTGCGAAATGGTCGTAATTTTTTGTAAATATTAACCTCTCCCTCTTTATTATTTAGGACACATCTATCAGAAAGAGAGGTAGGTAATTATCGTCACATTATATCGAAGCCTTTTTTGTAAAATAGTTTTGTTTGTTTTGATATTAGCAAATTTGTGTAAATCTTGTTTTATGCTTGTTTACCTATTTGTTTCGAGTGTTTAAGTGGAATTATGTCTTAGTACGAATATATAATAAAATGTCCGCGACAGACAGTATCTAAAACAAACTTACATATGTAGAAAGACATGCGTTATTTGTTTACGTGAATTACCTACTTACCAAGTTTTTATTCTTATTCCTGAAATACTTGATATTGGTATTATGTAATAAGGAGGCTGATATGATTATTATTTTCTTTGCATTTAATTTATTCATTGTGTCCACTTCTGTGACGAGGTATACGTATTTTTTTATGTGAAAAAATTAGCACTTTTTTCAACTGATTATGAAACTGCATAATCAGTTGAATACTGTATTGCATCTATACCCTTTATTTATCATAGGTTGGCTCTGAACCATGCGATCTGTAGTCGAAAACATCTGTGGAAATGCACTCGTACCAGTCACTTTAGTTTCGCGCAATGAGGTGTGTCGACTCCCTCTTGTACGTACTTCATCAACCTTCCCCAAGGACTTATAAGAACCTTTTTGTATGTTTGTATCTCTCCCGTCGAAGATTGGCAATTATTAGGAATTTAGGCAGGGCTGTGTTGGGGTAGCGAGCCGCTCCCATCTCCGCATACCAAATTTCATACATGTTTCTCTTTAACTCTTCAAGTTCTTAAGTTCCAAAAAAAAAGTTATTTCGGAAGATAATATCTATGCATTTGTTTTGCCGAAACAGTAATTATATGAAATCCCCTCGATATAAAAAATCGCAAAGTAAGCACCGAAAATTATTAAAAACACGTTTTGTTCGGTTATTTAATATGTTATAGGTATGAAAAAATTCACAGTGTATCTTTAAATGCAACTAAAGCATTTTTCGAGAGATTTTTTCTCTATTTCAAACGAGTCGTGTTTTATTAAATATTTTCCCTATTTTCTCTTAATTATTATTTTTTTTTTTAAATTATTAGCGCGCTCCCTCTAACATTCGTATTTACATATCTCCCTTTCAAACCAACTCTGAACGCTTACTACGGGGCCTTAACAAATATTTTGAAGTTATAACTCCCTTAAAATTAGGACTATAACATAATATATAACTCTACACGTCGCACTACAAGTTAAGGCGATGCACTACGTCGTGTAATATTTTAAATTGAGCCGCTATGAATAACAACCCTTACGTAGATGGCGATAAGGTTTAAATTCCCGCTTAACACCATCCGCCTGTTTTGATTTATGCAAGAAAAAAACATGGCCAAAATGTGCCTTTTATTTAATTTTATGGATGTTCAGCATAAATATTTAAATTTTTTTCGATCATTTTATAAATTACTTAATTTGCCACATTATACAATAAAATCATAACCGAAAATGGGTTCGTAAGTAGGAGATTTTGAACTTTAAAGCAGTTTTCATAGGCCTTTACATTATTTTTTTCTGGGCTTATAAAAAAACTTATCTAAAAAATACTCGATTATTTCAAAGGCCAAGATGTATTCTACTCGTGTATTTAATTAAAGCATCTGAAACATTTCTAGGCGACCAAATTTTCAAACCAAAAACACATGATTTTGCATTACAAATATCTAGGTGTTATTATAGACTCAAAATTGAACTTCTCAAAAAATGCAGACTATACAATTAAAAAAATTGCAAAAAAATATCATTTCTTGGTAGAATCAGAAACAAAGTAAATAAAGAAACATGCCAGATAATATACAATACAATTATATCACCACACTTTAATTACTGTTCAAGTATTCTTTTTCTCTGCAATAAAGAGAAAATGAAAAAAATGCAAATCTGCAAAATAAAGCAATGCGAATAATACTTAAGCGCAACATATACACACGGATAAGAGACATGTTAAAGGAGCTGAATATTTTGACGGTGAAGCAAACTGTGTATTTGAATGTACTTATTTTTATACATAAAATTAACTTAGGGATGATGTCTAAGGAACTGAAAAGAAAAATAAATTACAATAACGAGATACACGGACACGGGACGAGAAATTCTAAGCAAATTAGATTGCCAACAAGAAAAAAAACAAGCACCCAAAAATCTCTGATGTACCAGGCCGTTCAACTCTATAACAAAATCCCGAAGGAAATTGCTGTGATAGAAAATATTAATAAGTTCAAAAATGAATTAAGAAAATATGTCTATCTCAATTATTAATGTTTCTTTTTTTGTGACTTTAGTGAAATATTTAAAGAAAGATTATGTTTGCCAAACAATGTACATGTTTATATGTTTATAAAACTATTAGCACACACGAAGATGTGAGCTAACTTAAGATTAATAAATAAAAATTACTACGTATGGCATCGCCTTAATAGGTTTTGCAGAAAATATTAATAAATCACTTTAAACATCGAGCAAATAAACAAGAGTAGCGGCAAATAAAATGTGTCATAACCAGAGTTGGATAGTGCCTTTAAACGCCAAAACAGCTGTCACGATAATTAAAAAAAAACTAAAATACCTGCATTATTAAATTTTCTTTTTCTTTTAAAAAAATAGAATTGAGTTCTCCGAATTGATAATAACAATATATAAGTAACCATGACTTAAAATAGGTAATCATTATTTCTTTATGACTGCTGAAAAAATGTACTTGCCCAAAAACACTGATCAACAAGTCTATCGACCTACTGTTAACGTTCGTATGTGAGTTGACTCCATATACATATGTAGAGGTTTTTGAAACACTACGAAGAAATTAATTACCACGATTATTTTGTTGCAATTCTTTTTTTGTTATTCTGTGCAAAATATGATCATAGCTATAACTAGAGTTTCGGCTAAATGAGGCCCCTAAAAATTGCCGCCCTTGGTAACTGCCTAGGTTGCCTAGGCCTAAGTTCGGCATTGGCATTTACTTACTTACTTACTGCAACTAGAAACAACTAGTCTGAATAGCATTCGTACCAGCTGAGCCACGGAGTTTTTCCGCATTATATTATGCGGCGCCTTCACCTACCAGTCCTACCACGCATTTTTTGACTGTATGCAAATACTTGACTGACCTAATGATATGTATATAGCTGTCTATCGTTTTTACGACACCATTAAAATGCATGAAATAACTTTTTTCTCGGCAACTGTTAGCCATAAATTAATTCTTTGAAAGCTTGAACTCTGAATTCTTCAAGGTTTTTTTATCGAGTATTTTATTTGTGCCCGAGGAACAGTTACAAAAGGCTTCTTCATCTTTCTTTTGGCAATTCCTCCGTGTTTACTGTTTACTGACGGCTGCAAGAACGGCTAATCAGACCCCCTCCAGCAATACCCGCATCTCCAGCAGTAGACACCGGCCTTGGCCGTGAACTAGGATAGTCGAACCACCTCCCAGCTCCAAATACTCGAATACTGAACGTGTTGTGTGTTATTATTTTGTTTTCTATCCGAGACCTTTTTGCGCTTTCTCCATCTCTAGATATTGGATGCGGATTTGTTATAGTTTTATAAGTTCTGAATAGCCTTAATGTTTACGTGTTCTACTTTGTTTTGTTGTGGTCTTCGC